>NC_092605.1:14220000-14820000 GCF_047663525.1 Anas platyrhynchos | reverse complement strand
GAGTTCACTTGTACCCAAAGCCTTCCTTTCGGGGCACTTTTGGATGGGCGAAAAGGGCTCGCAACGCAGTTCCTGGGGCCTGATTTTTCAGTCGTCTTCGATGCCGGCAAGGGCTATGTTTAGGGATGCTCGGAAACAGAGAACCCGGAGGGTCCAGTTGCATGTGGGGCTGCGTAAAGGCTCCCCTGGGGAGTTCATTTGTACCCAAAGCCTTCCTTTGGGGGCACTTTTGGATGGGCGAAAAGGGCTCGCAACGCATTTCCTGGGGCCTGATTTTTCACTAGTCTCCGATGACTGCTAGGGCTATGTTTAGGGATGCTCGGAAACAGCGAACCCGGAGGGTCCAGTTGCATATGGGGCTGCGTAAAGGCTCCCCTGGGAACTTCAGATGTACCCAAAGCCTTCCTTAGGGGGCACTTTTGGATGTTCCAAAGGGGCTCGCAACGCATTTCCTGGGGCCTGATTTTTCACTCGTCTCCGATGACGGCTAGGGCTACGTTTAGGTTTGCTCATGAACAGCGAACCAGGAGGGTCCAGTTGCATGTGGGGCTGCGTAAAGGCTCCCCTGGGGAGTTCACTTGTACCCAAAGCCTTCCTTTGGTGACACTTTTGGATGGTCCAAAGGTGCTTTCAACGCGTTTTCTGGGACCCGGGTTTTCAGTCTTCTCCCATGCCGGCTCGTGATATATCTAGCGTTGCTCGGAAAAATCGAACCCGGAGGGTCCAGTTGCATGTGGGGCTGCGTAAAGGCTCCCCTGGGGAGTTCACTTGTACCCAAAGCCTTCCTTTGGGGGCACTTTTGGATGGTCCAAAGGGGCTCGTAACGAATTTCCTGGGGCCTGATTTTTCACTCGTCTCCAATGACGGCTAGGGCTACGTTTAGTTTTGCTCAGGAACAGCGAGCCCGGAGGGTCCAGTTGCATGTGGGGCTGCGTAAAGGCTCCCCTGGGGAGTTCACTTGTACCCAAAGCCTTCCTTTGGGGGCACTTTTGGATGGGCGAAAAGGGCTCGCAACGCATTTCCTGGGGCCTGATTTTTCATTCGTCTTCGATGCCGGCAAGGGCTATGTTTAGGGATGCTCGGAAACAGCGAACCCGTAGGGTCCAGTTGCATGTGGGTCTGCGTAAAGGCTCCCCTGGGGAGTTCACTTGTACCCAAAGCCTTCCTTTGGGGGCACATTTGGATGGGTGAAAAGGGCTCGCAACGCATTTCCTGGGGCCTGATTTTTCAGTCGTCATCGATGCCGGCTAGGGCTATGTGTAGGGATGCTCGGAAACAGCGAACCCAGAGGGTCCAGTTGCATGTGGGGCTGCGTAAAGGCTCCCCTGGGGAGTTCACTTGTACCCAAAGCCTTCCTTTGGGGGCACTTTTGGATGGACGAAAAGGGCTCGCAACGCATTTCCTGGGGCCTGATTTTTCACTTGTCTTTAAAGACGGATAGGGCTACGTTTAGGTTTGCTCATGAACAGCGAACCCGGAGGGTCCAGTTGCATGTGGGGCTGCGTAAAGGCTCCCCTGGGGAGTTCACTTGTACCCAAAGCCTTCCTTTGGGGGCACTTTTGGATGGGCGAAAAGGGTTCGGAACACATTTCCTGGGGCCTGATTTTTCAGTCGTCTTCAATGCCGGCTAGGGCTATGTGTAGGGATGCTCGGAAACAGCGAACCCGGAGGGTCCAGTTGCATGTGGGGCTGCGTAAAGGCTCCCCTGGGGAGTTCACTTGTACCCAAAGCCTTCCTTTGGGGGCACTTTTGGATGGGCGAAAAGGGCTCGCCACGCAGTTCCTGGGGCCTGATTTTTCAGTCGTCTTCGATGCCGGCTAGGGTTATGTGTAGGGATGCTCGGAAACAGCGAACCCGGAGGGTCCAGTTGCATGTGGGGCTGCGTAAAGGCTCCCCTGGGGAGTTCACTTGTACCCAAAGCCTTCCTTTGGGGGCACTTTTGGATGGGCGAAAAGGGCTTGGAACGCATTTCCTGGGGCCTGATTTTTCAGTCGTCTTCGATGCCGGCTAGGGATATATATAGGGATGCTCGGAAACAGCGAACCCGGAGGGTCCAGTTGCATGTGGGGCTGCGTAAAGGCTCCCCTGGGGAGTTCACTTGTACCCATAGTCTTCGTTTGGGGCGACTTTTGGATGGGCAAAAAGGGCTCGGAACTCATTTCCTGGGGCCTGATTTTTCAGTCGTCATCGATACCGGCTAGGGCTATGTGTAGGGATGCTCGGAAACAGCGAACCCGGAGGGTCCAGTTGCATGTGGGGCTGCGTAAAGGCTCCCCTGGGGAGTTCACTTGTACCCAAAGCCTTCCTTTGGGGGCACTTTTGGATGGGCGAAAAGGGCTCGCAACGCATTTCCTGGGGCATGATTTTTCAGTCGTCTTTAATGCCGGCTAGGGCTATGTTTAGGGATGCTCGGAAAAAGCGAACCCGGAGGGTCCAGTTGCATGTGGGGCTGCGTAAAGGCTCCCCTGGGGAGTTCACTTGTACCCAAAGCCTTCCTTTGGGGGCACTTTTGGATGGTTAAAAGGGGCTCGGAACGCAGTTCCTGGGGCCTGATTTTTCACTCGTCTCCAATGACGGCTAGCGCTATTTTTAGGGATGCTCGGAAACAGCGAACCCGGAGGGTCCAGTTGCATATGGGGCTGCGTAACGGCTCCCCTGGGGAGTTCTCTTGTACCCAAAGCCTTCCTTTTGGGGCACTTTTGGATGGGCGAAAAGGGCTCGCAACGCATTTCCTGGGGCCTGATTTTTAACTCGTCTCCAATGAGGGCTAGGGCTACGTTTAGGTTTGCTCATGAACAGCAAACCCGGAGGGTCAAGTTGCATGTGGGGCTGCGTAAAGGCTCCCCTGGGGAGTTCACTTGTACCCAAAGCCTTCCTTTGGGGGCACTTTTGGATGGGCGAAAAGTGCTCGCAACGCATTTCCTGGGGCCTGATTTTTCAGTCGTCTTCGATGCCGGCTAGGGCTATGTTTAGGGATGCTCGGAAACAGCGAACCCGGAGGGTCCAGTTGCATGTGGGGCTGCGTAAAGGCTCCCCTGGGGAGTTCAGTTGTACCCAAAGCCTTCCTTAGGGGGCACTTTTGGATGTTCCAAAGGGGCTAGCAACGTCTTTCCTGGGGCCTGATTTTTCACTCGTCTCCGATGACGGCTAGGGCTACGTTTAGGTTTGCTCATGAACAGCGAACCCGGAGGGTCCAGTTGCATGTGGGGCTGCGTAAAGGCTCCCCTGGGGAGTTCACTTGTACCCAAAGCCTTCCTTTGGTGACAGTTTTGGATGGTCCAAAGGGGCTTGCCACGCGTTTTCTGGGGCCTGATTTTTCACTCGTCTCCAATGACGGCTAGGGCTACGTTTAGTTTTGCTCAGGAACAGCGAACCCGGAGGGTCCAGTTGCATGTGGGGCTGCGTAAAGGCTCCCCTGGGGAGTTCACTTGTACCCAAAGCCTTCCTTTGGGGGCACTTTTGGATGGGCGAAAAGGGCTTGGAACGCATTTCCTGGGGCCTGATTTTTCAGTCGTCTTCGATGCCGGCTAGGGCTATGTTTAGGGATGCTCGGAAACAGCGAACCCGGAGGGTCCAGTTGCATGTGGGGCTGCGTAAAGGCTCCCCTGGGGAGTTCACTTGTACCCATAGTCTTCATTTGGGGCGACTTTTGGAAGGGCAAAAAGGGCTCAGAACTCATTTCCTGGGGCCTGATTTTTTAGTCGTCATCGATGCCGGCTAGGGTTATGTTTAGGAATGCTCGGAAACAGTGAACCCGGAGGGTCCAGTTGCATGTGGGGCTGCGTAAAGGCTCCCCTGGGGAGTTCACTTGTACCCAAAGCCTTCCTTTGGGGGCACTTTTGGATGGGCGAAAAGGGCTCGCAACGAATTTCCTGGGGCCTGATTTTTCACTTGTCTCCAAAGACGGCTAGGGCTACGTTTAGGTTTGCTCATGAACAGCGAACCCGGAGTGTCCAGTTGCATGTGGGGCTGCGTAAAGGCTCCCCTGGGGAGTTCACTTGTACCCAAAGCCTTCCTTTGGGGGCACTTTTGGATGGGCGAAAAGGGTTCGGAACACATTTCCTGGGGCCTGATTTTTCATTCGTCTTCAATGCCGGCTAGGGCTATGTTTAGGGATGCTGGGAAACAGCGAACCCGGAGGGTCCAGTTGTATGTGGGGCTGCGTAAAGGCTCCCCTGGGGAGTTCAGTTGTACCCAAAGCCTTCCTTAGGGGGCACTTTTGGATGGGCGAAAAGGGCTCGCAACGCATTTCCTGGGGCCTGATTTTTCAGTCGTCTTCGATGCCTGCTAGCGCTATGTGTAGGGATGCTCGGAAACAGCGAACTCGGAGGGTCCAGTTGCATGTGGGGCTGCATAAAGGCTTCCCTGGGGAGTACACTTGTATCCAAAGCCTTCCTTTGGGGGCACTTTTGGATTGGCGAAAAGGGCTCGCAACGCAGTTCCTGGGGCCTGATTTTTCAGTCGTCTTCGATGCCGGCAAGGGCTATGTTTAGGGATGCTCGGAAACAGAGAACCCGGAGGGTCCAGTTGCATGTGGGGCTGCGTAAAGGCTCCCCTGGGGAGTTCACTTGTACCCAAAGCCTTCCTTTCGGGGCACTTTTGGATGGGCGAAAAGGGCTCGCAACGCAGTTCCTGGGGCCTGATTTTTCAGTCGTCTTCGATGCCGGCAAGGGCTATGTTTAGGGATGCTCGGAAACAGAGAACCCGGAGGGTCCAGTTGCATGTGGGGCTGCGTAAAGGCTCCCCTGGGGAGTTCATTTGTACCCAAAGCCTTCCTTTGGGGGCACTTTTGGATGGGCGAAAAGGGCTCGCAACGCATTTCCTGGGGCCTGATTTTTCACTAGTCTCCGATGACTGCTAGGGCTATGTTTAGGGATGCTCGGAAACAGCGAACCCGGAGGGTCCAGTTGCATATGGGGCTGCGTAAAGGCTCCCCTGGGAACTTCAGATGTACCCAAAGCCTTCCTTAGGGGGCACTTTTGGATGTTCCAAAGGGGCTCGCAACGCATTTCCTGGGGCCTGATTTTTCACTCGTCTCCGATGACGGCTAGGGCTACGTTTAGGTTTGCTCATGAACAGCGAACCAGGAGGGTCCAGTTGCATGTGGGGCTGCGTAAAGGCTCCCCTGGGGAGTTCACTTGTACCCAAAGCCTTCCTTTGGTGACACTTTTGGATGGTCCAAAGGTGCTTTCAACGCGTTTTCTGGGGCCCGGGTTTTCAGTCTTCTCCCATGCCGGCTCGTGATATATCTAGCGTTGCTCGGAAAAATCGAACCCGGAGGGTCCAGTTGCATGTGGGGCTGCGTAAAGGCTCCCCTGGGGAGTTCACTTGTACCCAAAGCCTTCCTTTGGGGGCACTTTTGGATGGTCCAAAGGGGCTCGTAACGAATTTCCTGGGGCCTGATTTTTCACTCGTCTCCAATGACGGCTAGGGCTACGTTTAGTTTTGCTCAGGAACAGCGAGCCCGGAGGGTCCAGTTGCATGTGGGGCTGCGTAAAGGCTCCCCTGGGGAGTTCACTTGTACCCAAAGCCTTCCTTTGGGGGCACTTTTGGATGGGCGAAAAGGGCTCGCAACGCATTTCCTGGGGCCTGATTTTTCATTCGTCTTCGATGCCGGCAAGGGCTATGTTTAGGGATGCTCGGAAACAGCGAACCCGTAGGGTCCAGTTGCATGTGGGTCTGCGTAAAGGCTCCCCTGGGGAGTTCACTTGTACCCAAAGCCTTCCTTTGGGGGCACATTTGGATGGGTGAAAAGGGCTCGCAACGCATTTCCTGGGGCCTGATTTTTCAGTCGTCATCGATGCCGGCTAGGGCTATGTGTAGGGATGCTCGGAAACAGCGAACCCAGAGGGTCCAGTTGCATGTGGGGCTGCGTAAAGGCTCCCCTGGGGAGTTCACTTGTACCCAAAGCCTTCCTTTGGGGGCACTTTTGGATGGACGAAAAGGGCTCGCAACGCATTTCCTGGGGCCTGATTTTTCACTTGTCTTTAAAGACGGATAGGGCTACGTTTAGGTTTGCTCATGAACAGCGAACCCGGAGGGTCCAGTTGCATGTGGGGCTGCGTAAAGGCTCCCCTGGGGAGTTCACTTGTACCCAAAGCCTTCCTTTGGGGGCACTTTTGGATGGGCGAAAAGGGTTCGGAACACATTTCCTGGGGCCTGATTTTTCAGTCGTCTTCAATGCCGGCTAGGGCTATGTGTAGGGATGCTCGGAAACAGCGAACCCGGAGGGTCCAGTTGCATGTGGGGCTGCGTAAAGGCTCCCCTGGGGAGTTCACTTGTACCCAAAGCCTTCCTTTGGGGGCACTTTTGGATGGGCGAAAAGGGCTCGCCACGCAGTTCCTGGGGCCTGATTTTTCAGTCGTCTTCGATGCCGGCTAGGGTTATGTGTAGGGATGCTCGGAAACAGCGAACCCGGAGGGTCCAGTTGCATGTGGGGCTGCGTAAAGGCTCCCCTGGGGAGTTCACTTGTACCCAAAGCCTTCCTTTGGGGGCACTTTTGGATGGGCGAAAAGGGCTTGGAACGCATTTCCTGGGGCCTGATTTTTCAGTCGTCTTCGATGCCGGCTAGGGATATATATAGGGATGCTCGGAAACAGCGAACCCGGAGGGTCCAGTTGCATGTGGGGCTGCGTAAAGGCTCCCCTGGGGAGTTCACTTGTACCCATAGTCTTCGTTTGGGGCGACTTTTGGATGGGCAAAAAGGGCTCGGAACTCATTTCCTGGGGCCTGATTTTTCAGTCGTCATCGATACCGGCTAGGGCTATGTGTAGGGATGCTCGGAAACAGCGAACCCGGAGGGTCCAGTTGCATGTGGGGCTGCGTAAAGGCTCCCCTGGGGAGTTCACTTGTACCCAAAGCCTTCCTTTGGGGGCACTTTTGGATGGGCGAAAAGGGCTCGCAACGCATTTCCTGGGGCATGATTTTTCAGTCGTCTTTAATGCCGGCTAGGGCTATGTTTAGGGATGCTCGGAAAAAGCGAACCCGGAGGGTCCAGTTGCATGTGGGGCTGCGTAAAGGCTCCCCTGGGGAGTTCACTTGTACCCAAAGCCTTCCTTTGGGGGCACTTTTGGATGGTTAAAAGGGGCTCGGAACGCAGTTCCTGGGGCCTGATTTTTCACTCGTCTCCAATGACGGCTAGCGCTATTTTTAGGGATGCTCGGAAACAGCGAACCCGGAGGGTCCAGTTGCATATGGGGCTGCGTAACGGCTCCCCTGGGGAGTTCTCTTGTACCCAAAGCCTTCCTTTTGGGGCACTTTTGGATGGGCGAAAAGGGCTCGCAACGCATTTCCTGGGGCCTGATTTTTAACTCGTCTCCAATGAGGGCTAGGGCTACGTTTAGGTTTGCTCATGAACAGCAAACCCGGAGGGTCAAGTTGCATGTGGGGCTGCGTAAAGGCTCCCCTGGGGAGTTCACTTGTACCCAAAGCCTTCCTTTGGGGGCACTTTTGGATGGGCGAAAAGTGCTCGCAACGCATTTCCTGGGGCCTGATTTTTCAGTCGTCTTCGATGCCGGCTAGGGCTATGTTTAGGGATGCTCGGAAACAGCGAACCCGGAGGGTCCAGTTGCATGTGGGGCTGCGTAAAGGCTCCCCTGGGGAGTTCAGTTGTACCCAAAGCCTTCCTTAGGGGGCACTTTTGGATGTTCCAAAGGGGCTAGCAACGTCTTTCCTGGGGCCTGATTTTTCACTCGTCTCCGATGACGGCTAGGGCTACGTTTAGGTTTGCTCATGAACAGCGAACCCGGAGGGTCCAGTTGCATGTGGGGCTGCGTAAAGGCTCCCCTGGGGAGTTCACTTGTACCCAAAGCCTTCCTTTGGTGACAGTTTTGGATGGTCCAAAGGGGCTTGCCACGCGTTTTCTGGGGCCTGATTTTTCACTCGTCTCCAATGACGGCTAGGGCTACGTTTAGTTTTGCTCAGGAACAGCGAACCCGGAGGGTCCAGTTGCATGTGGGGCTGCGTAAAGGCTCCCCTGGGGAGTTCACTTGTACCCAAAGCCTTCCTTTGGGGGCACTTTTGGATGGGCGAAAAGGGCTTGGAACGCATTTCCTGGGGCCTGATTTTTCAGTCGTCTTCGATGCCGGCTAGGGCTATGTTTAGGGATGCTCGGAAACAGCGAACCCGGAGGGTCCAGTTGCATGTGGGGCTGCGTAAAGGCTCCCCTGGGGAGTTCACTTGTACCCATAGTCTTCATTTGGGGCGACTTTTGGAAGGGCAAAAAGGGCTCAGAACTCATTTCCTGGGGCCTGATTTTTTAGTCGTCATCGATGCCGGCTAGGGTTATGTTTAGGAATGCTCGGAAACAGTGAACCCGGAGGGTCCAGTTGCATGTGGGGCTGCGTAAAGGCTCCCCTGGGGAGTTCACTTGTACCCAAAGCCTTCCTTTGGGGGCACTTTTGGATGGGCGAAAAGGGCTCGCAACGCATTTCCTTGGGCCTGATTTTTCAGTCGTCTTTAATGCCGGCTAGCGCTATGTTTAGGGATGCTCGGAAACAGCGAACCCGGAGGGTCCAGTTGCATGTGGGGCTGCGTAAAGGCTCCCCTGGGGAGTTCACTTGTACCCAAAGCCTTCCTTTGGGGGCACTTTTGGATGGGCGAAAAGGGCTCGCCACGCAGTTCCTGGGGCCTGATTTTTCACTCGTCTCCAATGAGGGCTAGGGCTACGTTTAGGTTTGCTCATGAACAGCAAACCCGGAGGGTCAAGTTGCATGTGGGGCTGCGTAAAGGCTCCCCTGGGGAGTTCACTTGTACCCAAAGCCTTCCTTTGGGGGCACTTTTGGATGGGCGAAAAGGGCTCGCAACGCATTTCCTGGGGCCTGATTTTTCAGTCGTCTTCGATGCCGGCTAGGGCTATGTTTAGGGATGCTCGGAAACAGCGAACCCGGAGGGTCCAGTTGCATGTGGGGCTGCGTAAAGGCTCCCCTGGGGAGTTCACTTGTACCCAAAGCCTTCCTTTGGTGGCACTTTTGCATGGGCGAAAAGGGCTCGCAACGCATTTCCTGGGGCCTGATTTTTCAGTCGTCTTCAATGCCGGCTAGGATTATGTTTAGGGATGCTCGGAAACAGAGAACCCGGAGGGTCCAGTTGCATGTGGGGCTGCGTAAAGGCTCCCCTGGGGAGTTCACTTGTACCCATAGTTTTCATTTGGGGCGACTTTTGGAAGGGCAAAAAGGGCTCGGAACTCATTTCCTGGGGCCTGATTTTTCAGTCGTCATCGATGCCGGCTAGGGTTATGTTTAGGAATGCTCGGAAACAGCGAACCCGGAGGGTTCAGTTGCATGTGGGGCTGCGTAAAGGCTCCCCTGGGGAGTTCACTTGTACCCAAAGCCTTCCTTTGGGGGCACTTTTGGATGGGCGAAAAGTGCTCGCAACGCATTTCCTGGGGCCTGATTTTTCAGTCGTCTTCGATGCCGGCTAGGGCTATGTTTAGGGATGCTCGGAAACAGCGAACCCGGAGGGTCCAGTTCCATGTGGGGCTGCGTAAAGGCTCCCCTGGGGAGTTCACTTGTACCCAAAGCCTTCCTTAGGGGGCACTTTTGGATGTTCCAAAGGGGCTCGCAACGCATTTCCTGGGGCCTGATTTTTCACTCGTCTCCGATGACGGCTAGGGCTACGTTTAGGTTTGCTCATGATCAGCGAACCTGGAGGGTCCAGTTGCATGTGGGGCTGCGTAAAGGCTCCCCTGGGGAGTTCACTTGTACCCAAAGCCTTCCTTTGGTGACACTTTTGGATGGTCCAAAGGGGCTTGCCACGCGTTTTCTGGGGCCTGATTTTTCACTCGTCTCCAATGACGGCTAGGGCTACGTTTAGTTTTGCTCAGGAACAGCGAACCCGGAGGGTCCAGTTGCATGTGGGGCTGCGTAAAGGCTCCCCTGGGGAGTTCACTTGTACCCAAAGCCTTCCTTTGGGGGCACTTTTGGATGGGCGAAAAGGGCTTGTAACGCATTTCCTGGGGCCTGATTTTTCAGTTGTCATCGATGCCGGCTAGGGCTATGTTTAGGGATGCTCGGAAACAGAGAACCCGGAGGGTCCAGTTGCATGTGGGGCTGCGTAAAGGCTCCCCTGGGGAGTTCACTTGTACCCATAGTCTTCATTTGGGGCGACTTTTGGAAGGGCAAAAAGGGCTCGGAACTCATTTCCTGGGGCCTGATTTTTTAGTAGTCATCGATGCCGGCTAGGGTTATGTTTAGGAATGCTCGGAAACAGCGAACCCGGAGGGTCCAGTTGCATGTGGGGCTGCGTAAAGGCTCCCCTGGGGAGTTCACTTGTACCCAAAGCCTTCCATTGGGGGCACTTTTGGATAGGCGAAAAGGGCTCGCAACGCATTTCCTTGGGCCTGATTTTTCAGTCGTCTTTAATGCCGGCTAGGGCTATGTTTAGGGATGCTCGGAAAAAGCGAACCCGGAGGGTCCAGTTGCATGTGGGTCTGCGTAAAGGCTCCCCTGGGGAGTTCACTTGTACCCAAAGCCTTCCTTTGGGGGCACTTTTGGATGGGCGAAAAGGGCTCGCCACGCAGTTCCTGGGGCCTGATTTTTCACTCGTCATCGATGCCGGCTAGCGCTATGTGTAGGGATGCTCGGAAACAGCGAACCCGGAGGGTCCAGTTGCATGTGGGGCTGCGTAACGGCTCCCCTGGGGAGTTCTCTTGTACCCAAAGCCTTCCTTTGGGGGCACTTTTGGATGGGCGAAAAGGGCTCGCAACGCATTTCCTGGGGCCTGATTTTTAACTCGTCTCCAATGAGGGCTAGGGCTACGTTTAGGTTTGCTCATGAACAGCAAACCCGGAGGGTCAAGTTGCATGTGGGGCTGCGTAAAGGCTCCCCTGGGGAGTTCACTTGTACCAAAAGCCTTCCTTTGGGGGCACTTTTGGATGGGCGAAAAGGGCTCGCAACGCATTTCCTGGGGCCTGATTTTTCAGTCGTCTTCGATGCCGGCTAGGGCTATGTGTAGGGATGCTCGGAAACAGCGAACCCGGAGGGTCCAGTTGCATGTGGGGCTGCGTAAAGGCTCCCCTGGGGAGTTCACTTGTACCCAAAGCCTTCCTTTGGGGGCACTTTTGGATGGGCGAAAAGGGCTCGCAACGCATTTCCTGGGGCCTGATTTTTCAGTCGTCTTCGATGTCGGCTAGGACTATGTTTAGGGATGCTCGGAAACAGAGAACCCGGAGGGTCCAGTTGCATGTGGGGCTGCGTAAAGGCTCCCCTGGGAACTTCAGATGTACCCAAAGCCTTCCTTTGGGGGCACTTTTGGATGGGCGAAAAGGTCTCGGAACGCATTTCCTTGGGCCTGATTTTTCAGTCGTCTTCAATGCCGGCTAGGGCTATGTTTAGGGATGCTCGGAAACAGCGAACCCGGAGGGTCCAGTTGCATATGGGGCTGCGTAAAGGCTCCCCGGGGAACTTCAGATGTACCCAAAGCCTTCCTTTGGGGGCACTTTTGGATGGTCCAAAGGGGCTCGGAACGCATTTCCTGGGTCCTGATTTTTCACTCGTCTCCGATGACTGCTAGGGCTATGTTTAGGGTTGCTCGGAAACAGCGAACCCGGAGGGTCCAGTTGCATATGGGGCTGCGTAACGGCTCCCCTGGGAACTTCAGATGTACCCAAAGCCTTCCATAGGGGGCACTTTTGGATGTTCCAAAGGGGCTCGCAACGCATTTCCTGGGTCCTGATTTTTCACTCGTCACCGATGACGGCTAGGGCTACGTTTAGGTTTGCTCATGAACAGCGAACCTGGAGGGTCCAGTTGCATGTGGGACTGCGTAAAGGCTCCCCTGGGGAGTTCACTTGTACCCAAAGCCTTCCTTTGGTGACACTATTGGATGGTCCAAAGGGGCTTGAAACTCGTTTTCTGGGGCCCGGGTTTTCAGTCTTCTCCCATGCCGGCTCGTGATATATTTAGCGTTGCTCGGAAAAATCGAACCCGGAGGGTCCAGTTGCATGTGGGGCTGCGTAAAGGCTCCCCTGGGGAGTTCACTTGTATCCAAAGCCTTCCTTTGGGGGCACTTTTGGATGGTCCAAAAGGGCTCGTAACGCATTTCCTGCGGCCTGATTTTTCACTGGTCTCCAATGACGGCTAGGGCTACGTTTAGTTTTGCTCAGGAACAGCGAACCCGGAGGGTCCAGTTGCATGTGGGGCTGCGTAAAGGCTCCCCTGGGGAGTTCACTTGTACCCAAAGCCTTCCTTTGGGGGAACTTTTGGATGGACGAAAAGGGCTCAGAACGCATTTCCTGGGGCCTGATTTTTCAGTCGTCTTCAATGCCGGCAAGGGATATGTTTAGGGATGCTCGGAAACAGCGAACCCGGAGGGTCCAGTTGCATGTGGGGCTGCATAAAGGCTCCCCTGGGGAGTTCACTTGTACCCAAAGCCTTCCTTTGGTGACACTTTTGGATGGTCCAAAGGGGCTCGGAACGCATTTCCTGAGGTCTGATTTTTGACTAGTCTCCGATGACTGCTAGGGCTATGTTTAGGGTTGCTCGGAAACAGCGAACCCGGAGGGTCCAGTTGCATGTGGGGCTGCGTAAAGGCTCCCCTGGGGAGTTCTCTTGTACCCAAAGCCTTCCTTTGGGGGCACTTTTGGATGGGCGAAAAGGGCTCGCAATGCATTTCCTGGGGCCTGATTTTTCACTCGTCTCCGATGACGGCTAGGGCTACGTTTAGGTTTGCTCATGAACAGCGAACCCGGAGGGTCCAGTTGCATGTGGGGATGCATAAAGGCTCCCCTGGGGAGTTCACTTGTACCCAAAGCCTTCCTTTGGTGACACTTTTGGATGGTCCAAAGGGGCTCGGAACGCATTTCCTGAGGCCTGATTTTTCACTAGTCTCCGATGACTGCTAGGGCTATGTTTAGGGTTGCTCGGAAACAGCGAACCCGGAGGGTCCAGTTGCATATGGGGCTGCGTAAAGGCTCCCCTGGGAACTTCAGATGTACCCAAAGCCTTCCATAGGGGGCACTTTTGGATGTTCCAAAGGGGCTCGCAACGCATTTCCTGGGGCCTGATTTTTCACTCGTCTCCGATGACGGCTAGGGCTACGTTTAGGTTTGCTCATGAACAGCGAACCCGGAGGGTCCAGTTGCATGTGGGTCTGCGTAACGGCTCCCCTGGGGAGTTCACTTGTACCCAAAGCCTTCCTTTGGGGGCACTTTTGGATGGGCGAAAGGGGCTCGCAACGCATTTCCTGGGGCCTGATTTTTCAGTCGTCTTCGATGCCGGATAGGGCTATGTTTAGGGATGCTCGGAAACAGCGAACCCGGAGGGTCCAGTTGCATGTGGGGCTGCGTAAAGGCTCCCCTGGGGAGTTCACTTGTACCCAAAGCCTTCCTTTGGGGGCATTTTTGGATGGGCGAAAAGGGCTCGCAACGCAGTTCCTGGGGCCTGATTTTTCAGTCGTCTTCGATGCCGGCTAGGGCTATGTTTAGGGATGCTCGGAAACAGCGAACCCGGAGGGTCCAGTTGCATGTGGGGCTGCGTAAAGGCTCCCCTGGGGAGTTCTCTTGTACCCAAAGCCTTCCTTTGGGGGCACTTTTGGATGGGCGAAAAGGGCTCGCAACGCAGTTCCTGGGGCCTGATTTTTCACTCGTCTCCACTGACGGCTAGGGCTACGTTTAGGTTTGCTCATGAACAGCGAACCCGGAGGGTCCAGTTGCATGTGGGGCTGCATAAAGGCTCCCCTGGGGAGTTCACTTGTACCCAAAGCCTTCCTTTGGTGACACTTTTGGATGGTCCAAAGGGGCTCGGAACGCATTTCCTGAGGCCTGATTTTTCACTAGTCTCCGATGACTGCTAGGGCTATGTTAAGGGTTGCTCGGAAACAGCGAACCCGGAGGGTCCAGTTGCATATGGGGCTGCGTAAAGGCTCCCCTGGGAACTTCAGATGTACCCAAAGCCTTCCATAGGGGGCACTTTTGGATGTTCCAAAGGGGCTCGCAACGCATTTCCTGGGGCCTGATTTTTCACTCGTCTCCGATGACGGCTAGGGCTACGTTTAGGTTTGCTCATGAACAGCGAACCCGGAGGGTCCAGTTGCATGTGGGGCTGCGTAACGGCTCCCCTGGGGAGTTCTCTTGTACCCAAAGCCTTCCTTTGCGGGCACTTTTGGATGGTCCAAAGGGGCTCGTAACGCATTTTCTGGGGCCTGATTTTTAACTCGTCTAAAATGACGGCTAGGGCTACGTTTAGGTTTGCTCAGGAACAGCGAACCCGGAGGGTCCAGTTGCATGTGGGGCTGCGTAAAGGCTCCCCTGGGGAGTTCACTTGTACCCAAAGCCTTCCTTTGGGGGCACTTTTGGATGGGCGAAAAGGGCTCGCAACGCAGTTCCTGGGGCCTGATTTTTCAGTCGTCATCGATGCCGGCTAGCGCTATGTTTAGGGATACTCGGAAACAGCGAACCCGGAGGGTCCAGTTGCATGTGGGGCTGCGTAACGGCTCCCCTGGGGAGTTCTCTTGTACCCAAAGCCTTCCTTTGGGGGCACTTTTTGATGGGCGAAAAGGGCTCGGAACGCATTTCCTGGGGCCTGATTTTTCAGTCGTCATCGATGCCGGCTAGCGCTATGTTTAGGGATGCTCGGAAACAGCGAACCCGGAGGGTCCAGTTGCATGTGGGGCTGCGTAAAGGCTCCCCTGGGGAGTTCTCTTGTACCCAAAGCCTTCCTTTGGGGGCACTTTTGGATGGGCGAAAAGGGCTCGCAATGCATTTCCTGGGGCCTGATTTTTCACTCGTCTCCAATGACGGCTAGGGCTACGTTTAGGTTTGCTCATGAACAGCGAACCCGGAGGGTCCAGTTGCATGTGGGGCTGCATAAAGGCTCCCCTGGGGAGTTCACTTGTACCCAAAGCCTTCCTTTGGTGACACTTTTGGATGGTCCAAAGGGGCTCGGAACGCATTTCCTGAGGCCTGATTTTTCACTAGTCTCCGATGACTGCTAGGGCTATGTTTAGGGTTGCTCGGAAACAGCGAACCCGGAGGGTCCAGTTGCATATGGGGCTGCGTAAAGGCTCCCCTGGGAACTTCAGATGTACCCAAAGCCTTCCATAGGGGGCACTTTTGGATGGGCGAAAAGGGCTCGCAACGCATTTCCTGGGGCCTGATTTTTCAGTCGTCTTCGATGACGGCTAGGGCTACGTTTAGGTTTGCTCATGAACAGCGAACCCGGAGGGTCCAGTTGCATGTGGGGCTGCATAAAGGCTCCCCTGGGGAGTTCACTTGTACCCAAAGCCTTCCTTAGGGGACACTTTTGGATGGGCGAAAAGGGCTCGCAACACATTTCCTGGGGCCTGATTTTTCAGTCGTCATCGATGCCGGCTAGCGCTATGTTTAGGGATGCTCGGAAACAGCGAACCCGGAGGGTCCAGTTGCATGTGGGGCTGCGTAAAGGCTCCCCTGGGGAGTTCACTTGTACCCAAAGCCTTCCTTTGGGGGCACTTTTGGATGGTCCAAAGGGGCTCGGAACGCATTTCCTGGGGCCTGATTTTTCAGTCGTCTCCGATGACTGCTAGGGCTAAGTTTAGGGTTGCTCGGAAACAGCGAACCCGGAGGGTCCAGTTGCATATGGGGCTGCGTAAAGGCTCCCCTGGGAACTTCAGATGTACCCAAAGCCTTCCTTTGGGGGCACTTTTGGATGGTCCAAAGGGGCTCGGAACGCATTTCCTGGGGCCTGATTTTTCACTCGTCTCCAATGATGGCTAGGGCTATGTTTAGGGTTGCTCGGAAACAGCGAACCCGGAGGGTCCAGTTGCATATGGGGCTGCGTAAAGGCTCCCCTGGGGAGTTCACTTGTACCCAAAGCCTTCCTTTGGGGGCACTTTTGGATGGGTGAAAAGGGCTCGCAACGCATTTCCTGGGGCCTGATTTTTCACTTGTCTCCAAAGACGACTAGGGCTACGTTTAGGTTTGCTCATGAACAGCGAACCCGGAGGGTCCAGTTGCATGTGGGGCTGCGTAAAGGCTCCCCTGGGGAGTTCACTTGTACCCAAAGCCTTCCTTTGGGGGCACTTTTGGATGGGCGAAAAGGGCTCGGAACGCATTTCCTGGGGCCTGATTTTTCATTAGTCTTCGATGCCGGCTAGGGCTATGTTTAGGGATGCTCGGAAACAGCGAACCCGGAGGGTCCAGTTGCATGTGGGGCTGCGTAAAGGCTCCCCTGGGGAGTTCACTTGTACCCAAAGCCTTCCTTTGGTGACACTTTTGGATGGTCCAAAGGGGCTTGCAACGTGTTTTCTGGGGCCCGGGTTTTCAGTCTTCTCCCATGCCGGCTAGTGATATATTTAGCGTTGCTTGGAAAAATCGAACCCGGAGGGTCAAGTTGCATGTGGGGCTGCGTAAAGGCTCCCCTGGGGAGTTCACTTGTACCCAAAGCCTTCCTTTGGGGGCACTTTTGGATGGTCCAAAGGGGCTCGCAACGCATTTCCTGCGGCCTGATTTTTCAGTCGTCTTCGATGCCGGCTAGGGCTATGTTTAGGGATGCTCGGAAACAGCGAACCCGGAGGGTCCAGTTGCATGTGGGGCTGCGTAAAGGCTCCCCTGGGGAGTTCATTTGTACCCATAGTCTTCTTTTGGGGGGACTTTTGGAAGGGCAAAAAGGGCTTGGAACTCATTTCCAGCGGCCTGATTTTTCAGTCGTCATCGATGCCGGCTAGGGCTATGTTTAGGAATGCTCGGAAACAGCGAACCCGGAGGGTCCAGTTGCATATGGGTCTGCGTAAAGGCTCCCCTGGGAACTTCAGATGTACCCAAAGCCTTCCTTAGGGGGCACTTTTGGATGGTCCAAAGGGGCTCGCAACGCATTTCCTGGGGCCTGATTTTTCACACTTCTCCGATGACGGCTAAAGAAACGTTTAGGTTTGATCATGAACAGCGAACCCGGAGGGTCCAGTTGCATGGGGGTCTGCGTAAAGGCTCCCCTGGGGAGTTCACTTGTACCCAAAGCCTTCCTTTGGGGGCACTTTTGGATGGGCGAAAAGGGCTCGCAACGCATTGCCTGGGGCCTGATTTTTCATTCGTCTTCGATGCCGGCTAGGGCTATGTTTAGGGATGCTCGGAAACAGCGAACCCGGAGGGTCCAGTTGCATGTGGGTCTGCATAAAGGCTCCCCTGGGGAGTTCACTTGTACCCAAAGCCTTCCTTTGGTGACACTTTTGGATGGTCCAAAGGGGCTTGCAACGCGTTTTCTGGGGCCCGGGTTTTCAGCCTTCTCCCATGCCGGCTAGTGATATATTTAGCGTTGCTTGGAAAAATCGAACCCGGAGGGTCCAGTTGCATGTGGGGCTGCGTAAAGGCTCCCCTGGGGAATTCACTTGTACCCAAAGCCTTCCTTTGGGGGCACTTTTGGATGGGTGAAAAGGGCTCGCAACGCATTTCCTGGGGCATGATTTTTCAGTCGTCATCGATGCCGGCTAGCGCTATTTGTAGGGATGCTCGGAAACAGCGAACCCCGAGGGTCCAGTTGCATGTGGGGCTGCGTAAAGGCTCCCCTGGGGAGTTCACTTGTACCCAAAGCCTTCCTTTGGGGGCACATTTGGATAGGCGAAAAAGGCTCGCAACGCATTTCCTGGGGCCTGATTTTTCAGTCGTCATCGATGCCGGCTAGCGCTATGTGTAGGGATGCTCGGAAACAGCGAACCCGGAGGGTCCAGTTGCATGTAGGGCTGCGTAAAGGCTCCCCTGGGGAGTTCACTTGTACCCAAAGCCTTCCTTTGGGGGCACTTTTGGATGGGCGAAAAGGGCTCGCAACGCATTTCCTGGGGCCTGATTTTTCACTTGTCTCCAAAGTCGTCTAGGGCTACGTTTAGGTTTGCTCATAAACAGCGAACCCGGAGGGTCCAGTTGCATGTGGGGCTGCGTAAAGGCTCCCCTGGGGAGTTCACTTGTACCCAAAGCCTTCCTTTGGGGGCACTTTTGGATGGGCGAAAAGGGTTCGGAACACATTTCCTGGGGCCTGATTTTTCATTCGTCTTCAATGCCGGCTAGGGGTATGTTTAGGGATGCTGGGAAACAGCGAACCCGGAGGGTCCAGTTGTATGTGGGGCTGCGTAAAGGCTCCCCTGGGGAGTTCAGTTGTACCCAAAGCCTTCCTTAGGGGGCACTTTTGGATGGGCGAAAAGGGCTCGCAACGCATTTCCTGGGTCCTGATTTTTCAGTCGTCTTCGATGCCGGCTAGCGCTATGTGTAGGGATGCTCGGAAACAGCGAACCCGGAGGGTCCAGTTGCATGTGGGGCTGCATAAAGGCTTCCCTGGGGAGTACACTTGTATCCAAAGCCTTCCTTTGGGGGCACTTTTGGATTGGCGAAAAGGGCTCGCCACGCAGTTCCTGGGGCCTGATTTTTCAGTCGTCTTCGATGCCGGCTAGGGCTATGTTTAGGGATGCTCGGAAACAGCGAACCCGGAGGGTCCAGTTGCATGTGGGGCTGCGTAAAGGCTCCCATGGGGAGTTCACTTGTACCCAAAGCCTTCCTTTGGGGGCACTTTTGGATGGGCGAAACGGGCTCGCAACGCATTTCCTGGGGCCTGATTTTTCATTCATCATCGATGCCGGCTAGGGCTATGTTCAGGGATGCTCGGAAACAGCGAACCCGGAGGGTCCAGTTGCATGTGGGGCTGCGTAAAGGCTCCCCTGGGGAGTTCACTTGTACCCAAAGCCTTCCTTTGGTGACACTTTTGGATGGTCCAAAGGGGCTCGGAACGCATTTCCTGGGGCCTGATTTTTCACTAGTCTCCGATGACTGCTAGGGCTATGTTTAGGGATGCTCGAAACAGCGAACCCGGAGGGTCCAGTTGCATATGGGGCTGCGTAAAGGCTCCCCTGGGAACTTCAGATGTACCCAAAGCCTTCCTTAGGGGGCACTTTTGGATGTTCCAAAGGGGCTCGCAACGCATTTCCTGGGGCCTGATTTTTCACTCGTCTCCGATGACGGCTAGGGCTACGTTTAGGTTTGCTCATGAACAGCGAACCTGGAGGGTCCAGTTGCATGTGGGGCTGGGTAAAGTCTCCCCTGGGGAGTTCACTTGTACCCAAAGCCTTCCTTTGGTGACACTTTTGGATGGTCCAAAGGGGCTTGCAACGCGTTTTCTGGGGCCCGGGTTTTCAGTCTCATCCCATGCCGGCTCGTGATATATCTAGCGTTGCTCGGAAAAATCGAACCCGGAGGGTCCAGTTGCATGTGGGGCTGCATAAAGGCTCCCCTGGGGAGTTCACTTGTACCCAAAGCCTTCCTTTGGGGGCACTTTTGGATGGTCCAAAGGGGCTCGTAACGCATTTCCTGGGGCCTGATTTTTCACTCGTCTCCAATGACGGCTAGGGCTACGTTTAATTTTGCTCAGGAACAGCGAACCCGGAGGGTCCAGTTGCATGTGGGTCTGCGTAAAGGCTCCCCTGGGGAGTTCACTTGTACCCAAAGCCTTCCTTTGGGGGCACATTTGGATGGGTGAAAAGGGCTCGCATCGCATTTCCTGGGGCCTGATTTTTCAGTCGTCATCGATGCCGGCTAGGGCTATGTGTAGGGATGCTCGGAAACAGCGAACCCGGAGGGTCCAGTTGCATGTGGGGCTGCGTAAAGGCTCCCCTGGGGAGTTCACTTGTACCCAAAGCCTTCCTTTGGGGGCACTTTTGGATGGGCGAAAAGGGCTTGCAACGCATTTCCTGGGGCCTGATTTTTCACTTGTCTTTAAAGACGGATAGGGCTACGTTTAGGTTTGCTCATGAACAGCGAACCCGGAGGGTCCAGTTGCATGTGGGGCTGCGTAAAGGCTCCCCTGGGGAGTTCACTTGTACCCAAAGCCTTCCTTTGGGGGCACTTTTGGATGGGCGAAAAGGGTTCGGAACACATTTCCTGGGGCCTGATTTTTCAGTCGTCTTCAATGCCGGCTAGGGCTATGTGTAGGGATGCTCGGAAACAGCGAACCCGGAGGGTCCAGTTGCATGTGGGGCTGCGTAACGGCTCCCCTGGGGAGTTCACTTGTACCCATAGTCTTCATTTGGGGCGACTTTTGGAAGGGCAAAAAGGGCTCGGAACTCATTTCCTGGGGCCAGATTTTTCAGTCGTCATCGATGCCGGCTAGGGCTATATGTAGGGATGCTCGGAAACAGCGAACCCGGAGGGTCCAGTTGCATGTGGGGCTGCATAAAGGCTCCCCTGGGGAGTTCACTTGTACCCAAAGCCTTCCTTTGGGGGCACTTTTGGATGGGCGAAAAGGGCTCGCAACGCATTTCCTGGGGCATGATTTTTCAGTCGTCTTTAATGCCGGCTAGGGCTATGTTTAGGGATGTTCGGAAAAAGCGAACCCGGAGGGTCCAGTTGCATGTGGGGCTGCGTAAAGGCTCCCCTGGGGAGTTCACTTGTACCCAAAGCCTTCCTTTGGGGGCACTTTTGGATGGTCCAAAGGGGCTCGGAACGCAGTTCCTGGGGCCTGATTTTTCACTCATCTCCAATGACGGCTAGCGCTATTTTTAGGGATGCTCGGAAACAGCGAACCCGGAGGGTCCAGTTGCATGTGGGGCTGCGTAACGGCTCCCCTGGGGAGTTCTCTTGTACCCAAAGCCTTCCTTTTGGGGCACTTTTGGATGGGCGAAAAGGGCTCGCAACGCATTTCCTGGGGCCTGATTTTTAACTCGTCTCCAATGAGGGCTAGGGCTACGTTTAGGTTTGCTCATGAATAGCAAACCCGGAGGGTCAAGTTGCATGTGGGGCTGCGTAAAGGCTCCCCTGGGGAGTTCACTTGTACCCAAAGCCTTCCTTTGGGGGCATTTTTGGATGGGCGAAAAGTGCTCGCAACGCATTTCCTGGGGCCTGATTTTTCACTCGTCTCCAATGACGGCTAGTGCTACGTTTAATTTTGCTCAGGAACAGCGAACCCGGAGGGTCCAGTTGCATGTGGGGCTGCGTAAAGGCTCCCCTGGGGAGTTCACTTGTACCCAAAGCCTTCCTTTGGGGGCACTTTTGGATGGGCGAAAAGGGCTCGCAACGCATTTCCTGGGGCCTGATTTTTCATTCGTCTTCGATGCCGGCAAGGGCTATGTTTAGGGATGCTCGGAAACAGCGAACCCGTAGGGTCCAGTTGCATGTGGGTCTGCGTAAAGGCTCCCCTGGGGAGTTCACTTGTACCCAAAGCCTTCCTTTGGGGGCACTTTTGGATGGTCCAAAGGGGCTCGGAACGCATTTCCTGGCTCCTGATTTTTCAGTCGTCATCGATGCCGGCTAGGGCTATGTTTAGGGTTGCTCGGAAACAGCGAACCCGGAGGGTCCATTTGCATGTGGGGCTGCGTAAAGGCTCCCCTGGGAACTTCAGATGTACCCAAAGCCTTCCTTTGGGGGCACTTTTGGATGGTCCAAAGGGGCTCGGAACGCATTTCCTGGGTCCTGATTTTTCACTCGTCTCCGATGCCGGCTAGGGCTATGTTTAGGGTTGCTCGGAAACAGCGAACCCGGAGGGTCCAGTTGCATATGGGGCTGCGTAAAGGCTCCCCTGGGAACTTCAGATGTACCCAAAGCCTTCTATAGGGGGCACTTTTGGATGTTCCAAAGGGGCTCGCAACGCATTTCCTGGGGCCTGATTTTTCACTCGTCTCCGATGACGGCTAGGGCTACGTTTAGGTTTGCTCATGAACAGCGAACCTGGAGGGTCCAGTTGCATGTGGGGCTGGGTAAAGGCTCCCCTGGGGAGTTCACTTGTACCCAAAGCCTTTTTTTGGTGACACTTTTGGATGGTCCAAAGGGGCTTGAAACTCGTTTTCTGGGGCCCGGGTTTTCAGTCTTCTCCCATGCCGGCTCGTGATATATTTAGCGTTGCTCGGAAAAATCGAACCCGGAGGGTCCAGTTGCATGTGGGGCTGCGTAAAGGCTCCCCTGGGGAGTTCACTTGTACCCAAAGCCTTCCTTTGGGGGCACTTTTGGATGGACGAAAATGGCTCGGAACGCATTTCCTGGGGCCTGATGTTTCAGTCGTCATCGATGCCGGCTAGGGCTATGTGTAGGGATGCTCGGAAACAGCGAACCCGGAGGGTCCAGTTGCATGTGGGGCTGCGTAACGGCTCCCCTGGGGAGTTCTCTTGTACCCAAAGCCTTCCTTTGGGGGCACTTTTGGATGGGCGAAAAGGGCTCGCAACGCATTTCCTGGGGCCTGATTTTTCACTCGTCTCCAATGACGGCTAGGGATACGTTTAGGTTTGCTCAGGAACAGCGAACCCGGAGGGTCCAGTTGCATGTGGGGCTGCGTAACGGCTCCCCTGGGGAGTTCACTTGTACCCAAAGCCTTCCTTTGGTGACACTTTTGGATGGTCCAAAGGGGCTCGGAACGCATTTCCTGAGGCCTCATTTTTCACTAGTCTCCGATGACTGCTAGGGCTATGTTTAGGGATGCTCGGAAACAGCGAACCCGGAGGGTCCAGTTGCATATGGGGCTGCGTAAAGGCACCCCTGGGGAGTTCACTTGTACCCAAAGCCTTCCTTTGGGGGCACTTTTGTATGGTCCAAAGGGGCTTGTAACGCATTTCCTGGGGCCTGATTTTTCACACGTCTCCAATGACGGCTAGGGCTACGTTTAGTTTTGCTCAGGAACAGCGAACCCGGAGGGTCCAGTTGCATGTGGGGCTGCGTAAAGGCTCCCCTGGGGAGTTCACTTGTACCCAAAGCCTTCCTTTGGGGGCACTTTTGGATGGGCGAAAAGGGCTCGCAACGCATTTCCAGGGGCCTGATTTTTCAGTAGTCATCGATGCCGGCTAGCGATATGTTTAGGGATGCTCGGAAACAGCGAACCCTGAGGGTCCAGTTGCATGTGGGGCTGCGTAAAGGCTCCCCTGGGGAGTTCACTTGTACCCAAAGCCTTCCTTTGGGGTCACTTTTGGATGGGCGAAAAGGGCTCGAAATGCATTTCCTTGGGTCTGATTTTTTAGTCGTCTTCGATGCCGGCTAGGGCTATGTTTAGGGATGCTCGGAAACAGCGAACCCGGAGGGTCCAGTTGCATGTGGGGCTGCGTAAAGGCTCCCCTGGGGAGTTCACTTGTACCCAAAGCCTTCCTTTGGGGGCACTTTTGGATGGACGAAAAGGGCTCGCAACGCATTTCCTGGGGCCTGATTTTTCAGTCGTCATCGATGCCGGCTAGGGCTATGTTTAGGGATGCTCGGAAACAGCGAACCCGGAGGGTCCAGTTGCATGTGGGGCTGCGTAAAGGCTCCCTTGGGGAGTTCACTTGTACCCAAAGCCTTCCTTTGGGGGCACTTTTGGATGGGCGAAAAGGGCTCGCAACGCATTTCCAGGGGCCTGATTTTTCATTCGTCTTCGATGCCGGCTAGGGCTATGTTTAGGGATGCTCGGAAACAGCGAACCCGGAGGGTCCAGTTGCATGTGGGGCTGCGTAAAGGCTCCCCTGGGGAGTTCACTTGTACCCAAAGCCTTCCTTTGGGGGCACTTTTGGATGGGCGAAAAGGGCTCGCAACGCATTTCCTGGGGCCTGATTTTTCACTTGTCTCCAAAGACGACTAGGGCTACGTTTAGGTTTGCTCATGAACAGCGAACCCGGAGGGTCCAGTTGCATGTGGGGCTGCGTAAAGGCTCCCCTGGGGAGTTCACTTGTACCCAAAGCCTTCCTTTGGTGACACTTTTGGATGGTCCAAAGGGGCTTGCAACGCGTTTTTGGGGGCCTGGGTTTTCAGTCTTCTCCCGTGCCGGCTAGTGATATATTTAGCGTTGCTCGGAAAAATCGAACCCGGAGGGTCCAGTTGCATGTGGGGCTGCATAAAGGCTCCCCTGGGGAGTTCACTTGTACCCAAAGCCTTCCTTTGGGGCACTTTTGGATGGGCGAAAAGGGCTCGCAACGCATTTCCTGGGGCCTGATTTTTCACTCGTCATCGATGCCGGCTAGCGCTATGTGTAGGGATGCTCGGAAACAGCGAACCCGGAGGGTCCAGTTGCATGTGGGGCTGCGTAAAGGCTCCCCTGGGGAGTTCACTTGTACCCAAAGCCTTCCTTTGGGGGCACTTTTGGATGGGCGAAAAGGGCTCGGAACGCATTTCCTGGGGCCTGATTTTTCAGTCGTCTCCGATGCCGGCTAGGGCTACGTTTAGGTTTGCTCAGGAATAGCGAACCCATAGGGTCCAGTTGCATGTGGGGCTGCGTAAAGGCTACCCTGGGAAGTTCCCTTGTACCCGAAGCCTATCTTTGGGGGCACTTTTGGATGGGCGAAAAGGGCTCACAACGCATTTCCTTGGGCCTGATTTTTTAGTCGTCTTCGATGCCGGCTAGGGCTATGTTCAGGGATGCTCGGAAACAGCGAACCCGTAGGGTCCAGTTGCATGTGGGTCTGCGTAAAGGCTCCACTGGGGAGTTCACTTGTACCCAAAGCCTTCCTTTGGTGACACTTTTGGATGGTCCAAAGGGGCTTGCAACGCGTTTTCTGGGGCCCGGGTTTTCAGCCTTCTCCCATGCCGGCTAGTGATATATTTAGCGTTGCTTGGAAAAATCGAACCCGGAGGGTCCAGTTGCATGTGGGGCTGCGTAAAGGCTCCCCTGGGGAGTTCACTTGTACCCAAAGCCTTCCTTTGGGGGCACTTTTGGATGGGTGAAAAGGGCTCGCAACGCATTTCCTGGGGCCTGATTTTTCAGTCGTCATCGATGCCGGCTAGCGCTATTTGTAGGGATGCTCGGAAACAGCGAACCCCGAGGGTCCAGTTGCATGTGGGTCTGCGTAAAGGCTCCCCTGGGGAGTTCACTTGTACCCAAAGCCTTCCTTTGGGGGCACTTTTGGATAGGCGAAAAAGGCTCGCAACGCATTTCCTGGGGCCTGATTTTTCAGTCGTCATCGATGCCGGCTAGCGCTATGTGTAGGGATGCTCGGAAACAGCGAACCCGTAGGGTCCAGTTGCATGTGGGTCTGCGTAAAGGCTCCCCTGGGGAGTTCACTTGTACCCAAAGCCTTCCTTTGGGGGCACTTTTGGATGGGCGAAAAGGGCTCGCAACGCATTTCCTGGGGCCTGATTTTTCACTTGTCTCCAAAGACGGCTAGGGCTACGTTTAGGTTTGCTCATGAACAGTGAACCCGGAGGGTCCAGTTGCATGTGGGGCTGCGTAAAGGCTCCCCTGGGGAGTTCACTTGTACCCAAAGCATTCCTTTGGGGGCACTTTTGGATGGGCGAAAAGGGTTCGGAACACATTTCCTGGGGCCTGATTTTTCATTCGTCTTCAATGCCGGCTAGGGGTATGTTTAGGGATGCTGGGAAACAGCGAACCCGGAGGGTCCAGTTGTATGTGGGGCTGCGTAAAGGCTCCCCTGGGGAGTTCAGTTGTACCCAAAGCCTTCCTTAGGGGGCACTTTTGGATGGGCGAAAAGGGCTCGCAACGCATTTCCTGGGTCCTGATTTTTCAGTCGTCTTCGATGCCGGCTAGCGCTATGTGTAGGGATGCTCGGAAACAGCGAACCCGGAGGGTCCAGTTGCATGTGGGGCTGCATAAAGGCTTCCCTGGGGAGTACACTTGTATCCAAAGCCTTCCTTTGGGGGCACTTTTGGATTGGCGAAAAGGGCTCGCCACGCAGTTCCTGGGGCCTGATTTTTCAGTCGTCTTCGATGCCGGCTAGGGCTATGTTTAGGGATGCTCGGAAACAGCGAACCCGGAGGGTCCAGTTGCATGTGGGGCTGCGTAAAGGCTCCCCTGGGGAGTTCACTTGTACCCAAAGCCTTCCTTTGGGGGCACTTTTGGATGGGCGAAAAGGGCTCGCAACGCATTTCCTGGGGCCTGATTTTTCATTCATCATCGATGCCGGCTAGGGCTATGTGTAGGGATGCTCGGAAACAGCGAACCCGGAGGGTCCAGTTGCATGTGGGGCTGCGTAAAGGCTCCCCTGGGGAGTTCACTTGTACCCAAAGCCTTCCTTTGGAGGCACTTTTGGATGGGCGAAAAGGGCTCGGAACGCATTTCCTGGGGCCTGATTTTTCACTAGTCTCCGATGACTGCTAGGGCTATGTTTAGGGATGCTCGAAACAGCGAACCCGGAGGGTCCAGTTGCATATGGGGCTGCGTAAAGGCTCCCCTGGGAACTTCAGATGTACCCAAAGCCTTCCTTAGGGGGCACTTTTGGATGTTCCAAAGGGGCTCGCAACGCATTTCCTGGGGCCTGATTTTTCACTCGTCTCCGATGACGGCTAGGGCTACGTTTAGGTTTGCTCATGAACAGCGAACCTGGACGGTCCAGTTGCATGTGGGGCTGGGTAAAGGCTCCCCTGGGGAGTTCACTTGTACCCAAAGCCTTCCTTTGGTGACACTTTTGGATGGTCCAAAGGGGCTTGCAACGCGTTTTCTGGGGCCCGGGTTTTCAGTCTCATCCCATGCCGGCTCGTGATATATCTAGCGTTGCTCGGAAAAATCGAACCCGGAGGGTCCAGTTGCATGTGGGGCTGCATAAAGGCTCCCCTGGGGAGTTCACTTGTACCCAAAGCCTTCCTTTGGGGGCACTTTTGGATGGTCCAAAGGGGCTCGTAACGCATTTCCTGGGGCCTGATTTTTCACTCGTCTCCAATGACGGCTAGGGCTACGTTTAATTTTGCTCAGGAACAGCGAACCCGGAGGGTCCAGTTGCATGTGGGGCTGCGTAAAGGCTCCCCTGGGGAGTTCACTTGTACCCAAAGCCTTCCATTGGGGGCACTATTGGATGGGCGAAAAGGGCTAGCAACGCATTTCCTGGGGCCTGATTTTTCATTCGTCTTCGATGCCGGCAAGGGCTATGTTTAGGGATGCTCGGAAACAGCGAACCCGGAGGGTCCAGTTGCATGTGGGTCTGCGTAAAGGCTCCCCTGGGGAGTTCACTTGTACCCAAAGCCTTCCTTTGGGGGCACATTTGGATGGGTGAAAAGGGCTCGCATCGCATTTCCTGGGGCCTGATTTTTCAGTCGTCATCGATGCCGGCTAGCGCTATGTTTAGGGATGCTCGGAAACAGCGAACCCGGAGGGTCCAGTTGCATGTGGGGCTGCGTAAAGGCTCCCCTGGGGAGTTCACTTGTACCCAAAGCCTTCCTTTGGTGGCACTTTTGCATGGGCGAAAAGGGCTTGCAACGCATTTCCTGGGGCCTGATTTTTCACTTGTCTTTAAAGACGGATAGGGCTACGTTTAGGTTTGCTCATGAACAGCGAACCCGGAGGGTCCAGTTGCATGTGGGGCTGCGTAAAGGCTCCCCTGGGGAGTTCACTTGTACCCAAAGCCTTCCTTTGGGGGCACTTTTGGATGGGCGAAAAGGGTTCGGAACACATTTCCTGGGGCCTGATTTTTCAGTCGTCTTCAATGCCGGCTAGGGCTATGTGTAGGGATGCTCGGAAACAGCGAACCCGGAGGGTCCAGTTGCATGTGGGGCTGCGTAATGGCTCCCCTGGGGAGTTCACTTGTACCCATAGTCTTCATTTGGGGCGACTTTTGGAAGGGCAAAAAGGGCTCGGAACTCATTTCCTGGGGCCAGATTTTTCAGTCGTCATCGATGCCGGCTAGGGATATGTGTAGGGATGCTCGGAAACAGCGAACCCGGAGGGTCCAGTTGCATGTGGGGCTGCGTAAAGGCTCCCCTGGGGAGTTCACTTGTACCCAAAGCCTTCCTTTGGGGGCACTTTTGGATGGGCCAAAAGGGCTCGCAACGCATTTCCTGGGGCATGATTTTTCAGTCGTCTTTAATGCCGGCTAGCACTATGTTTAGGGATGCTCGGAAAAAGCGAACCCGGAGGGTCCAGTTGCATGTGGGTCTGCGTAAAGGCTCCCCTGGGGAGTTCACTTGTACCCAAAGCCTTCCTTTGGGGGCATTTTTGGATGGGCGAAAAGTGCTCGCAACGCATTTCCTGGGGCCTGATTTTTCACTTGTCTCCAATGACGGCTAGGGCTACGTTTAATTTTGCTCAGGAACAGCGAACCCGGAGGGTCCAGTTGCATGTGGGGCTGCGTAAAGGCTCCCCTGGGGAGTTCACTTGTACCCAAAGCCTTCCTTTGGGGGCACTTTTGGATGGGCGAAAAGGGCTCGCAACGCATTTCCTGGGGCCTGATTTTTCATTCGTCTTCGATGCCGGCAAGGGCTATGTTTAGGGATGCTCGGAAACAGCGAACCCGTAGGGTCCAGTTGCATGTGGGTCTGCGTAAAGGCTCCCCTGGGGAGTTCACTTGTACCCAAAGCCTTCCTTTGGGGGCACATTTGGATGGGTGAAAAGGGCTCGCAACGCATTTCCTGGGGCCTGATTTTTCAGTCGTCATCGATGCCGGCTAGGGCTATGTGTAGGGATGCTCGGAAACAGCGAACCCGGAGGGTCCAGTTGCATGTGGGGCTGCGTAAAGGCTCCCCTGGGAACTTCAGATGTACCCAAAGCCTTCCTTTGGGGGCACTTTTGGATGGTCCAAAGGGGCTCGGAACGCATTTCCTGGGGCCTGATTTTTCAGTCGTCATCGATGCCGGCTAGGGCTATGTGTAGGGATGCTCGGAAACAGCGAACCCGGAGGGTCCAGTTGCATGTGGGTCTGCGTAAAGGCTCCCCTGGGGAGTTCACTTGTACCCAAAGCCTTCCTTTGGGGGCACTTTTGGATGGTCCAAAGGGGCTCGGAACGCATTTCCTGGCTCCTGATTTTTCAGTCGTCATCGATGCCGGCTAGGGCTATGTTTAGGGTTGCTCGGAAACAGCGAACCCGGAGGGTCCAGTTGCATGTGGGGCTGCGTAAAGGCTCCCCTGGGGAGTTCACTTGTACCCAAAGCCTTCCTTTGGGGGCACTTTTGCATGGGCGAAAAGGGCTTGCAACGCATTTCCTGGGGCCTGATTTTTCACTTGTCTTTAAAGACGGATAGGGCTACGTTTAGGTTTGCTCATGAACAGCGAACCCAGAGGGTCCAGTTGCATGTGGGGCTGCGTAAAGGCTCCCCTGGGGAGTTCACTTGTACCCAAAGCCTTCCTTTGGGGGCACTTTTGGATGGGCGAAAAGGGTTCGGAACACATTTCCTGGGGCCTGATTTTTCAGTCGTCTTCAATGCCGGCTAGGGCTATGTGTAGGGATGCTCGGAAACAGCGAACCCGGAGGGTCCAGTTGCATGTGGGGCTGCGTAATGACTCCCCTGGGGAGTTCACTTGTACCCATAGTCTTCATTTGGGGCGACTTTTGGAAGGGCAAAAAGGGCTCGGAACTCATTTCCTGGGGCCAGATTTTTCAGTCGTCATCGATGCCGGCTAGGGATATGTGTAGGGATGCTCGGAAACAGCGAACCCGGAGGGTCCAGTTGCATGTGGGGCTGCGTAAAGGCTCCCCTGGGGAGTTCACTTGTACCCAAAGCCTTCCTTTGGGGGCACTTTTGGATGGGCCAAAAGGGCTCGCAACGCATTTCCTGGGGCATGATTTTTCAGTCGTCTTTAATGCCGGCTAGCACTATGTTTAGGGATGCTCGGAAAAAGCGAACCTGGAGGGTCCAGTTGCATGTGGGTCTGCGTAAAGGCTCCCCTGGGGAGTTCACTTGTACCCAAAGCCTTCCTTTGGGGGCATTTTTGGATGGGCGAAAAGTGCTCGCAACGCATTTCCTGGGGCCTGATTTTTCACTTGTCTCCAATGACGGCTAGGGCTACGTTTAATTTTGCTCAGGAACAGCGAACCCGGAGGGTCCAGTTGCATGTGGGGCTGCGTAAAGGCTCCCCTGGGGAGTTCACTTGTACCCAAAGCCTTCCTTTGGGGGCACTTTTGGATGGGCGAAAAGGGCTCGCAACGCATTTCCTGGGGCCTGATTTTTCATTCGTCTTCGATGCCGGCAAGGGCTATGTTTAGGGATGCTCGGAAACAGCGAACCCGTAGGGTCCAGTTGCATGTGGGTCTGCGTAAAGGCTCCCCTGGGGAGTTCACTTGTACCCAAAGCCTTCCTTTGGGGGCACATTTGGATGGGTGAAAAGGGCTCGCAACGCATTTCCTGGGGCCTGATTTTTCAGTCGTCATCGATGCCGGCTAGGGCTATGTGTAGGGATGCTCGGAAACAGCGAACCCGGAGGGTCCAGTTGCATGTGGGGCTGCGTAAAGGCTCCCCTGGGAACTTCAGATGTACCCAAAGCCTTCCTTTGGGGGCACTTTTGGATGGTCCAAAGGGGCTCGGAACGCATTTCCTGGGGCCTGATTTTTCAGTCGTCATCGATGCCGGCTAGGGCTATGTGTAGGGATGCTCGGAAACAGCGAACCCGGAGGGTCCAGTTGCATGTGGGTCTGCGTAAAGGCTCCCCTGGGGAGTTCACTTGTACCCAAAGCCTTCCTTTGGGGGCACTTTTGGATGGTCCAAAGGGGCTCGGAACGCATTTCCTGGCTCCTGATTTTTCAGTCGTCATCGATGCCGGCTAGGGCTATGTTTAGGGTTGCTCGGAAACAGCGAACCCGGAGGGTCCAGTTGCATGTGGGGCTGCGTAAAGGCTCCCCTGGGGAGTTCACTTGTACCCAAAGCCTTCCTTTGGGGGCACTTTTGCATGGGCGAAAAGGGCTTGCAACGCATTTCCTGGGGCCTGATTTTTCACTTGTCTTTAAAGACGGATAGGGCTACGTTTAGGTTTGCTCATGAACAGCGAACCCAGAGGGTCCAGTTGCATGTGGGGCTGCGTAAAGGCTCCCCTGGGGAGTTCACTTGTACCCAAAGCCTTCCTTTGGGGGCACTTTTGGATGGGCGAAAAGGGTTCGGAACACATTTCCTGGGGCCTGATTTTTCAGTCGTCTTCAATGCCGGCTAGGGCTATGTGTAGGGATGCTCGGAAACAGCGAACCCGGAGGGTCCAGTTGCATGTGGGGCTGCGTAATGGCTCCCCTGGGGAGTTCACTTGTACCCATAGTCTTCATTTGGGGCGACTTTTGGAAGGGCAAAAAGGGCTCGGAACTCATTTCCTGGGGCCAGATTTTTCAGTCGTCATCGATGCCGGCTAGGGATATGTGTAGGGATGCTCGGAAACAGCGAACCCGGAGGGTCCAGTTGCATGTGGGGCTGCGTAAAGGCTCCCCTGGGGAGTTCACTTGTACCCAAAGCCTTCCTTTGGGGGCACTTTTGGATGGGCCAAAAGGGCTCGCAACGCATTTCCTGGGGCATGATTTTTCAGTCGTCTTTAATGCCGGCTAGCACTATGTTTAGGGATGCTCGGAAAAAGCGAACCCGGTGGGTCCAGTTGCATGTGGGTCTGCGTAAAGGCTCCCCTGGGGAGTTCACTTGTACCCAAAGCCTTCCTTTGGGGGCATTTTTGGATGGGCGAAAAGTGCTCGCAACGCATTTCCTGGGGCCTGATTTTTCACTTGTCTCCAATAACGGCTAGGGCTACGTTTAATTTTGCTCAGGAACAGCGAACCCGGAGGGTCCAGTTGCATGTGGGGCTGCGTAAAGGCTCCCCTGGGGAGTTCACTTGTACCCAAAGCCTTCCTTTGGGGGCACTTTTGGATGGGCGAAAAGGGCTCGCAACGCATTTCCTGGGGCCTGATTTTTCATTCGTCTTCGATGCCGGCAAGGGCTATGTTTAGGGATGCTCGGAAACAGCGAACCCGGAGGGTCCAGTTGCATGTGGGTCTGCGTAAAGGCTCCCCTGGGGAGTTCACTTGTACCCAAAGCCTTCCTTTGGGGGCACATTTGGATGGGTGAAAAGGGCTCGCAACGCATTTCCTGGGGCCTGATTTTTCAGTCGTCATCGATGCCGGCTAGGGCTATGTGTAGGGATGCTCGGAAACAGCGAACCCGGAGGGTCCAGTTGCATGTGGGGCTGCGTAAAGGCTCCCCTGGGAACTTCAGATGTACCCAAAGCCTTCCTTTGGGGGCACTTTTGGATGGTCCAAAGGGGCTCGGAACGCATTTCCTGGGGCCTGATTTTTCAGTCGTCATCGATGCCGGCTAGGGCTATGTGTAGGGATGCTCGGAAACAGCGAACCCGGAGGGTCCAGTTGCATGTGGGTCTGCGTAAAGGCTCCCCTGGGGAGTTCACTTGTACCCAAAGCCTTCCTTTGGGGGCACTTTTGGATGGTCCAAAGGGGCTCGGAACGCATTTCCTGGCTCCTGATTTTTCAGTCGTCATCGATGCCGGCTAGGGCTATGTTTAGGGTTGCTCGGAAACAGCGAACCCGGAGGGTCCAGTTGCATGTGGGGCTGCGTAAAGGCTCCCCTGGGAACTTCAGATGTACCCAAAGCCTTCCTTTGGGGGCACTTTTGGATGGTCCAAAGGGGCTCGGAACGCATTTCCTGGGTCCTGATTTTTCACTCGTCTCCGATGCCGGCTAGGGCTATGTTTAGGGTTGCTCGGAAACAGCGAACCCGGAGGGTCCAGTTGCATATGGGGCTGCGTAAAGGCTCCCCTGGGAACTTCAGATGTACCCAAAGCCTTCTATAGGGGGCACTTTTGGATGTTCCAAAGGGGCTCGCAACGCATTTCCTGGGGCCTGATTTTTCACTCGTCTCCGATGACGGCTAGGGCTACGTTTAGGTTTGCTCATGAACAGCGAACCTGGAGGGTCCAGTTGCATGTGGGGCTGGGTAAAGGCTCCCCTGGGGAGTTCACTTGTACCCAAAGCCTTTTTTTGGTGACACTTTTGGATGGTCCAAAGGGGCTTGAAACTCGTTTTCTGGGGCCCGGGTTTTCAGTCTTCTCCCATGCCGGCTCGTGATATATTTAGCGTTGCTCGGAAAAATCGAACCCGGAGGGTCCAGTTGCATGTGGGGCTGCGTAAAGGCTCCCCTGGGGAGTTCACTTGTACCCAAAGCCTTCCTTTGGGGGCACTTTTGGATGGTCCAAAGGGGCTCGTAAGGCATTTCCTGCGGCCTGATTTTTCACTCGTCTCCAATGACGGCTAGGACTACGTTTAGTTTTGCTCAGGAACAGCGAACCCGGAGGGTCCAGTTGTATGTGGGGCTGCGTAAAGGCTCCCCTGGGGAGTTCACTTGTACCCAAAGCCTTCCTTTGGGGGAACTTTTGGATGGACGAAAATGGCTCGGAACGCATTTCCTGGGGCCTGATTTTTCAGTCGTCATCGATGCCGGCTAGGGCTATGTGTAGGGATGCTCGGAAACAGCGAACCCGGAGGGTCCAGTTGCATGTGGGGCTGCGTAACGGCTCCCCTGGGGAGTTCTCTTGTACCCAAAGCCTTCCTTTGGGGGCACTTTTGGATGGGCGAAAAGGGCTCGCAACGCATTTCCTGGGGCCTGATTTTTCACTCGTCTCCAATGACGGCTAGGGATACGTTTAGGTTTGCTCAGGAACAGCGAACCCGGAGGGTCCAGTTGCATGTGGGGCTGTGTAACGGCTCCCCTGGGGAGTTCACTTGTACCCAAAGCCTTCCTTTGGTGACACTTTTGGATGGTCCAAAGGGGCTCGGAACGCATTTCCTGAGGCCTCATTTTTCACTAGTCTCCGATGACTGCTAGGGCTATGTTTAGGGATGCTCGGAAACAGCGAACCCGGAGGGTCCAGTTGCATATGGGGCTGCGTAATGGCTCCCCTGGGGAGTTCACTTGTACCCAAAGCCTTCCTTTGGGGGCACTTTTGGATGGGCGAAAAGGGCTCGCAACGCATTTCCTGGGGCCTGATTTTTCACTCGTCTCCGATGACGGCTATGGCTACGTTTAGGATTGCTCATGAACAGCGAACCCGGAGGGTCCAGTTGCATGTGGGGCTGGGTAAAGGCTCCCCTGGGGAGTTCACTTGTACCCAAAGCCTTCCTTTGGTGACACTTTTGGATGGTCCAAAGGGGCTTGCCACGCGTATTCTGGGGCCCGGGTTTTCAGTCTTCTCCCATGCCGGCTCGTGATATATTTAGCGTTGCTTGGAAAAATCGAACCCGGAGGGTCCAGTTGCATGTGGGGCTGCGTAAAGGCTCCCCTGGGGAGTTCTCTTGTACCCAAAGCCTTCCTTTGGGGGCACTTTTGGATGGGCGAAAAGGGCTCGGAACGCATTTCCTGGGGCCTGATTTTTCACTCGTCATCTATGCCGGCTAGCGCTATGTGTAGGGATGCTCGGAAACAGCGAACCCGGAGGGTCCAGTTGCATGTGGGGCTGCGTAAAGGCTCCCATGGGGAGTTCACTTGTACCCAAAGCCTTCCTTTGGGGGCACTTTTGGATGGGCGAAAATGGCTCGCAACGCAGTTCCTGGGGCCTGATTTTTCAGTCGTCTTCGATGCCGGCTAGGGATATGTTTAGGGATGCTCGGAAACAGCGAACCCGGAGGGTCGAGTTGCATGTGGGGCTGCGTAAAGGCTCCCCTGGGGAGTTCACTTGTACCCAAAGCCTTCCTTTGGGGGCACTTTTGGATGGGCGAAAAGGGCTCGCAACGCATTTCCTGGGGCCTGATTTTTCAGTCGTCTTCGATGCCGGATAGGTCTATGTTTAGGGATGCTCGGAAACAGCGAACCCGGAGGGTCCAGTTGCATGTGGGGCTGCGTAAAGGCTCCCCTGGGGAGTTCAATTGTACCCAAAGCCTTCCTTTGGGGGCACTTTTGGATGGGCGAAAAGGGCTTGCAACGCATTTCCTGGGGCCTGATTTTTCAGTCGTCTCCGATGACGGCTAGGGCTACGTTTAGGTTTGCTCAGGAATAGCGAACCCGGAGGGTCCAGTTGCATGTGGGGCTGGGTAAAGGCTCCCCTGGGGAGTTCACTTGTACCCAAAGCCTTCCTTTGGTGACACTTTTGGATGGTCCAAAGGGGCTTGAAACGCGTTTTCTGGGGCCAGGGTTTTCAGTGTTCTCCCGTGCCGGCTCGTGATATATTTAGCGTTGCTCGGAAAAATCGAACCCGGAGGGTCCAGTTGCATGTGGGGCTGCGTAAAGGCTCCCCTGGGGAGTTCACTTGTACCCAAAGCCTTCCTTTGGGGGCACTTTTGGATGGTCCAAAGGGGCTTGTAACGCATTTCCTGGGGCCTGATTTTTCACACGTCTCCAATGACGGCTAGGGCTACGTTTAGTTTTGCTCAGGAACAGCGAACCCGGAGGGTCCAGTTGCATGTGGGGCTGCGTAAAGGCTCCCCTGGGGAGTTCACTTGTACCCAAAGCCTTCCTTTGGGGGCACTTTTGGATGGGCGAAAAGGGCTCGCAACGCATTTCCAGGGGCCTGATTTTTCAGTCGTCATCGATGCCGGCTAGCGCTATGTTTAGGGATGCTCGGAAACAGCGAACCCGGAGGGTCCAGTTGCATGTGGGGCTGCGTAAAGGCTCCCCTGGGGAGTTCACTTGTACCCAAAGCCTTCCTTTGGGGTCACTTTTGGATGGGCGAAAAGGGCTCGAAATGCATTTCCTTGGGTCTGATTTTTTAGTCGTCTTCGATGCCGGCTAGGGCTATGTTTAGGGATGCTCGGAAACAGCGAACCCGGAGGGTCGAGTTGCATGTGGGGCTGCGTAAAGGCTCCCATGGGGAGTTCACTTGTACCCAAAGCCTTCCTTTGGGGGCATTTTTGGATGGGCGAAAAGTGCTCGCAACGCATTTCCTGGGGCCTGATTTTTCATTCGTCATCGATGCCGGCTAGGGCTATGTTTAGGGATGCTCGGAAACAGCGAACCCGGAGGGTCCAGTTGCATGTGGGGCTGCGTAAAGGCTCCCTTGGGGAGTTCACTTGTACCCAAAGCCTTCCTTTGGGGGCACTTTTGCATGGGCGAAAAGGGCTCGCAACGCATTTCCTGGGGCCTGATTTTTCAGTCGTCTTCGATGTCGGCTAGGGCTATGTTTAGGGATGCTCGGAAACAGCGAACCCGGAGGGTCCAGTTGCATGTGGGGCTGCGTAAAGGCTCCCCTGGGGAGTTCACTTGTACCCAAAGCCTTCCTTTGGGGGCACTTTTGGATGGGCGAAAGGGGCTCGAAACGCATTTCCTGGGGCCTGATTTTTCATTCGTCATCGATGCGGGCTAGGGCTATGTTTAGGGATGCTCGGAAACAGCGAACCCGGAGGGTCCAGTTGCATGTGGGGCTGCGTAAAGGCTCCCCTGGGGAGTTCAGTTGTACCCAAAGCCTTCCTTTGGGGGCACTTTTGGATGGGCGAAAAGGGCTCGCAACGCAGTTCCTGGGGCCTGATTTTTCAGTCGTCTTCGATGCCGGCTAGGGCTATGTTTAGGGATGCTCGGAAACAGCGAACCCGGAGGGTCCAGTTGCATGTGGGGCTGCGTAAAGGCTCCCCTGGGGAGTTCACTTGTACCCAAAGCCTTCCTTTGGGGGCACTTTTGGATGGGCGAAAAGGGCTCGCAACGCATTTCCTGGGGCCTGATTTTTCACTTGTCTCCAAAGACGACTAGGGCTACGTTTAGGTTTGCTCATGAACAGCGAACCCGGAGGGTCCAGTTGCATGTGGGGCTGCGTAAAGGCTCCCCTGGGGAGTTCACTTGTACCCAAAGCCTTCCTTTGGTGACACTTTTGGATGGTCCAAAGGGGCTTGCAACGCGTTTTTGGGGGCCTGGGTTTTCAGTCTTCTCCCGTGCCGGCTAGTGATATATTTAGCGTTGCTCGGAAAAATCGAACCCGGAGGGTCCAGTTGCATGTGGGGCAGCATAAAGGCTCCCCTGGGGAGTTCACTTGTACCCAAAGCCTTCCTTTGGGGCACTTTTGGATGGGTGAAAAGGGCTCGCAACGCATTTCCTGGGGCCTGATTTTTCACTCGTCATCGATGCCGGCTAGCGCTATGTGTAGGGATGCTCGGAAACAGCGAACCCGGAGGGTCCAGTTGCATGTGGGGCTGCGTAAAGGCTCCCCTGGGGAGTTCACTTGTACCCAAAGCCTTCCTTTGGGGGCACTTTTGGATGGGCGAAAAGGGCTCGGAACGCATTTCCTGGGGCCTGATTTTTCAGTCGTCTCCGATGACGGCTAGGGCTACGTTTAGGTTTGCTCAGGAATAGCGAACCCATAGGGTCCAGTTGCATGTGGGGCTGCGTAAAGGCTACCCTGGGAAGTTCACTTGTACCCGAAGCCTATCTTTGGGGGCACTTTTGGATGGGCGAAAAGGGCTCGCAACGCATTTCCTTGGGCCTGATTTTTTAGTCGTCTTCGATGCCGGCTAGGGCTATGTTCAGGGATGCTCGGAAACAGCGAACCCGTAGGGTCCAGTTGCATGTGGGTCTGCGTAAAGGCTCCCCTGGGGAGTTCACTTGTACCCAAAGCCTTCCTTTGGTGACACTTTTGGATGTTCCAAAGGGGCTTGCAACGCGTTTCCTGGGGCCTGATTTTTCATTCGACATCGATGCTGGCTAGGGCTATGTTTAGGGATGCTCAGAAACAGCGAACCCGGAGGGTCCAGTTGCATGTGGGGCCGCGTAAAGGCTCCCCTGGGGAGTTCACTTGTACCCAAAGCCTTCCTTTGGTGACACTTTTGGATGGTCCAAAGGGGCTTGCAACGCATTTCCTGGGGCCTGATTTTTCATTCGACATCGATGCTGGCTAGGGCTATGTTTAGGGATGCTCAGAAACAGCGAACCCGGAGGGTCCAGTTGCATGTGGGGCTGCGTAAAGGCTCCCCTGGGGAGTTCACTTGTACCCAAAGCCTTCCTTTGGTGACACTTTTGGATGGGCGAAAGGGGCTTGCAACGCATTTCCTGGGGCCTGATTTTTCAGTCGTCTCCGATGTCGGCTAGGGCTACGTTTAGGTTTGCTCAGGAATAGCAAACCCGGAGGGTCCAGTTGCATGTGGGGCTGCGTAAAGGCTCCCCTGGGGAGTTCACTTGTACCCAAAGCCTTCCTTTGGTGACACTTTTGGATGGTCCAAAGGGGCTTGCAACGCGTTTTCTGGGGCCCGGGTTTTCAGTCTTCTTCCATGCCTGCTCGTGATATATTTAGCGTTGCTCGGAAAAATCGAACCAGGAGGGTCCAGTTGCATGTGGGGCTGCGTAAAGGCTCCCCTGTGGAGTTCACTTTTACCCAAAGCCTTCCTTTGGGGGCACTTTTGGATGGTCCAAAGGGGCTTGTAACGCATTTCCTGGGGCCTGATTTTTCACTCGTCTCCAATGACGGCTAGGGCTACGTTTAGTTTTGCTCAGGAACAGCGAACCCGGAGGGTCCAGTTGCATGTGGGGCTGCGTAAAGGCTCCCCTGGGGAGTTCACTTGTACCCAAAGCCTTCCTTTGGTGACACTTTTGGATGGTCCAAAGGGGCTTGCAACGCGTTTTTGGGGGCCTGGGTTTTCAGTCTTCTCCCGTGCCGGCTAGTGATATATTTAGCGTTGCTCGGAAAAATCGAACCCGGAGGGTCCAGTTGCATGTGGGGCAGCATAAAGGCTCCCCTGGGGAGTTCACTTGTACCCAAAGCCTTCCTTTGGGGCACTTTTGGATGGGCGAAAAGGGCTCGCAACGCATTTCCTGGGGCCTGATTTTTCACTCGTCATCGATGCCGGCTAGCGCTATGTGTAGGGATGCTCGGAAACAGCGAACCCGGAGGGTCCAGTTGCATGTGGGGCTGCGTAAAGGCTCCCCTGGGGAGTTCACTTGTACCCAAAGCCTTCCTTTGGGGGCACTTTTGGATGGGCGAAAAGGGCTCGGAACGCATTTCCTGGGGCCTGATTTTTCAGTCGTCTCCGATGACGGCTAGGGCTACGTTTAGGTTTGCTCAGGAATAGCGAACCCATAGGGTCCAGTTGCATGTGGGGCTGCGTAAAGGCTACCCTGGGAAGTTCACTTGTACCCGAAGCCTATCTTTGGGGGCACTTTTGGATGGGCGAAAAGGGCTCGCAACGCATTTCCTTGGGCCTGATTTTTTAGTCGTCTTCGATGCCGGCTAGGGCTATGTTCAGGGATGCTCGGAAACAGCAAACCCGTAGGGTCCAGTTGCATGTGGGTCTGCGTAAAGGCTCCCCTGGGGAGTTCACTTGTACCCAAAGCCTTCCTTTGGTGACACTTTTGGATGTTCCAAAGGGGCTTGCAACGCGTTTCCTGGGGCCTGATTTTTCATTCGACATCGATGCTGGCTAGGGCTATGTTTAGGGATGCTCAGAAACAGCGAACCCGGAGGGTCCAGTTGCATGTGGGGCCGCGTAAAGTCTCCCCTGGGGAGTTCACTTGTACCCAAAGCCTTCCTTTGGTGACACTTTTGGATGGTCCAAAGGGGCTTGCAACGCATTTCCTGGGGCCTGATTTTTCATTCGACATCGATGCTGGCTAGGGCTATGTTTAGGGATGCTCAGAAACAGCGAACCCGGAGGGTCCAGTTGCATGTGGGGCTGCGTAAAGGCTCCCCTGGGGAGTTCACTTGTACCCAAAGCCTTCCTTTGGTGACACTTTTGGATGGGCGAAAGGGGCTTGCAACGCATTTCCTGGGGCCTGATTTTTCAGTCGTCTCCGATGTCGGCTAGGGCTACGTTTAGGTTTGCTCAGGAATAGCAAACCCGGAGGGTCCAGTTGCATGTGGGGCTGCGTAAAGGCTCCCCTGGGGAGTTCACTTGTACCCAAAGCCTTCCTTTGGTGACACTTTTGGATGGTCCAAAGGGGCTTGCAACGCGTTTTCTGGGGCACGGGTTTTCAGTCTTCTTCCATGCCTGCTCGTGATATATTTAGCGTTGCTCGGAAAAATCGAACCAGGAGGGTCCAGTTGCATGTGGGGCTGCGTAAAGGCTCCCCTGTGGAGTTCACTTTTACCCAAAGCCTTCCTTTGGGGGCACTTTTGGATGGTCCAAAGGGGCTTGTAACGCATTTCCTGGGGCCTGATTTTTCACTCGTCTCCAATGACGGCTAGGGCTACGTTTAGTTTTGCTCAGGAACAGCGAACCCGGAGGGTCCAGTTGCATGTGGGGCTGCGTAAAGGCTCCCCTGGGGAGTTCACTTGTACCCAAAGCCTTCCTTTGGGGGCACTTTTGGATGGACGAAAAGGGCTCGCAACGCAGTTCCTGGGGCCTGATTTTTCAGTCGTCTTCAATGGCGGCTAGGGCTATGTTTAGGGATGCTCGGAAACAGCGAACCCGGAGGGTCCAGTTGCATGTGGGGCTGCGTAAAGGCTCCCCTGGGGAGTTCACTTGTACCCAAAGCCTTCCTTTGGGGTCACTTTTGGATGGGCGAAAAGGGCTCGCAACGCATTTCCTGGGGCCTGATTTTTCACTCGTCATCGATGCCGGCTAGCGCTATGTTTAGGGATGCTCGGAAACAGCGAACCCGTAGGGTCCAGTTGCATGTGGGGCTGCGTACAGGCTCCCCTGGGGAGTTCTCTTGTACCCAAAGCCTTCCTTTGGTGACACTTTTGGATGGGCGAAAAGGGCTCGCAACGCATTTCCTGTGGCCTGATTTTTCACTTGTCTCCAAAGACGACTAGGGCTACGTTTAGGTTTGCTCATGAACAGCGAACCCGGAGGGTCCAGTTGCATGTGGGGCTGCGTAAAGGCTCCCCTGGGGAGTTCACTTGTACCCAAAGCCTTCCTTTGGTGACACTTTTGGATGGTCCAAAGGGGCTTGCAACGCGTTTTCTGGGGCCCGGGTTTTCAGTCTTCTCCCATGCCTGCTCGTGATATATTTAGCGTTGCTCGGAAAAATCGAACCAGGAGGGTCCAGTTGCATGTGGGGCTGCGTAAAGGCTCCCCTGGGGAGTTCACTTGTACCCAAAGCCTTCCTTTGGGGTCACTTTTGGATGGGCGAAAAGGGCTCGCAACGCATTTCCTGGGGCCTGATTTTTCATTCGTCATCGATGCCGGCTAGGGATATGTTCAGGGATGCTCGGAAACAGCGAACCCGTAGGGTCCAGTTGCATGTGGGTCTGCGTAAAGGCTCCACTGGGGAGTTCACTTGTACCCAAAGCCTTCCTTTGGTGACACTTTTGGATGGTCCAAAGGGGCTTGCAACGCGTTTCCTGGGGCCTGATTTTTCATTCGACATCGATGCTGGCTAGGGCTATGTTTAGGGATGCTCAGAAACAGCGAACCCGGAGGGTCCAGTTGCATGTGGGGCTGCGTAAAGGCTCCCCTGGGGAGTTCACTTGTACCCAAAGCCTTCCTTTGGTGACACTTTTGGATGGGCGAAAGGGGCTTGCAACGCATTTCCTGGGGCCTGATTTTTCAGTCGTCTCCGATGTCGGCTAGGGCTACGTTTAGGTTTGCTCAGGAATAGCAAACCCGGAGGGTCCAGTTGCATGTGGGGCTGCGTAAAGGCTCCCCTGGGGAGTTCACTTGTACCCAAAGCCTTCCTTTGGTGACACTTTTGGATGGTCCAAAGGGGCTTGCAACGCGTTTTCTGGGGCCCGGGTTTTCAGTCTTCTTCCATGCCTGCTCGTGATATATTTAGCGTTGCTCGGAAAAATCGAACCAGGAGGGTCCAGTTGCATGTGGGGCTGCGTAAAGGCTCCCCTGTGGAGTTCACTTTTACCCAAAGCCTTCCTTTGGGGGCACTTTTGGATGGTCCAAAGGGGCTTGTAACGCATTTCCTGGGGCCTGATTTTTCACACGTCTCCAATGACGGCTAGGGCTACGTTTAGTTTTGCTCAGGAACAGCGAACCCGGAGGGTCCAGTTGCATGTGGGGCTGCGTAAAGGCTCCCCTGGGGAGTTCACTTGTACCCAAAGCCTTCCTTTGGGGGCACTTTTGGATGGACGAAAAGGGCTCGCAACGCATTTCCTGGGGCCTGATTTTTCAGTCGTCTTCAATGGCGGCTAGGGCTATGTTTAGGGATGCTCGGAAACAGCGAACCCGGAGGGTCCAGTTGCATGTGGGGCTGCGTAAAGGCTCCCCTGGGGAGTTCACTTTTACCCAAAGCCTTCCTTTGGGGTCACTTTTGGATGGGCGAAAAGGGCTCGCAACGCATTTCCTGGGGCCTGATTTTTCACTCGTCATCGATGCCGGCTAGCGCTATGTTTAGGGATGCTCGGAAACAGCGAACCCGGAGGGTCCAGTTGCATGTGGGGCTGCGTAACGGCTCCCCTGGGGAGTTCTCTTGTACCCAAAGCCTTCCTTTGGGGGCACTTTTGGATGGGCGAAAAGGGCTCGCAACGCATTTCCTGGGGTCTGATTTTTCACTCGTCTCCAATGATGGCTAGTGCTACGTTTAGGTTTGCTCAGGAATAGCGAACCCGAAGGGTCCAGTTGCATGTGGGGCTGCGTAAAGGCTCCCCTGGGGAGTTCACTTGTACCCAAAGCCTTCCTTTGTGGGCACTTTTGGATGGGCGAAAAGGGCTCGCAACGCATTTCCTGGGGCCTGATTTTTCAGTCGTCATCGATGCCGGCTAGGGATATGTTCAGGGATGCTCGGAAACAGCGAACCCGGAGGGTCCAGTTGCATGTGGGGCTGCGTAAAGGCTCCACTGGGGAGTTCACTTGTACCCAAAGCCTTCCTTTGGTGACACTTTTGGATGGTCCAAAGGGGCTTGCAACGCGTTTCCTGGGGCCTGATTTTTCATTCGACATCGAGGCTGGCTAGGGCTATGTTTAGGGATGCTCAGAAACAGCGAACCCGGAGGGTCCAGTTGCATGTGGGGCCGCGTAAAGACTCCCCTGGGGAGTTCAGATGTACCCAAAGCCTTCCTTTGGGGGCACTTTTGGTTGGTCCAAAGAGGCTCGGAACGCATTTCCTTGGGCCTGATTTTTCATTCGTCATCGATGCCGGCTAGGGCTATGTTCAGGGATGCTCGGAAACAGCGAACCCGTAGGGTCCAGTTGCATGTGGGTCTGCGTAAAGGCTCCCCTGGGGAGTTCACTTGTACCAAAAGCCTTCCTTTGGTGACACTTGTGGATGGTCCAAAGGGGCTCGCAACGCATTTCCTGGGGCCTGATTTTTCACTCGTCTCCGATGACGGCTAGGGCTACGTTTAGGTTTGCTCATGAACAGCGAACCTGGAGGGTTCAGTTGCATGTGGGGCTGGGTAAACGCTCCCCTGGGGAGTTCACTTGTACCCAAAGCCTTCCTTTGGTGACACTTTTGGATGGTCCAAAGGGGCTTGCAACGCGTTTTCTGGGGCCCGGATTTTCAGTCTTCTCCCATGCCGGCTCGTGATATATTTAGCGTTGCTCGGAAAAATCGAACCAGGAGGGTCCAGTTGCATGTGGGGCTGCGTAAAGGCTCCACTGGGGAGTTCACTTGTACCCAAAGCCTTCCTTTGGTGACACTTTTGGATGGTCCAAAGGGGCTTGCAACGCGTTTCCTGGGGCCTGATTTTTCACTCGTCTCCAATGACGGCTAGGGCTACGTTTAGTTTTGATCAGGAACAGCGAACCCGGAGGGTCCAGTTGCATGTGGGGCTGCGTAAAGGCTCCCCTGGGGAGTTCACTTGTACCCAAAGCCTTCCTTTGGGGTCACTTTTGGATGGACGAAAAGGGCTCGCAACGCAGTTCCTGGGGCCTGATTTTTCAGTCGTCTTCAATGGCGGCTAGGGCTATGTTTAGGGATGCTCGGAAACAGCGAACCCGGTGGGTCCAGTTGCATGTGGGGCTGCGTAAAGGCTCCCCTGGGGAGTTCACTTGTACCCAAAGCCTTCCTTTGGGGTCACTTTTGGATGGGCGAAAAGGGCTTGCAACGCATTTCCTGGGGCCTGATTTTTCAGTCGTCATCGATGCCGGCTAGCGCTATGTATAGGGATGCTCGGAAACAGCGAACCCGGAGGGTCCAGTTGCATGTGGGGCTGCGTAACGGCTCCCCTGGGGAGTTCTCTTGTACCCAAAGCCTTTCTTTGGGGGCACTTTTGCATGGGCGAAAAGGGCTCGCAACGCATTTCCTGGGGTCTGATTTTTCACTCGTCTCCAATGATGGCTAGGGGTACGTTTAGGTTTGCTCAGGAACAGCGAACCCGTAGGGTCCAGTTGCATGTGGGGCTGCGTAAAGGCTCCCCTGGGGAGTTCACTTGTACCCAAAGCCTTCCTTTGGGGTCACTTTTGGATGGGCGAAAAGGGCTCGCAACGCATTTCCTGGGGCCTGATTTTTCATTCGTCATCGATGCCGGCTAGGGATATGTTCAGGGATGCTCGGAAACAGCGAACCCGTAGGGTCCAGTTGCATGTGGGTCTGCGTAAAGGCTCCACTGGGGAGTTCACTTGTACCCAAAGCCTTCCTTTGGTGACACTTTTGGATGGTCCAAAGGGGCTTGCAACGCGTTTCCTGGGGCCTGATTTTTCATTCGACATCGATGCTGGCTAGGGCTATGTTTAGGGATGCTCAGAAACAGCGAACCCGGAGGGTCCAGTTGCATGTGGGGCTGCGTAAAGGCTCCCCTGGGGAGTTCACTTGTACCCAAAGCCTTCCTTTGGTGACACTTTTGGATGGGCGAAAGGGGCTTGCAACGCATTTCCTGGGGCCTGATTTTTCAGTCGTCTCCGATGTCGGCTAGGGCTACGTTTAGGTTTGCTCAGGAATAGCAAACCCGGAGGGTCCAGTTGCATGTGGGGCTGCGTAAAGGCTCCCCTGGGGAGTTCACTTGTACCCAAAGCCTTCCTTTGGTGACACTTTTGGATGGTCCAAAGGGGCTTGCAACGCTTTTCCTGGGGCCTGATTTTTCATTCGACATCGAGGCTGGCTAGGGCTATGTTTAGGGATGCTCAGAAACAGCGAACCCGGAGGGTCCAGTTGCATGTGGGGCCGCGTAAAGACTCCCCTGGGGAGTTCAGATGTACCCAAAGCCTTCCTTTGGGGGCACTTTTGGTTGGTCCAAAGAGGCTCGGAACGCATTTCCTTGGGCCTGATTTTTCATTCGTCATCGATGCCGGCTAGGGCTATGTTCAGGGATGCTCGGAAACAGCGAACCCGTAGGGTCCAGTTGCATGTGGGTCTGCGTAAAGGCTCCCCTGGGGAGTTCACTTGTACCAAAAGCCTTCCTTTGGTGACACTTGTGGATGGTCCAAAGGGGCTCGCAACGCATTTCCTGGGGCCTGATTTTTCACTCGTCTCCGATGACGGCTAGGGCTACGTTTAGGTTTGCTCATGAACAGCGAACCTGGAGGGTTCAGTTGCATGTGGGGCTGGGTAAACGCTCCCCTGGGGAGTTCACTTGTACCCAAAGCCTTCCTTTGGTGACACTTTTGGATGGTCCAAAGGGGCTTGCAACGCGTTTTCTGGGGCCCGGATTTTCAGTCTTCTCCCATGCCGGCTCGTGATATATTTAGCGTTGCTCGGAAAAATCGAACCAGGAGGGTCCAGTTGCATGTGGGGCTGCGTAAAGGCTCCCCTGGGGAGTTCACTTTTACCCAAAGCCTTCCTTTGGGGGCACTTTTGGATGGTCCAAAGGGGCTTGTAACGCATTTCCTGGGGCCTGATTTTTCACTCGTCTCCAATAAAGGCTAGGGCTACGTTTAGTTTTGCTCAGGAACAGCGAACCCGGAGGGTCCAGTTGCATGTGGGGCTGCGTAAAGGCTCCCCTGGGGAGTTCACTTGTACCCAAAGCCTTCCTTTGGGGTCAGTTTTGGATGGACGAAAAGGGCTCGCAACGCATTTCCTGGGGCCTGATTTTTCAGTCGTCTTCAATGGCGGCTAGGGCTATGTTTAGGGATGCTCGGAAACAGCGAACCCGGAGGGTCCAGTTGCATGTGGGGCTGCGTAAAGGCTCCCCTGGGGAGTTCACTTGTACCCAAAGCCTTCCTTTGGGGTCACTTTTGGATGGGCGAAAAGGGCTCGCAACGCATTTCCTGGGGCCTGATTTTTCAGTCGTTATCGATGCCGGCTAGCGCTATGTTTAGGGATGCTCGGAAACAGCGAACCCGGAGGGTCCAGTTGCATGTGGGGCTGTGTAACGGCTCCCCTGGGGAGTTCTCTTGTACCCAAAGCCTTTCTTTGGGGGCACTTTTGGATGGGCGAAAAGGGCTCGCAACGCATTTCCTGGGGTCTGATTTTTCACTCGTCTCCAATGATGGCTAGGGGTACGTTTAGGTTTGCTCAGGAACAGCGAACCCGGAGGGTCCAGTTGCATGTGGGGCTGCGTAAAGGCTCCACTGGGGAGTTCACTTGTACCCAAAGCCTTCCTTTGGGGTCACTTTTGGATGGGCGAAAAGGGCTCGCAACGCATTTCCTGGGGCCTGATTTTTCATTCGTCATCGATGCCGGCTAGGGATATGTTCAGGGATGCTCGGAAACAGCGAACCCGTAGGGTCCAGTTGCATGTGGGTCTGCGTAAAGGCTCCCCTGGGGAGTTCACTTGTACCCAAAGCCTTCCTTTGGTGACACTTTTGGATGGTCCAAAGGGGCTTGCAACGCGTTTCCTGGGGCCTGATTTTTCATTCGACATCGATGCTGGCTAGGGCTATGTTTAGGGATGCTCAGAAACAGCGAACCCGGAGGGTCCAGTTGCATGTGGGGCTGCGTAAAGGCTCCCCTGGGGAGTTCACTTGTACCCAAAGCCTTCCTTTGGTGACACTTTTGGATGGGCGAAAGGGGCTTGCAACGCATTTCCTGGGGCCTGATTTTTCATTCGACATCGAGGCTGGCTAGGGCTATGTTTAGGGATGCTCAGAAACAGCGAACCCGGAGGGTCCAGTTGCATGTGGGGCCGCGTAAAGACTCCCCTGGGGAGTTCAGATGTACCCAAAGCCTTCCTTTGGGGGCACTTTTGGTTGGTCCAAAGAGGCTCGGAACGCATTTCCTTGGGCCTGATTTTTCATTCGTCATCGATGCCGGCTAGGGCTATGTTCAGGGATGCTCGGAAACAGCGAACCCGTAGGGTCCAGTTGCATGTGGGTCTGCGTAAAGGCTCCCCTGGGGAGTTCACTTGTACCAAAAGCCTTCCTTTGGTGACACTTGTGGATGGTCCAAAGGGGCTCGCAACGCATTTCCTGGGGCCTGATTTTTCACTCGTCTCCGATGACGGCTAGGGCTACGTTTAGGTTTGCTCATGAACAGCGAACCTGGAGGGTTCAGTTGCATGTGGGGCTGGGTAAACGCTCCCCTGGGGAGTTCACTTGTACCCAAAGCCTTCCTTTGGTGACACTTTTGGATGGTCCAAAGGGGCTTGCAACGCGTTTTCTGGGGCCCGGATTTTCAGTCTTCTCCCATGCCGGCTCGTGATATATTTAGCGTTGCTCGGAAAAATCGAACCAGGAGGGTCCAGTTGCATGTGGGGCTGCGTAAAGGCTCCCCTGGGGAGTTCACTTTTACCCAAAGCCTTCCTTTGGGGGCACTTTTGGATGGTCCAAAGGGGCTTGTAACGCATTTCCTGGGGCCTGATTTTTCACTCGTCTCCAATAAAGGCTAGGGCTACGTTTAGTTTTGCTCAGGAACAGCGAACCCGGAGGGTCCAGTTGCATGTGGGGCTGCGTAAAGGCTCCCCTGGGGAGTTCACTTGTACCCAAAGCCTTCCTTTGGGGTCAGTTTTGGATGGACGAAAAGGGCTCGCAACGCATTTCCTGGGGCCTGATTTTTCAGTCGTCTTCAATGGCGGCTAGGGCTATGTTTAGGGATGCTCGGAAACAGCGAACCCGGAGGGTCCAGTTGCATGTGGGGCTGCGTAAAGGCTCCCCTGGGGAGTTCACTTGTACCCAAAGCCTTCCTTTGGGGTCACTTTTGGATGGGCGAAAAGGGCTCGCAACGCATTTCCTGGGGCCTGATTTTTCAGTCGTTATCGATGCCGGCTAGCGCTATGTTTAGGGATGCTCGGAAACAGCGAACCCGGAGGGTCCAGTTGCATGTGGGGCTGTGTAACGGCTCCCCTGGGGAGTTCTCTTGTACCCAAAGCCTTTCTTTGGGGGCACTTTTGGATGGGCGAAAAGGGCTCGCAACGCATTTCCTGGGGTCTGATTTTTCACTCGTCTCCAATGATGGCTAGGGGTACGTTTAGGTTTGCTCAGGAACAGCGAACCCGGAGGGTCCAGTTGCATGTGGGGCTGCGTAAAGGCTCCCCTGGGGAGTTCACTTGTACCAAAAGCCTTCCTTTGGTGACACTTGTGGATGGTCCAAAGGGGCTCGCAACGCATTTCCTGGGGCCTGATTTTTCACTCGTCTCCGATGACGGCTAGGGCTACGTTTAGGTTTGCTCATGAACAGCGAACCTGGAGGGTTCAGTTGCATGTGGGGCTGGGTAAACGCTCCCCTGGGGAGTTCACTTGTACCCAAAGCCTTCCTTTGGTGACACTTTTGGATGGTCCAAAGGGGCTTGCAACGCGTTTTCTGGGGCCCGGATTTTCAGTCTTCTCCCATGCCGGCTCGTGATATATTTAGCGTTGCTCGGAAAAATCGAACCAGGAGGGTCCAGTTGCATGTGGGGCTGCGTAAAGGCTCCCCTGGGGAGTTCACTTTTACCCAAAGCCTTCCTTTGGGGGCACTTTTGGATGGTCCAAAGGGGCTTGTAACGCATTTCCTGGGGCCTGATTTTTCACTCGTCTCCAATGACGGCTAGGGCTACGTTTAGTTTTGCTCAGGAACAGCGAACCCGGAGGGTCCAGTTGCATGTGGGGCTGCGTAAAGGCTCCCCTGGGGAGTTCACTTGTACCCAAAGCCTTCCTTTGGGGTCACTTTTGGATGGACGAAAAGGGCTCGCAACGCAGTTCCTGGGGCCTGATTTTTCAGTCGTCTTCAATGGCGGCTAGGGCTATGTTTAGGGATGCTCGGAAACAGCGAACCCGGAGGGTCCAGTTGCATGTGGGGCTGCGTAAAGGCTCCCCTGGGGAGTTCACTTGTACCCAAAGCCTTCCTTTGGGGTCACTTTTGGATGGGCGAAAAGGGCTCGCAACGCATTTCCTGGGGCCTGATTTTTCAGTCGTCATCGATGCCGGCTAGCGCTATGTTTAGGGATGCTCGGAAACAGCGAACCCGGAGGGTCCAGTTGCATGTGGGGCTGCGTAACGGCTCCCCTGGGGAGTTCTCTTGTACCCAAAGCCTTTCTTTGGGGGCACTTTTGCATGGGCGAAAAGGGCTCGCAACGCATTTCCTGGGGTCTGATTTTTCACTCGTCTCCAATGATGGCTAGGGGTACGTTTAGGTTTGCTCAGGAACAGCGAACCCGGAGGGTCCAGTTGCATGTGGGGCTGCGTAAAGGCTCCACTGGGGAGTTCACTTGTACCCAAAGCCTTCCTTTGGGGTCACTTTTGGATGGGCGAAAAGGGCTCGCAACGCATTTCCTGGGGCCTGATTTTTCATTCGTCATCGATGCCGGCTAGGGATATGTTCAGGGATGCTCGGAAACAGCGAACCCGTAGGGTCCAGTTGCATGTGGGTCTGCGTAAAGGCTCCCCTGGGGAGTTCACTTGTACCCAAAGCCTTCCTTTGGTGACACTTTTGGATGGTCCAAAGGGGCTTGCAACGCGTTTCCTGGGGCCTGATTTTTCATTCGACATCGATGCTGGCTAGGGCTATGTTTAGGGATGCTCAGAAACAGCGAACCCGGAGGGTCCAGTTGCATGTGGGGCTGCGTAAAGGCTCCCCTGGGGAGTTCACTTGTACCCAAAGCCTTCCTTTGGTGACACTTTTGGATGGGCGAAAGGGGCTTGCAACGCATTTCCTGGGGCCTGATTTTTCAGTCGTCTCCGATGTCGGCTAGGGCTACGTTTAGGTTTGCTCAGGAATAGCAAACCCGGAGGGTCCAGTTGCATGTGGGGCTGCGTAAAGGCTCCCCTGGGGAGTTCACTTGTACCCAAAGCCTTCCTTTGGTGACACTTTTGGATGGTCCAAAGGGGCTTGCAACGCGTTTTCTGGGGCCCGGGTTTTCAGTCTTCTCCCATGCCTGCTCGTGATATATTTAGCGTTGCTCGGAAAAATCGAACCAGGAGGGTCCAGTTGCATGTGGGGCTGCGTAAAGGCTCCCCTGTGGAGTTCACTTTTACCCAAAGCCTTCCTTTGGGGGCACTTTTGGATGGTCCAAAGGGGCTTGTAACGCATTTCCTGGGGCCTGATTTTTCACTCGTCTCCAATGACGGCTAGGGCTACGTTTAGTTTTGCTCAGGAACAGCGAACCCGGAGGGTCCAGTTGCATGTGGGGCTGCGTAAAGGCTCCCCTGGGGAGTTCACTTGTACCCAAAGCCTTCCTTTGGGGTCACTTTTGGATGGACGAAAAGGGCTCGCAACGCAGTTCCTGGGGCCTGATTTTTCAGTCGTCTTCAATGGCGGCTAGGGCTATGTTTAGGGATGCTCGGAAACAGCGAACCCGGAGGGTCCAGTTGCATGTGGGGCTGCGTAAAGGCTCCCCTGGGGAGTTCACTTGTACCCAAAGCCTTCCTTTGGGGTCACTTTTGGATGGGCGAAAAGGGCTCGCAACGCATTTCCTGGGGCCTGATTTTTCACTCGTCATCGATGCCGGCTAGCGCTATGTTTAGGGATGCTCGGAAACAGCGAACCCGGAGGGTCCAGTTGCATGTGCGGCTGCGTAACGGCTCCCCTGGGGAGTTCTCTTGTACCCAAAGCCTTCCTTTGGGGGCACTTTTGCATGGGCGAAAAGGGCTCGCAACGCATTTCCTGGGGTCTGATTTTTCACTCGTCTCCAATGATGGCTAGGGGTACGTTTAGGTTTGCTCAGGAATAGCGAACCCGGAGGGTCCAGTTGCATGTGGGGCTGCGTAAAGGCTCCCCTGGGGAGTTCACTTGTACCCAAAGCCTTCCTTTGGGGGCACTTTTGGATGGGCGAAAAGGGCTCGCAACGCATTTCCTGGGGCCTGATTTTTCAGTCGTCATCGATGCCGGCTAGGGCTATGTTCAGGGATGCTCGGAAACAGCGAACCCGGAGGGTCCAGTTGCATGTGGGGCTGCGTAAAGGCTCCCCTGGGGAGTTCACTTGTACCCAAAGCCTTCCTTTGGGGTCACTTTTGGATGGGCGAAAAGGGCTCGCAACGCATTTCCTGGGGCCTGATTTTTCAGTCGTCATCTATGCCGGCTAGGGCTATGTTTAGGGATGCTCGGAAACAGCGAACCCGGAGGGTCCAGTTGCATGTGGGGCTGCGTAACGGCTCCCCTGGGGAGTTCAGATGTACCCAAAGCCTTCCTTTGGGGGCACTTTTGGATGTTCCAAAGAGGCTCGGAACGCATTTCCTTGGGCCTGATTTTTCATTCGTCATCGATGCCGGCTAGGGCTATGTTCAGGGATGCTCGGAAACAGCGAACCCGTAGGGTCCAGTTGCATGTGGGTCTGCGTAAAGGCTCCCCTGGGGAGTTCACTTGTACCAAAAGCCTTCCTTTGGTGACACTTGTGGATGGTCCAAAGGGGCTCGCAACGCATTTCCTGGGGCCTGATTTTTCACTCGTCTCCGATGACGGCTAGGGCTACGTTTAGGTTTGCTCATGAACAGCGAACCTGGAGGGTTCAGTTGCATGTGGGGCTGGGTAAACGCTCCCCTGGGGAGTTCACTTGTACCCAAAGCCTTCCTTTGGTGACACTTTTGGATGGTCCAAAGGGGCTTGCAACGCGTTTTCTGGGGCCCGGATTTTCAGTCTTCTCCCATGCCGGCTCGTGATATATTTAGCGTTGCTCGGAAAAATCGAACCAGGAGGGTCCAGTTGCATGTGGGGCTGCGTAAAGGCTCCCCTGGGGAGTTCACTTTTACCCAAAGCCTTCCTTTGGGGGCACTTTTGGATGGTCCAAAGGGGCTTGTAACGCATTTCCTGGGGCCTGATTTTTCACTCGTCTCCAATGACGGCTAGGGCTACGTTTAGTTTTGCTCAGGAACAGCGAACCCGGAGGGTCCAGTTGCATGTGGGGCTGCGTAAAGGCTCCCATGGGGAGTTCACTTGTACCCAAAGCCTTCCTTTGGGGTCACTTTTGGATGGACGAAAAGGGCTCGCAACGCAGTTCCTGGGGCCTGATTTTTCAGTCGTCTTCAATGGCGGCTAGGGCTATGTTTAGGGATGCTCGGAAACAGCGAACCCGGAGGGTCCAGTTGCATGTGGGGCTGCGTAAAGGCTCCCCTGGGGAGTTCACTTGTACCCAAAGCCTTCCTTTGGGGTCACTTTTGGATGGGCGAAAAGGGCTCGCAACGCATTTCCTGGGGCCTGATTTTTCAGTCGTCATCGATGCCGGCTAGCGCTATGTTTAGGGATGCTCGGAAACAGCGAACCCGGAGGGTCCAGTTGCATGTGGGGCTGCGTAACGGCTCCCCTGGGGAGTTCTCTTGTACCCAAAGCCTTTCTTTGGGGGCACTTTTGCATGGGCGAAAAGGGCTCGCAACGCATTTCCTGGGGTCTGATTTTTCACTCGTCTCCAATGATGGCTAGGGGTACGTTTAGGTTTGCTCAGGAACAGCGAACCCGGAGGGTCCAGTTGCATGTGGGGCTGCGTAAAGGCTCCACTGGGGAGTTCACTTGTACCCAAAGCCTTCCTTTGGGGTCACTTTTGGATTGGCGAAAAGGGCTCGGAACGCATTTCCTGGGGCCTGATTTTTCATTCGTCATCGATGCCGGCTAGGGATATGTTCAGGGATGCTCGGAAACAGCGAACCCGTAGGGTCCAGTTGCATGTGGGTCTGCGTAAAGGCTCCCCTGGGGAGTTCACTTGTACCCAAAGCCTTCCTTTGGTGACACTTTTGGATGGTCCAAAGGGGCTTGCAACGCGTTTCCTGGGGCCTGATTTTTCATTCGACATCGATGCTGGCTAGGGCTATGTTTAGGGATGCTCAGAAACAGCGAACCCGGAGGGTCCAGTTGCATGTGGGGCTGCGTAAAGGCTCCCCTGGGGAGTTCACTTGTACCCAAAGCCTTCCTTTGGTGACACTTTTGGATGGGCGAAAGGGGCTTGCAACGCATTTCCTGGGGCCTGATTTTTCAGTCGTCTCCGATGTCGGCTAGGGCTACGTTTAGGTTTGCTCAGGAATAGCAAACCCGGAGGGTCCAGTTGCATGTGGGGCTGCGTAAAGGCTCCCCTGGGGAGTTCACTTGTACCCAAAGCCTTCCTTTGGTGACACTTTTGGATGGTCCAAAGGGGCTTGCAACGCGTTTTCTGGGGCCCGGGTTTTCAGTCTTCTCCCATGCCTGCTCGTGATATATTTAGCGTTGCTCGGAAAAATCGAACCAGGAGGGTCCAGTTGCATGTGGGGCTGCATAAAGGCTCCCCTGGGGAGTTCAGATGTACCCAAAGCCTTCCTTTGGGGGCACTTTTGGTTGGTCCAAAGAGGCTCGGAACGCATTTCCTTGGGCCTGATTTTTCATTCGTCATCGATGCCGGCTAGGGCTATGTTCAGGGATGCTCGGAAACAGCGAACCCGGAGGGTCCAGTTGCATGTGGGGCTGCGTAAAGGCTCCCCTGGGGAGTTCACTTGTACCCAAAGCCTTCCTTTGGGGTCACTTTTGGATGGACGAAAAGGGCTCGCAACGCAGTTCCTGGGGCCTGATTTTTCAGTCGTCTTCAATGGCGGCTAGGGCTATGTTTAGGGATGCTCGGAAACAGCGAACCCGGAGGGTCCAGTTGCATGTGGGGCTGCGTAAAGGCTCCCCTGGGGAGTTCACTTGTACCCAAAGCCTTCCTTTGGGGGCACTTTTGGATGGGCGAAAAGGGCTCGCAACGCATTTCCTGCGGCCTGATTTTTCACTCGTCTCCAATGATGGCTAGGGCTACGTTTAGGTTTGCTCAGGAATAGCGAACCCGGAGGGTCCAGTTGCATGTGGGGCTGCGTAAAGGCTCCCCTGGGGAGTTCACTTGTACCCAAAGCCTTCCTTTGGGGGCACTTTTGGATGGGTGAAAAGGGCTCGCAACGCATTTCCTGGGGCCTGATTTTTCAGTCATCATCGATGCCGGCTAGGGCTATGTTCAGGGATGCTCGGAAACAGCGAACCCGGAGGGTCCAGTTGCATGTGGGGCTGCGTAAAGGCTCCACTGGGGAGTTCACTTGTACCCAAAGCCTTCCTTTGGTGACACTTTTGGATGGTCCAAAGGGGCTTGCAACGCGTTTCCTGGGGCCTGATTTTTCATTCGACATCGAGGCTGGCTAGGGCTATGTTTAGGGATGCTCAGAAACAGCGAACCCGGAGGGTCCAGTTGCATGTGGGGCCGCGTAAAGACTCCACTGGGGAGTTCAGATGTACCCAAAGCCTTCCTTTGGGGGCACTTTTGGTTGGTCCAAAGAGGCTCGGAACGCATTTCCTTGGGCCTGATTTTTCATTCGTCATCGATGCCGGCTAGGGCTATGTTCAGGGATGCTCGGAAACAGCGAACCCGGAGGGTCCAGTTGCATGTGGGTCTGCGTAAAGGCTCCCCTGGGGAGTTCACTTGTACCAAAAGCCTTCCTTTGGTGACACTTGTGGATGGTCCAAAGGGGCTCGCAACGCATTTCCTGGGGCCTGATTTTTCAGTCGTCTCCGATGTCGGCTAGGGCTACGTTTAGGTTTGCTCAGGAATAGCAAACCCGGAGGGTCCAGTTGCATGTGGGGCTGCGTAAAGGCTCCCCTGGGGAGTTCACTTGTACCCAAAGCCTTCCTTTGGTGACACTTTTGGATGGTCCAAAGGGGCTTGCAACGCGTTTTCTGGGGCCCGGGTTTTCAGTCTTCTCCCATGCCTGCTCGTGATATATTTAGCGTTGCTCGGAAAAATCGAACCAGGAGGGTCCAGTTGCATGTGGGGCTGCATAAAGGCTCCCCTGTGGAGTTCACTTTTACCCAAAGCCTTCCTTTGGGGGCACTTTTGGATGGTCCAAAGGGGCTTGTAACGCATTTCCTGGGGCCTGATTTTTCACTCGTCTCCAATGACGGCTAGGGCTACGTTTAGTTTTGCTCAGGAACAGCGAACCCGGAGGGTCCAGTTGCATGTGGGGCTGCGTAAAGGCTCCCCTGGGGAGTTCACTTGTACCCAAAGCCTTCCTTTGGGGGCACTTTTGGATGGACGAAAAGGGCTCGCAACGCAGTTCCTGGGGCCTGATTTTTCAGTCGTCTTCAATGGCGGCTAGGGCTATGTTTAGGGATGCTCGGAAACAGCGAACCCGGAGGGTCCAGTTGCATGTGGGGCTGCGTAAAGGCTCCCCTGGGGAGTTCACTTGTACCCAAAGCCTTCCTTTGGGGTCACTTTTGGATGGGCGAAAAGGGCTCGCAACGCATTTCCTGCGGCCTGATTTTTCACTCGTCATCTATGCCGGCTAGCGCTATGTTTAGGGATGCTCGGAAACAGCGAACCCGGAGGGTCCAGTTGCATGTGGGGCTGCGTAACGGCTCCCCTGGGGAGTTCTCTTGTACCCAAAGCCTTCCTTTGGGGGCACTTTTGCATGGGCGAAAAGGGCTCGCAACGCATTTCCTGGGGTCTGATTTTTCACTCGTCTCCAATGATGGCTAGGGCTACGTTTAGGTTTGCTCAGGAATAGCGAACCCGGAGGGTCCAGTTGCATGTGGGGCTGCGTAAAGGCTCCCCTGGGGAGTTCACTTGTACCCAAAGCCTTCCTTTGGGGGCACTTTTGGATGGGCGAAAAGGGCTCGCAACGCATTTCCTGGGGCCTGATTTTTTATTCGTCATCGATGCCGGCTAGGGCTATGTTCAGGGATGCTCGGAAACAGCGAACCCGGAGGGTCCAGTTGCATGTGGGGCTGCGTAAAGGCTCCACTGGGGAGTTCACTTGTACCCAAAGCCTTCCTTTGGTGACACTTTTGGATGGTCCAAAGGGGCTTGCAACGCGTTTCCTGGGGCCTGATTTTTCATTCGACATCGAGGCTGGCTAGGGCTATGTTTAGGGATGCTCAGAAACAGCGAACCCGGAGGGTCCAGTTGCATGTGGGGCCGCGTAAAGACTCCACTGGGGAGTTCAGATGTACCCAAAGCCTTCCTTTGGGGGCACTTTTGGTTGGTCCAAAGAGGCTCGGAACGCATTTCCTTGGGCCTGATTTTTCATTCGTCATCGATGCCGGCTAGGGCTATGTTCAGGGATGCTCGGAAACAGCGAACCCGGAGGGTCCAGTTGCATGTGGGTCTGCGTAAAGGCTCCCCTGGGGAGTTCACTTGTACCAAAAGCCTTCCTTTGGTGACACTTGTGGATGGTCCAAAGGGGCTCGCAACGCATTTCCTGGGGCCTGATTTTTCACTCGTCTCCGATGACGGCTAGGGCTACTTTTAGGTTTGCTCATGAACAGCGAACCTGGAGGGTTCAGTTGCATGTGGGGCTGGGTAAACGCTCCCCTGGGGAGTTCACTTGTACCCAAAGCCTTCCTTTGGTGACACTTTTGGATGGTCCAAAGGGGCTTGCAACGCGTTTTCTGGGGCCCGGATTTTCAGTCTTCTCCCATGCCAGCTCGTGATATATTTAGCGTTGCTCGGAAAAATCGAACCAGGAGGGTCCAGTTGCATGTGGGGCTGCGTAAAGGCTCCCCTGGGGAGTTCACTTTTACCCAAAGCCTTCCTTTGGGGGCACTTTTGGATGGTCCAAAGGGGCTTGTAACGCATTTCCTGGGGCCTGATTTTACACTCGTCTCCAATAAAGGCTAGGGCTACGTTTGGTTTTGCTCAGGAACAGCGAACCCGGAGGGTCCAGTTGCATGTGGGGCTGCGTAAAGGCTCCCCTGGGGAGTTCACTTGTACCCAAAGCCTTCCTTTGGTGACACTTTTGGATGGTCCAAAGGGGCTTGCAACGCGTTTTCTGGGGCCCGGGTTTTCAGTCTTCTCCCATGCCTGCTCGTGATATATTTAGCGTTGCTCGGAAAAATCGAACCAGGAGGGTCCAGTTGCATGTGGGGCTGCGTAAAGGCTCCCCTGGGGAGTTCACTTTTACCCAAAGCCTTCCTTTGGGGGCACTTTTGGATGGTCCAAAGGGGCTTGTAACGCATTTCCTGGGGCCTGATTTTTCACTCGTCTCCAATGACGGCTAGGGCTACGTTTAGTTTTGCTCAGGAACAGCGAACCCGGAGGGTCCAGTTGCATGTGGGGCTGCGTAAAGGCTCCCCTGGGGAGTTCACTTGTACCCAAAGCCTTCCTTTGGTGACACTTTTGGATGGGCGAAAAGGGCTCGCAACGCATTTCCTGGGGCCTGATTTTTCAGTCGTCTTCAATGGCGGCTAGGGCTATGTTTAGGGATGCTCGGAAACAGCGAACCCGGAGGGTCCAGTTGCATGTGGGGCTGCGTAAAGGCTCCCCTGGGGAGTTCACTTGTACCCAAAGCCTTCCTTTGGGGTCACTTTTGGATGGGCGAAAAGGGCTCGCAACGCATTTCCTGCGGCCTGATTTTTCACTCGTCATCTATGCCGGCTAGCGCTATGTTTAGGGATGCTCGGAAACAGCGAACCCGGAGGGTCCAGTTGCATGTGGGGCTGCGTAACGGCTCCCCTGGGGAGTTCTCTTGTACCCAAAGCCTTCCTTTGGGGGCACTTTTGCATGGGCGAAAAGGGCTCGCAACGCATTTCCTGGGGTCTGATTTTTCACTCGTCTCCAATGATGGCTAGGGCTACGTTTAGGTTTGCTCAGGAATAGCGAACCCGGAGGGTCCAGTTGCATGTGGGGCTGCGTAAAGGCTCCCCTGGGGAGTTCACTTGTACCCAAAGCCTTCCTTTGGGGGCACTTTTGGATGGGCAAAAAGGGCTCGCAACGCATTTCCTGGGGCCTGATTTTTCAGTCGTCATCGATGCCGGCTAGGGCTATGTTCAGGGATGCTCGGAAACAGCGAACCCGGAGGGTCCAGTTGCATGTGGGGCTGCGTAAAGGCTCCACTGGGGAGTTCACTTGTACCCAAAGCCTTCCTTTGTTGACACTTTTGGATGGTCCAAACGGGCTTGCAACGCGTTTCCTGGGGCCTGATTTTTCATTCGACATCGAGGCTGGCTAGGGCTATGTTTAGGGATGCTCAGAAACAGCGAACCCGGAGGGTCCAGTTGCATGTGGGGCCGCGTAAAGACTCCCCTGGGGAGTTCAGATGTACCCAAAGCCTTCCTTTGGGGCACTTTTGGTTGGTCCAAAGAGGCTCGGAACGCATTTCCTTGGGCCTGATTTTTAATTCGTCATCGATGCCGGCTAGGGCTATGTTCAGGGATGCTCGGAAACAGCGAACCTGTAGGGTCCAGTTGCATGTGGGTCTGCGTAAAGGCTCCCCTGGGGAGTTCACTTGTACCAAAAGCCTTCCTTTGGTGACACTTGTGGATGGTCCAAAGGGGCTTGCAACGCATTTCCTGGGGCCTGATTTTTCACTCGTCTCCGATGACGGCTAGGGCTACTTTTAGGTTTGCTCATGAACAGCGAACCTGGAGGGTTCAGTTGCATGTGGGGCTGGGTAAACGCTCCCCTGGGGAGTTCACTTGTACCCAAAGCCTTCCTTTGGTGACACTTTTGGATGGTCCAAAGGGGCTTGCAACGCGTTTTCTGGGGCCCGGATTTTCAGTCTTCTCCCATGCCAGCTCGTGATATATTTAGTGTTGCTCGGAAAAATCGAACCAGGAGGGTCCAGTTGCATGTGGGGCTGCGTAAAGGCTCCCCTGGGGAGTTCACTTTTACCCAAAGCCTTCCTTTGGGGGCACTTTTGGATGGTCCAAAGGGGCTTGTAACGCATTTCCTGGGGCCTGATTTTACACTCGTCTCCAATAAAGGCTAGGGCTACGTTTAGTTTTGCTCAGGAACAGCGAACCCGGAGGGTCCAGTTGCATGTGGGGCTGCGTAAAGGCTCCCCTGGGGAGTTCACTTGTACCCAAAGCCTTCCTTTGGGGTCACTTTTGGATGGACGAAAAGGGCTCGCAACGCAGTTCCTGGGGCCTGATTTTTCAGTCGTCTTCAATGGCGGCTAGGGCTATGTTTAGGGATGCTCGGAAACAGCGAACCCGGAGGGTCCAGTTGCATGTGGGGCTGCGTAAAGGCTCCCCTGGGGAGTTCACTTGTACCCAAAGCCTTCCTTTGGGGTCACTTTTGGATGGGCGAAAAGGGCTCGCAACGCATTTCCTGGGGCCTGATTTTTCAGTCGTTATCGATGCCGGCTAGCGCTATTTTAGGGATGCTCGGAAACAGCGAACCCGGAGGGTCCAGTTGCATGTGGGGCTGCGTAACGGCTCCCCTGGGGAGTTCTCTTGTACCCAAAGCCTTTCTTTGGGGGCACTTTTGCATGGGCGAAAAGGGCTCGCAACGCATTTCCTGGGGTCTGATTTTTCACTCGTCTCCAATGATGGCTAGGGGTACGTTTAGGTTTGCTCAGGAACAGCGAACCCGGAGGGTCCAGTTGCATGTGGGGCTGCGTAAAGGCTCCACTGGGGAGTTCACTTGTACCCAAAGCCTTCCTTTGGGGTCACTTTTGGATGGGCGAAAAGGGCTCGCAACGCATTTCCTGGGGCCTGATTTTTCATTCGTCATCGATGTCGGCTAGGGATATGTTCAGGGATGCTCGGAAACAGCGAACCCGTAGGGTCCAGTTGCATGTGGGTCTGCGTAAAGGCTCCACTGGGGAGTTCACTTGTACCCAAAGCCTTCTTTTGGTGACACTTTTGGATGGTCCAAAGGGGCTCGCAACGCGTTTCCTGGGGCCTGATTTTTCATTCGACATCGATGCTGGCTAGGGCTATGTTTAGGGATGCTCAGAAACAGCGAACCCGGAGGGTCCAGTTGCATGTGGGGCTGCGTAAAGGCTCCCCTGGGGAGTTCACTTGTACCCAAAGCCTTCCTTTGGTGACACTTTTGGATGGGCGAAAGGGGCTTGCAACGCATTTCCTGGGGCCTGATTTTTCAGTCGTCTCCGATGTCGGCTAGGGCTACGTTTAGGTTTGCTCAGGAATAGCAAACCCGGAGGGTCCAGTTGCATGTGGGGCTGCGTAAAGGCTCCCCTGGGGAGTTCACTTGTACCCAAAGCCTTCCTTTGGTGACACTTTTGGATGGTCCAAAGGGGCTTGCAACGCGTTTTCTGGGGCCCGGGTTTTCAGTCTTCTCCCATGCCTGCTCGTGATATATTTAGCGTTGCTCGGAAAAATCGAACCAGGAGGGTCCAGTTGCATGTGGGGCTGCGTAAAGGCTCCCCTGGGGAGTTCACTTGTACCCAAAGCCTTCCTTTGGGGGCACTTTTGGATGGACGAAAAGGGCTCGCAACGCAGTTCCTGGGGCCTGATTTTTCAGTCGTCTTCAATGGCGGCTAGGGCTATGTTTAGGGATGCTCGGAAACAGCGAACCCGGAGGGTCCAGTTGCATGTGGGGCTGCGTAAAGGCTCCCCTGGGGAGTTCACTTGTACCCAAAGCCTTCCTTTGGGGTCACTTTTGGATGGGCGAAAAGGGCTCGCAACGCATTTCCTGGGGCCTGATTTTTCACTCGTCATCGATGCCGGCTAGCGCTATGTTTAGGGATGCTCGGAAACAGCGAACCCGGAGGGTCCAGTTGCATGTGGGGCTGCGTAACGGCTCCCCTGGGGAGTTCTCTTGTACCCAAAGCCTTCCTTTGGGGGCACTTTTGCATGGGCGAAAAGGGCTCGCAACGCATTTCCTGGGGTCTGATTTTTCACTCGTCTCCAATGATGGCTAGGGCTACGTTTAGGTTTGCTCAGGAATAGCGAACCCGGAGGGTCCAGTTGCATGTGGGGCTGCGTAAAGGCTCCCCTGGGGAGTTCACTTGTACCCAAAGCCTTCCTTTGGGGGCACTTTTGGATGGGCGAAAAGGGCTCGCAACGCATTTCCTGGGGCCTGATTTTTCAGTCGTCATCGATGCCGGCTAGGGCTATGTTCAGGGATGCTCGGAAACAGCGAACCCGGAGGGTCCAGTTGCATGTGGGGCTGCGTAAAGGCTCCACTGGGGAGTTCACTTGTACCCAAAGCCTTCCTTTGGTGACACTTTTGGATGGTCCAAAGGGGCTTGCAACGCGTTTCCTGGGGCCTGATTTTTCATTCGACATCGAGGCTGGCTAGGGCTATGTTTAGGGATGCTCAGAAACAGCGAACCCGGAGGGTCCAGTTGCATGTGGGGCCGCGTAAAGACTCCCCTGGGGAGTTCAGATGTACCCAAAGCCTTCCTTTGGGGGCACTTTTGGTTGGTCCAAAGAGGCTCGGAACGCATTTCCTTGGGCCTGATTTTTCATTCGTCATCGATGCCGGCTAGGGCTATGTTCAGGGATGCTCGGAAACAGCGAACCCGTAGGGTCCAGTTGCATGTGGGTCTGCGTAAAGGCTCCCCTGGGGAGTTCACTTGTACCCAAAGCCTTCCTTTGGTGACACTTGTGGATGGTCCAAAGGGGCTCGCAACGCATTTCCTGGGGCCTGATTTTTCACTCGTCTCCGATGACGGCTAGGGCTACGTTTAGGTTTGCTCATGAACAGCGAACCTGGAGGGTTCAGTTGCATGTGGGGCTGGGTAAACGCTCCCCTGGGGAGTTCACTTGTACCCAAAGCCTTCCTTTGGTGACACTTTTGGATGGTCCAAAGGGGCTTGCAACGCGTTTTCTGGGGCCCGGATTTTCAGTCTTCTCCCATGCCGGCTCGTGATATATTTAGCGTTGCTCGGAAAAATCGAACCAGGAGGGTCCAGTTGCATGTGGGGCTGCGTAAAGGCTCCCCTGGGGAGTTCACTTGTACCCAAAGCCTTCCTTTGGGGGCACTTTTAAATGGTCCAAAGGGGCTTGTAACGCATTTCCTGGGGCCTGATTTTTCACTCGTCTCCAATGACGGCTAGGGCTACGTTTAGTTTTGCTCAGGAACAGCGAACCCGGAGGGTCCAGTTGCATGTGGGGCTGCGTAAAGGCTCCCCTGGGGAGTTCACTTGTACCCAAAGCCTTCCTTTGGGGTCACTTTTGGATGGACGAAAAGGGCTCGCAACGCAGTTCCTGGGGCCTGATTTTTCAGTCGTCTTCAATGGCGGCTAGGGCTATGTTTAGGGATGCTCGGAAACAGCGAACCCGGAGGGTCCAGTTGCATGTGGGGCTGCGTAAAGGCTCCCCTGGGGAGTTCACTTGTACCCAAAGCCTTCCTTTGGGGTCACTTTTGGATGGGCGAAAAGGGCTCGCAACGCATTTCCTGGGGCCTGATTTTTCAGTCGTCATCGATGCCGGCTAGCGCTATGTTTAGGGATGCTCGGAAACAGCGAACCCGGAGGGTCCAGTTGCATGTGGGGCTGCGTAACGGCTCCCCTGGGGAGTTCTCTTGTACCCAAAGCCTTTCTTTGGGGGCACTTTTGCATGGGCGAAAAGGGCTCGCAACGCATTTCCTGGGGTCTGATTTTTCACTCGTCTCCAATGATGGCTAGGGGTACGTTTAGGTTTGCTCAGGAACAGCGAACCCGGAGGGTCCAGTTGCATGTGGGGCTGCGTAAAGGCTCCCCTGGGGAGTTCACTTGTACCCAAAGCCTTCCTTTGGGGTCACTTTTGGATGGGCGAAAAGGGCTCGCAACGCATTTCCTGGGGCCTGATTTTTCATTCGTCATCGATGCCGGCTAGGGCTATGTTCAGGGATGCTCGGAAACAGCGAACCCGTAGGGTCCAGTTGCATGTGGGTCTGCGTAAAGGCTCCCCTGGGGAGTTCACTTGTACCAAAAGCCTTCCTTTGGTGACACTTGTGGATGGTCCAAAGGGGCTCGCAACGCATTTCCTGGGGCCTGATTTTTCACTCGTCTCCGATGACGGCTAGGGCTACTTTTAGGTTTGCTCATGAACAGCGAACCTGGAGGGTTCAGTTGCATGTGGGGCTGGGTAAACGCTCCCCTGGGGAGTTCACTTGTACCCAAAGCCTTCCTTTGGTGACACTTTTGGATGGTCCAAAGGGGCTTGCAACGCGTTTTCTGGGGCCCGGATTTTCAGTCTTCTCCCATGCCAGCTCGTGATATATTTAGTGTTGCTCGGAAAAATCGAACCAGGAGGGTCCAGTTGCATGTGGGGCTGCGTAAAGGCTCCCCTGGGGAGTTCACTTTTACCCAAAGCCTTCCTTTGGGGGCACTTTTGGATGGTCCAAAGGGGCTTGTAACGCATTTCCTGGGGCCTGATTTTACACTCGTCTCCAATAAAGGCTAGGGCTACGTTTAGTTTTGCTCAGGAACAGCGAACCCGGAGGGTCCAGTTGCATGTGGGGCTGCGTAAAGGCTCCCCTGGGGAGTTCACTTGTACCCAAAGCCTTCCTTTGGGGTCACTTTTGGATGGACGAAAAGGGCTCGCAACGCATTTCCTGGGGCCTGATTTTTCAGTCGTCTTCAATGGCGGCTAGGGCTATGTTTAGGGATGCTCGGAAACAGCGAACCCGGAGGGTCCAGTTGCATGTGGGGCTGCGTAAAGGCTCCCCTGGGGAGTTCACTTGTACCCAAAGCCTTCCTTTGGGGTCACTTTTGGATGGGCGAAAAGGGCTCGCAACGCATTTCCTGGGGCCTGATTTTTCAGTCGTTATCGATGCCGGCTAGCGCTATTTTAGGGATGCTCGGAAACAGCGAACCCGGAGGGTCCAGTTGCATGTGGGGCTGCGTAACGGCTCCCCTGGGGAGTTCTCTTGTACCCAAAGCCTTTCTTTGGGGGCACTTTTGCATGGGCGAAAAGGGCTCGCAACGCATTTCCTGGGGTCTGATTTTTCACTCGTCTCCAATGATGGCTAGGGGTACGTTTAGGTTTGCTCAGGAACAGCGAACCCGGAGGGTCCAGTTGCATGTGGGGCTGCGTAAAGGCTCCACTGGGGAGTTCACTTGTACCCAAAGCCTTCCTTTGGGGTCACTTTTGGATGGGCGAAAAGGGCTCGCAACGCATTTCCTGGGGCCTGATTTTTCATTCGTCATCGGTGGCGGCTAGGGATATGTTCAGGGATGCTCGGAAACAGCGAACCCGTAGGGTCCAGTTGCATGTGGGTCTGCGTAAAGGCTCCACTGGGGAGTTCACTTGTACCCAAAGCCTTCTTTTGGTGACACTTTTGGATGGTCCAAAGGGGCTTGCAACGCGTTTCCTGGGGCCTGATTTTTCATTCGACATCGATGCTGGCTAGGGCTATGTTTAGGGATGCTCAGAAACAGCGAACCCGGAGGGTCCAGTTGCATGTGGGGCTGCGTAAAGGCTCCCCTGGGGAGTTCACTTGTACCCAAAGCCTTCCTTTGGTGACACTTTTGGATGGGCGAAAGGGGCTTGCAACGCATTTCCTGGGGCCTGATTTTTCAGTCGTCTCCGATGTCGGCTAGGGCTACGTTTAGGTTTGCTCAGGAATAGCAAACCCGGAGGGTCCAGTTGCATGTGGGGCTGCGTAAAGGCTCCCCTGGGGAGTTCACTTGTACCCAAAGCCTTCCTTTGGTGACACTTTTGGATGGTCCAAAGGGGCTTGCAACGCGTTTTCTGGGGCCCGGGTTTTCAGTCTTCTCCCATGCCTGCTCGTGATATATTTAGCGTTGCTCGGAAAAATCGAACCAGGAGGGTCCAGTTGCATGTGGGGCTGCGTAAAGGCTCCCCTGGGGAGTTCACTTGTACCCAAAGCCTTCCTTTGGGGGCACTTTTGGATGGACGAAAAGGGCTCGCAACGCAGTTCCTGGGGCCTGATTTTTCAGTCGTCTTCAATGGCGGCTAGGGCTATGTTTAGGGATGCTCGGAAACAGCGAACCCGGAGGGTCCAGTAGCATGTGGGGCTGCGTAAAGGCTCCCCTGGGGAGTTCACTTGTACCCAAAGCCTTCCTTTGGGGTCACTTTTGGATGGGCGAAAAGGGCTCGCAACGCATTTCCTGGGGCCTGATTTTTCACTCGTCATCGATGCCGGCTAGCGCTATGTTTAGGGATGCTCGGAAACAGCGAACCCGGAGGGTCCAGTTGCATGTGGGGCTGCGTAACGGCTCCCCTGGGGAGTTCTCTTGTACCCAAAGCCTTCCTTTGGGGGCACTTTTGCATGGGCGAAAAGGGCTCGCAACGCATTTCCTGGGGTCTGATTTTTCACTCGTCTCCAATGATGGCTAGGGCTACGTTTAGGTTTGCTCAGGAATAGCGAACCCGGAGGGTCCAGTTGCATGTGGGGCTGCGTAAAGGCTCCCCTGGGGAGTTCACTTGTACCCAAAGCCTTCCTTTGGGGGCACTTTTGGATGGGCGAAAAGGGCTCGCAACGCATTTCCTGGGGCCTGATTTTTCAGTCGTCATCGATGCCGGCTAGGGCTATGTTCAGGGATGCTCGGAAACAGCGAACCCGGAGGGTCCAGTTGCATGTGGGGCTGCGTAAAGGCTCCACTGGGGAGTTCACTTGTACCCAAAGCCTTCCTTTGGTGACACTTTTGGATGGTCCAAAGGGGCTTGCAACGCGTTTCCTGGGGCCTGATTTTTCATTCGACATCGAGGCTGGCTAGGGCTATGTTTAGGGATGCTCAGAAACAGCGAACCCGGAGGGTCCAGTTGCATGTGGGGCCGCGTAAAGACTCCCCTGGGGAGTTCAGATGTACCCAAAGCCTTCCTTTGGGGTCACTTTTGGTTGGTCCAAAGAGGCTCGGAACGCATTTCCTTGGGCCTGATTTTTCATTCGTCATCGATGCCGGCTAGGGCTATGTTCAGGGATGCTCGGAAACAGCGAACCCGTAGGGTCCAGTTGCATGTGGGTCTGCGTAAAGGCTCCCCTGGGGAGTTCACTTGTACCCAAAGCCTTCCTTTGGTGACACTTGTGGATGGTCCAAAGGGGCTCGCAACGCATTTCCTGGGGCCTGATTTTTCACTCGTCTCCGATGACGGCTAGGGCTACGTTTAGGTTTGCTCATGAACAGCGAACCTGGAGGGTTCAGTTGCATGTGGGGCTGGGTAAACGCTCCCCTGGGGAGTTCACTTGTACCCAAAGCCTTCCTTTGGTGACACTTTTGGATGGTCCAAAGGGGCTTGCAACGCGTTTTCTGGGGCCCGGATTTTCAGTCTTCTCCCATGCCGGCTCGTGATATATTTAGCGTTGCTCGGAAAAATCGAACCAGGAGGGTCCAGTTGCATGTGGGGCTGCGTAAAGGCTCCCCTGGGGAGTTCACTTGTACCCAAAGCCTTCCTTTGGGGGCACTTTTGGATGGTCCAAAGGGGCTTGTAACGCATTTCCTGGGGCCTGATTTTTCACTCGTCTCCAATGACGGCTAGGGCTACGTTTAGTTTTGCTCAGGAACAGCGAACCCGGAGGGTCCAGTTGCATGTGGGGCTGCGTAAAGGCTCCCCTGGGGAGTTCACTTGTACCCAAAGCCTTCCTTTGGGGTCACTTTTGGATGGACGAAAAGGGCTCGCAACGCAGTTCCTGGGGCCTGATTTTTCAGTCGTCTTCAATGGCGGCTAGGGCTATGTTTAGGGATGCTCGGAAACAGCGAACCCGGAGGGTCCAGTTGCATGTGGGGCTGCGTAAAGGCTCCCCTGGGGAGTTCACTTGTACCCAAAGCCTTCCTTTGGGGTCACTTTTGGATGGGCGAAAAGGGCTCGCAACGCATTTCCTGGGGCCTGATTTTTCAGTCGTCATCGATGCCGGCTAGCGCTATGTTTAGGGATGCTCGGAAACAGCGAACCCGGAGGGTCCAGTTGCATGTGGGGCTGCGTAACGGCTCCCCTGGGGAGTTCTCTTGTACCCAAAGCCTTTCTTTGGGGGCACTTTTGCATGGGCGAAAAGGGCTCGCAACGCATTTCCTGGGGTCTGATTTTTCACTCGTCTCCAATGATGGCTAGGGGTACGTTTAGGTTTGCTCAGGAACAGCGAACCCGGAGGGTCCAGTTGCATGTGGGGCTGCGTAAAGGCTCCCCTGGGGAGTTCACTTGTACCCAAAGCCTTCCTTTGGGGTCACTTTTGGATGGGCGAAAAGGGCTCGCAACGCATTTCCTGGGGCCTGATTTTTCATTCGTCATCGATGCCGGCTAGGGATATGTTCAGGGATGCTCGGAAACAGCGAACCCGTAGGGTCCAGTTGCATGTGGGTCTGCGTAAAGGCTCCACTGGGGAGTTCACTTGTACCCAAAGCCTTCCTTTGGTGACACTTTTGGATGGTCCAAAGGGGCTTGCAACGCGTTTCCTGGGGCCTGATTTTTCATTCGACATCGATGCTGGCTAGGGCTATGTTTAGGGATGCTCAGAAACAGCGAACCCGGAGGGTCCAGTTGCATGTGGGGCTGCGTAAAGGCTCCCCTGGGGAGTTCACTTGTACCCAAAGCCTTCCTTTGGTGACACTTTTGGATGGGCGAAAGGGGCTTGCAACGCATTTCCTGGGGCCTGATTTTTCAGTCGTCTCCGATGTCGGCTAGGGCTACGTTTAGATTTGCTCAGGAATAGCAAACCCGGAGGGTCCAGTTGCATGTGGGGCTGCGTAAAGGCTCCCCTGGGGAGTTCACTTGTACCCAAAGCCTTCCTTTGGTGACACTTTTGGATGGTCCAAAGGGGCTTGCTACGCGTTTTCTGGGGCCCGGGTTTTCAGTCTTCTCCCATGCCTGCTCGTGATATATTTAGCGTTGCTCGGAAAAATCGAACCAGGAGGGTCCAGTTGCATGTGGGGCTGCGTAAAGGCTCCCCTGTGGAGTTCACTTTTACCCAAAGCCTTCCTTTGGGGGCACTTTTGGATGGACGAAAAGGGGTTGTAACGCATTTCCTGGGGCCTGATTTTTCACTCGTCTCCAATGACGGCTAGGGCTACGTTTAGTTTTGCTCAGGAACAGCGAACCCGGAGGGTCCAGTTGCATGTGGGGCTGCGTAAAGGCTCCCCTGGGGAGTTCACTTGTACCCAAAGCCTTCCTTTGGGGGCACTTTTGGATGGACGAAAAGGGCTCGCAACGCAGTTCCTGGGGCCTGATTTTTCAGTCGTCTTCAATGGCGGCTAGGGCTATGTTTAGGGATGCTCGGAAACAGCGAACCCGGAGGGTCCAGTTGCATGTGGGGCTGCGTAAAGGCTCCCCTGGGGAGTTCACTTGTACCCAAAGCCTTCCTTTGGGGTCACTTTTGGATGGGCGAAAAGGGCTCGCAACGCATTTCCTGGGGCCTGATTTTTCACTCGTCATCGATGCCGGCTAGCGCTATGTTTAGGGATGCTCGGAAACAGCGAACCCGGAGGGTCCAGTTGCATGTGGGGCTGCGTAACGGCTCCCCTGGGGAGTTCTCTTGTACCCAAAGCCTTTCTTTGGGGGCACTTTTGCATGGGCGAAAAGGGCTCGCAACGCATTTCCTGGGGTCTGATTTTTCACTCGTCTCCAATGATGGCTAGGGGTACGTTTAGGTTTGCTCAGGAACAGCGAACCCGGAGGGTCCAGTTGCATGTGGGGCTGCGTAAAGGCTCCCCTGGGGAGTTCACTTGTACCCAAAGCCTTCCTTTGGGGTCACTTTTGGATGGGCGAAAAGGGCTCGCAACGCATTTCCTTGGGCCTGATTTTTCATTCGTCATCGATGCCGGCTAGGGATATGTTCAGGGATGCTCGGAAACAGCGAACCCGTAGGGTCCAGTTGCATGTGGGTCTGCGTAAAGGCTCCACTGGGGAGTTCACTTGTACCCAAAGCCTTCCTTTGGTGACACTTTTGGATGGTCCAAAGGGGCTTGCAACGCGTTTCCTGGGGCCTGATTTTTCATTCGACATCGATGCTGGCTAGGGCTATGTTTAGGGATGCTCAGAAACAGCGAACCCGGAGGGTCCAGTTGCATGTGGGGCTGCGTAAAGGCTCCCCTGGGGAGTTCACTTGTACCCAAAGCCTTCCTTTGGTGACACATTTGGATGGGCGAAAGGGGCTTGCAACGCATTTCCTGGGGCCTGATTTTTCAGTCGTCTCCGATGTCGGCTAGGGCTACGTTTAGGTTTGCTCAGGAATAGCAAACCCGGAGGGTCCAGTTGCATGTGGGGCTGCGTAAAGGCTCCCCTGGGGAGTTCACTTGTACCCAAAGCCTTCCTTTGGTGACACTTTTGGATGGTCCAAAGGGGCTTGCAACGCGTTTTCTGGGGCCCGGGTTTTCAGTCTTCTCCCATGCCTGCTCGTGATATATTTAGCGTTGCTCGGAAAAATCGAACCAGGAGGGTCCAGTTGCATGTGGGGCTGCGTAAAGGCTCCCCTGTGGAGTTCACTTTTACCCAAAGCCTTCCTCTGGGGGCACTTTTGGATGGTCCAAAGGGGCTTGTAACGCATTTCCTGGGGCCTGATTTTTCACTCGTCTCCAATGACGGCTAGGGCTACGTTTAGTTTTGCTCAGGAACAGCGAACCCGGAGGGTCCAGTTGCATGTGGGGCTGCGTAAAGGCTCCCCTGGGGAGTTCACTTGTACCCAAAGCCTTCCTTTGGGGGCACTTTTGGATGGACGAAAAGGGCTCGCAACGCAGTTCCTGGGGCCTGATTTTTCAGTCGTCTTCAATGGCGGCTAGGGCTATGTTTAGGGATGCTCGGAAACAGCGAACCCGGAGGGTCCAGTTGCATGTGGGGCTGCGTAAAGGCTCCCCTGGGGAGTTCACTTGTACCCAAAGCCTTCCTTTGGGGGCACTTTTGGATGGGCGAAAAGGGCTCGCAACGCATTTCCTGGGGCCTGATTTTTCACTCGTCATCGATGCCGGCTAGCGCTATGTTTAGGGATGCTCGGAAACAGCGAACCCGGAGGGTCCAGTTGCATGTGGGGCTGCGTAACGGCTCCCCTGGGGAGTTCTCTTGTACCCAAAGCCTTCCTTTGGGGGCACTTTTGCATGGGCGAAAAGGGCTCGCAACGCATTTCCTGGGGTCTGATTTTTCACTCGTCTCCAATGATGGCTAGGGCTACGTTTAGGTTTGCTCAGGAATAGCGAACCCGGAGGGTCCAGTTGCATGTGGGGCTGCGTAAAGGCTCCCCTGGGGAGTTCACTTGTACCCAAAGCCTTCCTTTGGGGGCACTTTTGGATGGGCGAAAAGGGCTCGCAACGCATTTCCTGGGGCCTGATTTTTCAGTCGTCATCGATGCCGGCTAGGGCTATGTTCAGGGATGCTCGGAAACAGCGAACCCGGAGGGTCCAGTTGCATGTGGGGCTGCGTAAAGGCTCCACTGGGGAGTTCACTTGTACCCAAAGCCTTCCTTTGGTGACACTTTTGGATGGTCCAAAGGGGCTTGCAACGCGTTTCCTGGGGCCTGATTTTTCATTCGACATCGAGGCTGGCTAGGGCTATATTTAGGGATGCTCGGAAACAGCGAACCCGGAGGGTCCAGTTGCATGTGGGGCCGCGTAAAGACTCCCCTGGGGAGTTCAGATGTACCCAAAGCCTTCCTTTGGGGGCACTTTTGGTTGGTCCAAAGAGGCTCGGAACGCATTTCCTTGGGCCTGATTTTTCATTCGTCATCGATGCCGGCTAGGGCTATGTTCAGGGATGCTCGGAAACAGCGAACCCGGAGGGTCCAGTTGCATGTGGGTCTGCGTAAAGGCTCCCCTGGGGAGTTCACTTGTACCAAAAGCCTTCCTTTGGTGACACTTGTGGATGGTCCAAAGGGGCTCGCAACGCATTTCCTGGGGCCTGATTTTTCACTCGTCTCCGATGACGGCTAGGGCTACGTTTAGGTTTGCTCATGAACAGCGAACCTGGAGGGTTCAGTTGCATGTGGGGCTGGGTAAACGCTCCCCTGGGGAGTTCACTTGTACCCAAAGCCTTCCTTTGGTGACACTTTTGGATGGTCCAAAGGGGCTTGCAACGCGTTTTCTGGGGCCCGGATTTTCAGTCTTCTCCCATGCCGGCTCGTGATATATTTAGCGTTGCTCGGAAAAATCGAACCAGGAGGGTCCAGTTGCATGTGGGGCTGCGTAAAGGCTCCCCTGGGGAGTTCACTTTTACCCAAAGCCTTCCTTTGGGGGCACTTTTGGATGGTCCAAAGGGGCTTGTAACGCATTTCCTGGGGCCTGATTTTTCACTCGTCTCCAATAAAGGCTAGGGCTACGTTTAGTTTTGCTCAGGAACAGCGAACCCGGAGGGTCCAGTTGCATGTGGGGCTGCGTAAAGGCTCCCCTGGGGAGTTCACTTGTACCCAAAGCCTTCCTTTGGGGTCACTTTTGGATGGACGAAAAGGGCTCGCAACGCAGTTCCTGGGGCCTGATTTTTCAGTCGTCTTCAATGGCGGCTAGTGCTATGTTTAGGGATGCTCGGAAACAGCGAACCCGGAGGGTCCAGTTGCATGTGGGGCTGCGTAAAGGCTCCCCTGGGGAGTTCACTTGTACCCAAAGCCTTCCTTTGGGGTCACTTTTGGATGGGCGAAAAGGGCTCGCAACGCATTTCCTGGGGCCTGATTTTTCACTCGTCATCGATGCCGGCTAGCGCTATGTTTAGGGATGCTCGGAAACAGCGAACCCGGAGGGTCCAGTTGCATGTGGGGCTGCGTAACGGCTCCCCTGGGGAGTTCTCTTGTACCCAAAGCCTTTCTTTGTGGGCACTTTTGCATGGGCGAAAAGGGCTCGCAACGCATTTCCTGGGGTCTGATTTTTCACTCGTCTCCAATGATGGCTAGGGGTACGTTTAGGTTTGCTCAGGAACAGCGAACCCGGAGGGTCCAGTTGCATGTGGGGCTGCATAAAGGCTCCCCTGGGGAGTTCACTTGTACCCAAAGCCTTCCTTTGGGGTCACTTTTGGATGGGCGAAAAGGGCTCGCAACGCATTTCCTGGGGCCTGATTTTTCATTCGTCATCGATGCCGACTAGGGATATGTTCAGGGATGCTCGGAAACAGCGAACCCGTAGGGTCCAGTTGCATGTGGGTCTGCGTAAAGGCTCCACTGGGGAGTTCACTTGTACCCAAAGCCTTCCTTTGGTGACACTTTTGGATGGTCCAAAGGGGCTTGCAACGCGTTTCCTGGGGCCTGATTTTTCATTCGACATCGATGCTGGCTAGGGCTATGTTTAGGGATGCTCAGAAACAGCGAACCCGGAGGGTCCAGTTGCATGTGGGGCTGCGTAAAGGCTCCCCTGGGGAGTTCACTTGTACCCAAAGCCTTCCTTTGGTGACACTTTTGGATGGGCGAAAGGGGCTTGCAACGCATTTCCTGGGGCCTGATTTTTCAGTCGTCTCCGATGTCGGCTAGGGATACGTTTAGGTTTGCTCAGGAATAGCAAACCCGGAGGGTCCAGTTGCATGTGGGGCTGCGTAAAGGCTCCCCTGGGGAGTTCACTTGTACCCAAAGCCTTCCTTTGGTGACACTTTTGGATGGTCCAAAGGGGCTTGCAACGCGTTTCCTGGGGCCTGATTTTTCATTCGACATCGATGCTGGCTAGGGCTATGTTCAGGGATGCTCGGAAACAGCGAACCCGGAGGGTCCAGTTGCATGTGGGGCTGCGTAAAGGCTCCCCTGGGGAGTTCACTTGTACCCAAAGCCTTCCTTTGGTGACACTTTTGGATGGTCCAAAGGGGCTTGCAACGCGTTTCCTGGGGCCTGATTTTTCATTCGACATCGAGGCTGGCTAGGGCTATGTTTAGGGATGCTCAGAAACAGCGAACCCGGAGGGTCCAGTTGCATGTGGGGCCGCGTAAAGACTCCCCTGGGGAGTTCAGATGTACCCAAAGCCTTCCTTTGGGGGCACTTTTGGTTGGTCCAAAGAGGCTCGGAACGCATTTCCTTGGGCCTGATTTTTCATTCGTCATAGATTCCGGCTAGGGCTATGTTCAGGGATGCTCGGAAACAGCGAACCCGTAGGGTCCAGTTGCATGTGGGTCTGCGTAAAGGCTCCCCTGGGGAGTTCACTTGTACCAAAAGCCTTCCTTTGGTGACACTTGTGGATGGTCCAAAGGGGCTCGCAACGCATTTCCTGGGGCCTGATTTTTCACTCGTCTCCGATGACGGCTAGGGCTACGTTTAGATTTGCTCATGAACAGCGAACCTGGAGGGTTCAGTTGCATGTGGGGCTGGGTAAACACTCTCCTGGGGAGTTCACTTGTACCCAAAGCCTTCCTTTGGTGACACTTTTGGATGGTCCAAAGGGGCTTGCAACGCGTTTTCTGGGGCCCGGATTTTCAGTCTTCTCCCATGCCGGCTCGTGATATATTTAGCGTTGCTCGGAAAAATCGAACCAGGAGGGTCCAGTTGCATGTGGGGCTGCGTAAAGGCTCCCCTGGGGAGTTCACTTTTACCCAAAGCCTTCCTTTGGGGGCACTTTTGGATGGTCCAAAGGGGCTTGTAACGCATTTCCTGGGGCCTGATTTTTCACACGTCTCCAATAAAGGCTAGGGCTACGTTTAGTTTTGCTCAGGAACAGCGAACCCGGAGGGTCCAGTTGCATGTGGGGCTGCGTAAAGGCTCCCCTGGGGAGTTCACTTGTACCCAAAGCCTTCCTTTGGGGTCACTTTTGGATGGACGAAAAGGGCTCGCAACGCAGTTCCTGGGGCCTGATTTTTCAGTCGTCTTCAATGGCGGCTAGGGCTATGTTTAGGGATGCTCGGAAACAGCGAACCCGGAGGGTCCAGTTGCATGTGGGGATGCGTAAAGGCTCCCCTGGGGAGTTCACTTGTACCCAAAGCCTTCCTTTGGGGTCACTTTTGGATGGGCGAAAAGGGCTCGCAACGCATTTCCTGGGGCCTGATTTTTCAGTCGTCATCGATGCCGGCTAGCGTTATGTTTAGGGATGCTCGGAAACAGCGAACCCGGAGGGTCCAGTTGCATGTGGGGCTGCGTAACGGCTCCCCTGGGGAGTTCTCTTGTACCCAAAGCCTTTCTTTGGGGGCACTTTTGCATGGGCGAAAAGGGCTCGCAACGCATTTCCTGGGGTCTGATTTTTCACTCGTCTCCAATGATGGCTAGGGATACGTTTAGGTTTGCTCAGGAACAGCGAACCCGGAGGGTCCAGTTGCATGTGGGGCTGGGTAAAGTCTCCCCTGGGGAGTTCACTTGTACCCAAAGCCTTCCTTTGGTGACACTTTTGGATGGTCCAAAGGGGCTTGCAACGCGTTTTCTGGGGCCCGGGTTTTCAGTCTTCTCCCATGCCTGCTCGTGATATATTTAGCGTTGCTCGGAAAAATCGAACCAGGAGGGTCCAGTTGCATGTGGGGCTGCGTAAAGGCTCCCCTGGGGAGTTCACTTTTACCCAAAGCCTTCCTTTGGGGGCACTTTTGGATGGTCCAAAGGGGCTTGTAACGCATTTCCTGGGGCCTGATTTTTCACTCGTCTCCAATGACGGCTAGGGCTGCGTTTAGTTTTGCTCAGGAACAGCGAACCCGGAGGGTCCAGTTGCATGTGGGGCTGCGTAAAGGCTCCCCTGGGGAGTTCACTTGTACCCAAAGCCTTCCTTTGGGGGCACTTTTGGATGGACGAAAAGGGCTCGCAACGCAGTTCCTGGGGCCTGATTTTTCAGTCGTCATCGATGCCGGCTAGCGCTATGTTTAGGGATCCTCGGAAACAGTGAACCCGGAGGGTCCAGTTGCATGTGGGGCTGCGTAACGGCTCCCCTGGGGAGTTCTCTTGTACCCAAAGCCTTCCTTTGGGGGCACTTTTGGATGGGCGAAAAGGGCTCGCAACGCATTTCCTGGGGTCTGATTTTTCATTCGTCTCCAATGATGGCTAGGGCTACGTTTAGGTTTGCTCAGGAATAGCGAACCCGTAGGGTCCAGTTGCATGTGGGGCTGCGTAAAGGCTCCCCTGGGGAGTTCACTTGTACCCAAAGCCTTCCTTTGGTGACACTTTTGGATGGTCCAAACGGGCTTGCAACGCGTTTCCTGGGGCCTGATTTTTCATTCGACATCGATGCTGGCTAGGGCTATGTTTAGGGATGCTCAGAAACAGCGAACCCGGAGGGTCCAGTTGCATGTGGGGCCGCGTAAAGACTCCCCTGGGGAGTTCACTTGTACCCAAAGCCTTCCTTTGGGGGCACTTTTGGATGGGCGAAAAGGGCTCGCCACGCAGTTCCTGGGGCCTGATTTTTCACTCGTCATCCATGCCGGCTAGCGCTATGTGTAGGGATGCTCGGAAACAGCGAACCCGGAGGGTCCAGTTGCATGTGGGGCTGCGTAAAGGCTCCCCTGGGGAGTTCACTTGTACCAAAAGCCTTCCTTTGGGGGCACTTTTGGATGGGCGAAAAGGGCTCGCAACGCATTTCCTGGGGCCTGATTTTTCAGTCGTCTTCAATGCCGGATAGGGCTATGTTTAGGGATGCTCAGAAACAGCGAACCCGGAGGGTCCAGTTGCATGTGGGGCTGCGTAAAGGCTACACTGGGGAGTTCACTTGTACCGAAAAGCCTTCAATTGGTGACACTTTTGGATGGTCCAAAGGGGCTCGGAACGCATTTCCTGGGGCCTGATTTTTCACTAGTCTCCGATGACTGCTAGGGCTATGTTTAGGGTTGCTCAGAAACAGCGAACCCGAAGGGTCCAGTTGCATGTGGGTCTGCGTAAAGGCTCCACTGGGGAGTTCACTTGTACCAAAAGCCTTCCTTTGGTGACACTTGTGGATGGTCCAAAGGGGCTCGCAACGCATTTCCTGGGGCCTGATTTTTCACTCGTCTCCGATGACGGCTAGGGCTACGTTTAGGTTTGCTCATGAACAGCGAACCTGGAGGGTTCAGTTACACGTGGGGCTGGGTAAACGCTCCCCTGGGGAGTTCACTTGTACCCAAAGCCTTCCTTTGGTGACACTTTTGGATGGTCCAAAGGGGCTTGCAACGCGTTTTCTGGGGCCCGGATTTTCACTCTTCTCCCATGCCGGCTCGTGATATATTTAGCGTTGCTCGGAAAAATCGAACCCGGAGGGTCCAGTTGCATGTGGGGCTGCGTAAAGGCTCCCCTGGGGAGTTCACTTTTACCCAAAGCCTTCCTTTGGGGGCACTTTTGGATGGTCCAAAGGGGCTTGTAACGCATTTCTTGGGGCCTGATTTTTCACTCGTCTCCAAAGACGGCTAGGGCTGCGTTTAGTTTTGCTCAGGAACAGCGAACCCGGAGGGTCCAGTTGCATGTGGGGCTGCGTAAAGGCTCCCCTGGGGAGTTCACTTGTACCCAAAGCCTTCCTTTGGGGGCACTTTTGGATGGACGAAAAGGGCTCGCAACGCATTTCCTGGGGCCTGATTTTTCACTCGTCTTCAAAGGCGGCTAGGGCTATGTTTAGGGATGCTCGGAAACAGCGAACCCGGAGGGTCCAGTTGCATGTGGGGCTGCGTAAAGGCTCCCCTGGGGAGTTCACTTGTACCCAAAGCCTTCCTTTGGGGGCACTTTTGGATGGTCCAAAGGGGCTTGTAACGCATTTCCTGGGGCCTGATTTTTCACTCGTCTCCAATAAAGGCTAGGGCTACGTTTAGTTTTGCTCAGGAACAGCGAACCCGGAGGGTCCAGTTGCATGTGGGGCTGCGTAAAGGCTCCCCTGGGGAGTTCACTTGTACCCAAAGCCTTCCTTTGGGGTCACTTTTGGATGGACGAAAAGGGCTCGCAACGCAGTTCCTCGGGCCTGATTTTTCAGTCGTCATCGATGCCGGCTAGCGCTATGTTTAGGGATGCTCGGAAACAGCGAACCCGGAGGGTCCAGTTGCATGTGGGGCTGCGTAACGGCTCCCCTGGGGAGTTCTCTTGTACCCAAAGCCTTTCTTTGGGGTCACTTTTGGATGGGCGAAAAGGGCTCGCAACGCATTTCCTGGGGTCTGATTTTTCACTCGTCTCCAATGATGGCTAGGGGTACGTTTAGGTTTGCTCAGGAACAGCGAACCCGGAGGGTCCAGTTGCATGTGGGGCTGCGTAAAGGCTCCACTGGGGAGTTCACTTGTACCAAAAGCCTTCCTTTGGTGACACTTTTGGATGGTCCAAAGGGGCTCGCAACGCATTTCCTGGGTCCTGATTTTTCACTCGTCTCCGATGACGGCTTGGGCTCCGTTTAGGTTTGCTCATGAACAGCGAACCCGGAGGGTCCAGTTGCATGTGGGGCTGGGTAAACGCTCCCCTGGGGAGTTCACTTGTACCCAAAGCCTTCCTTTGGTGACACTTTTGGATGGTCCAAAGGGGCTTGCAACGCGTTTTCTGGGGCCCGGGTTTTCAGTCTTCTCCCAAGCCTGCTCGTGATATATTTAGCGTTGCTCGGAAAAATCGAACCAGGAGGGTCCAGTTGCATGTGGGGCTGCGTAAAGGCTCCCCTGGGGAGTTCACTTTTACCCAAAGCCTTCCTTTGGGGGCACTTTTGGATGGTCCAAAGGGGCTTGTAACGCATTTCCTGGGGCCTGATTTTTCACTCGTCTCCAATGACTGCTAGGGCTACGTTTAGTTTTGCTCAGGAACAGCGAACCCGGAGGGTCCAGTTGCATGTGGGGCTGCGTAAAGGCTCCCCTGGGGAGTTCACTTGTACCCAAAGCCTTCCTTTGGGGGCACTTTTGGATGGACGAAAAGGGCTCGCAACGCAGTTCCTGGGGCCTGATTTTTCAGTCGTCATCGATGCCGGCTAGCGCTATGTTTAGGGATCCTCGGAAACAGCGAACCCGGAGGGTCCAGTTGCATGTGGGGCTGCGTAACGGCTCCCCTGGGGAGTTCTCTTGTACCCAAAGCCTTCCTTTGGGGGCACTTTTGGATGGGCGAAAAGGGCTCGCAACGCATTTCCTGGGGTCTGATTTTTCACTCGTCTCCAATGATGGCTAGGGCTACGTTTAGGTTTGCTCAGGAATAGCGAACCCGTAGGGTCCAGTTGCATGTGGGGCTGCGTAAAGGCTCCCCTGGGGAGTTCACTTGTACCCAAAGCCTTCCTTTGGTGACACTTTTGGATGGTCCAAACGGGCTTGCAACGCGTTTCCTGGGGCCTGATTTTTCATTCGACATCGATGCTGGCTAGGGCTATGTTTAGGGATGCTCAGAAACAGCGAACCCGGAGGGTCCAGTTGCATGTGGGGCCGCGTAAAGACTCCCCTGGGGAGTTCACTTGTACCCAAAGCCTTCCTTTGGGGGCACTTTTGGATGGGCGAAAAGGGCTCGCCACGCAGTTCCTGGGGCCTGATTTTTCACTCGTCATCGATGCCGGCTAGCGCTATGTGTAGGGATGCTCGGAAACAGCGAACCCGGAGGGTCCAGTTGCATGTGGGGCTGCGTAAAGGCTCCCCTGGGGAGTTCACTTGTACCAAAAGCCTTCCTTTGGGGGCACTTTTGGATGGGCGAAAAGGGCTCGCAACGCATTTCCTGGGGCCTGATTTTTCAGTCGTCTTCAATGCCGGATAGGGCTATGTTTAGGGATGCTCAGAAACAGCGAACCCGGAGGGTCCAGTTGCATGTGGGGCTGCGTAAAGGCTCCACTGGGGAGTTCACTTGTACCCAAAAGCCTTCAATTGGTGACACTTTTGGATGGTCCAAAGGGGCTCGCAACGCATTTCCTGGGGCCTGATTTTTCACTAGTCTCCGATGACTGCTAGGGCTATGTTTAGGGTTGCTCAGAAACAGCGAACCCGGAGGGTCCAGTTGCATATGGGGCTGCGTAAAGGCTCCCCTGGGAACTTCAGATGTACCCAAAGCCTTCCTTTGGGGGCACTTTTGGTTGGTCCAAAGGGGCTCGGAACGCATTTCCTGGGGCCTGATTTTTCATTCGTCATCGATGCCGGCTAGGGCTATGTTCAGGGATGCTCGGAAACAGCGAACCCGTAGGGTCCAGTTGCATGTGGGTCTGCGTAAAGGCTCCACTAGGGAGTTCACTTGTACCCAAAGCCTTCCTTTGGGGGCACTTTTGGATGGACGAAAAGGGCTCGCAACGCATTTCCTGGGGCCTGATTTTTCACTCGTCTTCAAAGGCGGCTAGGGCTATGTTTAGGGATGCTCGGAAACAGCGAACCCGGAGGGTCAAGTTGCATGTGGGGCTGCGTAAAGGCTCCCCTGGGGAGTTCACTTGTACCCAAAGCCTTCCTTTGGGGGCACTTTTGGATGGGCGAAAAGGGCTCGCAACGCATTTCCTGGGGCCTGATTTTTCAGTCGTCATCGATGCCGGCTAGCGCTATGTTTAGGGATGCTCGGAAACAGCGAACCCGGAGGGTCCAGTTGCATGTGGGGCTGCGTAACGGCTCCCCTGGGGAGTTCTCTTGTACCCAAAGCCTTCCTTTGGGGTCACTTTTGGATGGGCGAAAAGGGCTCGCAACGCATTTCCTGGGGTCTGATTTTTCACTCGTCTCCAATGATGGCTAGGGGTACGTTTAGGTTTGCTCAGGAACAGCGAACCCGGAGGGTCCAGTTGCATGTGGGGCTGCGTAAAGGCTCCCCTGGGGAGTTCACTTGTACCCAAAGCCTTCCTTTGGGGGCACTTTTGGATGGGCGAAAAGGGCTCGCAACGCATTTCCTGGGGCCTGATTTTTCACTTGTCTCCAAAGACGACTAGGGCTACGTTTAGGTTTGCTCAGGAACAGCGAACCCGGAGGGTCCAGTTGCATGTGGGGCTGCGTAAAGGCTCCCCTGGGGAGTTCACTTGTACCCAAAGCCTTCCTTTGGTGACCCTTTTGGATGGTCCAAAGGGGCTTGCAACGCCTTTTCTGGGGCCCGTGTTTTCATTCTTCTCCCATGCCGGCTAGTGATATATTTAGCGTTGTTCGGAAAAATCGAATCCGGAGGGTCCAGTTGCATGTGGGGCTGCGTAAAGGCTCCCCTGGGGAGTTCACTTGTACCCAAAGCCTTCCTTTGGGGGCACTTTTGGATGGGCGAAAAGGGCTCGGAACGCATTTCCTGGGGCCTGATTTTTCATTCGTCTTCGATGCCGGCTAGGGCTATGTTTAGGGATGATCGGAAACAGCGAAACCGGAGGGTCCAGTTGCATGTGGGGCTGCGTAAAGGCTCCCCAGGGGAGTTCAGTTGTACCCAAAGCCTTCCTTTGGGGGCACTTTTGGATGGGCGGAAAGGGCTCGCAACGCATTTCCCGGGGCCTGATTTTTCACTCGTCATCGATGCCGGCTAGCGCTATGTGTAGGGATGCTCGGAAACAGCGAACCCGGAGGGTCCAGTTGTATGTGGGTCTGCGTAAAGGCTCCCCTGGGGAGTTCTCTTGTACCCAAAGCCTTCCTTTGGGGGCACTTTTGGATGGGCGAAAAGGGCTCGCAACGCATTTCCTGGGGCCTGATTTTTATCTCGTCTCCGATGACGGCTAGGGCTACGTTTAGGTTTGCTCAGGAATAGCGAACCCGGAGAGTCCAGTTGCATGTGGGGCTGCGTAAAGGCTCCCCTGGGGAGTTCACTTGTACCCAAAGCCTTCCTTTGGGGGCACTTTTGGATGGGCGAAAAGGGCTCGGAACGCATTTCCTGGGGCCTGATTTTTCATTCGTCTTCGATGCCGGCTAGCGCTTTGTTTAGGGATGCTCGGAAACAGCGAACCCGTAGGGTCCAGTTGCATGTGGGGCTGCGTAAAGGCTCCCCTGGGGAGTTCACTTGTACCCAAAGCCTTCCTTTGGGGGCACTTTTGGATGGGCGAAAAGGGCTCGCAACGCATTTCCCGGGGCCTGATTTTTCACTCGTCATCGATGCCGGCTAGCGCTATGTGTAGGGATGCTCGGAAACAGCGAACCCGGAGGGTCCAGTTGCATGTGGGTCTGCGTAAAGGCTTCCCTGGGGAGTTCTCTTGTACCCAAAGCCTTCCTTTGGGGGCACTTTTGGATGGGCGAAAGGGGCTCGCAACGCATTTCCTGGGGCCTGATTTTTCAGTCGTCATTGATGCCGGCTAGCGCTATGTGTAGGGATGCTCATAAACAGCGAACCCCGAGAGTCCAGTTGCATGTGGGGCTGCGTAAAGGCTCCCCTGGGGAGTTCACTTGTACCCAAAGCCTTCCTTTGGGGGCACTTTTGGATGGGCGAAAGGGGCTCGCAACGCATTTCCTGGGGCCTGATTTTTCAGTCGTCTTCAATGCCGGATAGGGCTATGTTTAGGGATGCTCGGAAACAGCGAACCCGGAGGGTCCAGTTGCATGTGGGGCTGCGTAAAGTTTCCCCTGGGGAGTTCACTTGTACCCAAAGCCTTCCTTTGGGGGCACTTTTGGATGGGCGAAAAGGGCTCGCAACGCATTTCCTGGGGCCTGATTTTTAACTCGTCTCCGATGACGGCTAGGGCTACGTTTAGGTTTGCTCAGGAATAGCGAACCCGGAGAGTCCAGTTGCATGTGGGGCTGCGTAAAGGCTCCCCTGGGGAGTTCAGTTGTACCCAAAGCCTTCCTTTGGGGGCACTTTTGGATGGGCGAAAAGGGCTCGGAACGCATTTCCTGGGGCCTGATTTTTCATTCGTCATCGATGCCGGCTAGGTATATGTTCAGGGATGCTCGGAAACAGCGAACCCGTAGGGTCCAGTTGCATGTGGGGCTGCGTAAAGGCTCCCCTGGAGAGTTCACTTGTACCCAAAGCCTTCCTTTGGGGGCACTTTTGGATGGGCGAAAAGGGCTCGCAACGCATTTCCTGGGGCCTGATTTTTCAGTCGTCATCGATGCCGGCTCGGGTTATGTTTAGGGATGCTCGGAAACAGCGAACCCGGAGGGTCCAGTTGCATGTGGGGCTGCGTAAAGGCTCCCCTGGGGAGTTCACTTTTACCCAAAGCCTTCCTTTGGGGGCACTTTTGGATGGTCCAAAGGGGCTTGTAACGCATTTCCTGGGGCCTGATTTTTCACTCGTCTCCAATGACGGCTAGGGCTGCGTTTAGTTTTGCTCAGGAACAGCGAACCCGGAGGGTCCAGTTGCATGTGGGGCTGCGTAAAGGCTCCCCTGGGGAGTTCACTTGTACCCAAAGCCTTCCTTTGGGGGCACTTTTGGATGGACGAAAAGGGCTCGCAACGCATTTCCTGGGGCCTGATTTTTCACTCGTCTTCAAAGGCGGCTAGGGCTATGTGTAGGGATGCTCGGAAACAGCGAACCCGGAGGGTCCAGTTGTATGTGGGTCTGCGTAAAGGCTCCCCTGGGGAGTTCTCTTGTACCCAAAGCCTTCCTTTGGGGGCACTTTTGGATGGGCGAAAAGGGCTCGCAACGCATTTCCTGGGGCCTGATTTTTAACTCGTCTCCGATGACGGCTAGGGCTACGTTTAGGTTTGCTCAGGAATAGCGAACCCGGAGAGTCCAGTTGCATGTGGGGCTGCGTAAAGGCTCCCCTGGGGAGTTCACTTGTACCCAAAGCCTTCCTTTGGGGGCACTTTTGGATGGGCGAAAAGGGCTCGGAACGCATTTCCTGGGGCCTGATTTTTCATTCGTCATCGATGCCGGCTAGGGATATGTTCAGGGATGCTCGGAAACAGCGAACCGGGAGGGTCCAGTTGCATGTGGGTCTGCGTAAAGGCTCCCCTGGAGAGTTCACTTGTACCCAAAGCCTTCCTTTGGGGGCACTTTTGGATGGGCGAAAAGGGCTTGGAACGCATTTCCTGGGGCCTGATTTTTCAGTCGTCTTCGATGCCGGCTAGGGCTATGTTTAGGGATGCTCGGAAACAGCGAACCCGGAGGGTCCAGTTGCATGTGGGGCTGCGTAAAGGCTCCCCTGGGGAGTTCACTTTTACCCAAAGCCTTCCTTTGGGGGCACTTTTGGATGGTCCAAAGGGGCTTGCAACGCGTTTTCTGGGGCCCGTGTTTTCATTCTTCTCCCATGCCGGCTAGTGATATATTTAGCGTTGTTCGGAAACAGCGAACCCGGAGGGTCCAGTTGCATGTGGGGCTGCGTAAAGGCTCCCCTGGGGAGTTCACTTGTACCCAAAGCCTTCCTTTGGGGGCACTTTTGGATGGGCGAAAAGGGCTCGGAACGCATTTCCTGGGGCCTGATTTTTCATTCGTCTTCGATGCCGGCTAGGGCTATGTTTAGGGATGCTCGGAAACAGCGAACCCGGAGGGTCCAGTTGCATGTGGGGCTGCGTAAAGGCTCCCCTGGGGAGTTCACTTGTACCCAAAGCCTTCCTTTGGGGGCACTTTTGGATGGGCGAAAAGGGCTCGCAACGCATTTCCCGGGGCCTGATTTTTCACTCGTCATCGATGCCGGCTAGCGCTATGTGTAGGGATGCTCGGAAACAGCGAACCCGGAGGGTCCAGTTGCATGTGGGTCTGCGTAACGGCTCCCCTGGGGAGTTCTCTTGTACCCAAAGCCTTCCTTTGGGGGCACTTTTGGATGGGCGAAAGGGGCTCGCAACGCATTTCCTGGGGCCTGATTTTTCAGTCGTCATTGATGCCGGCTAGCGCTATGTGTAGGGATGCTCATAAACAGCGAACCCCGAGAGTCCAGTTGCATGTGGGGCTGCGTAAAGGCTCCCCTGCGGAGTTCACTTGTACCCAAAGCCTTCCTTTGGGGGCACTTTTGGATGGGCGAAAGGGGCTCGCAACGCATTTCCTGGGGCCTGATTTTTCAGTCGTCTTCAATGCCGGATAGGGCTATGTTTAGGGATGCTCGGAAACAGCGAACCCGGAGGGTCCAGTTGCATGTGGGGCTGCGTAAAGGCTCCCCTGGGGAGTTCACTTGTACCCAAAGCCTTCCTTTGGGGGCACTTTTGGATGGGCGAAAAGGGCTCGCAACGCATTTCCTGGGGCCTGATTTTTAACTCGTCTCCGATGACGGCTAGGGCTACGTTTAGGTTTGCTCAGGAATAGCGAACCCGGAGAGTCCAGTTGCATGTGGGGCTGCGTAAAGGCTCCCCTGGGGAGTTCAGTTGTACCCAAAGCCTTCCTTTGGGGGCACTTTTGGATGGGCGAAAAGGGCTCGGAACGCATTTCCTGGGGCCTGATTTTTCATTCGTCATCGATGCCGGCTAGGTATATGTTCAGGGATGCTCGGAAACAGCGAACCCGTAGGGTCCAGTTGCATGTGGGGCTGCGTAAAGGCTCCCCTGGAGAGTTCACTTGTACCCAAAGCCTTCCTTTGGGGGCACTTTTGGATGGGCGAAAAGGGCTCGCAACGCATTTCCTGGGGCCTGATTTTTCAGTCGTCATCGATGCCGGCTCGGGTTATGTTTAGGGATGCTCGGAAACAGCGAACCCGGAGGGTCCAGTTGCATGTGGGGCTGCGTAAAGGCTCCCCTGGGGAGTTCACTTTTACCCAAAGCCTTCCTTTGGGGGCACTTTTGGATGGTCCAAAGGGGCTTGTAACGCATTTCCTGGGGCCTGATTTTTCACTCGTCTCCAATGACGGCTAGGGCTGCGTTTAGTTTTGCTCAGGAACAGCGAACCCGGAGGGTCCAGTTGCATGTGGGGCTGCGTAAAGGCTCCCCTGGGGAGTTCACTTGTACCCAAAGCCTTCCTTTGGGGGCACTTTTGGATGGACGAAAAGGGCTCGCAACGCATTTCCTGGGGCCTGATTTTTCACTCGTCTTCAAAGGCGGCTAGGGCTATGTTTAGGGATGCTCGGAAACAGCGAACCCGGAGGGTCCAGTTGCATGTGGGGCTGCGTAAAGGCTCCCCTGGGGAGTTCACTTGTACCCAAACCTTCCTTTGGGGGCACTTTTGGATGGACGAAAAGGGCTCGCAACGCATTTCCTGGGGCCTGATTTTTCAGTCGTCATCGATGCCGGCTAGCGCTTTGTTTAGGGATGCTCGGAAACAGCGAACCCGGAGGGTCCAGTTGCATGTGGGGCTGCGTAAAGGCTCCCCTGGGGAGTTCACTTGTACCCAAAGCCTTCCTTTGGGGGCACTTTTGGATGGGCGAAAAGGGCTCGCAACGCATTTCCTGGGGCCTGATTTTTCACTTGTCTCCAAAGACGACTAGTGCTACGTTTAGGTTTGCTCATGAACAGCGAACCCGGAGGGTCCAGTTGCATGTGGGGCTGCGTAAAGGCTCCCCTGGGGAGTTCACTTGTACCCAAAGCCTTCCTTTGGTGACACTTTTGGATGGTCCAAAGGGGCTTGCAACGCGTTTTTGGGGGCCCGTGTTTTCAGTCTTCTCCCATGCCGGCTAGTGATATATTTAGCGTTGTTCGGAAAAATCGAATCCGGAGGGTCCAGTTGCATGTGGGGCTGCGTAAAGGCTCCCCTGGGGAGTTCACTTGTACCCAAAGCCTTCCTTTGGGGGCACTTTTGGATGGGCGAAAAGGGCTCGCAACGCATTTCCCGGGGCCTGATTTTTCACTCGTCATCGATGCCGGCTAGCGCTATGTGTAGGGATGCTCGGAAACAGCGAACCCGGAGGGTCCAGTTGCATGTGGGTCTGCGTAAAGGCTCCCCTGGGGAGTTCTCTTGTACCCAAAGCCTTCCTTTGGGGGCACTTTTGGATGGGCGAAAGGGGCTCGCAACGCATTTCCTGGGGCCTGATTTTTCAGTCGTCATTGATGCCGGCTAGCGCTATGTGTAGGGATGCTCATAAACAGCGAACCCCGAGAGTCCAGTTGCATGTGGGGCTGCGTAAAGGCTCCCCTGTGGAGTTCACTTGTACCCAAAGCCTTCCTTTGGGGGCACTTTTGGATGGGCGAAAGAGGCTCGCAACGCATTTCCTGGGGCCTGATTTTTCAGTCGTCTTCAATGCCGGATAGGGCTATGTTTAGGGATGCTCGGAAACAGCGAACCCGGAGGGTCCAGTTGCATGTGGGGCTGCGTAAAGGCTCCCCTGGGGAGTTCACTTGTACCAAAGCCTTCCTTTGGGGGCACTTTTGGATGGGCGAAAAGGGCTCGCAACGCATTTCCTGGGGCCTGATTTTTAACTCGTCTCCGATGACGGCTAGGGCTACGTTTAGGTTTGCTCAGGAATAGCGAACCCGGAGAGTCCAGTTGCATGTGGGGCTGCGTAAAGGCTCCCCTGGGGAGTTCAGTTGTACCCAAAGCCTTCCTTTGGGGGCACTTTTGGATGGACGAAAAGGGCTCGGAACGCATTTCCTGGGGCCTGATTTTTCATTCGTCATCGATGCCGGCTAGGTATATGTTCAGGGATGCTCGGAAACAGCGAACCCGTAGGGTCCAGTTGCATGTGGGGCTGCGTAAAGGCTCCCCTGGAGAGTTCACTTGTACCCAAAGCCTTCCTTTGGGGGCACTTTTGGATGGGCGAAAAGGGCTCGCAACGCATTTCCTGGGGCCTGATTTTTCAGTCGTCATCGATGCCGGCTCGGGTTATGTTTAGGGATGCTCGGAAACAGCGAACCCGGAGGGTCCAGTTGCATGTGGGGCTGCGTAAAGGCTCCCCTGGGGAGTTCACTTTTACCCAAAGCCTTCCTTTGGGGGCACTTTTGGATGGTCCAAAGGGGCTTGTAACGCATTTCCTGGGGCCTGATTTTTCACTCGTCTCCAATGACGGCTAGGGCTGCGTTTAGTTTTGCTCAGGAACAGCGAACCCGGAGGGTCCAGTTGCATGTGGGGCTGCGTAAAGGCTCCCCTGGGGAGTTCACTTGTACCCAAAGCCTTCCTTTGGGGGCACTTTTGGATGGACGAAAAGGGCTCGCAACGCATTTCCTGGGGCCTGATTTTTCACTCGTCTTCAAAGGCGGCTAGGGCTATGTGTAGGGATGCTCGGAAACAGCGAACCCGGAGGGTCCAGTTGCATGTGGGGCTGCGTAAAGGCTCCCCTGGGGAGTTCACTTGTACCCAAACCTTCCTTTGGGGGCACTTTTGGATGGGCGAAAAGGGCTCGCAACGCATTTCCTGGGGCCTGATTTTTCAGTCGTCATCGATGCCGGCTAGCGCTTTGTTTAGGGATGCTCGGAAACAGCGAACCCGGAGGGTCCAGTTGCATGTGGGGCTGCGTAACGGCTCCCCTGGGGAGTTCTCTTGTACCCAAAGCCTTCCTTTGGGGGCACTTTTGGATGGGCGAAAAGGGCTCGCAACGCATTTCCTGGGGTCTGATTTTTCACTTGTCTCCAATGATGGCTAGGGGTACGTTTAGGTTTGCTCAGGAACAGCGAACCCGGAGGGTCCAGTTGCATGTGGGGCTGCGTAAAGGCTCCCCTGGGGAGTTCACTTGTACCCAAAGCCTTCCTTTGGGGGCACTTTTGGATGGGCGAAAAGGGCTCGCAACGCATTTCCTGGGGCCTGATTTTTCACTTGTCTCCAAAGACGACTAGTGCTACGTTTAGGTTTGCTCATGAACAGCGAACCCGGAGGGTCCAGTTGCATGTGGGGCTGCGTAAAGGCTCCCCTGGGGAGTTCACTTGTACCCAAAGCCTTCCTTTGGTGACACTTTTGGATGGTCCAAAGGGGCTTGCAACGCGTTTTTGGGGGCCCGTGTTTTCAGTCTTCTCCCATGCCGGCTAGTGATATATTTAGCGTTGTTCGGAAAAATCGAATCCGGAGGGTCCAGTTGCATGTGGGGCTGCGTAAAGGCTCCCCTGGGGAGTTCACTTGTACCCAAAGCCTTCCTTTGGGGGCACTTTTGGATGGGCGAAAAGGGCTCGGAACGCATTTCCTGGGGCCTGATTTTTCAGTCGTCTTCGATGCCGGCTAGGGCTATGTGTAGGGATGCTAGGAAACAGCGAACCCGGATGGTCCAGTTGCATGTGGGGCTGCGTAACGGCTCCCCTGGAGAGTTCTCTTGTACCCAAAGCCTTCCTTTGGGGGCACTTTTGGATGGGCGAAAGGGGCTCGCAACGCATTTCCTGGGGCCTGATTTTTCAGTCGTCATTGATGCCGGCTAGCGCTATGTGTAGGGATGCTCATAAACAGCGAACCCGGAGGGTCCAGTTGCATGTGGGGCTGCGTAAAGGCTCCCCTGCGGAGTTCACTTGTACCCAAAACCTTCCTTTGGGGGCACTTTTGGATGGGCGAAAAGGGCTCGCAACGCATTTCCTGGGGCCTGATTTTTCAGTCGTCTTCAATGCGGGATAGGGCTATGTTTAGGGATGCTCGGAAACAGCGAACCCGGAGGGTCCAGTTGCATGTGGGGCTGCGTAAAGGCTCCCCTGGGGAGTTCACTTGTACCCAAAGCCTTCCTTTGGGGGCACTTTTGGATGGGCGAAAAGGGCTCGCAACGCATTTCCTGGGGCCTGATTTTTCATTCGTCATCGATGCCGGCTAGGGATATGTTCAGGGATGCTCGGAAACAGCGAACCCGGAGGGTCCAGTTGCATGTGGGTCTGCGTAAAGGCTCCCCTGGGGAGTTCACTTGTACCCAAAGCCTTCCTTTGGTGACACTTTTGGATGGTCCAAAGGGGCTTCCAACGCGTTTTTGGGGGTCCGGGTTTTAAGTCTTCTCCCGTGTCGGCTACTTATATATATAGCGTTGCTCGGAAAAATCGAACCCTGAGGATCCAGTTGCATGTGGGGCTGCGTAAAGGCTCCACTGGGGAGTTCACTTGTACCCAAAGCCTTCCTTTGGGGGCACTTTTGGATGGGCGAAAAGGGCTCGCAACGCATTTCCTGGGGCCTGATTTTTCAGTCGTCATCGATGCCGGCTAGGGCTATGTTTAGGGATGCTCGGAAACAGCGAACCCGGAGGGTCCAGTTGCATGTGGGGCTGCGTAAAGGCTCCCCTGGGGAGTTCACTTGTACCAAAAGCCTTCTTTTGGGGGCTCTTTTGGATGGCCCGAAGGGGCTCGAAACGCATTTCCTTGGGACTGATTTTTCAGTCGTCTTCGATGCCGGCTCGGGCTATGTTTAGGGATGCTCGGAAACAGCGAACCCGGAGGGTCCAGTTGCATGTGGGTCTACGTAAAGGCTCCCCTGGGGAGTTCACTTGTACCCAAAGCCTTCCTTTGGGGGCACTTTTGGATTGGCGAATGGGGCTTGTAACGCATTTCCTGGGGCCTTATTTTTCAGTCGTCATCGATGCCGGCTAGGGCTATGTTTAGGGATGCTCGGAAACAGCGAACCCGGAGGGTCCAGTTGCATGTGGGGCTGCGTAAAGGCTCCCCTGGGGAGTTCACTTGTACCAAAAGCCTTCCTTTGGGGGCACTTTTGGATGGGCGAAAAGGGCTCGCAACACATTTCCTGGGGCCTGATTTTTCTCTTGTCTCCAAAGACGACTAGGACTACGTTTAGGTTTGCTCATGAACAGCGAACCCGGAGGGTCCAGTTGCATGTGGGGCTGCGTAAAGGCTCCCATGGGGAGTTCACTTGTACCCAAAGCCTTCCTTTGGGGGCACTTTTGGATGGGCGAAAAGGGCTCGCAACGCATTTCCTGGGGTCTGATTTTTCACTTGTCTCCAATGATGGCTAGGGGTACGTTTAGGTTTGCTCAGGAACAGCGAACCCGGAGGGTCCAGTTGCATGTGGGGCTGCGTAAAGGCTCCCCTGGGGAGTTCACTTGTACCCAAAGCCTTCCTTTGGGGGCACTTTTGGATGGGCGAAAAGGGCTCGCAACGCATTTCCTGGGGCCTGATTTTTCACTTGTCTCCAAAGACGACTAGTGCTACGTTTAGGTTTGCTCATGAACAGCGAACCCGGAGGGTCCAGTTGCATGTGGGGCTGCGTAAAGGCTCCCCTGGGGAGTTCACTTGTACCCAAAGCCTTCCTTTGGTGACACTTTTGGATGGTCCAAAGGGGCTTGCAACGCGTTTTTGGGGGCCCGTGTTTTCAGTCTTCTCCCATGCCGGCTAGTGATATATTTAGCGTTGTTCGGAAAAATCGAATCCGGAGGGTCCAGTTGCATGTGGGGCTGCGTAAAGGCTCCCCTGGGGAGTTCACTTGTACCCAAAGCCTTCCTTTGGGGGCACTTTTGGATGGGCGAAAAGGGCTCGCAACGCATTTCCTGGGGCCTGATTTTTCAGTCGTCTTCAATGCCGGATAGGGCTACGTTTAGGGATGCTCGGAAACAGCGAACCCGGAGGGTCCAGTTGCATGTGGGGCTGCGTAAAGGCTCCCCTGGGGAGTTCACTTGTACCCAAAGCCTTCCTTTGGGGGCACTTTTGGATGGGCGAAAAGGGCTCGCAACGCATTTCCTGGGGCCTGATTTTTAACTCGTCTCCGATGACGGCTAGGGCTACGTTTAGGTTTGCTCAGGAATAGCGAACCCGGAGAGTCCAGTTGCATGTGGGGCTGCGTAAAGGCTCCCCTGGGGAGTTCAGTTGTACCCAAAGCCTTCCTTTGGGGGCACTTTTGGATGGGCGAAAAGGGCTCGCAACGCATTTCCTGGGGCCTGATTTTTCATTCGTCATCGATGCCGGCTAGGTATATGTTCAGGGATGCTCGGAAACAGCGAACCCGTAGGGTCCAGTTGCATGTGGGGCTGCGTAAAGGCTCCCCTGGAGAGTTCACTTGTACCCAAAGCCTTCCTTTGGGGGCACTTTTGGATGGGCGAAAAGGGCTCGCAACGCATTTCCTGGGGCCTGATTTTTCAGTCGTCATCGATGCCGGCTCGGGTTATGTTTAGGGATGCTCGGAAACAGCGAACCCGGAGGGTCCAGTTGCATGTGGGGCTGCGTAAAGGCTCCCCTGGGGAGTTCACTTTTACCCAAAGCCTTCCTTTGGGGGCACTTTTGGATGGTCCAAAGGGGCTTGTAACGCATTTCCTGGGGCCTGATTTTTCACTCGTCTCCAATGACGGCTAGGGCTGCGTTTAGTTTTGCTCAGGAACAGCGAACCCGGAGGGTCCAGTTGCATGTGGGGCTGCGTAAAGGCTCCCCTGGGGAGTTCACTTGTACCCAAAGCCTTCCTTTGGGGGCACTTTTGGATGGACGAAAAGGGCTCGCAACGCATTTCCTGGGGCCTGATTTTTCACTCGTCTTCAAAGGCGGCTAGGGCTATGTGTAGGGATGCTCGGAAACAGCGAACCCGGAGGGTCCAGTTGTATGTGGGTCTGCGTAAAGGCTCCCCTGGGGAGTTCTCTTGTACCCAAAGCCTTCCTTTGGGGGCACTTTTGGATGGGCGAAAAGGGCTCGCAACGCATTTCCTGGGGCCTGATTTTTAACTCGTCTCCGATGACGGCTAGGGCTACGTTTAGGTTTGCTCAGGAATAGCGAACCCGGAGAGTCCAGTTGCATGTGGGGCTGCGTAAAGGCTCCCCTGGGGAGTTCAGTTGTACCCAAAGCCTTCCTTTGGGGGCACTTTTGGATGGTCCAAAGGGGCTTGCAACGCGTTTTCTGGGGCCCGTGTTTTCATTCTTCTCCCATGCCGGCTAGTGATATATTTAGCGTTGTTCGGAAACAGCGAACCCGGAGGGTCCAGTTGCATGTGGGGCTGCGTAAAGGCTCCCCTGGGGAGTTCACTTGTACCCAAAGCCTTCCTTTGGGGGCACTTTTGGATGGGCGAAAAGGGCTTGGAACGCATTTCCTGGGGCCTGATTTTTCATTCGTCTTCGATGCCGGCTAGGGCTATGTTTAGGGATGCTCGGAAACAGCGAACCCGGAGGGTCCAGTTGCATGTGGGGCTGCGTAAAGGCTCCCCTGGGGAGTTCACTTGTACCCAAAGCCTTCCTTTGGGGGCACTTTTGGATGGGCGAAAAGGGCTCGCAACGCATTTCCCGGGGCCTGATTTTTCACTCGTCATCGATGCCGGCTAGCGCTATGTGTAGGGATGCTCGCAAACAGCGAACCCGGAGGGTCCAGTTGCATGTGGGTCTGCGTAAAGGCTCCCCTGGGGAGTTCTCTTGTACCCAAAGCCTTCCTTTGGGGGCACTTTTGGATGGGCGAAAGGGGCTCGCAACGCATTTCCTGGGGCCTGATTTTTCAGTCGTCATTGATGCCGGCTAGCGCTATGTGTAGGGATGCTCATAAACAGCGAACCCCGAGAGTCCAGTTGCATGTGGGGCTGCGTAAAGGCTCCCCTGCGGAGTTCACTTGTACCCAAAGCCTTCCTTTGGGGGCACTTTTGGATGGGCGAAAGGGGCTCGCAACGCATTTCCTGGGGCCTGATTTTTCAGTCGTCTTCAATGCCGGATAGGGCTATGTTTAGGGATGCTCGGAAACAGCGAACCCGGAGGGTCCAGTTGCATGTGGGGCTGCGTAAAGGCTCCCCTGGGGAGTTCACTTGTACCCAAAGCCTTCCTTTGGGGGCACTTTTGGATGGGCGAAAAGGGCTCGCAACGCATTTCCTGGGGCCTGATTTTTAACTCGTCTCCGATGACGGCTAGGGCTACGTTTAGGTTTGCTCAGGAATAGCGAACCCGGAGAGTCCAGTTGCATGTGGGGCTGCGTAAAGGCTCCCCTGGGGAGTTCAGTTGTACCCAAAGCCTTCCTTTGGGGGCACTTTTGGATGGGCGAAAAGGGCTCGGAACGCATTTCCTGGGGCCTGATTTTTCATTCGTCATCGATGCCGGCTAGGTATATGTTCAGGGATGCTCGGAAACAGCGAACCCGTAGGGTCCAGTTGCATGTGGGGCTGCGTAAAGTCTCCCCTGGAGAGTTCACTTGTACCCAAAGCCTTCCTTTGGGGGCACTTTTGGATGGGCGAAAAGGGCTCGCAACGCATTTCCTGGGGCCTGATTTTTCAGTCGTCATCGATGCCGGCTCGGGTTATGTTTAGGGATGCTCGGAAACAGCGAACCCGGAGGGTCCAGTTGCATGTGGGGCTGCGTAAAGGCTCCCCTGGGGAGTTCACTTTTACCCAAAGCCTTCCTTTGGGGGCACTTTTGGATGGTCCAAAGGGGCTTGTAACGCATTTCCTGGGGCCTGATTTTTCACTCGTCTCCAATGACGGCTAGGGCTGCGTTTAGTTTTGCTCAGGAACAGCGAACCCGGAGGGTCCAGTTGCATGTGGGTCTGCGTAAAGGCTCCCCTGGGGAGTTCACTTGTACCCAAAGCCTTCCTTTGGGGGCACTTTTGGATGGACGAAAAGGGCTCGCAACGCATTTCCTGGGGCCTGATTTTTCACTCGTCTTCAAAGGCGGCTAGGGCTATGTTTAGGGATGCTCGGAAACAGCGAACCCGGAGGGTCCAGTTGCATGTGGGGCTGCGTAAAGGCTCCCCTGGGGAGTTCACTTGTACCCAAACCTTCCTTTGGGGGCACTTTTGGATGGGCGAAAAGGGCTCGCAACGCATTTCCTGGGGCCTGATTTTTCAGTCGTCATCAATGCCGGCTAGCGCTTTGTTTAGGGATGCTCGGAAACAGCGAACCCGGAGGGTCCAGTTGCATGTGGGGCTGCGTAAAGGCTCCCCTGGGGAGTTCACTTGTACCCAAAGCCTTCCTTTGGGGGCACTTTTGGATGGGCGAAAAGGGCTCGCAACGCATTTCCTGGGGCCTGATTTTTCACTTGTCTCCAAAGACGACTAGTGCTACGTTTAGGTTTGCTCATGAACAGCGAACCCGGAGGGTCCAGTTGCATGTGGGGCTGCGTAAAGGCTCCCCTGGGGAGTTCACTTGTACCCAAAGCCTTCCTTTGGTGACACTTTTGGATGGTCCAAAGGGGCTTGCAACGCGTTTTTGGGGGCCCGTGTTTTCAGTCTTCTCCCATGCCGGCTAGTGATATATTTAGCGTTGTTCGGAAAAATCGAATCCGGAGGGTCCAGTTGCATGTGGGGCTGCGTAAAGGCTCCCCTGGGGAGTTCACTTGTACCCAAAGCCTTCCTTTGGGGGCACTTTTGGATGGGCGAAAAGGGCTCGCAACGCATTTCCCGGGGCCTGATTTTTCAGTCGTCATCGATGCCGGCTAGCGCTATGTGTAGGGATGCTCGGAAACAGCGAACCCGGAGGGTCCAGTTGCATGTGGGTCTGCGTAAAGGCTCCCCTGGGGAGTTCTCTTGTACCCAAAGCCTTCCTTTGGGGGCACTTTTGGATGGGCGAAAGGGGCTCGCAACGCATTTCCTGGGGCCTGATTTTTCAGTCGTCATTGATGCCGGCTAGCGCTATGTGTAGGGATGCTCATAAACAGCGAACCCCGAGAGTCCAGTTGCATGTGGGGCTGCATAAAGGCTCCCCTGTGGAGTTCACTTGTACCCAAAGCCTTCCTTTGGGGGCACTTTTGGATGGGCGAAAGGGGCTCGCAACGCATTTCCTGGGGCCTGATTTTTCAGTCGTCTTCAATGCCGGATAGGGCTATGTTTAGGGATGCTCGGAAACAGCGAACCCGGAGGGTCCAGTTGCATGTGGGGCTGCGTAAAGGCTCCCCTGGGGAGTTCACTTGTACCAAAGCCTTCCTTTGGGGGCACTTTTGGATGGGCGAAAAGGGCTCGCAACGCATTTCCTGGGGCCTGATTTTTAACTCGTCTCCGATGACGGCTAGGGCTACGTTTAGGTTTGCTCAGGAATAGCGAACCCGGAGAGTCCAGTTGCATGTGGGGCTGCGTAAAGGCTCCCCTGGGGAGTTCAGTTGTACCCAAAGCCTTCCTTTGGGGGCACTTTTGGATGGGCGAAAAGGGCTCGCAACGCATTTCCTGGGGCCTGATTTTTCATTCGTCATCGATGCCGGCTAGGTATATGTTCAGGGATGCTCGGAAACAGCGAACCCGTAGGGTCCAGTTGCATGTGGGGCTGCGTAAAGGCTCCCCTGGAGAGTTCACTTGTACCCAAAGCCTTCCTTTGGGGGCACTTTTGGATGGGCGAAAAGGGCTCGCAACGCATTTCCTGGGGCCTGATTTTTCAGTCGTCATCGATGCCGGCTCGGGTTATGTTTAGGGATGCTCGGAAACAGCGAACCCGGAGGGTCCAGTTGCATGTGGGGCTGCGTAAAGGCTCCCCTGGGGAGTTCACTTTTACCCAAAGCCTTCCTTTGGGGGCACTTTTGGATGGTCCAAAGGGGCTTGTAACGCATTTCCTGGGGCCTGATTTTTCACTCGTCTCCAATGACGGCTAGGGCTACGTTTAGTTTTGCTCAGGAACAGCGAACCCGGAGGGTCCAGTTGCATGTGGGGCTGCGTAAAGGCTCCCCTGGGGAGTTCACTTGTACCCAAAGCCTTCCTTTGGGGTCAGTTTTGGATGGACGAAAAGGGCTCGCAACGCATTTCCTGGGGCCTGATTTTTCACTCGTCTTCAAAGGCGGCTAGGGCTATGTGTAGGGATGCTCGGAAACAGCGAACCCGGAGGGTCCAGTTGCATGTGGGGCTGCGTAAAGGCTCCCCTGGGGAGTTCACTTGTACCCAAACCTTCCTTTGGGGGCACTTTTGGATGGGCGAAAAGGGCTCGCAACGCATTTCCTGGGGCCTGATTTTTCAGTCGTCATCGATGCCGGCTAGCGCTTTGTTTAGGGATGCTCGGAAACAGCGAACCCGGAGGGTCCAGTTGCATGTGGGGCTGCGTAACGGCTCCCCTGGGGAGTTCTCTTGTACCCAAAGCCTTCCTTTGGGGGCACTTTTGGATGGGCGAAAAGGGCTCGCAACGCATTTCCTGGGGTCTGATTTTTCACTTGTCTCCAATGATGGCTAGGGGTACGTTTAGGTTTGCTCAGGAACAGCGAACCCGGAGGGTCCAGTTGCATGTGGGGCTGCGTAAAGGCTCCCCTGGGGAGTTCACTTGTACCCAAAGCCTTCCTTTGGGGGCACTTTTGGATGGGCGAAAAGGGCTCGCAACGCATTTCCTGGGGCCTGATTTTTCACTTGTCTCCAAAGACGACTAGTGCTACGTTTAGGTTTGCTCATGAACAGCGAACCCGGAGGGTCCAGTTGCATGTGGGGCTGCGTAAAGGCTCCCCTGGGGAGTTCACTTGTACCCAAAGCCTTCCTTTGGTGACACTTTTGGATGGTCCAAAGGGGCTTGCAACGCGTTTTTGGGGGCCCGTGTTTTCAGTCTTCATCCATGCCGGCTAGTGATATATTTAGCGTTGTTCGGAAAAATCGAATCCGGAGGGTCCAGTTGCATGTGGGGCTGCGTAAAGGCTCCCCTGGGGAGTTCACTTGTACCCAAAGCCTTCCTTTGGGGGCACTTTTGGATGGGCGAAAAGGGCTCGCAACGCATTTCCTGGGGCCTGATTTTTCAGTCGTCTTCGATGCCGGCTAGGGCTATGTGTAGGGATGCTCGGAAACAGCGAACCCGGATGGTCCAGTTGCATGTGGGGCTGCGTAACGGCTCCCCTGGAGAGTTCTCTTGTACCCAAAGCCTTCCTTTGGGGGCACTTTTGGATGGGCGAAAGGGGCTCGCAACGCATTTCCTGGGGCCTGATTTTTCAGTCGTCATTGATGCCGGCTAGCGCTATGTGTAGGGATGCTCATAAACAGCGAACCCGGAGGGTCCAGTTGCATGTGGGGCTGCGTAAAGGCTCCCCTGCGGAGTTCACTTGTACCCAAAGCCTTCCTTTGGGGGCACTTTTGGATGGGCGAAAAGGGCTCGCAACGCATTTCCTGGGGCCTGATTTTTCAGTCGTCTTCAATGCCGGATAGGGCTATGTTTAGGGATGCTCGGAAACAGCGAACCCGGAGGGTCCAGTTGCATGTGGGGCTGCGTAAAGGCTCCCCTGGGGAGTTCACTTGTACCCAAAGCCTTCCTTTGGGGGCACTTTTGGATGGGCGAAAAGGGCTCGCAACGCATTTCCTGGGGCCTGATTTTTCATTCGTCATCGATGCCGGCTAGGGATATGTTCAGGGATGCTCGGAAACAGCGAACCCGGAGGGTCCAGTTGCATGTGGGTCTGCGTAAAGGCTCCACTGGGGAGTTCACTTGTACCCAAAGCCTTCCTTTGGTGACACTTTTGGATGGGCGAAAGGGGCTTGCAACGCGTTTCCTGGGGCCTGATTTTTCATTCGACATCGATGCTGGCTAGGGCTATGTTTAGGGATGCTCGGAAACAGCGAACCCGGAGGGTCCAGTTGCATGTGGGGCCGCGTAAAGACTCCCCTGGGGAGTTCACTTGTACCCAAAGCCTTCCTTTGGGGTCACTTTTGGATGGGCGAAAAGGGCTCGCAACGCATTTCCTGGGGCCTGATTTTTCAGTCGTCTTCGATGACGGCTAGGGCTATGTTTAGGGATGCTCGGAAACAGCGAACCCGGAGGGTCCAGTTGCATGTGGGGCTGCGTAAAGGCTCCCCTGGGGAGTTCACTTGTACCCAAAGCCTTCCTTTGGGGGCACTTTTGGATGGGCGAAAAGGGCTTTCAACGCATTTCCTGGGGCCTGATTTTTCAGTCGTCATCGATGCCGGCTAGGGCTATGTTTAGGAATGCTCGGAAACAGCGAACCCGGAGGGTCCAGTTGCATGTGGGGCTGCGTAAAGGCTCCCCTGGGGAGTTCACTTGTACCCAAAGCCTTCCTTTGGGGGCACTTTTGGATGGACGAAAACGGCTCGCAACGCATTTCCTGGGGCTGGATTTTTCAGTCGTCTTCGATGCCGGCTAGGGCTATGTTTAGGGATGCTCAGAAACGGCGAACCCGGAGGGTCCAGTTGCATGTGGGGCCGCGTAAAGACTCCCCTGGGGAGTTCACTTGTACCCAAAGCCTTCCTTTGGTGACACGTTTGGATGGTCCAAAGGGGCTTGCAACGCGTTTTTGGGGGTCCGGGTTTTAAGTCTTCTCCCGTGTCGGCTACTTATATATATAGCGTTGCTCGGAAAAATCGAACCCTGAGGATCCAGTTGCATGTGGGGCTGCGTAAAGGCTCCACTGGGGAGTTCACTTGTACCCAAAGCCTTCCTTTGGGGGCACTTTTGGATGGGCGAAAAGGGCTCGCAACGCATTTCCTGGGGCCTGATTTTTCAGTCGTCATCGATGCCGGCTAGGGCTATGTTTAGGGATGCTCGGAAACAGCGAACCCGGAGGGTCCAGTTGCATGTGGGGCTGCGTAAAGGCTCCCCTGGGGAGTTCACTTGTACCAAAAGCCTTCTTTTGGGGGCTCTTTTGGATGGCCCGAAGGGGCTCGAAACGCATTTCCTTGGGACTGATTTTTCAGTCGTCTTCGATGCCGGCTCGGGCTATGTTTAGGGATGCTCGGAAACAGCGAACCCGGAGGGTCCAGTTGCATGTGGGTCTACGTAAAGGCTCCCCTGGGGAGTTCACTTGTACCCAAAGCCTTCCTTTGGGGGCACTTTTGGATTGGCGAATGGGGCTTGTAACGCATTTCCTGGGGCCTTATTTTTCAGTCGTCATCGATGCCGGCTAGGGTTATGTTTAGGGATGCTCGGAAACAGCGAACCCGGAGGGTCCAGTTGCATGTGGGGCTGCGTAAAGGCTCCCCTGGGGAGTTCACTTGTACCAAAAGCCTTCCTTTGGGGGCACTTTTGGATGGGCGAAAAGGGCTCGCAACACATTTCCTGGGGCCTGATTTTTCTCTTGTCTCCAAAGACGACTAGGACTACGTTTAGGTTTGCTCATGAACAGCGAACCCGGAGGGTCCAGTTGCATGTGGGGCTGCGTAAAGGCTCCCCTGGGGAGTTCACTTGTACCCAAAGCCTTCCTTTGGGGGCACTTTTGGATGGGCGAAAAGGGCTCGCAACGCATTTCCTGGGGCCTGATTTTTCACTTGTCTCCAAAGACGACTAGTGCTACGTTTAGGTTTGCTCATGAACAGCGAACCCGGAGGGTCCAGTTGCATGTGGGGCTGCGTAAAGGCTCCCCTGGGGAGTTCACTTGTACCCAAAGCCTTCCTTTGGTGACACTTTTGGATGGTCCAAAGGGGCTTGCAACGCGTTTTTGTGGGCCCGTGTTTTCAGTCTTCTCCCATGCCGGCTAGTGATATATTTAGCGTTGTTCGGAAAAATCGAATCCGGAGGGTCCAGTTGCATGTGGGGCTGCGTAAAGGCTCCCCTGGGGAGTTCACTTGTACCCAAAGCCTTCCTTTGGGGGCACTTTTGGATGGGCGAAAAGGGCTCGGAACGCATTTCCTGGGGCCTGATTTTTCAGTCGTCTTCGATGCCGGCTAGGGCTATGTGTAGGGATGCTCGGAAACAGCGAACCCGGAGGGTCCAGTTGCATGTGGGGCTGCGTAACGGCTCCCCTGGAGAGTTCTCTTGTACCCAAAGCCTTCCTTTGGGGGCACTTTTGGATGGGCGAAAGGGGCTCGCAACGCATTTCCTGGGGCCTGATTTTTCAGTCGTCATTGATGCCGGCTAGCGCTATGTGTAGGGATGCTCATAAACAGCGAACCCGGAGGGTCCAGTTGCATGTGGGGCTGCGTAAAGGCTCCCCTGCGGAGTTCACTTGTACCCAAAGCCTTCCTTTGGGGGCACTTTTGGATGGGCGAAAAGGGCTCGCAACGCATTTCCTGGGGCCTGATTTTTCATTCGTCATCGATGCCGGCTAGGGATATGTTCAGGGATGCTCGGAAACAGCGAACCCGGAGGGTCCAGTTGCATGTGGGTCTGCGTAAAGGCTCCACTGGGGAGTTCACTTGTACCCAAAGCCTTCCTTTGGTGACACTTTTGGATGGGCGAAAGGGGCTTGCAACGCGTTTCCTGGGGCCTGATTTTTCATTCGACATCGATGCTGGCTAGGGCTATGTTTAGGGATGCTCGGAAACAGCGAACCCGGAGGGTCCAGTTGCATGTGGGGCCGCGTAAAGACTCCCCTGGGGAGTTCACTTGTACCCAAAGCCTTCCTTTGGGGTCACTTTTGGATGGGCGAAAAGGGTTCGCAACGCATTTCCTGGGGCCTGATTTTTCAGTCGTCTTCGATGACGGCTAGGGCTATGTTTAGGGATGCTCGGAAACAGCGAACCCGGAGGGTCCAGTTGCATGTGGGGCTGCGTAAAGGCTCCCCTGGGGAGTTCACTTGTACCCAAAGCCTTCCTTTGGGGGCACTTTTGGATGGGTGAAAAGGGCTTTCAACGCATTTCCTGGGGCCTGATTTTTCAGTCGTCATCGATGCCGACTAGGGCTATGTTTAGGAATGCTCGGAAACAGCGAACCCGGAGGGTCCAGTTGCATGTGGGGCTGCGTAAAGGCTCCCCTGGGGAGTTCACTTGTACCCAAAGCCTTCCTTTGGTGACACTTTTGGATGGTCCAAAGGGGCTTGCAACGCGTTTTTGGGGGTCCGGGTTTTAAGTCTTCTCCCGTGTCGGCTACTTATATATATAGCGTTGCTCGGAAAAATCGAACCCTGAGGATCCAGTTGCATGTGGGGCTGCGTAAAGGCTCCACTGGGGAGTTCACTTGTACCCAAAGCCTTCCTTTGGGGGCACTTTTGGATGGGCGAAAAGGGCTCGCAACGCATTTCCTGGGGCCTGATTTTTCAGTCGTCATCGATGCCGGCTAGGGCTATGTTTAGGGATGCTCGGAAACAGCGAACCCGGAGGGTCCAGTTGCATGTGGGGCTGCGTAAAGGCTCCCCTGGGGAGTTCACTTGTACCAAAAGCCTTCTTTTGGGGGCTCTTTTGGATGGCCCGAAGGGGCTCGAAACGCATTTCCTTGGGACTGATTTTTCAGTCGTCTTCGATGCCGGCTCGGGCTATGTTTAGGGATGCTCGGAAACAGCGAACCCGGAGGGTCCAGTTGCATGTGGGGCTGCGTAAAGGCTCCCCTGGGGAGTTCACTTGTACCCAAAGCCTTCCTTTGGGGGCACTTTTGGATTGGCGAATGGGGCTTGTAACACATTTCCTGGGGCCTGATTTTTCAGTCGTCATCGATGCCGGCTAGGGCTATGTTTAGGGATGCTCGGAAACAGCGAACCCGGAGGGTCCAGTTGCATGTGGGGCTGCGTAAAGGCTCCCCTGGGGAGTTCACTTGTACCCAAAGCCTTCCTTTGGGGGCACTTTTGGATGGACGAAAAGGGCTCGCAACGCATTTCCTGGGGCCTGATTTTTCACTCGTCTTCAAAGGCGGCTAGGGCTATGTTTAGGGATGCTCGGAAACAGCGAACCCGGAGGGTCCAGTTGCATGTGGGGCTGCGTAAAGGCTCCCCTGGGGAGGTCACTTGTACCCAAAGCCTTCCTTTGGTGACACTTTGGGATGGTCCAAAGGGGCTTGCAACGCGTTTTCTGGGGCCCGGGTTTTCAGTCTTCTCCCGTGCCGGCTAGTGATATATTTAGCGTTGCTCGGAATAATCGAACCCGGAGGGTCCAGTTGCATGTGGGGCTGCGTAAAGGCTGCCCTGGGGAGTTCACTTGTACCCAAAGCCTTCCTTTGGGGGCACTTTTGGATGGGTGAAAAGGGCTCGGAACGCATTTTTTGGGGCCTGATTTTTCTCTTGTCTCCAAAGACGACTAGGACTACGTTTAGGTTTGCTCATGAACAGCGAACCCGGAGGGTCCAGTTGCATGTGGGGCTGCGTAAAGGCTCCCCTGGGGAGGTCACTTGTACCCAAAGCCTTCCTTTGGTGACACTTTGGGATGGTCCAAAGGGGCTTGCAACGCGTTTTCTGGGGCCCGGGTTTTCAGTCTTCTCCCGTGCCGGCTAGTGATATATTTAGCGTTGCTCGGAATAATCGAACCCGGAGGGTCCAGTTGCATGTGGGGCTGCGTAAAGGCTCCCCTGGGGAGTTCACTTGTACCCAAAGCCTTCCTTTGGGGGCACTTTTGGATGGGTGAAAAGGCTCGGAACGCATTTTTTGGGGCCTGATTTTTCAGTCGTCTTCGATGCCGGCTAGGTCTATGTTTAGGAATGCTCGGAAACAGCGAACCCGGAGGGTCCAGTTGCATGTGGGGCCGCGTAAAGGCTCCCCTGGGGAGTTCACTTGTACCCAAAGCCTTCCTTTGGGGGCACTTGTGGATGGGCGAAAAGGGCTCGGAATGCATTTCCTGGGGCCTGATTTTTCATTCGTCATCGATGCCGGCTAGGGATATGTTCAGCTATGCTCGGAAACAGCGAACCCGGAGGGTCCAGTTGCATGTGGGTCTGCGTAAAGGCTCCACTGGGGAGTTCACTTGTACCAAAAGCCTTCCTTTGGTGACACTTTTGGATGGTCCAAAGGGGCTTGCAACGCGTTTCCTGGGGCCTGATTTTTCATTCGTCATCGATGCTGGCCAGGGATATGTTTAGGGATGCTCAGAAACGGCGAACCCGGAGGGTCCAGTTGCATGTGGGGCCGCGTAAAGACTCCCCTGGGGAGTTCACTTGTACCCAAAGCCTTCCTTTGGGGGCACTTTTGGATGGGCGAAAAGGGCTCGTAACGCGTTTCCTGGGGCCTGATTTTTCAGTCGTCTTCGATGCCGGCTAGGGCTATGTTTAGGGATGCTCGGAAACAGCGAACCCGGAGGGTCCAGTTGCATGTGGGGCTGCGTAAAGGCTCCCCTGGGGAGTTCACTTGTACCCAAAGCCTTCCTTTAGTGACACTTTTGGATGGTCCAAAGGGGCTTGCAACGCGTTTTCTGGGACACGGGTTTTCAGTCTTCTCCCATGCCGGCTAGGTCTATGTTTAGGGTTGCTCGGAAAAATCGAACCCGGAGGGTCCAGTTGCATGTGGGGCTGCATAAAAGCTCCCCTGGGGAGTTCACTTGTATCCAAAGCCTTCTTTTGGGGGCTCTTTTGGATGGTCCAAAGGGGCTCGAAACGCATTTCCTGGGGACTGATTTTTCAGTCGTCTTCGATGCCGGCTAGGGCTATGTTTAGGGATGCTCGGAAACAGCGAACCCTGAGGGTCCAGTTGCATGTGGGGCTGCGTAAAGGCTCCCCTGGGGAGTTCACTTGTACCCAAAGCCTTCCTTTGGGGGCACTTTTGGATTGGCGAATGGGGCTTGTAACGCATTTCCTGGGGCCTGATTTTTCAGTCGTCATCGATGCCGGCTAGCGCTATGTGTAGGGATGCTCGGAAACAGCGAACCCGGAGGGTCCAGTTGCATGTGGGGCTGCGTAAAGGCTCCCCTGGGGAGTTCACTTGTACCCAAAGCCTTCCTTTGGGGGCACTTTTGGATGGGCGAAAAGGGCTCGCAACGCATTTCCTGGGGCCTGATTTTTCTCTTGTCTCCAAAGACGACTAGGACTACGTTTAGGTTTGCTCATGAACAGCGAACCCGGAGGGTCCAGTTGCATGTGGGGCTGCGTAAAGGCTCCCCTGGGGAGTTCACTTGTACCCAAAGCCTTCCTTTGGTGACACTTTGGGATGGTCCAAAGGGGCTTGCAACGCGTTTTTGGGGGCCCGGGTTTTCAGTCTTCTCCCGTGCCGGCTAGTGATATATTTAGCGTTGCTCGGAAAAATCGAACCCGGAGGGTCCAGTTGCATGTGGGGCTGCGTAAAGGCTCCCCTGGGGAGTTCACTTGTACCCAAAACCTTCCTTTGGGGGCACTTTTGGATGGGTGAAAAGGGCTCGCAACGCATTTTTTGGGGCCTGATTTTTCAGTCGTCTTCGATGCCGGCTAGGTCTATGTTTAGGAATGCTCGGAAACAGCGAACCCGGAGGGTCCAGTTGCATGTGGGGCCGCGTAAAGGCTCCCATGGGGAGTTCACTTGTACCCAAAGCCTTCCTTTGGGGGCACTTGTGGATGGGCGAAAAGGGCTCGCAACGCATTTCCTGGGGCCTGTTTTTTCAGTCGTCTTCGATGACGGCTAGGGCTATGTTTAGGGATGCTCGGAAACAGCGAACCCCGAGGGTCCAGTTGCATGTGGGGCTGCGTAAAGGCTCCCCTGGGGAGTTCACTTGTACCCAAAGCCTTCCTTTGGGGGCACTTTTGGATGGGCGAAAAGGTCTCGCAACGCATTTCCTGGGGCCTGATTTTTCAGTCGTTTTCGATGCCGGCTAGGGCTATGTTTAGGGATGCTCGGAAACAGCGAACCCGGAGGGTCCAGTTGCATGTGAAGCTGCGTAAAGGCTCCCCTGGGGAGTTCACTTGTACCCAAAGCCTTCCTTTGGGGGCACTTTTGGATGGGCGAATGGGGCTCGCAACGCATTTCCTGGGGCCTGATTTTTCAGTCGTCTCCGATGTCGGCTAGGGATACGTTTAGGTTTGCTCAGGAATAGCGAACCCGGAGGGTCCAGTTGCATGTGGGGCTGCGTAAAGGCTCCCCTGGGGAGTTCACTTGTACCCAAAGCCTTCCTTTGGGGGCACTTTTGGATGGGCGAAAAGGGCTCGCAACGCATTTCCTGGGGCCTGATTTTTCATTCGTCATCGATGCCGGCTAGGGCTATGTTCAGGGATGCTCGGAAACAGCGAACCCGGAGGGTCCAGTTGCATGTGGGTCTGCGTAAAGGCTCCACTGGGGAGTTCACTTGTACCAAAAGCCTTCCTTTTGTGACACTTTTGGATGGTCCAAAGGGGCTTGCAACGCGTTTTCTGGGAATCGGGTTTTCAGTCTTCTCCCATGCCGGCTAGGTCCATGTTTAGGGTTGCTCGGAAAAATCGAACCCGGAGGGTCCAGTTGCATGTGGGGCTGCGTAAAGGCTCCCCTGGGGAGTTCACTTGTATCCAAAGCCTTCCTTTGGGGGCACTTTTGGATGGTCCAAAGGGGCTCGAAACGCATTTCCTGGGTCCTGATTTTTCAGTCGTCTCCGATGCCGGCTAGGGCTATGTTTAGGGATGCTCGGAAAAATCGAACCCGGAGGGTCCAGTTGCATGTGGGGCTGCGTACAGGCTCCCCTGGAGAGTTCACTTGTACCCAAAGCCTTCCTTTGGTGACACTTTTGGATGGTCCAAAGGGGCTTGCAACGCGTTTTTGGGGGCCCGGGTTTTCAGTCTTCTCCCGTGCCGGCTAGTGATATATTTAGGGATGCTCGGAAACAGCGAACCCGGAGGGTCCAGTTGCATGTGGGGCTGCGTAAAGGCTCCCCTGGGGAGTTCAATTGTACCCAAAGCCTTCCTTTGGGGGCACTTTTGGATGGGCGAAAAGGGCTCGCAACGCATTTCCTAGGGCCTGATTTTTCAGTCGTCATCGATGCCGGCTAGCGCTATGTGTAGGGATGCTCGGAAACAGCGAACCCGGAGGGTCCAGTTGCATGTGGGGCTGCGTAAAGGCTCCCCTGGGGAGTTCACTTTTACCCAAAGCCTTCCTTTGGGGGCACTTTTGGATGGGCGAAAGGGGCTCGCAACGCATTTCCTGGGGCCTGATTTTTCAGTCGTCATCGATGCCGGCTAGCGCTATGTGTAGGGATGCTCGGAAACAGCGAACCCGGAGGGTCCAGTTGCATGTGGGGCTGCGTAAAGGCTCCCCTGGGAACTTCAGATGTACCCAAAGCCTTCCTTTGGGGGCACTTTTGGATGGGCGAAATGGGCTCGCAACGCATTTCCTGGGGCCTGATTTTTCATTCGTCTTCAATGCCGGATAGGGCTATGTTTAGGGATGCTCGGAAACAGCGAACCCGGAGGGTCCAATTGCATGTGGGGCTGCGTAAAGGCTCCCCTGGGGAGTTCACTTGTACCCAAAGCCTTCCTTTGGGGGCACTTTTGGATGGGCGAAAAGGGCTCGCAATGCATTTCCTGGGGCCTGATTTTTCACTCGTCATTGATGCCGGCTAGCGCTATGTGTAGGGATGCTCGGAAACAGCGAACCCGGAGGGTCCAGTTGCATGTGGGGCTGCGTAAAGGCTCCCCTGGGGAGTTCACTTGTACCCAAAGCCTTCCTTTGGTGACACTTTTGGATGGGCGAAAAGGGCTCGCAACGCATTTCCTGGGGCCTGATTTTTCAGTCGTCTCCAATGACGGTTAGGGCTATGTTTAGGGATGCTCGGAAACAGCGAACCCGGAGGGTCCAGTTGCATGTGGGGCTGCGTAAAGGCTCCCCTGGGGAGTTCACTTGTACCCAAAGCCTTCCTTTGGTGACACTTTTGGATGGTCCAAAGGGGCTTGCAACGCGTTTCCTGGGGCCTGATTTTTCATTCGACATCGATGATGGATAGGGATATGTTTAGGGATGCTCGGAAACAGCGAACCCGGAGGGTCCAGTTGCATGTGGGGCTGCGTAAAGGCTCCCCTGGGGAGTTCACTTGTATCCAAAGCCTTCCTTTGGTGACACTTTTGGATGGTCCAACGGGGCTCGTAACGCGTTTCCTGGGGCCTGATTTTTCAGTCGTCATCGATGCCGGCTAGGGCTATGTTTAGGGATGCTCGGAAACAGCGAACCCGGAGGGTCCAGTTGCATGTGGGGCTGCGTAAAGGCTCCCCTGGGGAGTTCACTTTTACCCAAAGCCTTCCTTTGGGGGCACTTTTGGATGGTCCAAAGGGGCTTGCAACGCGTTTTCTGGGGCCCGTGTTTTCATTCTTCTCCCATGCCGGCTAGTGATATATTTAGCGTTGTTCGGAAACAGCGAACCCGGAGGGTCCAGTTGCATGTGGGGCTGCGTAAAGGCTCCCCTGGGGAGTTCACTTGTACCCAAAGCCTTCCTTTGGGGGCACTTTTGGATGGGTGAAAAGGGCTCGCAACGCATTTCCTGGGGCCTGATTTTTCATTCGTCTTCGATGCCGGCTAGGGCTATGTTTAGGGATGCTCGGAAACAGCGAACCCGGAGGGTCCAGTTGCATGTGGGGCTGCGTAAAGGCTCCCCTGGGGAGTTCACTTGTACCCAAAGCCTTCCTTTGGGGGCACTTTTGGATGGGCGAAAAGGGCTCGCAACGCATTTCCCGGGGCCTGATTTTTCACTCGTCATCGATGCCGGCTAGCGCTATGTGTAGGGATGCTCGGAAACAGCGAACCCGGAGGGTCCAGTTGCATGTGGGTCTGCGTAAAGGCTCCCCTGGGGAGTTCTCTTGTACCCAAAGCCTTCCTTTGGGGGCACTTTTGGATGGGCGAAAGGGGCTCGCAACGCATTTCCTGGGGCCTGATTTTTCAGTCGTCATTGATGCCGGCTAGCGCTATGTGTAGGGATGCTCATAAACAGCGAACCCCGAGAGTCCAGTTGCATGTGGGGCTGCGTAAAGGCTCCCCTGCGGAGTTCACTTGTACCCAAAGCCTTCCTTTGGGGGCACTTTTGGATGGGCGAAAGGGGCTCGCAACGCATTTCCTGGGGCCTGATTTTTCAGTCGTCTTCAATGCCGGATAGGGCTATGTTTAGGGATGCTCGGAAACAGCGAACCCGGAGGGTCCAGTTGCATGTGGGGCTGCGTAAAGGCTCCCCTGGGGAGTTCACTTGTACCCAAAGCCTTCCTTTGGGGGCACTTTTGGATGGGCGAAAAGGGCTCGCATCGCATTTCCTGGGGCCTGATTTTTAACTCGTCTCCAATGACGGCTAGGGCTACGTTTAGGTTTGCTCAGGAATAGCGAACCCGGAGAGTCCAGTTGCATGTGGGGCTGCGTAAAGGCTCCCCTGGGGAGTTCACTTGTACCCAAAGCCTTCCTTTGGTGACACTTTTGGATGGTCCAAAGGGGCTTGCAACGCGTTTCCTGGGGCCTGATTTTTCATTCGACATCGATGATGGATAGGGATATGTTTAGGGATGCTCGGAAACAGCGAACCCGGAGGGTCCAGTTGCATGTGGGGCTGCGTAAAGGCTCCCCTGGGGAGTTCACTTGTACCCAAAGCCTTCCTTTGGGGGCACTTTTGGATGGGCGAAAAGGGCTCGGAACGCATTTCCTGGGGCCTGATTTTTCATTCGTCTTCGATGCCGGCTAGGGCTATGTTTAGGGATGCTCGGAAACAGCGAACCCGGAGGGTCCAGTTGCATGTGGGGCTGCGTAAAGGCTCCCCTGGGGAGTTCACTTGTACCCAAAGCCTTCCTTTGGGGGCACTTTTGGATGGGCGAAAAGGGCTCGCAACGCATTTCCCGGGGCCTGATTTTTCACTCGTCATCGATGCCGGCTAGCGCTATGTGTAGGGATGCTCGGAAACAGCGAACCCGGAGGGTCCAGTTGCATGTGGGTCTGCGTAAAGGCTTCCCTGGGGAGTTCTCTTGTACCCAAAGCCTTCCTTTGGGGGCACTTTTGGATGGGCGAAAGGGGCTCGCAACGCATTTCCTGGGGCCTGATTTTTCAGTCGTCATTGATGCCGGCTAGCGCTATGTGTAGGGATGCTCATAAACAGCGAACCCGGAGAGTCCAGTTGCATGTGGGGCTGCGTAAAGGCTCCCCTGCGGAGTTCACTTGTACCCAAAGCCTTCCTTTGGGGGCACTTTTGGATGGGCGAAAGGGGCTCGCAACGCATTTCCTGGGGCCTGATTTTTCAGTCGTCTTCAATGCCGGATAGGGCTATGTTTAGGGATGCTCGGAAACAGCGAACCCGGAGGGTCCAGTTGCATGTGGGGCTGCGTAAAGGCTCCCCTGGGGAGTTCACTTGTACCCAAAGCCTTCCTTTGGGGGCACTTTTGGATGGGCGAAAAGGGCTCGCAACGCATTTCCTGGGGCCTGATTTTTAACTCGTCTCCGATGACGGCTAGGGCTACGTTTAGGTTTGCTCAGGAATAGCGAACCCGGAGAGTCCAGTTGCATGTGGGGCTGCGTAAAGGCTTCCCTGGGGAGTTCAGTTGTAGCCAAAGCCTTCCTTTGGGGGCACTTTTGGATGGGCGAAAAGGGCTCGGAACGCATTTCCTGGGGCCTGATTTTTTATTCGTCATCGATGCCGGCTAGGTATATGTTCAGGGATGCTCGGAAACAGCGAACCCGGAGGGTCCAGTTGCATGTGGGGCTGCGTAAAGGCTCCCCTGGAGAGTTCACTTGTACCCAAAGCCTTCCTTTGGGGGCACTTTTGGATGGGCGAAAAGGGCTCGCAACGCATTTCCTGGGGCCTGATTTTTCAGTCGTCATCGATGCCGGCTCGGGTTATGTTTAGGGATGCTCGGAAACAGCGAACCCGGAGGGTCCAGTTGCATGTGGGGCTGCGTAAAGGCTCCCCTGGGGAGTTCACTTTTACCCAAAGCCTTCCTTTGGGGGCACTTTTGGATGGTCCAAAGGGGCTTGTAACGCATTTCCTGGGGCCTGATTTTTCACTCGTCTCCAATGACGGCTAGGGCTGCGTTTAGTTTTGCTCAGGAACAGCGAACCCGGAGGGTCCAGTTGCATGTGGGGCTGCGTAAAGGCTCCCCTGGGGAGTTCACTTGTACCCAAAGCCTTCCTTTGGGGGCACTTTTGGATGGACGAAAAGGGCTCGCAACGCATTTCCTGGGGCCTGATTTTTCACTCGTCTTCAAAGGCGGCTAGGGCTATGTGTAGGGATGCTCGGAAACAGCGAACCCGGAGGGTCCAGTTGTATGTGGGTCTGCGTAAAGGCTCCCCTGGGGAGTTCTCTTGTACCCAAAGCCTTCCTTTGGGGGCACTTTTGGATGGGCGAAAAGGGCTCGCAACGCATTTCCTGGGGCCTGATTTTTAACTCGTCTCCGATGACGGCTAGGGCTACGTTTAGGTTTGCTCAGGAATAGCGAACCCGGAGAGTCCAGTTGCATGTGGGGCTGCGTAAAGGCTCCCCTGGGGAGTTCACTTGTACCCAAAGCCTTCCTTTGGGGGCACTTTTGGATGGGCGAAAAGGGCTCGGAACGCATTTCCTGGGGCCTGATTTTTCATTCGTCATCGATGCCGGCTAGGGATATGTTCAGGGATGCTCGGAAACAGCGAACCCGGAGGGTCCAGTTGCATGTGGGTCTGCGTAAAGGCTCCCCTGGAGAGTTCACTTGTACCCAAAGCCTTCCTTTGGGGGCACTTTTGGATGGGCGAAAAGGGCTTGGAACGCATTTCCTGGGGCCTGATTTTTCAGTCATCTTCGATGCCGGCTAGGGCTATGTTTAGGGATGCTCGGAAACAGCGAACCCGGAGGGTCCAGTTGCATGTGGGGCTGCGTAAAGGCTCCCCTGGGGAGTTCACTTTTACCCAAAGCCTTCCTTTGGGGGCACTTTTGGATGGTCCAAAGGGGCTTGCAACGCGTTTTCTGGGGCCCGTGTTTTCATTCTTCTCCCATGCCGGCTAGTGATATATTTAGCGTTGTTCGGAAACAGCGAACCCGGAGGGTCCAGTTGCATGTGGGGCTGCGTAAAGGCTCCCCTGGGGAGTTCACTTGTACCCAAAGCCTTCCTTTGGGGGCACTTTTGGATGGGCGAAAAGGGCTCGCAACGCATTTCCTGGGGCCTGATTTTTCATTCGTCTTCGATGCCGGCTAGGGCTATGTTTAGGGATGCTCGGAAACAGCGAACCCGGAGGGTCCAGTTGCATGTGGGGCTGCGTAAAGGCTCCCCTGGGGAGTTCACTTGTACCCAAAGCCTTCCTTTGGGGGCACTTTTGGATGGGCGAAAAGGGCTCGCAACGCATTTCCCGGGGCCTGATTTTTCACTCGTCATCGATGCCGGCTAGCGCTATGTTTAGGGATGCTCGGAAACAGCGAACCCGGAGGGTCCAGTTGCATGTGGGTCTGCGTAAAGGCTCCCCTGGGGAGTTCTCTTGTACCCAAAGCCTTCCTTTGGGGGCACTTTTGGATGGGCGAAAGGGGCTCGCAACGCATTTCCTGGGGCCTGATTTTTCAGTCGTCATTGATGCCGGCTAGCGCTATGTGTAGGGATGCTCATAAACAGCGAACCCCGAGAGTCCAGTTGCACGTGGGGCTGCGTAAAGGCTCCCCTGCGGAGTTCACTTGTACCCAAAGCCTTCCTTTGGGGGCACTTTTGGATGGGCGAAAGGGGCTCGCAACGCATTTCCTGGGGCCTGATTTTTCAGTCGTCTTCAATGCCGGATAGGGCTATGTTTAGGGATGCTCGGAAACAGCGAACCCGGAGGGTCCAGTTGCATGTGGGGCTGCGTAAAGGCTCCCCTGGGGAGTTCACTTGTACCCAAAGCCTTCCTTTGGGGGCACTTTTGGATGGGCGAAAAGGGCTCGCAACGCATTTCCTGGGGCCTGATTTTTAACTCGTCTCCGATGACGGCTAGGGCTACGTTTAGGTTTGCTCAGGAATAGCGAACCCGGAGAGTCCAGTTGCATGTGGGGCTGCGTAAAGGCTCCCCTGGGGAGGTCACTTGTACCCAAAGCCTTCCTTTGGTGACACTTTGGGATGGTCCAAAGGGGCTTGCAACGCGTTTTCTGGGGCCCGGGTTTTCAGTCTTCTCCCGTGCCGGCTAGTGATATATTTAGCGTTGCTCGGAATAATCGAACCCGGAGGGTCCAGTTGCATGTGGGGCTGCGTAAAGGCTGCCCTGGGGAGTTCACTTGTACCCAAAGCCTTCCTTTGGGGGCACTTTTGGATGGGTGAAAAGGGCTCGGAACGCATTTTTTGGGGCCTGATTTTTCTCTTGTCTCCAAAGACGACTAGGACTACGTTTAGGTTTGCTCATGAACAGCGAACCCGGAGGGTCCAGTTGCATGTGGGGCTGCGTAAAGGCTCCCCTGGGGAGGTCACTTGTACCCAAAGCCTTCCTTTGGTGACACTTTGGGATGGTCCAAAGGGGCTTGCAACGCGTTTTCTGGGGCCCGGGTTTTCAGTCTTCTCCCGTGCCGGCTAGTGATATATTTAGCGTTGCTCGGAATAATCGAACCCGGAGGGTCCAGTTGCATGTGGGGCTGCGTAAAGGCTCCCCTGGGGAGTTCACTTGTACCCAAAGCCTTCCTTTGGGGGCACTTTTGGATGGGTGAAAAGGCTCGGAACGCATTTTTTGGGGCCTGATTTTTCAGTCGTCTTCGATGCCGGCTAGGTCTATGTTTAGGAATGCTCGGAAACAGCGAACCCGGAGGGTCCAGTTGCATGTGGGGCCGCGTAAAGGCTCCCCTGGGGAGTTCACTTGTACCCAAAGCCTTCCTTTGGGGGCACTTGTGGATGGGCGAAAAGGGCTCGGAATGCATTTCCTGGGGCCTGATTTTTCATTCGTCATCGATGCCGGCTAGGGATATGTTCAGCTATGCTCGGAAACAGCGAACCCGGAGGGTCCAGTTGCATGTGGGTCTGCGTAAAGGCTCCACTGGGGAGTTCACTTGTACCAAAAGCCTTCCTTTGGTGACACTTTTGGATGGTCCAAAGGGGCTTGCAACGCGTTTCCTGGGGCCTGATTTTTCATTCGTCATCGATGCTGGCCAGGGATATGTTTAGGGATGCTCAGAAACGGCGAACCCGGAGGGTCCAGTTGCATGTGGGGCCGCGTAAAGACTCCCCTGGGGAGTTCACTTGTACCCAAAGCCTTCCTTTGGGGGCACTTTTGGATGGGCGAAAAGGGCTCGTAACGCGTTTCCTGGGGCCTGATTTTTCAGTCGTCTTCGATGCCGGCTAGGGCTATGTTTAGGGATGCTCGGAAACAGCGAACCCGGAGGGTCCAGTTGCATGTGGGGCTGCGTAAAGGCTCCCCTGGGGAGTTCACTTGTACCCAAAGCCTTCCTTTAGTGACACTTTTGGATGGTCCAAAGGGGCTTGCAACGCGTTTTCTGGGACACGGGTTTTCAGTCTTCTCCCATGCCGGCTAGGTCTATGTTTAGGGTTGCTCGGAAAAATCGAACCCGGAGGGTCCAGTTGCATGTGGGGCTGCATAAAAGCTCCCCTGGGGAGTTCACTTGTATCCAAAGCCTTCTTTTGGGGGCTCTTTTGGATGGTCCAAAGGGGCTCGAAACGCATTTCCTGGGGACTGATTTTTCAGTCGTCTTCGATGCCGGCTAGGGCTATGTTTAGGGATGCTCGGAAACAGCGAACCCTGAGGGTCCAGTTGCATGTGGGGCTGCGTAAAGGCTCCCCTGGGGAGTTCACTTGTACCCAAAGCCTTCCTTTGGGGGCACTTTTGGATTGGCGAATGGGGCTTGTAACGCATTTCCTGGGGCCTGATTTTTCAGTCGTCATCGATGCCGGCTAGCGCTATGTGTAGGGATGCTCGGAAACAGCGAACCCGGAGGGTCCAGTTGCATGTGGGGCTGCGTAAAGGCTCCCCTGGGGAGTTCACTTGTACCCAAAGCCTTCCTTTGGGGGCACTTTTGGATGGGCGAAAAGGGCTCGCAACGCATTTCCTGGGGCCTGATTTTTCTCTTGTCTCCAAAGACGACTAGGACTACGTTTAGGTTTGCTCATGAACAGCGAACCCGGAGGGTCCAGTTGCATGTGGGGCTGCGTAAAGGCTCCCCTGGGGAGTTCACTTGTACCCAAAGCCTTCCTTTGGTGACACTTTGGGATGGTCCAAAGGGGCTTGCAACGCGTTTTTGGGGGCCCGGGTTTTCAGTCTTCTCCCGTGCCGGCTAGTGATATATTTAGCGTTGCTCGGAAAAATCGAACCCGGAGGGTCCAGTTGCATGTGGGGCTGCGTAAAGGCTCCCCTGGGGAGTTCACTTGTACCCAAAACCTTCCTTTGGGGGCACTTTTGGATGGGTGAAAAGGGCTCGCAACGCATTTTTTGGGGCCTGATTTTTCAGTCGTCTTCGATGCCGGCTAGGTCTATGTTTAGGAATGCTCGGAAACAGCGAACCCGGAGGGTCCAGTTGCATGTGGGGCCGCGTAAAGGCTCCCATGGGGAGTTCACTTGTACCCAAAGCCTTCCTTTGGGGGCACTTGTGGATGGGCGAAAAGGGCTCGCAACGCATTTCCTGGGGCCTGTTTTTTCAGTCGTCTTCGATGACGGCTAGGGCTATGTTTAGGGATGCTCGGAAACAGCGAACCCCGAGGGTCCAGTTGCATGTGGGGCTGCGTAAAGGCTCCCCTGGGGAGTTCACTTGTACCCAAAGCCTTCCTTTGGGGGCACTTTTGGATGGGCGAAAAGGTCTCGCAACGCATTTCCTGGGGCCTGATTTTTCAGTCGTTTTCGATGCCGGCTAGGGCTATGTTTAGGGATGCTCGGAAACAGCGAACCCGGAGGGTCCAGTTGCATGTGAAGCTGCGTAAAGGCTCCCCTGGGGAGTTCACTTGTACCCAAAGCCTTCCTTTGGGGGCACTTTTGGATGGGCGAATGGGGCTCGCAACGCATTTCCTGGGGCCTGATTTTTCAGTCGTCTCCGATGTCGGCTAGGGATACGTTTAGGTTTGCTCAGGAATAGCGAACCCGGAGGGTCCAGTTGCATGTGGGGCTGCGTAAAGGCTCCCCTGGGGAGTTCACTTGTACCCAAAGCCTTCCTTTGGGGGCACTTTTGGATGGGCGAAAAGGGCTCGCAACGCATTTCCTGGGGCCTGATTTTTCATTCGTCATCGATGCCGGCTAGGGCTATGTTCAGGGATGCTCGGAAACAGCGAACCCGGAGGGTCCAGTTGCATGTGGGTCTGCGTAAAGGCTCCACTGGGGAGTTCACTTGTACCAAAAGCCTTCCTTTTGTGACACTTTTGGATGGTCCAAAGGGGCTTGCAACGCGTTTTCTGGGAATCGGGTTTTCAGTCTTCTCCCATGCCGGCTAGGTCCATGTTTAGGGTTGCTCGGAAAAATCGAACCCGGAGGGTCCAGTTGCATGTGGGGCTGCGTAAAGGCTCCCCTGGGGAGTTCACTTGTATCCAAAGCCTTCCTTTGGGGGCACTTTTGGATGGTCCAAAGGGGCTCGAAACGCATTTCCTGGGTCCTGATTTTTCAGTCGTCTCCGATGCCGGCTAGGGCTATGTTTAGGGATGCTCGGAAAAATCGAACCCGGAGGGTCCAGTTGCATGTGGGGCTGCGTACAGGCTCCCCTGGAGAGTTCACTTGTACCCAAAGCCTTCCTTTGGTGACACTTTTGGATGGTCCAAAGGGGCTTGCAACGCGTTTTTGGGGGCCCGGGTTTTCAGTCTTCTCCCGTGCCGGCTAGTGATATATTTAGGGATGCTCGGAAACAGCGAACCCGGAGGGTCCAGTTGCATGTGGGGCTGCGTAAAGGCTCCCCTGGGGAGTTCAATTGTACCCAAAGCCTTCCTTTGGGGGCACTTTTGGATGGGCGAAAAGGGCTCGCAACGCATTTCCTAGGGCCTGATTTTTCAGTCGTCATCGATGCCGGCTAGCGCTATGTGTAGGGATGCTCGGAAACAGCGAACCCGGAGGGTCCAGTTGCATGTGGGGCTGCGTAAAGGCTCCCCTGGGGAGTTCACTTTTACCCAAAGCCTTCCTTTGGGGGCACTTTTGGATGGGCGAAAGGGGCTCGCAACGCATTTCCTGGGGCCTGATTTTTCAGTCGTCATCGATGCCGGCTAGCGCTATGTGTAGGGATGCTCGGAAACAGCGAACCCGGAGGGTCCAGTTGCATGTGGGGCTGCGTAAAGGCTCCCCTGGGAACTTCAGATGTACCCAAAGCCTTCCTTTGGGGGCACTTTTGGATGGGCGAAATGGGCTCGCAACGCATTTCCTGGGGCCTGATTTTTCATTCGTCTTCAATGCCGGATAGGGCTATGTTTAGGGATGCTCGGAAACAGCGAACCCGGAGGGTCCAATTGCATGTGGGGCTGCGTAAAGGCTCCCCTGGGGAGTTCACTTGTACCCAAAGCCTTCCTTTGGGGGCACTTTTGGATGGGCGAAAAGGGCTCGCAATGCATTTCCTGGGGCCTGATTTTTCACTCGTCATTGATGCCGGCTAGCGCTATGTGTAGGGATGCTCGGAAACAGCGAACCCGGAGGGTCCAGTTGCATGTGGGGCTGCGTAAAGGCTCCCCTGGGGAGTTCACTTGTACCCAAAGCCTTCCTTTGGTGACACTTTTGGATGGGCGAAAAGGGCTCGCAACGCATTTCCTGGGGCCTGATTTTTCAGTCGTCTCCAATGACGGTTAGGGCTATGTTTAGGGATGCTCGGAAACAGCGAACCCGGAGGGTCCAGTTGCATGTGGGGCTGCGTAAAGGCTCCCCTGGGGAGTTCACTTGTACCCAAAGCCTTCCTTTGGTGACACTTTTGGATGGTCCAAAGGGGCTTGCAACGCGTTTCCTGGGGCCTGATTTTTCATTCGACATCGATGATGGATAGGGATATGTTTAGGGATGCTCGGAAACAGCGAACCCGGAGGGTCCAGTTGCATGTGGGGCTGCGTAAAGGCTCCCCTGGGGAGTTCACTTGTATCCAAAGCCTTCCTTTGGTGACACTTTTGGATGGTCCAACGGGGCTCGTAACGCGTTTCCTGGGGCCTGATTTTTCAGTCGTCATCGATGCCGGCTAGGGCTATGTTTAGGGATGCTCGGAAACAGCGAACCCGGAGGGTCCAGTTGCATGTGGGGCTGCGTAAAGGCTCCCCTGGGGAGTTCACTTTTACCCAAAGCCTTCCTTTGGGGGCACTTTTGGATGGTCCAAAGGGGCTTGCAACGCGTTTTCTGGGGCCCGTGTTTTCATTCTTCTCCCATGCCGGCTAGTGATATATTTAGCGTTGTTCGGAAACAGCGAACCCGGAGGGTCCAGTTGCATGTGGGGCTGCGTAAAGGCTCCCCTGGGGAGTTCACTTGTACCCAAAGCCTTCCTTTGGGGGCACTTTTGGATGGGTGAAAAGGGCTCGCAACGCATTTCCTGGGGCCTGATTTTTCATTCGTCTTCGATGCCGGCTAGGGCTATGTTTAGGGATGCTCGGAAACAGCGAACCCGGAGGGTCCAGTTGCATGTGGGGCTGCGTAAAGGCTCCCCTGGGGAGTTCACTTGTACCCAAAGCCTTCCTTTGGGGGCACTTTTGGATGGGCGAAAAGGGCTCGCAACGCATTTCCCGGGGCCTGATTTTTCACTCGTCATCGATGCCGGCTAGCGCTATGTGTAGGGATGCTCGGAAACAGCGAACCCGGAGGGTCCAGTTGCATGTGGGTCTGCGTAAAGGCTCCCCTGGGGAGTTCTCTTGTACCCAAAGCCTTCCTTTGGGGGCACTTTTGGATGGGCGAAAGGGGCTCGCAACGCATTTCCTGGGGCCTGATTTTTCAGTCGTCATTGATGCCGGCTAGCGCTATGTGTAGGGATGCTCATAAACAGCGAACCCCGAGAGTCCAGTTGCATGTGGGGCTGCGTAAAGGCTCCCCTGCGGAGTTCACTTGTACCCAAAGCCTTCCTTTGGGGGCACTTTTGGATGGGCGAAAGGGGCTCGCAACGCATTTCCTGGGGCCTGATTTTTCAGTCGTCTTCAATGCCGGATAGGGCTATGTTTAGGGATGCTCGGAAACAGCGAACCCGGAGGGTCCAGTTGCATGTGGGGCTGCGTAAAGGCTCCCCTGGGGAGTTCACTTGTACCCAAAGCCTTCCTTTGGGGGCACTTTTGGATGGGCGAAAAGGGCTCGCATCGCATTTCCTGGGGCCTGATTTTTAACTCGTCTCCAATGACGGCTAGGGCTACGTTTAGGTTTGCTCAGGAATAGCGAACCCGGAGAGTCCAGTTGCATGTGGGGCTGCGTAAAGGCTCCCCTGGGGAGTTCACTTGTACCCAAAGCCTTCCTTTGGTGACACTTTTGGATGGTCCAAAGGGGCTTGCAACGCGTTTCCTGGGGCCTGATTTTTCATTCGACATCGATGATGGATAGGGATATGTTTAGGGATGCTCGGAAACAGCGAACCCGGAGGGTCCAGTTGCATGTGGGGCTGCGTAAAGGCTCCCCTGGGGAGTTCACTTGTACCCAAAGCCTTCCTTTGGGGGCACTTTTGGATGGGCGAAAAGGGCTCGGAACGCATTTCCTGGGGCCTGATTTTTCATTCGTCTTCGATGCCGGCTAGGGCTATGTTTAGGGATGCTCGGAAACAGCGAACCCGGAGGGTCCAGTTGCATGTGGGGCTGCGTAAAGGCTCCCCTGGGGAGTTCACTTGTACCCAAAGCCTTCCTTTGGGGGCACTTTTGGATGGGCGAAAAGGGCTCGCAACGCATTTCCCGGGGCCTGATTTTTCACTCGTCATCGATGCCGGCTAGCGCTATGTGTAGGGATGCTCGGAAACAGCGAACCCGGAGGGTCCAGTTGCATGTGGGTCTGCGTAAAGGCTTCCCTGGGGAGTTCTCTTGTACCCAAAGCCTTCCTTTGGGGGCACTTTTGGATGGGCGAAAGGGGCTCGCAACGCATTTCCTGGGGCCTGATTTTTCAGTCGTCATTGATGCCGGCTAGCGCTATGTGTAGGGATGCTCATAAACAGCGAACCCGGAGAGTCCAGTTGCATGTGGGGCTGCGTAAAGGCTCCCCTGCGGAGTTCACTTGTACCCAAAGCCTTCCTTTGGGGGCACTTTTGGATGGGCGAAAGGGGCTCGCAACGCATTTCCTGGGGCCTGATTTTTCAGTCGTCTTCAATGCCGGATAGGGCTATGTTTAGGGATGCTCGGAAACAGCGAACCCGGAGGGTCCAGTTGCATGTGGGGCTGCGTAAAGGCTCCCCTGGGGAGTTCACTTGTACCCAAAGCCTTCCTTTGGGGGCACTTTTGGATGGGCGAAAAGGGCTCGCAACGCATTTCCTGGGGCCTGATTTTTAACTCGTCTCCGATGACGGCTAGGGCTACGTTTAGGTTTGCTCAGGAATAGCGAACCCGGAGAGTCCAGTTGCATGTGGGGCTGCGTAAAGGCTTCCCTGGGGAGTTCAGTTGTAGCCAAAGCCTTCCTTTGGGGGCACTTTTGGATGGGCGAAAAGGGCTCGGAACGCATTTCCTGGGGCCTGATTTTTTATTCGTCATCGATGCCGGCTAGGTATATGTTCAGGGATGCTCGGAAACAGCGAACCCGGAGGGTCCAGTTGCATGTGGGGCTGCGTAAAGGCTCCCCTGGAGAGTTCACTTGTACCCAAAGCCTTCCTTTGGGGGCACTTTTGGATGGGCGAAAAGGGCTCGCAACGCATTTCCTGGGGCCTGATTTTTCAGTCGTCATCGATGCCGGCTCGGGTTATGTTTAGGGATGCTCGGAAACAGCGAACCCGGAGGGTCCAGTTGCATGTGGGGCTGCGTAAAGGCTCCCCTGGGGAGTTCACTTTTACCCAAAGCCTTCCTTTGGGGGCACTTTTGGATGGTCCAAAGGGGCTTGTAACGCATTTCCTGGGGCCTGATTTTTCACTCGTCTCCAATGACGGCTAGGGCTGCGTTTAGTTTTGCTCAGGAACAGCGAACCCGGAGGGTCCAGTTGCATGTGGGGCTGCGTAAAGGCTCCCCTGGGGAGTTCACTTGTACCCAAAGCCTTCCTTTGGGGGCACTTTTGGATGGACGAAAAGGGCTCGCAACGCATTTCCTGGGGCCTGATTTTTCACTCGTCTTCAAAGGCGGCTAGGGCTATGTGTAGGGATGCTCGGAAACAGCGAACCCGGAGGGTCCAGTTGTATGTGGGTCTGCGTAAAGGCTCCCCTGGGGAGTTCTCTTGTACCCAAAGCCTTCCTTTGGGGGCACTTTTGGATGGGCGAAAAGGGCTCGCAACGCATTTCCTGGGGCCTGATTTTTAACTCGTCTCCGATGACGGCTAGGGCTACGTTTAGGTTTGCTCAGGAATAGCGAACCCGGAGAGTCCAGTTGCATGTGGGGCTGCGTAAAGGCTCCCCTGGGGAGTTCACTTGTACCCAAAGCCTTCCTTTGGGGGCACTTTTGGATGGGCGAAAAGGGCTCGGAACGCATTTCCTGGGGCCTGATTTTTCATTCGTCATCGATGCCGGCTAGGGATATGTTCAGGGATGCTCGGAAACAGCGAACCCGGAGGGTCCAGTTGCATGTGGGTCTGCGTAAAGGCTCCCCTGGAGAGTTCACTTGTACCCAAAGCCTTCCTTTGGGGGCACTTTTGGATGGGCGAAAAGGGCTTGGAACGCATTTCCTGGGGCCTGATTTTTCAGTCATCTTCGATGCCGGCTAGGGCTATGTTTAGGGATGCTCGGAAACAGCGAACCCGGAGGGTCCAGTTGCATGTGGGGCTGCGTAAAGGCTCCCCTGGGGAGTTCACTTTTACCCAAAGCCTTCCTTTGGGGGCACTTTTGGATGGTCCAAAGGGGCTTGCAACGCGTTTTCTGGGGCCCGTGTTTTCATTCTTCTCCCATGCCGGCTAGTGATATATTTAGCGTTGTTCGGAAACAGCGAACCCGGAGGGTCCAGTTGCATGTGGGGCTGCGTAAAGGCTCCCCTGGGGAGTTCACTTGTACCCAAAGCCTTCCTTTGGGGGCACTTTTGGATGGGCGAAAAGGGCTCGGAACGCATTTCCTGGGGCCTGATTTTTCATTCGTCTTCGATGCCGGCTAGGGCTATGTTTAGGGATGCTCGGAAACAGCGAACCCGGAGGGTCCAGTTGCATGTGGGGCTGCGTAAAGGCTCCCCTGGGGAGTTCACTTGTACCCAAAGCCTTCCTTTGGGGGCACTTTTGGATGGGCGAAAAGGGCTCGCAACGCATTTCCCGGGGCCTGATTTTTCACTCGTCATCGATGCCGGCTAGCGCTATGTTTAGGGATGCTCGGAAACAGCGAACCCGGAGGGTCCAGTTGCATGTGGGTCTGCGTAAAGGCTCCCCTGGGGAGTTCTCTTGTACCCAAAGCCTTCCTTTGGGGGCACTTTTGGATGGGCGAAAGGGGCTCGCAACGCATTTCCTGGGGCCTGATTTTTCAGTCGTCATTGATGCCGGCTAGCGCTATGTGTAGGGATGCTCATAAACAGCGAACCCCGAGAGTCCAGTTGCACGTGGGGCTGCGTAAAGGCTCCCCTGCGGAGTTCACTTGTACCCAAAGCCTTCCTTTGGGGGCACTTTTGGATGGGCGAAAGGGGCTCGCAACGCATTTCCTGGGGCCTGATTTTTCAGTCGTCTTCAATGCCGGATAGGGCTATGTTTAGGGATGCTCGGAAACAGCGAACCCGGAGGGTCCAGTTGCATGTGGGGCTGCGTAAAGGCTCCCCTGGGGAGTTCACTTGTACCCAAAGCCTTCCTTTGGGGGCACTTTTGGATGGGCGAAAAGGGCTCGCAACGCATTTCCTGGGGCCTGATTTTTAACTCGTCTCCGATGACGGCTAGGGCTACGTTTAGGTTTGCTCAGGAATAGCGAACCCGGAGAGTCCAGTTGCATGTGGGGCTGCGTAAAGGCTCCCCTGGGGAGTTCACTTGTACCCAAAGCCTTCCTTTGGTGACACTTTTGGATGGTCCAAAGGGGCTTGCAACGCGTTTCCTGGGGCCTGATTTTTCATTCGACATCGATGATGGATAGGGATATGTTTAGGGATGCTCGGAAACAGCGAACCCGGAGGGTCCAGTTGCATGTGGGGCTGCGTAAAGGCTCCCCTGGGGAGTTCACTTGTACCCAAAGCCTTCCTTTGGGGGCACTTTTGGATGGGCGAAAAGGGCTCGGAACGCATTTCCTGGGGCCTGATTTTTCATTCGTCTTCTATGCCGGCTAGGGCTATGTTTAGGGATGCTCGGAAACAGCGAACCCGGAGGGTCCAGTTGCATGTGGGGCTGCGTAAAGGCTCCCCTGGGGAGTTCACTTGTACCCAAATCCTTCCTTTGGGGGCACTTTTGGATGGGCGAAAAGGGCTCGCAACGCATTTCCCGGGGCCTGATTTTTCACTCGTCATCGATGCCGGCTAGCGCTATGTGTAGGGATGCTCGGAAACAGCGAACCCGGAGGGTCCAGTTGCATGTGGGTCTGCGTAAAGGCTTCCCTGGGGAGTTCTCTTGTACCCAAAGCCTTCCTTTGGGGGCACTTTTGGATGGGCGAAAGGGGCTCGCAACGCATTTCCTGGGGCCTGATTTTTCAGTCGTCATTGATGCCGGCTAGCGCTATGTGTAGGGATGCTCATAAACAGCGAACCCCGAGAGTCCAGTTGCATGTGGGGCTGCGTAAAGGCTCCCCTGCGGAGTTCACTTGTACCCAAAGCCTTACTTTGGGGGCACTTTTGGATGGGCGAAAGGGGCTAAAACGCATTTCCTGGGGCCTGATTTTTCAGTCGTCTTCAATGCCGGATAGGGCTATGTTTAGGGATGCTCGGAAACAGCGAACCCGGAGGGTCCAGTTGCATGTGGGGCTGCGTAAAGGCTCCCCTGGGGAGTTCACTTGTACCCAAAGCCTTCCTTTGGGGGCACTTTTGGATGGGCGAAAAGGGCTCGCAACGCATTTCCTGGGGCCTGATTTTTAACTCGTCTCCGATGACGGCTAGGGCTACGTTTAGGTTTGCTCAGGAATAGCGAACCCGGAGAGTCCAGTTGCATGTGGGGCTGCGTAAAGGCTCCCCTGGGGAGTTCAGTTGTACCCAAAGCCTTCCTTTGGGGGCACTTTTGGATGGGCGAAAAGGGCTCGGAACGCATTTCCTGGGGCCTGATTTTTTATTCGTCATCGATGCCGGCTCGGGTTATGTTTAGGGATGCTCGGAAACAGCGAACCCGGAGGGTCCAGTTGCATGTGGGGCTGCGTAAAGGCTCCCCTGGGGAGTTCACTTTTACCCAAAGCCTTCCTTTGGGGGCACTTTTGGATGGTCCAAAGGGGCTTGTAACGCATTTCCTGGGGCCTGATTTTTCACTCGTCTCCAATGACGGCTAGGGCTGCGTTTAGTTTTGCTCAGGAACAGCGAACCCGGAGGGTCCAGTTGCATGTGGGGCTGCGTAAAGGCTCCCCTGGGGAGTTCACTTGTACCCAAAGCCTTCCTTTGGGGGCACTTTTGGATGGACGAAAAGGGCTCGCAACGCATTTCCTGGGGCCTGATTTTTCACTCGTCTTCAAAGGCGGCTAGGGCTATGTGTAGGGATGCTCGGAAACAGCGAACCCGGAGGGTCCAGTTGTATGTGGGTCTGCGTAAAGGCTCCCCTGGGGAGTTCTCTTGTACCCAAAGCCTTCCTTTGGGGGCACTTTTGGATGGGCGAAAAGGGCTCGCAACGCATTTCCTGGGGCCTGATTTTTAACTCGTCTCCGATGACGGCTAGGGCTACGTTTAGGTTTGCTCAGGAATAGCGAACCCGGAGAGTCCAGTTGCATGTGGGGCTGCGTAAAGGCTCCCCTGGGGAGTTCACTTGTACCCAAAGCCTTCCTTTGGGGGCACTTTTGGATGGGCGAAAAGGGCTCGGAACGCATTTCCTGGGGCCTGATTTTTCATTCGTCATCGATGCCGGCTAGGGATATGTTCAGGGATGCTCGGAAACAGCGAACCCGGAGGGTCCAGTTGCATGTGGGTCTGCGTAAAGGCTCCCCTGGAGAGTTCACTTGTACCCAAAGCCTTCCTTTGGGGGCACTTTTGGATGGGCGAAAAGGGCTTGGAACGCATTTCCTGGGGCCTGATTTTTCAGTTGTCTTCGATGCCGGCTAGGGCTATGTTTAGGGATGCTCGGAAACAGCGAACCCGGAGGGTCCAGTTGCATGTGGGGCTGCGTAAAGGCTCCCCTGGGGAGTTCACTTTTACCCAAAGCCTTCCTTTGGGGGCACTTTTGGATGGTCCAAAGGGGCTTGCAACGCGTTTTCTGGGGCCCGTGTTTTCATTCTTCTCCCATGCCGGCTAGTGATATATTTAGCGTTGTTCGGAAACAGCGAACCCGGAGGGTCCAGTTGCATGTGGGGCTGCGTAAAGGCTCCCCTGGGGAGTTCACTTGTACCCAAAGCCTTCCTTTGGGGGCACTTTTGGATGGGCGAAAAGGGCTCGGAACGCATTTCCTGGGGCCTGATTTTTCATTCGTCTTCGATGCCGGCTAGGGCTATGTTTAGGGATGCTCAGAAACAGCGAACCCGGAGGGTCCAGTTGCATGTGGGGCTGCGTAAAGGCTCCCCTGGGGAGTTCACTTGTACCCAAAGCCTTCCTTTGGGGGCACTTTTGGATGGGCGAAAAGGGCTCGCAACGCATTTCCCGGGGCCTGATTTTTCACTCGTCATCGATGCCGGCTAGCGCTATGTGTAGGGATGCTCGGAAACAGCGAACCCGGAGGGTCCAGTTGCATGTGGGTCTGCGTAAAGGCTCCCCTGGGGAGTTCTCTTGTACCCAAAGCCTTCCTTTGGGGGCACTTTTGGATGGGCGAAAGGGGCTCGCAACGCATTTCCTGGGGCCTGATTTTTCAGTCGTCATTGATGCCGGCTAGCGCTATGTGTAGGGATGCTCATAAACAGCGAACCCGGAGGGTCCAGTTGCATGTGGGGCTGCGTAAAGGCTCCCCTGCGGAGTTCACTTGTACCCAAAGCCTTCCTTTGGGGGCACTTTTGGATGGGCGAAAGGGGCTCGCAACGCATTTCCTGGGGCCTGATTTTTCAGTCGTCTTCAATGCCGGATAGGGCTATGTTTAGGGATGCTCGGAAACAGCGAACCCGGAGGGTCCAGTTGCATGTGGGGCTGCGTAAAGGCTCCCCTGGGGAGTTCACTTGTACCCAAAGCCTTCCTTTGGTGACACTTTTGGATGGTCCAAAGGGGCTTGCAACGCGTTTCCTGGGGCCTGATTTTTCATTCGACATCGATGATGGATAGGGATATGTTTAGGGATGCTCGGAAACAGCGAACCCGGAGGGTCCAGTTGCATGTGGGGCTGCGTAAAGGCTCCCCTGGGGAGTTCACTTGTACCCAAAGCCTTCCTTTGGGGGCACTTTTGGATGGGCGAAAAGGGCTCGGAACGCATTTCCTGGGGCCTGATTTTTCATTCGTCTTCGATGCCGGCTAGGGCTATGTTTAGGGATGCTCGGAAACAGCGAACCCGGAGGGTCCAGTTGCATGTGGGGCTGCGTAAAGGCTCCCCTGGGGAGTTCACTTGTACCCAAAGCCTTCCTTTGGGGGCACTTTTGGATGGGCGAAAAGGGCTCGCAACGCATTTCCCGGGGCCTGATTTTTCACTCGTCATCGATGCCGGCTAGCGCTATGTGTAGGGATGCTCGGAAACAGCGAACCCGGAGGGTCCAGTTGCATGTGGGTCTGCGTAAAGGCTTCCCTGGGGAGTTCTCTTGTACCCAAAGCCTTCCTTTGGGGGCACTTTTGGATGGGCGAAAGGGGCTCGCAACGCATTTCCTGGGGCCTGATTTTTCAGTCGTCATTGATGCCGGCTAGCGCTATGTGTAGGGATGCTCATAAACAGCGAACCCCGAGAGTCCAGTTGCATGTGGGGCTGCGTAAAGGCTCCCCTGCGGAGTTCACTTGTACCCAAAGCCTTCCTTTGGGGGCACTTTTGGATGGGCGAAAGGGGCTCGCAACGCATTTCCTGGGGCCTGATTTTTCAGTCGTCTTCAATGCCGGATAGGGCTATGTTTAGGGATGCTCGGAAACAGCGAACCCGGAGGGTCCAGTTGCATGTGGGGCTGCGTAAAGGCTCCCCTGGGGAGTTCACTTGTACCCAAAGCCTTCCTTTGGGGGCACTTTTGGATGGGCGAAAAGGGCTCGCAACGCATTTCCTGGGGCCTGATTTTTAACTCGTCTCCGATGACGGCTAGGGCTACGTTTAGGTTTGCTCAGGAATAGCGAACCCGGAGAGTCCAGTTGCATGTGGGGCTGCGTAAAGGCTCCCCTGGGGAGTTCAGTTGTACCCAAAGCCTTCCTTTGGGGGCACTTTTGGATGGGCGAAAAGGGCTCGGAACGCATTTCCTGGGGCCTGATTTTTTATTCGTCATCGATGCCGGCTAGGTATATGTTCAGGGATGCTCGGAAACAGCGAACCCGTAGGGTCCAGTTGCATGTGGGGCTGCGTAAAGGCTCCCCTGGAGAGTTCACTTGTACCCAAAGCCTTCCTTTGGGGGCACTTTTGGATGGGCGAAAAGGGCTCGCAACGCATTTCCTGGGGCCTGATTTTTCAGTCGTCATCGATGCCGGCTCGGGTTATGTTTAGGGATGCTCGGAAACAGCGAACCCGGAGGGTCCAGTTGCATGTGGGGCTGCGTAAAGGCTCCCCTGGGGAGTTCACTTTTACCCAAAGCCTTCCTTTGGGGGCACTTTTGGATGGTCCAAAGGGGCTTGTAACGCATTTCCTGGGGCCTGATTTTTCACTCGTCTCCAATGACGGCTAGGGCTGCGTTTAGTTTTGCTCAGGAACAGCGAACCCGGAGGGTCCAGTTGCATGTGGGGCTGCGTAAAGGCTCCCCTGGGGAGTTCACTTGTACCCAAAGCCTTCCTTTGGGGGCACTTTTGGATGGACGAAAAGGGCTCGCAACGCATTTCCTGGGGCCTGATTTTTCACTCGTCTTCAAAGGCGGCTAGGGCTATGTGTAGGGATGCTCGGAAACAGCGAACCCGGAGGGTCCAGTTGTATGTGGGTCTGCGTAAAGGCTCCCCTGGGGAGTTCTCTTGTACCCAAAGCCTTCCTTTGGGGGCACTTTTGGATGGGCGAAAAGGGCTCGCAACGCATTTCCTGGGGCCTGATTTTTAACTCGTCTCCGATGACGGCTAGGGCTACGTTTAGGTTTGCTCAGGAATAGCGAACCCGGAGAGTCCAGTTGCATGTGGGGCTGCGTAAAGGCTCCCCTGGGGAGTTCACTTGTACCCAAAGCCTTCCTTTGGGGGCACTTTTGGATGGGCGAAAAGGGCTCGGAACGCATTTCCTGGGGCCTGATTTTTCATTCGTCATCGATGCCGGCTAGGGATATGTTCAGGGATGCTCGGAAACAGCGAACCCGGAGGGTCCAGTTGCATGTGGGTCTGCGTAAAGGCTCCCCTGGAGAGTTCACTTGTACCCAAAGCCTTCCTTTGGGGGCACTTTTGGATGGGCGAAAAGGGCTTGGAACGCATTTCCTGGGGCCTGATTTTTCAGTCGTCTTCGATGCCGGCTAGGGCTATGTTTAGGGATGCTCGGAAACAGCGAACCCGGAGGGTCCAGTTGCATGTGGGGCTGCGTAAAGGCTCCCCTGGGGAGTTCACTTTTACCCAAAGCCTTCCTTTGGGGGCACTTTTGGATGGTCCAAAGGGGCTTGCAACGCGTTTTCTGGGGCCCGTGTTTTCATTCTTCTCCCATGCCGGCTAGTGATATATTTAGCGTTGTTCGGAAACAGCGAACCCGGAGGGTCCAGTTGCATGTGGGGCTGCGTAAAGGCTCCCCTGGGGAGTTCACTTGTACCCAAAGCCTTCCTTTGGGGGCACTTTTGGATGGGTGAAAAGGGCTCGCAACGCATTTCCTGGGGCCTGATTTTTCATTCGTCTTCGATGCCGGCTAGGGCTATGTTTAGGGATGCTCGGAAACAGCGAACCCGGAGGGTCCAGTTGCATGTGGGGCTGCGTAAAGGCTCCCCTGGGGAGTTCACTTGTACCCAAAGCCTTCCTTTGGGGGCACTTTTGGATGGGCGAAAAGGGCTCGCAACGCATTTCCCGGGGCCTGATTTTTCACTCGTCATCGATGCCGGCTAGCGCTATGTGTAGGGATGCTCGGAAACAGCGAACCCGGAGGGTCCAGTTGCATGTGGGTCTGCGTAAAGGCTCCCCTGGGGAGTTCTCTTGTACCCAAAGCCTTCCTTTGGGGGCACTTTTGGATGGGCGAAAGGGGCTCGCAACGCATTTCCTGGGGCCTGATTTTTCAGTCGTCATTGATGCCGGCTAGCGCTATGTGTAGGGATGCTCATAAACAGCGAACCCCGAGAGTCCAGTTGCATGTGGGGCTGCGTAAAGGCTCCCCTGCGGAGTTCACTTGTACCCAAAGCCTTCCTTTGGGGGCACTTTTGGATGGGCGAAAGGGGCTCGCAACGCATTTCCTGGGGCCTGATTTTTCAGTCGTCTTCAATGCCGGATAGGGCTATGTTTAGGGATGCTCGGAAACAGCGAACCCGGAGGGTCCAGTTGCATGTGGGGCTGCGTAAAGGCTCCCCTGGGGAGTTCACTTGTACCCAAAGCCTTCCTTTGGGGGCACTTTTGGATGGGCGAAAAGGGCTCGCAACGCATTTCCTGGGGCCTGATTTTTAACTCGTCTCCGATGACGGCTAGGGCTACGTTTAGGTTTGCTCAGGAATAGCGAACCCGGAGAGTCCAGTTGCATGTGGGGCTGCGTAAAGGCTCCCCTGGGGAGTTCAGTTGTACCCAAAGCCTTCCTTTGGGGGCACTTTTGGATGGGCGAAAATGGCTCGGAACGCATTTCCTGGGGCCTGATTTTTCATTCGTCATCGATGCCGGCTAGGTATATGTTCAGGGATGCTCGGAAACAGCGAACCCGTAGGGTCCAGTTGCATGTGGGGCTGCGTAAAGGCTCCCCTGGAGAGTTCACTTGTACCCAAAGCCTTCCTTTGGGGGCACTTTTGGATGGGCGAAAAGGGCTCGCAACGCATTTCCTGGGGCCTGATTTTTCAGTCGTCATCGATGCCGGCTCGGGTTATGTTTAGGGATGCTCGGAAACAGCGAACCCGGAGGGTCCAGTTGCATGTGGGGCTGCGTAAAGGCTCCCCTGGGGAGTTCACTTTTACCCAAAGCCTTCCTTTGGGGGCACTTTTGGATGGTCCAAAGGGGCTTGTAACGCATTTCCTGGGGCCTGATTTTTCACTCGTCTCCAATGACGGCTAGGGCTGCGTTTAGTTTTGCTCAGGAACAGCGAACCCGGAGGGTCCAGTTGCATGTGGGGCTGCGTAAAGGCTCCCCTGGGGAGTTCACTTGTACCCAAAGCCTTCCTTTGGGGGCACTTTTGGATGGACGAAAAGGGCTCGCAACGCATTTCCTGGGGCCTGATTTTTCAGTCTTCTTCGATGCCGGCTAGCGCTATGTGTAGGGATGCTCGGAAACAGTGAACCCGGAGGGTCCAGTTGCATGTGGGGCTGCGTAAAGGCTCCCCTGGGGAGTTCACTTGTACCCAAAGCCTTCCTTTGGGGGCACTTTTGGATGGGCGAAAAGGGCTCGCAACGCATTTCCTGGGGCCTGATTTTTCAGTCGTCATCGATGCCGGCTAGCGCTTTGTTTAGGGATGCTCGGAAACAGCGAACCCGGAGGGTCCAGTTGCATGTGGGGCTGCGTAACGGCTCCCCTGGGGAGTTCTCTTGTACCCAAAGCCTTCCTTTGGGGGCACTTTTGGATGGGCGAAAAGGGCTCGCAACGCATTTCCTGGGGTCTGATTTTTCACTTGTCTCCAATGATGGCTAGGGGTACGTTTAGGTTTGCTCAGGAACAGCGAACCCGGAGGGTCCAGTTGCATGTGGGGCTGCGTAAAGGCTCCCCTGGGGAGTTCACTTGTACCCAAAGCCTTCCTTTGGGGGCACTTTTGGATGGGCGAAAAGGGCTCGCAACGCATTTCCTGGGGCCTGATTTTTCACTTGTCTCCAAAGACGACTAGTGCTACGTTTAGGTTTGCTCATGAACAGCGAACCCGGAGGGTCCAGTTGCATGTGGGGCTGCGTAAAGGCTCCCCTGGGGAGTTCACTTGTACCCAAAGCCTTCCTTTGGTGACACTTTTGGATGGTCCAAAGGGGCTTGCAACGCGTTTTTGGGGGCCCGTGTTTTCAGTCTTCTCCCATGCCGGCTAGTGATATATTTAGCGTTGTTCGGAAAAATCGAATCCGGAGGGTCCAGTTGCATGTGGGGCTGCGTAAAGGCTCCCCTGGGGAGTTCACTTGTACCCAAAGCCTTCCTTTGGGGGCACTTTTGGATGGGCGAAAAGGGCTCGGAACGCATTTCCTGGGGCCTGATTTTTCATTCGTCTTCGATGCCGGCTAGGGCTATGTGTAGGGATGCTCGGAAACAGCGAACCCGGAGGGTCCAGTTGCATGTGGGGCTGCGTAACGGCTCCCCTGGAGAGTTCTCTTGTACCCAAAGCCTTCCTTTGGGGGCACTTTTGGATGGGCGAAAAGGGCTCGCAACGCATTTCCTGGGGCCTGATTTTTCACTCGTCTTCAAAGGCGGCTAGGGTTATGTGTAGGGATGCTCGGAAACAGCGAACCCGGAGGGTCCAGTTGTATGTGGGTCTGCGTAAAGGCTCCCCTGGGGAGTTCTCTTGTACCCAAAGCCTTCCTTTGGGGGCACTTTTGGATGGGCGAAAAGGGCTCGCAACGCATTTCCTGAGGCCTGATTTTTAACTCGTCTCCGATGACGGCTAGGGCTACGTTTAGGTTTGCTCAGGAATAGCGAACCCGGAGAGTCCAGTTGCATGTGGGGCTGCGTAAAGGATCCCCTGGGGAGTTCACTTGTACCCAAAGCCTTCCTTTGGGGGCACTTTTGGATGGGCGAAAAGGGCTCGGAACGCATTTCCTGGGGCCTGATTTTTCATTCGTCATCGATGCCGGCTAGGGCTATGTTTAGGGATGCTCGGAAACAGCGAACCCGGAGGGTCCAGTTGCATGTGGGTCTGCGTAAAGGCTCCCCTGGAGAGTTCACTTGTACCCAAAGCCTTCCTTTGGGGGCACTTTTGGATGGGCGAAAAGGGCTTGGAACGCATTTCCTGGGGCCTGATTTTTCAGTCGTCTTCGATGCCGGCTAGGGCTATGTTTAGGGATGCTCGGAAACAGCGAACCCGGAGGGTCCAGTTGCATGTGGGGCTGCGTAAAGGCTCCCCTGGGGAGTTCACTTTTACCCAAAGCCTTCCTTTGGGGGCACTTTTGGATGGTCCAAAGGGGCTTGCAACGCGTTTTCTGGGGCCCGTGTTTTCATTCTTCTCCCATGCCGGCTAGTGATATATTTAGCGTTGTTCGGAAACAGCGAACCCGGAGGGTCCAGTTGCATGTGGGGCTGCGTAAAGGCTCCCCTGGGGAGTTCACTTGTACCCAAAGCCTTCCTTTGGGGGCACTTTTGGATGGGCGAAAAGGGCTCGGAACGCATTTCCTGGGGCCTGATTTTTCATTCGTCTTCGATGCCGGCTAGGGCTATGTTTAGGGATGCTCGGAAACAGCGAACCCGGAGGGTCCAGTTGCATGTGGGGCTGCGTAAAGGCTCCCCTGGGGAGTTCACTTGTACCCAAAGCCTTCCTTTGGGGGCACTTTTGGATGGGCGAAAAGGGCTCGCAACGCATTTCCCGGGGCCTGATTTTTCACTCGTCATCGATGCCGGCTAGCGCTATGTGTAGGGATGCTCGGAAACAGCGAACCCGGAGGGTCCAGTTGCATGTGGGTCTGCGTAAAGGCTCCCCTGGGGAGTTCTCTTGTACCCAAAGCCTTCCTTTGGGGGCACTTTTGGATGGGCGAAAGGGGCTCGCAACGCATTTCCTGGGGCCTGATTTTTCAGTCGTCATTGATGCCGGCTAGCGCTATGTGTAGGGATGCTCATAAACAGCGAACCCCGAGAGTCCAGTTGCATGTGGGGCTGCGTAAAGGCTCCCCTGCGGAGTTCACTTGTACCCAAAGCCTTCCTTTGGGGGCACTTTTGGATGGGCGAAAGGGGCTCGCAACGCATTTCCTGGGGCCTGATTTTTCAGTCGTCTTCAATGCCGGATAGGGCTATGTTTAGGGATGCTCGGAAACAGCGAACCCGGAGGGTCCAGTTGCATGTGGGGCTGCGTAAAGGCTCCCCTGGGGAGTTCACTTGTACCCAAAGCCTTCCTTTGGGGGCACTTTTGGATGGGCGAAAAGGGCTCGCAACGCATTTCCTGGGGCCTGATTTTTAACTCGTCTCCGATGACGGCTAGGGCTACGTTTAGGTTTGCTCAGGAATAGCGAACCCGGAGAGTCCAGTTGCATGTGGGGCTGCGTAAAGGCTCCCCTGGGGAGTTCAGTTGTACCCAAAGCCTTCCTTTGGGGGCACTTTTGGATGGGCGAAAAGGGCTCGGAACGCATTTCCTGGGGCCTGATTTTTCATTCGTCATCGATGCCGGCTAGGTATATGTTCAGGGATGCTCGGAAACAGCGAACCCGTAGGGTCCAGTTGCATGTGGGGCTGCGTAAAGGCTCCCCTGGAGAGTTCACTTGTACCCAAAGCCTTCCTTTGGGGGCACTTTTGGATGGGCGAAAAGGGCTCGCAACGCATTTCCTGGGGCCTGATTTTTCAGTCGTCATCGATGCCGGCTCGGGTTATGTTTAGGGATGCTCGGAAACAGCGAACCCGGAGGGTCCAGTTGCATGTGGGGCTGCGTAAAGGCTCCCCTGGGGAGTTCACTTTTACCCAAAGCCTTCCTTTGGGGGCACTTTTGGATGGTCCAAAGGGGCTTGTAACGCATTTCCTGGGGCCTGATTTTTCACTCGTCTCCAATGACGGCTAGGGCTGCGTTTAGTTTTGCTCAGGAACAGCGAACCCGGAGGGTCCAGTTGCATGTGGGGCTGCGTAAAGGCTCCCCTGGGGAGTTCACTTGTACCCAAAGCCTTCCTTTGGGGGCACTTTTGGATGGACGAAAAGGGCTCGCAACGCATTTCCTGGGGCCTGATTTTTCAGTCTTCTTCGATGCCGGCTAGCGCTATGTGTAGGGATGCTCGGAAACAGTGAACCCGGAGGGTCCAGTTGCATGTGGGGCTGCGTAAAGGCTCCCCTGGGGAGTTCACTTGTACCCAAACCTTCCTTTGGGGGCACTTTTGGATGGGCGAAAAGGGCTCGCAACGCATTTCCTGGGGCCTGATTTTTCAGTCGTCATCGATGCCGGCTAGCGCTTTGTTTAGGGATGCTCGGAAACAGCGAACCCGGAGGGTCCAGTTGCATGTGGGGCTGCGTAACGGCTCCCCTGGGGAGTTCTCTTGTACCCAAAGCCTTCCTTTGGGGTCACTTTTGGATGGGCGAAAAGGGCTCGCAACGCATTTCCTGGGGCCTGATTTTTCACTTGTCTCCAATGATGGCTAGGGGTACGTTTAGGTTTGCTCAGGAACAGCGAACCCGGAGGGTCCAGTTGCATGTGGGGCTGCGTAAAGGCTCCCCTGGGGAGTTCACTTGTACCCAAAGCCTTCCTTTGGGGGCACTTTTGGATGGGCGAAAAGGGCTCGCAACGCATTTCCTGGGGCCTGATTTTTCACTTGTCTCCAAAGACGACTAGTGCTACGTTTAGGTTTGCTCATGAACAGCGAACCCGGAGGGTCCAGTTGCATGTGGGGCTGCGTAAAGGCTCCCCTGGGGAGTTCACTTGTACCCAAAGCCTTCCTTTGGTGACACTTTTGGATGGTCCAAAGGGGCTTGCAACGCGTTTTTGGGGGCCCGTGTTTTCAGTCTTCTCCCATGCCGGCTAGTGATATATTTAGCGTTGTTCGGAAAAATCGAATCCGGAGGGTCCAGTTGCATGTGGGGCTGCGTAAAGGCTCCCCTGGGGAGTTCACTTGTACCCAAAGCCTTCCTTTGGGGGCACTTTTGGATGGGCGAAAAGGGCTCGGAACGCATTTCCTGGGGCCTGATTTTTCAGTCGTCTTCGATGCCGGCTAGGGCTATGTGTAGGGATGCTCGGAAACAGCGAACCCGGAGGGTCCAGTTGCATGTGGGGCTGCGTAACGGCTCCCCTGGAGAGTTCTCTTGTACCCAAAGCCTTCCTTTGGGGGCACTTTTGGATGGGCGAAAGGGGCTCGCAACGCATTTCCTGGGGCCTGATTTTTCAGTCGTCATCGATGCCGGCTAGGGCTATGTGTAGGGATGCTCATAAACAGCGAACCCGGAGGGTCCAGTTGCATGTGGGGCTGCGTAAAGGCTCCCCTGCGGAGTTCACTTGTACCCAAAGCCTTCCTTTGGGGGCACTTTTGGATGGGCGAAAAGGGCTCGCAACGCATTTCCTGGGGCCTGATTTTTCAGTCGTCTTCAATGCCGGATAGGGCTATGTTTAGGGATGCTCGGAAACAGCGAACCCGGAGGGTCCAGTTGCATGTGGGGCTGCGTAAAGGCTCCCCTGGGGAGTTCACTTGTACCCAAAGCCTTCCTTTGGGGGCACTTTTGGATGGGCGAAAAGGGCTCGGAACGCATTTCCTGGGGCCTGATTTTTCATTCGTCATCGATGCCGGCTAGGGATATGTTCAGGGATGCTCGGAAACAGCGAACCCGTAGGGTCCAGTTGCATGTGGGTCTGCGTAAAGGCTCCACTGGGGAGTTCACTTGTACCCAAAGCCTTCCTTTGGTGACACTTTTGGATAGGCGAAAGGGGCTTGCAACGCGTTTCCTGGGGCCTGATTTTTCATTCGACATCGATGCTGGCTAGGGCTATGTTTAGGGATGCTCGGAAACAGCGAACCCGGAGGGTCCAGTTGCATGTGGGGCCGCGTAAAGACTCCCCTGGGGAGTTCACTTGTACCCAACGCCTTCCTTTGGGGGCACTTGTGGATGGGCGAAAAGGGCTCGCAACGCATTTCCTGGGTCCTGATTTTTCATTCGTCTTCGATGCCGGCTAGGGCTATGTTTAGGGATGCTCGGAAACAGCGAACCCGGATGGTCCAGTTGCATGTGGGGCTGCGTAAAGGCTCCCCTGGGGAGTTCACTTGTACCCAAAGCCTTCCTTTGGGGGCACTTTTGGATGGGCGAAAAGGGCTCGCAACGCATTTCCTGGGGCCTGATTTTTCAGTCGTCTTCGATGACGGCTAGGGCTATGTTTAGGGATGCTCGGAAACAGCGAACCCGGAGGGTCCAGTTGCATGTAGGGCTGCGTAAAGGCTCCCCTGGGGAGTTCACTTGTACCAAAAGCCTTCCTTTGGGGGCACTTTTGGATGGGCGAAAAGGGCTCGCAACGCATTTCCTTGGGCCTGATTTTTCAGTCGTCATCGATGCCGGCTAGGGCTATGTTTAGGGATGCTCGGAAACAGCGAACCCGGAGGATCCAGTTGCATCTGGGTCTGCGTAAAGGCTCCCCTGGGGAGTTCACTTGTACCCAAAGCCTTCCTTTGGGGGCACTTTTGGATGGGCGAAAAGGGCTCGCAACGCATTTCCTGGGGCCTGATTTTTCACTTGTCTCCAAAGACGACTAGTGCTACGTTTAGGTTTGCTCATGAACAGCGAACCCGGAGGGTCCAGTTGCATGTGGGGCTGCGTAAAGGCTCCCCTGGGGAGTTCACTTGTACCCAAAGCCTTCCTTTGGTGACACTTTTGGATGGTCCAAAGGGGCTTGCAACGCGTTTTTGGGGGCCCGTGTTTTCAGTCTTCTCCCATGCCGGCTAGTGATATATTTAGCGTTGTTCGGAAAAATCGAATCCGGAGGGTCCAGTTGCATGTGGGGCTGCGTAAAGGCTCCCCTGGGGAGTTCACTTGTACCCAAAGCCTTCCTTTGGGGGCACTTTTGGATGGGCGAAAAGGGCTCGGAACGCATTTCCTGGGGCCTGATTTTTCAGTCGTCTTCGATGCCGGCTAGGGCTATGTGTAGGGATGCTCGGAAACAGCGAACCCGGAGGGTCCAGTTGCATGTGGGGCTGCGTAACGGCTCCCCTGGAGAGTTCTCTTGTACCCAAAGCCTTCCTTTGGGGGCACTTTTGGATGGGCGAAAGGGGCTCGCAACGCATTTCCTGGGGCCTGATTTTTCAGTCGTCATCGATGCCGGCTAGGGCTATGTGTAGGGATGCTCATAAACAGCGAACCCGGAGGGTCCAGTTGCATGTGGGGCTGCGTAAAGGCTCCCCTGCGGAGTTCACTTGTACCCAAAGCCTTCCTTTGGGGGCACTTTTGGATGGGCGAAAAGGGCTCGCAACGCATTTCCTGGGGCCTGATTTTTCAGTCGTCTTCAATGCCGGATAGGGCTATGTTTAGGGATGCTCGGAAACAGCGAACCCGGAGGGTCCAGTTGCATGTGGGGCTGCGTAAAGGCTCCCCTGGGGAGTTCACTTGTACCCAAAGCCTTCCTTTGGGGGCACTTTTGGATGGGCGAAAAGGGCTCGGAACGCATTTCCTGGGGCCTGATTTTTCATTCGTCATCGATGCCGGCTAGGGATATGTTCAGGGATGCTCGGAAACAGCGAACCCGTAGGGTCCAGTTGCATGTGGGTCTGCGTAAAGGCTCCACTGGGGAGTTCACTTGTACCCAAAGCCTTCCTTTGGTGACACTTTTGGATAGGCGAAAGGGGCTTGCAACGCGTTTCCTGGGGCCTGATTTTTCATTCGACATCGATGCTGGCTAGGGCTATGTTTAGGGATGCTCGGAAACAGCGAACCCGGAGGGTCCAGTTGCATGTGGGGCCGCGTAAAGACTCCCCTGGGGAGTTCACTTGTACCCAACGCCTTCCTTTGGGGGCACTTGTGGATGGGCGAAAAGGGCTCGCAACGCATTTCCTGGGTCCTGATTTTTCATTCGTCTTCGATGCCGGCTAGGGCTATGTTTAGGGATGCTCGGAAACAGCGAACCCGGATGGTCCAGTTGCATGTGGGGCTGCGTAAAGGCTCCCCTGGGGAGTTCACTTGTACCCAAAGCCTTCCTTTGGGGGCACTTTTGGATGGGCGAAAAGGGCTCGCAACGCATTTCCTGGGGCCTGATTTTTCAGTCGTCTTCGATGACGGCTAGGGCTATGTTTAGGGATGCTCGGAAACAGCGAACCCGGAGGGTCCAGTTGCATGTAGGGCTGCGTAAAGGCTCCCCTGGGGAGTTCACTTGTACCAAAAGCCTTCCTTTGGGGGCACTTTTGGATGGGCGAAAAGGGCTCGCAACGCATTTCCTTGGGCCTGATTTTTCAGTCGTCATCGATGCCGGCTAGGGCTATGTTTAGGGATGCTCGGAAACAGCGAACCCGGAGGATCCAGTTGCATCTGGGTCTGCGTAAAGGCTCCCCTGGGGAGTTCACTTGTACCCAAAGCCTTCCTTTGGGGGCACTTTTGGATGGACGAAAACGGCTCGCAACGCATTTCCTGGGGCTGGATTTTTCAGTCGTCTTAGATGCCGGCTAGGGCTATGTTTAGGGATGCTCAGAAACGGCGAACCCGGAGGGTCCAGTTGCATGTGGGGCCGCGTAAAGACTCCCCTGGGGAGTTCACTTGTACCCAAAGCCTTCCTTTGGTGACACTTTTGGATGGTCCAAAGGGGCTTGCAACGCGTTTTTGGGGGTCCGGGTTTTCAGTCTTCTCCCGTGCCGGCTAGTTATATATATAGCGTTGCTCGGAAAAATTGAACCCGGTGGATCCAGTTGCATGTGGGGCTGCGTAAAGGCTCCCCTGGGGAGTTCACTTGTACCCAAAGCCTTCCTTTGGGGGCACTTTTGGATGGGCGAAAAGGGCTCGCAACGCATTTCCTGGGGCCTGATTTTTCATTCGTCATCGATGCCGGCTAGCGCTATGTGTAGGGATGCTCGGAAACAGCGAACCCGGAGGGTCCAGTTGCATGTGGGTCTGCGTAAAGGCTCCACTGGGGAGTTCACTTGCACCCAAAGCCTTCCTTTGGTGACACTTTTGGATGGGCGAAAGGGGCTTGCAACGCGTTTCCTGGGGCCTGATTTTTCATTCGACATCGATGCTGGCTAGGGCTATGTTTAGGGATGCTCGGAAACAGCGAACCCGGAGGGTCCAGTTGCATGTGGGGCCGCGTAAAGACTCCCCTGGGGAGTTCACTTGTACCCAAAGCCTTCCTTTGGGGTCACTTTTGGATGGGCGAAAAGGGCTCGCAACGCATTTCCTGGGGCCTGATTTTTCAGTCGTCTTCGATGACGGCTAGGGCTATGTTTAGGGATGCTCGGAAACAGCGAACCCGGAGGGTCCAGTTGCATGTGGGGCTGCGTAAAGGCTCCCCTGGGGAGTTCACTTGTACCCAAAGCCTTCCTTTGGGGGCACTTTTGGATGGGCGAAAAGGGCTTTCAACGCATTTCCTGGGATCTGATTTTTCAGTCGTCATCGATGCCGGCTAGGGCTATGTTTAGGAATGCTCGGAAACAGCGAACCCGGAGGGTCCAGTTGCATGTGGGGCTGCGTAAAGGCTCCCCTGGGGAGTTCACTTGTACCCAAAGCCTTCCTTTGGGGGCACTTTTGGATGGACGAAAACTGCTCGCAACTCATTTCCTGGGGCTGGATTTTTCAGTCGTCTTCGATGCCGGCTAGGGCTATGTTTAGGGATGCTCAGAAACGGCGAACCCGGAGCGTCCAGTTGCATGTGGGGCCGCGTAAAGACTACCCTGGGGAGTTCACTTGTACCCAAAGCCTTCCTTTGGTGACACTTTTGGATGGTCCAAAGGGGCTTGCAACGCGTTTTTGGGGGTCCGGGTTTTAAGTCTTCTCCCGTGTCGGCTACTTATATATATAGCGTTGCTCGGAAAAATCGAACCCTGAGGATCCAGTTGCATGTGGGGCTGCGTAAAGGCTCCCCTGGGGAGTTCACTTGTACCCAAAGCCTTCCTTTGGGGGCACTTTTGGATGGGCGAAAAGGGCTCGCAACGCATTTCCTGGGGCCTGATTTTTCAGTCGTCATCGATGCCGGCTAGGGCTATGTTTAGGGATGCTCGGAAACAGCGAACCCGGATGGTCCAGTTGCATGTGGGGCTGCGTAAAGGCTCCCCTGGGGAGTTCACTTGTACCAAAAGCCTTCTTTTGGGGGCTCTTTTGGATGGTCCGAAGGGGCTCGAAACGCATTTCCTTGGGACTGATTTTTCAGTCGTCTTCGATGCCGGCTCGGGCTATGTTTAGGGATGCTCGGAAACAGCGAACCCGGAGGGTCCAGTTGCATGTGGGTCTACGTAAAGGCTCCCCTGGGGAGTTCACTTGTACCCAAAGCCTTCCTTTGGGGGCACTTTTGGATTGGCGAATGGGGCTTGTAACGCATTTCCTGGGGCCTTATTTTTCAGTCGTCATCGATGCCGGCTAGGGCTATGTTTAGGGATGCTCGGAAACAGCGAACCCGGAGGGTCCAGTTGCATGTGGGGCTGCGTAAAGGCTCCCCTGGGGAGTTCACTTGTACCCAAAGCCTTCCTTTGGGGGCACTTTTGGATGGGCGAAAAGGGCTCGCAACGCATTTCCTGGGGCCTGATTTTTCAGTCGTCTTCAATGCCGGATAGGGCTATGTTTAGGGATGCTCGGAAACAGCGAACCCGGAGGGTCCAGTTGCATGTGGGGCTGCGTAAAGGCTCCCCTGGGGAGTTCACTTGTACCCAAAGCCTTCCTTTGGGGGCACTTTTGGATGGGCGAAAAGGGCTCGGAACGCATTTCCTGGGGCCTGATTTTTCATTCGTCATCGATGCCGGCTAGGGATATGTTCAGGGATGCTCGGAAACAGCGAACCCGTAGGGTCCAGTTGCATGTGGGTCTGCGTAAAGGCTCCACTGGGGAGTTCACTTGTACCCAAAGCCTTCCTTTGGTGACACTTTTGGATAGGCGAAAGGGGCTTGTAACGCGTTTCCTGGGGCCTGATTTTTCATTCGACATCGATGCTGGCTAGGGCTATGTTTAGGGATGCTCGGAAACAGCGAACCCGGAGGGTCCAGTTGCATGTGGGGCCGCGTAAAGACTCCCCTGGGGAGTTCACTTGTACCCAACGCCTTCCTTTGGGGGCACTTGTGGATGGGCGAAAAGGGCTCGCAACGCATTTCCTGGGTCCTGATTTTTCATTCGTCTTCGATGCCGGCTAGGGCTATGTTTAGGGATGCTCGGAAACAGCGAACCCGGATGGTCCAGTTGCATGTGGGGCTGCGTAAAGGCTCCCCTGGGGAGTTCACTTGTACCCAAAGCCTTCCTTTGGGGGCACTTTTGGATGGGCGAAAAGGGCTCGCAACGCATTTCCTGGGGCCTGATTTTTCAGTCGTCTTCGATGACGGCTAGGGCTATGTTTAGGGATGCTCGGAAACAGCGAACCCGGAGGGTCCAGTTGCATGTAGGGCTGCGTAAAGGCTCCCCTGGGGAGTTCACTTGTACCAAAAGCCTTCCTTTGGGGGCACTTTTGGATGGGCGAAAAGGGCTCGCAACGCATTTCCTTGGGCCTGATTTTTCAGTCGTCATCGATGCCGGCTAGGGCTATGTTTAGGGATGCTCGGAAACAGCGAACCCGGAGGATCCAGTTGCATCTGGGTCTGCGTAAAGGCTCCCCTGGGGAGTTCACTTGTACCCAAAGCCTTCCTTTGGGGGCACTTTTGGATGGACGAAAACGGCTCGCAACGCATTTCCTGGGGCTGGATTTTTCAGTCGTCTTAGATGCCGGCTAGGGCTATGTTTAGGGATGCTCAGAAACGGCGAACCCGGAGGGTCCAGTTGCATGTGGGGCCGCGTAAAGACTCCCCTGGGGAGTTCACTTGTACCCAAAGCCTTCCTTTGGTGACACTTTTGGATGGTCCAAAGGGGCTTGCAACGCGTTTTTGGGGGTCCGGGTTTTCAGTCTTCTCCCGTGCCGGCTAGTTATATATATAGCGTTGCTCGGAAAAATTGAACCCGGTGGATCCAGTTGCATGTGGGGCTGCGTAAAGGCTCCCCTGGGGAGTTCACTTGTACCCAAAGCCTTCCTTTGGGGGCACTTTTGGATGGGCGAAAAGGGCTCGCAACGCATTTCCTGGGGCCTGATTTTTCATTCGTCATCGATGCCGGCTAGGGCTATGTTCAGGGATGCTCGGAAACAGCGAACCCGGAGGGTCCAGTTGCATGTGGGTCTGCGTAAAGGCTCCACTGGGGAGTTCACTTGTACCCAAAGCCTTCCTTTGGTGACACTTTTGGATGGGCGAAAGGGGCTTGCAACGCGTTTCCTGGGGCCTGATTTTTCATTCGACATCGATGCTGGCTAGGGCTATGTTTAGGGATGCTCGGAAACAGCGAACCCGGAGGGTCCAGTTGCATGTGGGGCCGCGTAAAGACTCCCCTGGGGAGTTCACTTGTACCCAAAGCCTTCCTTTGGGGTCACTTTTGGATGGGCGAAAAGGGCTCGCAACGCATTTCCTGGGGCCTGATTTTTCAGTCGTCTTCGATGACGGCTAGGGCTATGTTTAGGGATGCTCGGAAACAGCGAACCCGGAGGGTCCAGTTGCATGTGGGGCTGCGTAAAGGCTCCCCTGGGGAGTTCACTTGTACCCAAAGCCTTCCTTTGGGGGCACTTTTGGATGGGCGAAAAGGGCTTTCAACGCATTTCCTGGGGCCTGATTTTTCAGTCGTCATCGATGCCGGCTAGGGCTATGTTTAGGAATGCTCGGAAACAGCGAACCCGGAGGGTCCAGTTGCATGTGGGGCTGCGTAAAGGCTCCCCTGGGGAGTTCACTTGTACCCAAAGCCTTCCTTTGGGGGCACTTTTGGATGGACGAAAACGGCTCGCAACTCATTTCCTGGGGCTGGATTTTTCAGTCGTCTTTGATGCCGGCTAGGGCTATGTTTAGGGATGCTCAGAAACGGCGAACCCGGAGCGTCCAGTTGCATGTGGGGCCGCGTAAAGACTACCCTGGGGAGTTCACTTGTACCCAAAGCCTTCCTTTGGTGACACTTTTGGATGGTCCAAAGGGGCTTGCAACGCGTTTTTGGGGGTCCGGGTTTTAAGTCTTCTCCCGTGTCGGCTACTTATATATATAGCGTTGCTCGGAAAAATCGAACCCTGAGGATCCAGTTGCATGTGGGGCTGCGTAAAGGCTCCACTGGGGAGTTCACTTGTACCCAAAGCCTTCCTTTGGGGGCACTTTTGGATGGGCGAAAAGGGCTCGCAACGCATTTCCTGGGGCCTGATTTTTCAGTCGTCATCGATGCCGGCTAGGGCTATGTTTAGGGATGCTCGGAAACAGCGAACCCGGAGGGTCCAGTTGCATGTGGGGCTGCGTAAAGGCTCCCCTGGGGAGTTCACTTGTACCAAAAGCCTTCTTTTGGGGGCTCTTTTGGATGGTCCGAAGGGGCTCGAAACGCATTTCCTTGGGACTGATTTTTCAGTCGTCTTCGATGCCGGCTCGGGCTATGTTTAGGGATGCTCGGAAACAGCGAACCCGGAGGGTCCAGTTGCATGTGGGTCTACGTAAAGGCTCCCCTGGGGAGTTCACTTGTACCCAAAGCCTTCCTTTGGGGGCACTTTTGGATTGGCGAATGGGGCTTGTAACGCATTTCCTGGGGCCTTATTTTTCAGTCGTCATCGATGCCGGCTAGGGCTATGTTTAGGGATGCTCGGAAACAGCGAACCCGGAGGGTCCAGTTGCATGTGGGGCTGCGTAAAGGCTCCCCTGGGGAGTTCACTTGTACCAAAAGCCTTCCTTTGGGGGCACTTTTGGATGGGCGAAAAGGGCTCGCAACGCATTTCCTGGGGCCTGATTTTTCTCTTGTCTCCAAAGACGACTAGGACTACGTTTAGGTTTGCTCATGAACAGCGAACCCGGAGGGTCCAGTTGCATGTGGGGCTGCGTAAAGGCTCCCCTGGGGAGGTCACTTGTACCCAAAGCCTTCCTTTGGTGACACTTTGGGATGGTCCAAAGGGGCTTGCAACGCGTTTTCTGGGGCCCGGGTTTTCAGTCTTCTCCCGTGCCGGCTAGTGATATATTTAGCGTTGCTCGGAATAATCGAACCCGGAGGGTCCAGTTGCATGTGGGGCTGCGTAAAGGCTCCCCTGGGGAGTTCACTTGTACTCAAAGCCTTCCTTTGGGGGCACTTTTGGATGGGTGAAAAGGGCTCGGAACGCATTTTTTGGGGCCTGATTTTTCTCTTGTCTCCAAAGACGACTAGGACTACGTTTAGGTTTGCTCATGAACAGCGAACCCGGAGGGTCCAGTTGCATGTGGGGCTGCGTAAAGGCTCCCCTGGGGAGGTCACTTGTACCCAAAGCCTTCCTTTGGTGACACTTTGGGATGGTCCAAAGGGGCTTGCAACGCGTTTTCTGGGGCCCGGGTTTTCAGTCTTCTCCCGTGCCGGCTAGTGATATATTTAGCGTTGCTCGGAATAATCGAACCCGGAGGGTCCAGTTGCATGTGGGGCTGCGTAAAGGCTCCCCTGGGGAGTTCACTTGTACCCAAAGCCTTCCTTTGGGGGCACTTTTGGATGGGTGAAAAGGCTCGGAACGCATTTTTTGGGGCCTGATTTTTCAGTCGTCTTCGATGCCGGCTAGGTCTATGTTTAGGAATGCTCGGAAACAGCGAACCCGGAGGGTCCAGTTGCATTTGGGGCCGCGTAAAGGCTCCCATGGGGAGTTCACTTGTACCCAAAGCCTTCCTTTGGGGGCACTTGTGGATGGGCGAAAAGGGCTCGGAATGCATTTCCTGGGGCCTGATTTTTCATTCGTCATCGATGCCGGCTAGGGCTATGTTCAGGGATGCTCGGAAACAGCGAACCCGGAGGGTCCAGTTGCATGTGGGTCTGCGTAAAAGCTCCACTGGGGAGTTCACTTGTACCAAAAGCCTTCCTTTGGTGACACTTTTGGATGGTCCAAAGGGGCTTGCAACGCGTTTCCTGGGGCCTGATTTTTCATTCGTCATCGATGCTGGCCAGGGATATGTTTAGGGATGCTCAGAAACGGCGAACCCGGAGGGTCCAGTTGCATGTGGGGCCGCGTAAAGACTCCCCTGGGGAGTTCACTTGTACCCAAAGCCTTCCTTTGGGGGCACTTTTGGATGGGCGAAAAGGGCTCGTAACGCGTTTCCTGGGGCCTGATTTTTCAGTCGTCTTCGATGCCGGCTAGGGCTATGTTTAGGGATGCTCGGAAACAACGAACCCGGAGGGTCCAGTTGCATGTGGGGCTGCGTAAAGGCTCCCCTGGGGAGTTCACTTGTACCCAAAGCCTTCCTTTAGTGACACTTTTGGATGGTCCAAAGGGGCTTGCAACGCGTTTTCTGGGACACGGGTTTTCAGTCTTCTCCCATGCCGGCTAGGTCTATGTTTAGGGTTGCTCGGAAAAATCGAACCCGGAGGGTCCAGTTGCATGTGGGGCTGCATAAAGGCTCCCCTGGGGAGTTCACTTGTATTCAAAGCCTTCTTTTGGGGGCTCTTTTGGATGGTCCAAAGGGGCTCGAAACGCATTTCCTGGGGACTGATTTTTCAGTCGTCTTCGATGCCGGCTAGGGCTATGTTTAGGGATGCTCGGAAACAGCGAACCCTGAGGGTCCAGTTGCATGTGGGGCTGCGTAAAGGCTCCCCTGGGGAGTTCACTTGTACCCAAAGCCTTCCTTTGGGGGCACTTTTGGATTGGCGAATGGGGCTTGTAACGCATTTCCTGGGGCCTGATTTTTCAGTCGTCATCGATGCCGGCTAGGGCTATGTTTAGGGATGCTCGGAAACAGCGAACCCGGAGGGTCCAGTTGCATGTGGGGCTGCGTAAAGGCTCCCCTGGGGAGTTCACTTGTACCCAAAGCCTTCCTTTGGGGGCACTTTTGGATGGGCGAAAAGGGCTCGGAACGCATTTCCTGGGGCCTGATTTTTCTCTTGTCTCCAAAGACGACTAGGACTACGTTTAGGTTTGCTCATGAACAGCGAACCCGGAGGGTCCAGTTGCATGTGGGGCTGCGTAAAGGCTCCCCTGGGGAGTTCACTTGTACCCAAAGCCTTCCTTTGGTGACACTTTGGGATGGTCCAAAGGGGCTTGCAACACGTTTTTGGGGGCCCGGGTTTTCAGTCTTCTCCCGTGCCGGGTAGTGATATATTTAGCGTTGCTCGGAAAAATCGAACCCGGAGGGTCCAGTTGCATGTGGGGCTGCGTAAAGGCTCCCCTGGGGAGTTCACTTGTACCCAAAACCTTCCTTTGGGGGCACTTTTGGATGGGTGAAAAGGGCTCGCAACGCATTTTTTGGGGCCTGATTTTTCAGTCGTCTTCGATGCCGGCTAGGTCTATGTTTAGGAATGCTCGGAAACAGCGAACCCGGAGGGTCCAGTTGCATGTGGGGCCGCGTAAAGGCTCCCATGGGGAGTTCACTTGTACCCAAAGCCTTCCTTTGGGGGCACTTGTGGATGGGCGAAAAGGGCTCGCAACGCATTTCCTGGGGCCTGATTTTTCAGTCGTCTTCGATGACGGCTAGGGCTATGTTTAGGGATGCTCGGAAACAGCGAACCCCGAGGGTCCAGTTGCATGTGGGGCTGCGTAAAGGCTCCCCTGGGGAGTTCACTTGTACCCAAAGCCTTCCTTTGGGGGCACTTTTGGATGGGCGAAAAGGTCTCGCAACGCATTTCCTGGGGCCTGATTTTTCAGTCGTTTTCGATGCCGGCTAGGGCTATGTTTAGGGATGCTCGGAAACAGCGAACCCGGAGGGTCCAGTTGCATGTGAAGCTGCGTAAAGGCTCCCCTGGGGAGTTCACTTGTACCCAAAGCCTTCCTTTGGGGGCACTTTTGGATGGGCGAATGGGGCTCGCAACGCATTTCCTGGGGCCTGATTTTTCAGTCGTCTCCGATGTCGGCTAGGGCTACGTTTAGGTTTGATCAGGAATAGCGAACCCGGAGAGTCCAGTTGCATGTGGGGCTGCGTAAAGGCTCCCCTGGGGAGTTCACTTGTACCCAAAGCCTTCCTTTGGGGGCACTTTTGGATGGGCGAAAAGGGCTCGCAACGCATTTCCTGGGGCCTGATTTTTCATTCGTCATCGATGCCGGCTAGGGCTATGTTCAGGGATGCTCGGAAACAGCGAACCCGGAGGGTCCAGTTGCATGTGGGTCTGCGTAAAGGCTCCACTGGGGAGTTCACTTGTACCAAAAGCCTTCCTTTTGGTGACACTTTTGGATGGTCCAAAGGGGCTTGCAACGCGTTTTCTGGGAATCGGGTTTTCAGTCTTCTCCCATGCCGGCTAGGTCTATGTTTAGGGTTGCTCGGAAAAATCGAACCCGGAGGGTCCAGTTGCATGTGGGGCTGCGTAAAGGCTCCCCTGGGGAGTTCACTTGTATCCAAAGCCTTCCTTTGGGGGCACTTTTGGATGGTCCAAAGGGGCTCGAAACGCATTTCCTGGGTCCTGATTTTTCAGTCGTCTCCGATGCCGGCTAGGGCTATGTTTAGGGATGCTCGGAAACAGCGAACCCGGAGGGTCCAGTTGCATGTGGGGCTGCGTAAATGCTCCCCTGGGGAGTTCTCTTGTACCCAAAGCCTTCCTTTGGGGGCACTTTTGGATGGGCGAAATGGGCTCGCAACGCATTTCCTGGGGCCTGATTTTTCATTCGTCTTCAATGCCGGATAGGGCTATGTTTAGGGATGCTCGGAAACAGCGAACCCGGAGGGTCCAGTTGCATGTGGGGCTGCGTAAAGGCTCCCCTGGGGAGTTCACTTGTACCCAAAGCCTTCCTTTGGGGGCACTTTTGGATGGGCGAAAAGGGCTCGCAACGCATTTCCTGGGGCCTGATTTTTCACTCGTCATTGATGCCGGCTAGCGCTATGTGTATGGATGCTCGGAAACAGCGAACCCGGAGGGTCCAGTTGCATGTGGGGCTGCGTAAAGGCTCCCCTGGGGAGTTCACTTGTACCCAAAGCCTTCCTTTGGTGACACTTTTGGATGGTCCAACGGGGCTCGTAACGCGTTTCCTGGGGCCTGATTTTTCAGTCGTCATCGATGCCGGCTAGGGCTATGTTTAGGGATGCTCGGAAACAGCGAACCCGGAGGGTCCAGTTGCATGTGGGGCTGCGTAAAGGCTCCACTGGGGACTTCACTTGTATCCAAAGCCTTCCTTTGGGGGCAGTTTTGGATGGTTCAAAGGGGCTCGGAACGCATTTCCTGGTTCCTGATTTTTCACACGTCTCCGATGACGACTAGGGATTCGTATAGTTTTTCTCAGGAACAGCGAACCCGGAGGGTCCAGTTGCATGTGGGGCTGCGTAAAGGCTCCCCTGGGGAGTTCACTTGTACTCAAAGCCTTCCTTTGGGGGTACTTTTGGATGGGTGAAAAGGGCTCGTAATGCATTTCCTGGACCCTGAATTTTCAGTCGTCTTCGATGCCGGCTAGGGCTATGTTTAGGGATGCTCGGAAACAGCGAACCCGGAGGGTCCAGTTGCATGTGGGGCTGCGTAAAGGCTCCCCTGGGGAGTTCACTTGTCCCAAAAGCCTTCCTTTAGTGACACTTTTGGATGGTCCAAAGGGGCTTGCAACGCGTTTTCTGGGAATCAGGTTTTCAGTCTTCTCCCATGACGGCTAGGTTTATGTTTAGTGTTGCTCGGAAAAATCGAACCCGGAGGGTGCAGTTGCATGTGGGGCTGCATAAAGGCTCCCCTGGGTAGTTCACTTGTACCCAAAGCCTTCCTTTGGGGGCACTTTTGGATTGGCGAATGGGGCTTGTAACGCGTTTCCTGGAGCCTGATTTTTCAGTCGTCATCGATGCCGGCTAGGGCTATGTTTAGGGATGCTCGGAAACAGCGAACCCGGAGGGTCCAGTTGCATGTGGGGCTGCGTAAAGGCTCCCCTGGGGAGTTCACTTGTACCCAAAGCCTTCCTTTGGGGTCACTTTTGGATGGGCGAAAAGGGCTCGCAACGCATTTCCTGGGGCCTGATTTTTCAGTCGTCATCGATGCCGGCTAGGGCTATGTTTAGGGATGCTCGGAAACAGCGAACCCGGAGGGTCCAGTTGCATGTGGGCTGCGTAAAGGCTCCCCTGGGGAGTTCACTTGTACCCAAAGCCTTCCTTTGGGGTCACTTTTGGATGGGCGAAAAGGGCTCGCAATGCATTTCCAGGGGCCTGATTTTTCAGTCGTCATCGATGCCGGCTAGCGCTATGTGTAGGGATGCTCGGAAACAGCGAACCCAGAGGGTCCAGTTGCATGTGGGGCTGCGTAAAGGCTCCCCTGGGGAGTTCACCTGTACCCAAAGCCTTCCTTTGGGGGCACTTTTGGATGGGCGAAAAGGTCTCGTAACGCATTTCCTGGGGCCTGATTTTTCAGTCGTCTTCGATGACGGCTAGCGATATATTTAGGGATGCTCGGAAACAGCGAACCCGGAGGGTCCAGTTGCATGTGGGGCTGCGTAAAGGCTCCCCTGGGGAGTTCTCTTGTACCCAAAGCCTTCCTTTGGGGGCACTTTTGGATGGGCGAAAAGGGCTCGTAATGCATTTCCTGGGGCCTGATTTTTCAGTCGTCATCGATGCCGGCTAGGGCTATGTTTAGGGATGCTCGGAAACAGCGAACCCCGAGGGTCCAGTTGCATGTGGGGCTGCGTAAAGGCTCCCCTGGGGAGTTCACTTGTACCCAAAGCCTTCCTTTGGTGACACTTTTGAATGGTCCAAAGGGGCTTGCAACGCGTTTCCTGGAGCCTGATTTTTCATTTGTCTTCCATGCCGGCTAGAGATATGTTTAGTGATGCTCAGAAACAGCGAACCCGGAGGGTCCAGTTGCATGTGGGGCCGCATAAAGACTACCCTGGGGAGTTCACTTGTACCCAAAGCCTTCCTTTGGGGGCACTTTTGGATGGGCGAAAAGGGCTCGGAACACATTTCCTGGGGCCTAATTTTTCAGTCGTCTTCGATGACGGCTAGGGCTATGTTTAGGGATGCTCGGAAACAGCGAACCCGGAGGGTCCAGTTGCATGTGGGGCTGCGTAAAGGCTCCCCTGGGGGTTCACTTGTACCCAAAGCCTTCCTTTTGTGACACTTTTGGATGGTCCAAAGTGGCTTGAAACTCGTTTTCTGGGGCCCGGGTTTTCAGTCTTCTCCCATGCCGGCTAGGGATATATTTAGGGTTGCTCGGAAAAATCGAACCCGGAGGGTCCAGTTGCATGTGGGGCTGCGTAAAGGCTCCCCTGGGGAGTTCACTTGTATCCAAAGCCTTCTTTTGGGGGCACTTTTGGAATGTCCAAAGGGTCTCGAAACGCATTTCCTGGGGCCTGATTTTTCAGTCGTCTCCGATGACGGCTAGGGATTCGTTTAGGTTTTCTCAGGAACAGCGAACCCGGAGGGTCCAGTTGCATGTGGGGCTGCGTAAAGGCTCCCCTGGGGAGTTATCTTGTACCCAAAGCCTTCCTTTGGGGACACTTTTGGATGGGCGAAAAGGGCTCGCAACGCATTTCCTGGGGCCTGATTTTTCAGTCGTCTCCGATGACGGCTAGGGCTACGTTTAGGTTTGTTCAGGAATAGCGAACCCGGAGGGTCCAGTTGCATGTGGGGCTGCGTACAGGCTCCCCTGGGGAGTTCATTGTACCCAAAGCCTTCCTTTGGGGGCACTTTTGGATGGGCGAAAAGGGCTCGTAATGCATTTCCTGGGGCCTGATTTTTAAGTCGTCTTCGATGCCGGCTAGGGCTATGTTTAGGGATGCTCGCAAACAGCGAACCCGGAGGGTCCAGTTGCATGTGGGGCTGCGTAAAGGCTCCCCTGGGGAGTTCACCTGTACCCAAAGCCTTCCTTTGGGGGCACTTTTGGATGGGCGAAATGGGCTCGTAACGCATTTTCTGGGGCCTGATTTTTCAGTCTTCATCCATGCCGGCTAGGGCTATGTTTAGGGATGCTCGGAAACAGCGAAACCGGAGGGTCCAGTTGCATGTGGGGCTGCGTAAAGGCTCCCCTGGGGAGTTCACTTGTACCCAAAGCCTTCCTTTGGGGGCACTTTTGGATGGGCGAAAAGGGCTCGCAACGCATTTCCTGGGGCCTGATTTTTCAATTGTCTCCAAAGACGGCTAGGGCTATGTTTAGGGATGCTCAGAAACAGCGAACCCGGAGGGTCCAGTTGCATGTGGGGCTGCGTAGAGGCTCCCCTGGGGAGTTCACTTGTACCCAAAGCCTTCCTTTGGGGGCACTTTTGGATGGGCGAAAAGGGCTCGTAATGCATTTCCTGGGGCCTGATTTTTAAGTCGTCTTCGATGCCGGCTAGGGCTATGTTTAGGGATGCTCGGAAACAGCGAACCCGGAGGGTCCAGTTGCATGTGGGGCTGCGTAAAGGCTCCCCTGGGGAGTTCACTTGTACCCAAAGCCTTCCTTTGGGGGCACTTTTGGATGGGCAAAATGGGCTCGTAACGCATTTTCTGGGGCCTGATTTTTCAGTCTTCATCCATGCCGGCTAGGGCTATGTTTAGGGATGCTCGGAAACAACGAACCCGGAGGGTCCAGTTGCATGTGGGGCTGCGTAAAGGCTCCCCTGGGGAGTTCACTTGTACCCAAAGCCTTCCTTTGGGGGCACTTTTGGATGGGCGAAAAGGGCTCGCAACGCATTTCCTGGGGCCTGATTTTTCATTCGTCTCCGATGACTGCTAGGGCTATGTTTAGGGATGCTCGGAAACAGCGAACCCGGAGGGTCCAGTTGCATGTGGGGCTGCGTAAAGGCTCCCCTGGGGAGTTCACTTGTACCCAAAGCCTTCCTTTGGTGACACTTTTGGATGGTCCAAAGTGGCTTGAAACTCGTTTTCTGGGGCCCGGGTTTTCAGTCTTCTCCCATGCCGGCTAGGGATATATTTAGCGTTGCTCGGAAAAATCGAACCCGGAGGGTCCAGTTGCATGTGGGGCTGCGTAAAGACTCCCCTGGGGAGTTCACTTGTACCCAAAGCCTTCCTTTGGGGGCACTTTTGGATGGTCCAAAGGGGCTCGCAACGCATTTCCTGGGGCCTGATTTTTCACTCGTCTCCGATGACGGCTAGGGATTCGTTTAGGTTTTCTCAGGAACAGCGAACCCGGAGGGTCCAGTTGCATGTGGGGCTGCGTAAAGGCTCCCCTGGGGAGTTCACTTGTACCCAAAGCCTTCCTTTTGTGACACTTTTGGATGGTCCAAAGTGGCTTGAAACTCGTTTTCTGGGGCCCGGGTTTTCAGTCTTCTCCCATGCCTGCTAGGGATATATTTAGGGTTGCTCGGAAAAATCGAACCCGGAGGGTCCAGTTGCATGTGGGGCTGCGTAAAGGCTCCCCTGGGGAGTTCACTTGTACCCAAAACCTTCCTTTGGTGACACTTTTGGATGGTCCAAAGTGGCTCGAAACTCGTTTTCTGGGGCCCGGGTTTTCAGTCTTCTCCCATGCCTGCTAGGGATATATTTAGGGTTGCTCGGAAAAATCGAACCCGGAGGGTCCAGTTGCATGTGGGGCTGCGTAAAGGCTCCCCTGGGGATTTCACTTGTATCCAAAGCCTTCTTTTGGGGGCACTTTTTGATGGTCCAAAGGGGCTCGAAACGCATTTCCTGGGGCCTGATTTTTCAGTCGTCTCCGTTGACGGCTAGGGATTCGTTTAGGTTTTCTCAGGAACAGCGAACCCGGAGGGTCCAGTTGCATGTGGGGCTGCGTAAAGGCTCCCCTTGGGAGTTATCTTGCACCCAAAGCCTTCCTTTGGGGGCACTTTTGGATGGGCGAAAAGGGCTCGCAACGCATTTCCTGGGGCCTGATTTTTCAGTCGTCTCCGATGACGGCTATGGCTACGTTTAGGTTTGCTCAGGAATAGCGAACCCGGAGGGTCCAGTTGCATGTGGGGCTGCGTACAGGCTCCCCTGGGGAGTTCATTGTACCCAAAGCCTTCCTTTGGGGGCATTTTGGATGGGCGAAAAGGGCTTTCAACGCATTTCCTGGGGCCTGATTTTTCACTCGTCTTCGATGCCGGCTAGAAATATGTTTAGGGATGCTCGGAAACAGTGAACCCGGAGGGTCCAGTTGCATGTGGGGCTGCGTAAAGACTCCCTTGGGAGTTCTTTGTACCCAAAGCCTTCCTTTGGGGGCACTTTTGGATTGACGAATGGGGCTTGCAACGCATTTCATTGGGCCTTATTTTTCAGTCGTCATCGATGCCGGCTCGGGCTATGTTTAGGGATGCTCGGAAACAGCGAACCCGGAGGGTCCAGTTGCATGTGGGGCTGCGTAAAGGCTCCCCTGGGGAGTTCACTTGTACCCAAAGCCTTCCTTTGGGGGCACTTTTGGATGGGCGAAAAGGGCTCGCAACGCATTTCCTGGGGCCTGATTTTTCAATTGTCTCCAAAGACGGCTAGGGCTACGTTTAGGTTTTCTCATGAACAGCGAACCCGGAAGGTCCAGTTGCATGTGGGGCTGCGTAAAGGCTCCCCTGGGGAGTTCACTTGTACCCAAAGCCTTCCTTTGGGGGCACTTTTGGATGGGCTAATGGGGCTTGTAATGCATTTCCTGGGGCCTGATTTTTCAGTCGTCTCTGATGACGGCTAGGGCTACGTTTAGGTTTGCTCAGGAACAGCGAACCCGGAGGGTCCAGTTGCATATGGGGCTGCGTAAAGGCTCCCCTGGGGAGTTCACTTGTACCCAAAGCCTTCCTTTGGGGGCACTTTTGGATGGGCGAAAAGGGGTTTCAACGCATTTCCTGGGGCCTGATTTTTCAGTCGTCTTCGATGCCGGCTAGAGATATGTTTAGGGATGCTCGGAAACAGCGAACCCGGAGGGTCCAGTTGCATGTGGGGCTGCGTAAAGGCTCCCCTGGGGAGTTCACTTGTACCCAAAGCCTTCCTTTTGGGGGCACTTTTGGATGGGCGAAAAGGGCTCGGAACACATTTCCTGGGGCCTAATTTTTCAGTCGTCTTCGATGACGGCTAGGGCTATGTTTAGGGATGCTCGGAAACAGCGAACCCGGAGGGTCCAGTTGCATGTGGGGCTGCGTAAAGGCTCCCCTGGGGAGTTCACTTGTACCCAAAGCCTTCCTTTGGGGGCACTTTTGGATTGGCGAATGGGGCTTGCAACGCATTTCCTGGGGCCTGATTTCTCAGTCGTCATCGATGCCGGCTAGTGCTATGTTTAGGGATGCTCGGAAACAGCGAACCCGGAGGGTCCAGTTGCATGTGGGGCTGCGTAAAGGCTCCCCTGGGGAGTTCACTTGTACCCAAAGCCTTCCTTTGGGGGCACTTTTGGATGGGCGAAAAGGGCGTGGAACGCATTTCCTGGGGCCTGATTTTTCAGTCGTCTTCGATGCCGGCTAGTGCTATGTTTAGGGATGCTCAGAAACAGCGAACCCGGAGGGTCCAGTTGCATGTGGGGCTGCGTAAAGGCTCCCATGGGGAGTTCACTTGTACCCAAAGCCTTCCTTTGGGGGCACTTTTGGATGGGCGAAAAGGGTTCGCAACGCATTTCCTGGGGCCTGATTTTTCAGTCGTCTTCGATGCCGGCTAGGGCTATGTGTAGGGATGCTCGGAAACAGCGAACCCCGAGGGTCCAGTTGCATATGGGGCTGCGTAAAGGCTCCCCTGGGTTGTTCACTTGTACCCAAAGCCTTCCTTTGGGGGCACTTTTGGATGGGTGAAAAGGGCTCATAATGCATTTCCTGGGGCCTGATTTTTAAGTCGTCTTCGATGCCGGCTAGGGCTATGTTTAGGGATGCTCGGAAACAGCGAACCCGGAGGGTCCAGTTGCATGTGGGGCTGCGTAAAGGCTCCCCTGGGGAGTTCACTTGTACCCAAAGCCTTCCTTTGGGGGCACTTTTGGATGGGCGAAAAGGGCTCGCAACGCATTTCCTGGGGCCTGATTTTTCAATTGTCTCCAAAGACGGCTAGGGCTACGTTTAGGTTTGCTCATGAACAGCGAACCCGGAAGGTCCAGTTGCATGTGGGGCTGCGTAAAGGCTCCCCTGGGGAGTTCACTTGTACCCAAAGCCTTCCTTTGGGGGCACTTTTGGATGGGTGAAAAGGGCTCGTAACACATTTCCTGGGGCCTGATTTTTCATTCGTCATCGATGCCGGCTAGGGCTATGTTTAGGGATGCTCGGAAACAGCTAACCCGGAGGGTCCAGTTGCATGTGGGGCTGCGTAAAGGCTCCCCTGGGGAGTTCACTTGTACCCAAAGCCTTCCTTTGGTGACACTTTTGGATGGTCCAAAGTGGCTTGAAACTCGTTTTCTGGGGCCCGGGTTTTCAGTCTTCTCCCATGCCGGCTAGGGATATATTAGGGTTGCTCGGAAAAATCGAACCCGGAGGGTCCAGTTGCATGTGGGGCTGCGTAAAGGCTCCCCTGGGGAGTTCACTTGTATCCAAAGCCTTCTTTTGGGGGCACTTTTGGATGGTCCAAAGGGTCTCGAAACGCATTTCCTGGGGCCTGATTTTTCAGTCGTCTCCGATGACGGCTAGGGATTCGTTTAGGTTTTCTCAGGAACAGCGAACCCGGAGGGTCCAGTTGCATGTGGGGCTGCGTAAAGGCTCCCCTTGGGAGTTATCTTGTGCCCAAAGCCTTCCTTTGGGGGCACTTTTGGATGGGCGAAAAGGGCTCGCAACGCATTTCCTGGGGCCTGATTTTTCAGTCGTCTCCGATGACGGCTAGGGCTACGTTTAGGTTTGCTCAGGAATAGCGAACCCGGAGGGTCCAGTTGCATGTGGGGCTGCGTACAGGCTCCCCTGGGGAGTTCATTGTACCCAAAGCCTTCCTTTGGGGGCACTTTTGGATGGGCGAAAAGGGCTTTCAACGCATTTCCTGGGGCCTGATTTTTCACTCGTCTTCGATGCCGGCTAGAGATAAGTTTAGGGATGCTCGGAAACAGCGAACCCTGAGGGTCCAGTTGCATGTGGGGCTGCGTAAAGACTCCCTTGGGAGTTCTCTTGTACCCAAAGCCTTCCTTTGGGGGCACTTTTGGATTGACGAATGGGGCTTGCAACGCATTTCCTTGGGCCTTATTTTTCAGTCGTCATCGTTGCCGGCTCGGGCTATGTTTAGGGATGCTCGGAAACAGCGAACCCGGAGGGTCCAGTTGGATGTGGGGCTGCGTAAAGGCTCCCCTGGGGAGTTCACTTGTACCCAAAGCCTTCCTTTGGGGTCACTTTTGGATGGGCGAAAAGGGCTTTCAACGCATTTCCTGGGGCCTGATTTTTCACTCGTCTTCGATGCCGGCTAGTGCTATGTTTAGGGATGCTCAGAAACAGCGAACCCGGAGGGTCCAGTTGCATGTGGGGCTGCGTAAAGGCTCCCCTGGGGAGTTCACTTGTACCCAAAGCCTTCCTTTGGGGGCACTTTTGGATGGGCAAAAAGGGCTTGTAACGCATTTCCTGGGGCCTGATTTTTCACTCGTCTTCGATGCCGGCTAGGGCTATGTTTAGGGATGCTCGGAAACAGCGAACCCCGAGGGTCCAGTTGCATGTGGGGCTGCGTAAAGGCTCCCCTGGGGAGTTCACTTGTACCCAAAGCCTTCCATTGGGGGCACTTTTGGATGGGCGAAAAGGGCTCGCAACGCACTTCCTGGGGCCTGATTTTTCAGTCGTCTCCGATGACGGCTAGGGCTACGTTTAGGTTTGCTCAGGAACAGCGAACCCGGAGGGTCCAGTTGCATGTGGGGCTGCGTAAAGGCTCCCATGGGGAGTTCACTTGTACCCAAAGCCTTCCTTTGGGGGCACTTTTGGATGGGCGAAAAGGGGTTTCAACGCATTTCCTGGGGCCTGATTTTTCACTCGTCTTCGATGCCGGCTAGAGATATGTTTAGGGATGCTCGGAAACAGCGAACCCGGAGGGTCCAGTTGCATGTGGGGCTGCGTAAAGGCTCCCCTGGGGAGTTCACTTGTACCCAAAGCCTTCCTTTTGGGGGCACTTTTGGATGGGCGAAAAGGGCTCGTAACGCATTTCCTCGGGCCTGATTTTTCATTCGTCTTCGATGCCGGCTAGTGCTATGTTTAGGGATGCTCGGAAACAGCGAACCCGGAGGGTCCAGTTGCATGTGGGGCTGCGTAAAGGCTCCCCTGGGGAGTTCACTTGTACCAAAAGCCTTCCTTTGGGGGCACTTTTGGATCGTCCAAAGGGGCTTGCAACGCATTTCCAGGGGCCTGATTTTTCAGTCGTCTTCGATGCCGGCTAGGGATATGTTTAGGGATGCTCGGAAACAGCGAACCCGGAGGGTCCAGTTGCATGTGGGGCTGTGTAAAGGCTCCCCTGGGGAGTTCACTTGTACCCAAAGCCTTCCTTTGGGGGCACTTTTGGATGGGCGCAAAAGTCTTGCAACGCATTTCCTGAGGCCTGATTTTTCAGTTGTCTTCGATGCCGGCTAGGGCTATGTTTAGGGATGCTCGGAACCAGTGAACCCGGAGGGTCCAGTTGCATGTGGGGCTGCGTAAAGGCTCCCCTGGGGAGTTCACTTGTACCCAAAGCCTTCCTTTGGGGGCACTTTTGGATGGGCGAAAAGGGGTTACAACGCATTTCCTGGGGCCTGATTTTTCACTCGTCTTCGATGCCGGCTAGAGATATTTTTAGGGATGCTCGAAAACAGCGAACCCGGAGGGTCCAGTTGCATGTGGGGCTGCGTAAAGGCTCCCCTGGGGAGTTCACTTGTACCCAAAGCCTTCCTTTGGGGGCACTTTTGGATGGTCCAAAGGGGCTTGCAACAAGTTTCCTGGGGCCTGATTTTTCAGTCGTCTTCGATGCCGGCTAGGGCTATGTTTAGGGATGCTCGGAAACAGCGAACCCGGAGGGTCCAGTTGCATGTGGGGCTGTGTAAAGGCTCCCCTGGGGAGTTCACTTGTACCCAAAGCCTTCCTTTGGGGGCACTTTTGGATGGGCGCAAAAGTCTTGCAACGCATTTCCTGGGGCCTGATTTTTCACTCGTCTTCGATGCCGTTTAGGGCTATGTTTTGGGATGCTCGGAAACAGCGAACCCCGAGGGTCCAGTTGCATGTGGGGCTGCGTAAAGGCTCCCCTGGGGAGTTCACTTGTACCCAAAGCCTTCCTTTGGGGGCACTTTTGAATGGGCGAAAAAGTCTTGCAACGCATTTCCTGGGGCCTGATTTTTCAGTCGTCTTCGATGCCGGCTAGGGCTATGTTTAGGGATGCTCGGAAACAGCGAACCCCGAGGGTCCAGTTGCATGTGGGGCTGCGTAAAGGCTCCCCTGGGGAGTTCACTTGTACCCAAAGCCTTCCTTTGGGGGCACTTTTGGATGGGTGAAAAGGGCTCGCAACGCATTTCCTGGGGCCTGATTTTTCACTCGTCTTCGATGCGGGCTAGGGCTATGTTTAGGGATGCTCGGAAACAGCGAACCCGGAGGGTCCAGTTGCATGTGGGGCTGCGTAAAGGCTCCCCTGGGGAGTTCACTTGTACCAAAAGCCTTCCTTTGGTGACACTTTTGGATGGTCCAAAGGGACTTGCAACAAGTTTCCTGGGGCCTGATTTTTCACTCGTCTTCGATGCCGGCTAGGGCTATGTTTAGGGATGCTCGGAAACAGCGAACCCGGAGGGTCCAGTTGCATGTGGGGCTGCGTAAAGGCTCCCCTGGGGAGTTCTCTTGTACCCAAAGCCTTCCTTTGGGGGCACTTTTGGATGGTCCAAAGGGGCTTGCAACGCGTTTCCTGGGGCCGGATTTTTCAGTCGTCTTCGATGCCGGCTACGGATATATTTAGGTTTGCTCGGAAAAATCGAACCCGAAGGGTCCAGTTGCATGTGGGGCTGCGTAAAGGCTCCCCTGGGGAGTTCACTTGTACCAAAAGCCTTCCTTTGGGGGCACTTTTGGATGGGCGAAAAGGGCTCGGAACGCATTTCCTGGGGCCTGATTTTTCAGTCGTCTCCGATGACGGCTAGGGCTACGTTTAGGTTTGCTCAGGAATAGCGAACCCGGAGGGTCCAGTTGCATGTGGGGCTGCGTACAGGCTCCCCTGGGGAGTTCATTGTACCCAAAGCCTTCCTTTGGGGGCACTTTTGGATGGGCGAAAAGGGCTTTCAACGCATTTCCTGGGGCCTGATTTTTCACTCGTCTTCGATGCCGGCTAGAGCTATGTTTACGGATGCTCGGAAACAGCGAACGCTGAGGGTCCAATTGCATGTGTGGCTGTGTAAAGACTCCCTTGGGAGTTCTCTTGTACCCAAAGCCTTCCTTTGGGGGCACTTTTGGATTGACGAATGGGGCTTGCAACGCATTTCCTTGGGCCTTATTTTTCAGTCGTCATCGTTGCCGGCTCGGGATATGTTTAGGGATGCTCGCAAACAGCGAACCCGGAGGGTCCAGTTGCATGTGGGGCTGCGTAAAGGCTCCCCTGGGTAGTTCAATTGTACCCAAAGCCTTCCTTTGGGGGCACTTTTGGATTGGCGAATGGGGCTTGCAACGCATTTCCTGGGGCCTGATTTCTCAGTCGTTATCGATGCCGGCTAGTGCTATGTTTAGGGATGCTCGGAAACAGCGAACCCGGAGGGTCCAGTTGCATGTGGGGCTGCGTAAAGGCTCCCCTGGGGAGTTCACTTGTACCCAAAGCCTTCCTTTGGGGTCACTTTTGGATGGGCGAAAAGGGCTCGCAACGCATTTCCTGGGGCCTGATTTTTCACTCGTCTTCGATGCCGGCTAGTGCTATGTTTAGGGATGCTCAGAAACAGCGAACCCGGAGGGTCCAGTTGCATGTGGGGCTGCGTAAAGGCTCCCCTGGGGAGTTCACTTGTATCCAAAGCCTTCTTTTGGGGGCACTTTTAGATGGTCCAAAGGGGCTCGGAACGCATTTCCTGGGTCCTGATTTTTCAGTCGTCTCCCATGACGGCTAGGGATTCGTTTAGGTTTTCTCAGGAACAGCGAACCCGGAGGGTCCAGTTGCATGTGGGGCTGCGTAAAGGCTCCCCTTGGGAGTTATCTTGTACCCAAAGCCTTCCTTTGGGGGCACTTTTGGATGGGCGAAAAGGGCTCGCAACGCATTTCCTGGGGCCTGATTTTTCAGTCGTCTCCGATGACGGCTAGGGCTACGTTTAGGTTTGCTCAGGAATAGCGAACCCGGAGGGTCCAGTTGCATGTGGGGCTGCGTAAAGACTCCCTTGGGAGTTCTCTTGTACCCAAAGCCTTCCTTTGGGGGCACTTTTGGATTGACGAATGGGGCTTGCAACGCATTTCCTTGGGTCTTATTTTTCAGTCGTCATCGATGCCGGCTCGGGCTATGTTTAGGGATGCTCGCAAACAGCGAACCCGGAGGGTCCAGTTGCATGTGGGGCTGCGTAAAGGCTCCCCTGGGTAGTTCACTTGTACCCAAAGCCTTTCTTTGGGGGCACTTTTGGATTGGCGAATATGGCTTGCAACGCATTTCCTGGGGCCTGATTTTTCAGTCGTCATCGATGCCGGCTAGTGCTATGTTTAGGGATGCTCGGAAACAGCGAACCCGGAGGGTCCAGTTGCATGTGGGGCTGCGTAAAGGCTCCCCTGGAGAGTTCACTTGTACCCAAAGCCTTCCTTTGGGGTCACTTTTGGATGGGCGAAAAGCGCTCGCAACGCATTTCCTGGGGCCTGATTTTTCAGTCGTCTTCGATGCCGGCTAGTGCTATGTTTAGGGATGCTCAGAAACAGCGAACCCGGAGGGTCCAGTTGCATGTGGGGCTGCGTAAAGGCTCCCCTGGGGAGTTCACTTGTACCCAAAGCCTTCCTTTGGGGGCACTTTTGGATGGGCGAAAGGGGCTCGCAACGCATTTCCTGGGGCCTGATTTTTCAGTCGTCAACGATGCCGGCTAGGGCTATGTTTAGGGATGCTCGGAAACAGCGAACCCCGAGTGTCCAGTTGCATGTGGGGCTGCGTAAAGGCTCCCCTGGGGAGTTCACTTGTACCCAAAGCCTTCCTTTGGGGGCACTTTTGGATGGGCGAAAAGGGCTCGCAACGCATTTCCTGGGGCCTGATTTTTCAGTCGTCTCCGATGACGGCTAGGGCTACGTTTAGGTTTGCTCAGGAACAGCGAACCCGGAGGGTCCAGTTGCATGTGGGGCTGCGTAAAGGCTCCCCTGGGGAGTTCACTTGTACCCAAAGCCTTCCTTTGGGGGCACTTTTGGATGGGCGAAAAGGGGTTACAACGCATTTCCTGGGGCCTGATTTTTCACTCGTCTTCGATGCCGGCTAGAGATATGTTTAGGGATGCTCGGAAACAGCGAACCCGGAGGGTCCAGTTGCATGTGGGGCTGCGTAAAGGCTCCCCTGGGGAGTTCACTTGTACCCAAAGCCTTCCTTTGGGGGCACTTTTGGATGGGCGAAAAGGGCTCGCAACGCATTTCCTGGGGCCTGATTTTTCACTCGTCTTCGATGCGGGCTAGGGCTATGTTTAGGGATGCTCGGAAACAGCGAACCCGGAGGGTCCAGTTGCATGTGGGGCTGCGTAAAGGCTCCCCTGGGGAGTTCACTTGTACCCAAAGCCTTCCTTTGGGGGCACTTTTGGATGGGCGAAAAGGGCTTGGAACGCATTTCCTGGGGCCTGATTTTTCAGTCGTCTTCGATGCCGGTTAGTGCTATGTTTAGGGATGCTCAGAAACAGCGAACCCGGAGGGTCCAGTTGCATGTGGGGCTGCGTAAAGGCTCCCCTGGGGAGTTCACTTGTACCCAAAGCCTTCCTTTGGGGGCACTTTTGGATGGGCGAAAGGGGCTCGCAACGCATTTCCTGGGGCCTGATTTTTCAGTCGTCTTCGATGCCGGCTAGGGCTATGTTTAGGGATGCTCGGAAACAGCGAACCCCGAGGGTCCAGTTGCATGTGGGGCTGCGTAAAGGCTCCCCTGGGGAGTTCACTTGTACCCAAAGCCTTCCTTTGGGGGCACTTTTGGATGGGCGAAAAGGGCTCGTAACGCATTTCCTCGGGCCATTTTTTCAGTCTTCATCCATGCCGGCTAGGGATATGTTTAGGGATGCTCGGAAACAGCGAACCCGGAGGGTCCAGTTGCATGTGGGGCTGCATAAAGGCTCCACTGGGGAGTTCACTTGTACCCAAAGCCTTCCTTTGGGGGCACTTTTGGATGGGCGAAAAGGGCTCGCAACGCATTTCCTGGGGCCTGCTTTTTCACTTGTCTCCAAAGACGGCTAGGGCTACGTTTAGGTTTGCTCATGAACAGCGAACCCGGAGGGTCCAGTTGCATGTGGGGCTGCGTAAAGGCTCCCCTGGGGAGTTCACTTGTACCCAAAGCCTTCCTTTGGGGGCACTTTTGGATGGGCGAAAAGGGCTTGGAACGCATTTCCTGGGGCCTGATTTATCGTCGTCTCCGATGATTGCTAGGGCTATGTTTAGGGATGCTCGGAAAAAGCGAACCCGGAGGGTCCAGTTGCATGTGGGGCTGCGTAAAGGCTCCCCTGGGGAGTTCACTTGTACCCAAAGCCTTCTTTTGGGGGCACTTTTGGATGGACGAAAAGGGCTCGTAACGCATTTCCTGGGGCCTGATTTTTCAGTCCTCTCCGATGACGGCTAGGGTTTCGTTTAGATTTTCTCAAGAACAGCGAACCCGAAGGGTCCAGTTGCATGTGGGGCTGCGTAAAGGCTCCCCTGGGGAGTTCACTTGTACCCAAAGCCTTCCTTTGGGGGCACTTTTGGATGGGCGAAAAGGGCTCGCAACGCATTTCCTGGGGCCTGATTTTTCACTCGTCTTCGATGCGGGCTAGGGCTATGTTTAGGGATGCTCGGAAACAGCGAACCCGGAGGGTCCAGTTGCATGTGGGGCTGCGTAAAGGCTCCCCTGGGGAGTTCACTTGTACCCAAAGCCTTCCTTTGGTGACACTTTTGGATGATCCAAAGGGGCTCGCAACGCATTTCCTGGGGCCTGATTTTTCAGTCGTCTTCGATGCCGGCTAGGGCTATGTGTAGGGATGCTCGGAAACAGCGAACCCCGAGGGTCCAGTTGCATGTGGGGCTGCGTAAAGGCTCCCCTGGGGAGTTCACTTGTACCCAAAGCCTTCCTTTGGGGGCACTTTTGGATGGGTGAAAAGGGCTCGTAATGCATTTCCTGGGGCCTGATTTTTAAGTCGTCTTCGATGCCGGCTAGGGCTATGTTTAGGGATGCTCGGAAACAGCGAACCCGGAGGGTCCAGTTGCATGTGGGGCTGCGTAAAGGCTCCCATGGGGAGTTCACTTGTACCCAAAGCCTTCCTTTGGGGTCACTTTTGGATGGGCGAAAAGGGCTCGCAACGCATTTCATGGGGCCTGATTTTTCAGTCGTCTTCGATGCCGGCTAGGGCTATGTTTAGGGATGCTCGGAAATAGCGAACCCGGAGGGTCCAGTTGCATGTGGGGCTGCGTAAAGGCTCCCCTGGGGAGTTCACTTGTACCCAAAGCCTTCCTTTGGGGGCACTTTTGGATGGGCGAAAAGGGCTCGCAACGCATTTCCTGGGGCCTGATTTTTCAGTCGTCTTCGATGCCGGCTAGGGCTATGTTTAGGGATGCTCGGAAACAGCGAACCCGGAGGGTCCAGTTGCATGTGGGGCTGCGTAAAGGCTCCCCTGGGGAGTTCTTTTGTACCCAAAGCCTTCCTTTGGGGGCACTTTTGGATGGGCGAAAAGGGCTCGTAATGCATTTCCTGGGGCCTGATTTTTCATTCGTCATCGATGCCGGCTAGGGATATGTTTAGGGATGCTCGGAAACAGCTAACCCGGAGGGTCCAGTTGCATGTGGGGCTGCGTAAAGGCTCCCCTGGGGAGTTCACTTGTACCCAAAGCCTTCGTTTGGGGGCACTTTTGGATGGGCGAAAGGGGCTCGCAACGCATTTCCTGGGGCCTGATTTTTCAGTCGTCAACGATGCCGGCTAGGGCTACGTTTAGGTTTGCTCATGAACAGCGAACCCGGAGGGTCCAGTTGCATGTGGGGCTGCGTAAAGGCTCCCCTGGGGAGTTCACTTGTACCCAAAGCCTTCCTTTGGGGGCACTTTTGGATGGGCGAAAAGGGCTTGGAACGCATTTCCTGGGGCCTGATTTTTCGTCGTCTCCGAAGATTGCTAGGGCTATGTTTAGGGATGCTCGGAAAAAGCGAACCCGGAGGGTCCAGTTGCATGTGGGGCTGCGTAAAGGCTCCCCTGGGGAGTTCACTTGTACCCAAAGCCTTCTTTTGGGGGCACTTTTGGATGGACGAAAAGGGCTCGTAACGCATTTCCTGGGGCCTGATTTTTCAGTCGTCTCCGATGACGGCTAGGGTTTCGTAAAGATTTTCTCAGGAACAGCGAACCCGAAGGGTCCAGTTGCATGTGGGGCTGCGTAAAGGCTCCCCTGGGGAGTTCACTTGTACCCAAAGCCTTCCTTTGGGGGCACTTTTGGATGGGCGAAAAGGGCTCGCAACGCATTTCCTGGGGCCTGATTTTTCACTCGTCTTCGATGCGGGCTAGGGCTATGTTTAGGGATGCTCGGAAACAGCGAACCCGGAGGGTCCAGTTGCATGTGGGGCTGCGTAAAGGCTCCCCTGGGGAGTTCACTTGTACCCAAAGCCTTCCTTTGGGGGCACTTTTGGATGGGCGAAAAGGGCTCGCAACGCATTTCATGGGGCCTGATTTTTCAGTCGTCTTCGATGCCGGCTAGTGCTATGTTTAGGGATGCTCAGAAACAGCGAACCCGGAGGGTCCAGTTGCATGTGGGGCTGCGTAAAGGCTCCCCTGGGGAGTTCACTTGTACCCAAAGCCTTCCTTTGGGGGCACTTTTGGATGGGCGAAAGGGGCTCGCAACGCATTTCCTGGGGCCTGATTTTTCAGTCGTCTTCGATGCCGGCTAGGACTATGTGTAGGGATGCTCGGAAACAGCGAACCCCGAGGGTCCAGTTGCATGTGGGGCTGCGTAAAGGCTCCCCTGGGGAGTTCACTTGTTCCCAAAGCCTTCCTTTGGGGGCACTTTTGGATGGGTGAAAAGGGCTCGTAATGCATTTCCTGGGGCCTGATTTTTAAGTCGTCTTCGATGCCGGCTAGGGCTATGTTTAGGGATGCTCGGAAACAGCGAACCCGGAGGGTCCAGTTGCATGTGGGGCTGCGTAAAGGCTCCCCTGGGGAGTTCACTTGTACCCAAAGCCTTCCTTTGGGGGCACTTTTGGATGGGCGAAAAGGGCTCGCAACGCATTTCATGGGGCCTGATTTTTCAGTCGTCTTCGATGCCGGCTAGTGCTATGTTTAGGGATGCTCGGAAATAGCGAACCCGGAGGGTCCAGTTGCATGTGGGGCTGCGTAAAGGCTCCCCTGGGGAGTTCACTTGTACCCAAAGCCTTCCTTTGGGGGCACTTTTGGATGGGCGAAAAGGGCTCGCAACGCATTTCCTGGGGCCTGATTTTTCAGTCGTCTTCGATGCCGGCTAGGGCTATGTTTAGGGATGCTCGGAAACAGCGAACCCGGAGGGTCCAGTTGCATGTGGGGCTGCGTAAAGGCTCCCATGGGGAGTTCTTTTGTACCCAAAGCCTTCCTTTGGGGGCACTTTTGGATGGGCGAAAAGGGCTCGTAATGCATTTCCTGGGGCCTGATTTTTCATTCGTCATCGATGCCGGCTAGGGCTATGTTTAGGGATGCTCGGAAACAGCTAACCCGGAGGGTCCAGTTGCATGTGGGGCTGCGTAAAGGCTCCCCTGGGGAGTTCACTTGTACCCAAAGCCTTCCTTTGGTGACACTTTTGGATGGTCCAAAGTGGCTTGAAACTCGTTTTCTGGGGCCCGGGTTTTCAGTCTTCTCCCATGCCGGCTAGGGATATATTTAGGGTTGCTCGGAAAAATCGAACCCGGAGGGTCCAGTTGCATGTGGGGCTGCGTAAAGGCTCCCCTGGGGAGTTCACTTGTATCCAAAGCCTTCTTTTGGGGGCTCTTTTAGATGGTCCAAAGGGGCTCGGAACGCATTTCCTGGGTCTTGATTTTTCAGTTGTCTCCGATGACGCCTAGGGCTACGTTTAGGTTTGCTCAGGAACAGCGAACCCGGAGGGTCCAGTTGCATGTGGGGCTGCGTAAAGGCTCCCCTTGGGAGTTATCTTGTACCCAAAGCCTTCCTTTGGGGGCACTTTTGGATGGGCGAAAAGGGCTCGGAACGCATTTCCTGGGGCCTGATTTTTCAGTCGTCTCCGATGACGCCTAGGGCTACGTTTAGGTTTGCTCAGGAATAGCGAACCCGGAGGGTCCAGTTGCATGTGGGGCTGCGTAAAGACTCCCTTGGGAGTTCTCTTGTACCCAAAGCCTTCCTTTGGGGGCACTTTTGGATTGACGAATGGGGCTTGCAACGCATTTCCTTGGGCCTTATTTTTCAGTCGTCATTGATGCCGGCTCGGGCTATGTTTAGGGATGCTCGCAAACAGCGAACCCGGAGGGTCCAGTTGCATGTGGGGCTGCGTAAAGGCTCCCCTGGGCAGTTCTCTTGTACCCAAATTCTTCCTTTCGGGGCACTTTTGGATGGTCTAATGGGGCTTGTAATGCATTTCCTGGGGCCTGATTTTTCACTCGTCTCCGATGACTGCTAGGGCTATGTTTAGGGATGCTCGGAAACAGCGAACCCGGAGGGTCCAGTTGCATGTGGGGCTGCGTAAAGGCTCCCCTGGGGAGTTCACTTGTACCCAAAGCCTTCCTTTGGGGTCACTTTTGGATGGGCGAAAAGCGCTCGCAACGCATTTCCTGGGGCCTGATTTTTCAGTCGTCTTCGATGCCGGCTAGTGCTATGTTTAGGGATGCTCAGAAACAGCGAACCCGGAGGGTCCAGTTGCATGTGGGGCTGCGTAAAGGCTCCCCTGGGGAGTTCACTTGTACCCAAAGCCTTCCTTTGGGGGCACTTTTGGATGGGCGAAAGGGGCTCGCAACGCATTTCCTGGGGCCTGATTTTTCAGTCGTCAACGATGCCGGCTAGGGCTATGTTTAGGGATGCTCGGAAACAGCGAACCCCGAGGGTCCAGTTGCATGTGGGGCTGCGTAAAGGCTCCCCTGGGGAGTTCACTTGTACCCAAAGCCTTCCTTTGGGGGCACTTTTGGATGGGCGAAAAGGGCTCGCAACGCATTTCCTGGGGCCTGATTTTTCAGTCGTCTCCGATGACGGCTAGGGCTACGTTTAGGTTTGCTCAGGAACAGCGAACCCGGAGGGTCCAGTTGCATGTGGGGCTGCGTAAAGGCTCCCCTGGGGAGTTCACTTGTACCCAAAGCCTTCCTTTGGGGGCACTTTTGGATGGGCGAAAAGGGGTTACAACGCATTTCCTGGGGCCTGATTTTTCACTCGTCTTCGATGCCGGCTAGAGATATTTTTAGGGATGCTCGAAAACAGCGAACCCGGAGGGTCCAGTTGCATGTGGGGCTGCGTAAAGGCTCCCCTGGGGAGTTCACTTGTACCCAAAGCCTTCCTTTGGGGGCACTTTTGGATGGTCCAAAGGGGCTTGCAACAAGTTTCCTGGGGCCTGATTTTTCAGTCGTCTTCGATGCCGGCTAGGGCTATGTTTAGGGATGCTCGGAAACAGCGAACCCGGAGGGTCCAGTTGCATGTGGGGCTGTGTAAAGGCTCCCCTGGGGAGTTCACTTGTACCCAAAGCCTTCCTTTGGGGGCACTTTTGGATGGGCGCAAAAGTCTTGCAACGCATTTCCTGGGGCCTGATTTTTCACTCGTCTTCGATGCCGTTTAGGGCTATGTTTTGGGATGCTCGGAAACAGCGAACCCCGAGGGTCCAGTTGCATGTGGGGCTGCGTAAAGGCTCCCCTGGGGAGTTCACTTGTACCCAAAGCCTTCCTTTGGGGGCACTTTTGAATGGGCGAAAAAGTCTTGCAACGCATTTCCTGGGGCCTGATTTTTCAGTCGTCTTCGATGCCGGCTAGGGCTATGTTTAGGGATGCTCGGAAACAGCGAACCCCGAGGGTCCAGTTGCATGTGGGGCTGCGTAAAGGCTCCCCTGGGGAGTTCACTTGTACCCAAAGCCTTCCTTTGGGGGCACTTTTGGATGGGTGAAAAGGGCTCGCAACGCATTTCCTGGGGCCTGATTTTTCACTCGTCTTCGATGCGGGCTAGGGCTATGTTTAGGGATGCTCGGAAACAGCGAACCCGGAGGGTCCAGTTGCATGTGGGGCTGCGTAAAGGCTCCCCTGGGGAGTTCACTTGTACCAAAAGCCTTCCTTTGGTGACACTTTTGGATGGTCCAAAGGGACTTGCAACAAGTTTCCTGGGGCCTGATTTTTCACTCGTCTTCGATGCCGGCTAGGGCTATGTTTAGGGATGCTCGGAAACAGCGAACCCGGAGGGTCCAGTTGCATGTGGGGCTGCGTAAAGGCTCCCCTGGGGAGTTCTCTTGTACCCAAAGCCTTCCTTTGGGGGCACTTTTGGATGGTCCAAAGGGGCTTGCAACGCGTTTCCTGGGGCCGGATTTTTCAGTCGTCTTCGATGCCGGCTACGGATATATTTAGGTTTGCTCGGAAAAATCGAACCCGAAGGGTCCAGTTGCATGTGGGGCTGCGTAAAGGCTCCCCTGGGGAGTTCACTTGTACCAAAAGCCTTCCTTTGGGGGCACTTTTGGATGGGCGAAAAGGGCTCGGAACGCATTTCCTGGGGCCTGATTTTTCAGTCGTCTCCGATGACGGCTAGGGCTACGTTTAGGTTTGCTCAGGAATAGCGAACCCGGAGGGTCCAGTTGCATGTGGGGCTGCGTACAGGCTCCCCTGGGGAGTTCATTGTACCCAAAGCCTTCCTTTGGGGGCACTTTTGGATGGGCGAAAAGGGCTTTCAACGCATTTCCTGGGGCCTGATTTTTCACTCGTCTTCGATGCCGGCTAGAGCTATGTTTACGGATGCTCGGAAACAGCGAACGCTGAGGGTCCAATTGCATGTGTGGCTGTGTAAAGACTCCCTTGGGAGTTCTCTTGTACCCAAAGCCTTCCTTTGGGGGCACTTTTGGATTGACGAATGGGGCTTGCAACGCATTTCCTTGGGCCTTATTTTTCAGTCGTCATCGTTGCCGGCTCGGGATATGTTTAGGGATGCTCGCAAACAGCGAACCCGGAGGGTCCAGTTGCATGTGGGGCTGCGTAAAGGCTCCCCTGGGTAGTTCAATTGTACCCAAAGCCTTCCTTTGGGGGCACTTTTGGATTGGCGAATGGGGCTTGCAACGCATTTCCTGGGGCCTGATTTCTCAGTCGTTATCGATGCCGGCTAGTGCTATGTTTAGGGATGCTCGGAAACAGCGAACCCGGAGGGTCCAGTTGCATGTGGGGCTGCGTAAAGGCTCCCCTGGGGAGTTCACTTGTACCCAAAGCCTTCCTTTGGGGTCACTTTTGGATGGGCGAAAAGGGCTCGCAACGCATTTCCTGGGGCCTGATTTTTCACTCGTCTTCGATGCCGGCTAGTGCTATGTTTAGGGATGCTCAGAAACAGCGAACCCGGAGGGTCCAGTTGCATGTGGGGCTGCGTAAAGGCTCCCCTGGGGAGTTCACTTGTATCCAAAGCCTTCTTTTGGGGGCACTTTTAGATGGTCCAAAGGGGCTCGGAACGCATTTCCTGGGTCCTGATTTTTCAGTCGTCTCCCATGACGGCTAGGGATTCGTTTAGGTTTTCTCAGGAACAGCGAACCCGGAGGGTCCAGTTGCATGTGGGGCTGCGTAAAGGCTCCCCTTGGGAGTTATCTTGTACCCAAAGCCTTCCTTTGGGGGCACTTTTGGATGGGCGAAAAGGGCTCGCAACGCATTTCCTGGGGCCTGATTTTTCAGTCGTCTCCGATGACGGCTAGGGCTACGTTTAGGTTTGCTCAGGAATAGCGAACCCGGAGGGTCCAGTTGCATGTGGGGCTGCGTAAAGACTCCCTTGGGAGTTCTCTTGTACCCAAAGCCTTCCTTTGGGGGCACTTTTGGATTGACGAATGGGGCTTGCAACGCATTTCCTTGGGTCTTATTTTTCAGTCGTCATCGATGCCGGCTCGGGCTATGTTTAGGGATGCTCGCAAACAGCGAACCCGGAGGGTCCAGTTGCATGTGGGGCTGCGTAAAGGCTCCCCTGGGTAGTTCACTTGTACCCAAAGCCTTTCTTTGGGGGCACTTTTGGATTGGCGAATATGGCTTGCAACGCATTTCCTGGGGCCTGATTTTTCAGTCGTCATCGATGCCGGCTAGTGCTATGTTTAGGGATGCTCGGAAACAGCGAACCCGGAGGGTCCAGTTGCATGTGGGGCTGCGTAAAGGCTCCCCTGGAGAGTTCACTTGTACCCAAAGCCTTCCTTTGGGGTCACTTTTGGATGGGCGAAAAGCGCTCGCAACGCATTTCCTGGGGCCTGATTTTTCAGTCGTCTTCGATGCCGGCTAGTGCTATGTTTAGGGATGCTCAGAAACAGCGAACCCGGAGGGTCCAGTTGCATGTGGGGCTGCGTAAAGGCTCCCCTGGGGAGTTCACTTGTACCCAAAGCCTTCCTTTGGGGGCACTTTTGGATGGGCGAAAGGGGCTCGCAACGCATTTCCTGGGGCCTGATTTTTCAGTCGTCAACGATGCCGGCTAGGGCTATGTTTAGGGATGCTCGGAAACAGCGAACCCCGAGTGTCCAGTTGCATGTGGGGCTGCGTAAAGGCTCCCCTGGGGAGTTCACTTGTACCCAAAGCCTTCCTTTGGGGGCACTTTTGGATGGGCGAAAAGGGCTCGCAACGCATTTCCTGGGGCCTGATTTTTCAGTCGTCTCCGATGACGGCTAGGGCTACGTTTAGGTTTGCTCAGGAACAGCGAACCCGGAGGGTCCAGTTGCATGTGGGGCTGCGTAAAGGCTCCCCTGGGGAGTTCACTTGTACCCAAAGCCTTCCTTTGGGGGCACTTTTGGATGGGCGAAAAGGGGTTACAACGCATTTCCTGGGGCCTGATTTTTCACTCGTCTTCGATGCCGGCTAGAGATATGTTTAGGGATGCTCGGAAACAGCGAACCCGGAGGGTCCAGTTGCATGTGGGGCTGCGTAAAGGCTCCCCTGGGGAGTTCACTTGTACCCAAAGCCTTCCTTTGGGGGCACTTTTGGATGGGCGAAAAGGGCTCGCAACGCATTTCCTGGGGCCTGATTTTTCACTCGTCTTCGATGCGGGCTAGGGCTATGTTTAGGGATGCTCGGAAACAGCGAACCCGGAGGGTCCAGTTGCATGTGGGGCTGCGTAAAGGCTCCCCTGGGGAGTTCACTTGTACCCAAAGCCTTCCTTTGGGGGCACTTTTGGATGGGCGAAAAGGGCTTGGAACGCATTTCCTGGGGCCTGATTTTTCAGTCGTCTTCGATGCCGGTTAGTGCTATGTTTAGGGATGCTCAGAAACAGCGAACCCGGAGGGTCCAGTTGCATGTGGGGCTGCGTAAAGGCTCCCCTGGGGAGTTCACTTGTACCCAAAGCCTTCCTTTGGGGGCACTTTTGGATGGGCGAAAGGGGCTCGCAACGCATTTCCTGGGGCCTGATTTTTCAGTCGTCTTCGATGCCGGCTAGGGCTATGTTTAGGGATGCTCGGAAACAGCGAACCCCGAGGGTCCAGTTGCATGTGGGGCTGCGTAAAGGCTCCCCTGGGGAGTTCACTTGTACCCAAAGCCTTCCTTTGGGGGCACTTTTGGATGGGCGAAAAGGGCTCGTAACGCATTTCCTCGGGCCATTTTTTCAGTCTTCATCCATGCCGGCTAGGGATATGTTTAGGGATGCTCGGAAACAGCGAACCCGGAGGGTCCAGTTGCATGTGGGGCTGCATAAAGGCTCCACTGGGGAGTTCACTTGTACCCAAAGCCTTCCTTTGGGGGCACTTTTGGATGGGCGAAAAGGGCTCGCAACGCATTTCCTGGGGCCTGCTTTTTCACTTGTCTCCAAAGACGGCTAGGGCTACGTTTAGGTTTGCTCATGAACAGCGAACCCGGAGGGTCCAGTTGCATGTGGGGCTGCGTAAAGGCTCCCCTGGGGAGTTCACTTGTACCCAAAGCCTTCCTTTGGGGGCACTTTTGGATGGGCGAAAAGGGCTTGGAACGCATTTCCTGGGGCCTGATTTATCGTCGTCTCCGATGATTGCTAGGGCTATGTTTAGGGATGCTCGGAAAAAGCGAACCCGGAGGGTCCAGTTGCATGTGGGGCTGCGTAAAGGCTCCCCTGGGGAGTTCACTTGTACCCAAAGCCTTCTTTTGGGGGCACTTTTGGATGGACGAAAAGGGCTCGTAACGCATTTCCTGGGGCCTGATTTTTCAGTCCTCTCCGATGACGGCTAGGGTTTCGTTTAGATTTTCTCAAGAACAGCGAACCCGAAGGGTCCAGTTGCATGTGGGGCTGCGTAAAGGCTCCCCTGGGGAGTTCACTTGTACCCAAAGCCTTCCTTTGGGGGCACTTTTGGATGGGCGAAAAGGGCTCGCAACGCATTTCCTGGGGCCTGATTTTTCACTCGTCTTCGATGCGGGCTAGGGCTATGTTTAGGGATGCTCGGAAACAGCGAACCCGGAGGGTCCAGTTGCATGTGGGGCTGCGTAAAGGCTCCCCTGGGGAGTTCACTTGTACCCAAAGCCTTCCTTTGGTGACACTTTTGGATGATCCAAAGGGGCTCGCAACGCATTTCCTGGGGCCTGATTTTTCAGTCGTCTTCGATGCCGGCTAGGGCTATGTGTAGGGATGCTCGGAAACAGCGAACCCCGAGGGTCCAGTTGCATGTGGGGCTGCGTAAAGGCTCCCCTGGGGAGTTCACTTGTACCCAAAGCCTTCCTTTGGGGGCACTTTTGGATGGGTGAAAAGGGCTCGTAATGCATTTCCTGGGGCCTGATTTTTAAGTCGTCTTCGATGCCGGCTAGGGCTATGTTTAGGGATGCTCGGAAACAGCGAACCCGGAGGGTCCAGTTGCATGTGGGGCTGCGTAAAGGCTCCCATGGGGAGTTCACTTGTACCCAAAGCCTTCCTTTGGGGTCACTTTTGGATGGGCGAAAAGGGCTCGCAACGCATTTCATGGGGCCTGATTTTTCACTCGTCTTCGATGCCGGCTAGTGCTATGTTTAGGGATGCTCAGAAACAGCGAACCCGGAGGGTCCAGTTGCATGTGGGGCTGCGTAAAGGCTCCCCTGGGGAGTTCACTTGTATCCAAAGCCTTCTTTTGGGGGCACTTTTAGATGGTCCAAAGGGGCTCGGAACGCATTTCCTGGGTCCTGATTTTTCAGTCGTCTCCCATGACGGCTAGGGATTCGTTTAGGTTTTCTCAGGAACAGCGAACCCGGAGGGTCCAGTTGCATGTGGGGCTGCGTAAAGGCTCCCCTTGGGAGTTATCTTGTACCCAAAGCCTTCCTTTGGGGGCACTTTTGGATGGGCGAAAAGGGCTCGCAACGCATTTCCTGGGGCCTGATTTTTCAGTCGTCTCCGATGACGGCTAGGGCTACGTTTAGGTTTGCTCAGGAATAGCGAACCCGGAGGGTCCAGTTGCATGTGGGGCTGCGTAAAGACTCCCTTGGGAGTTCTCTTGTACCCAAAGCCTTCCTTTGGGGGCACTTTTGGATTGACGAATGGGGCTTGCAACGCATTTCCTTGGGTCTTATTTTTCAGTCGTCATCGATGCCGGCTCGGGCTATGTTTAGGGATGCTCGCAAACAGCGAACCCGGAGGGTCCAGTTGCATGTGGGGCTGCGTAAAGGCTCCCCTGGGTAGTTCACTTGTACCCAAAGCCTTTCTTTGGGGGCACTTTTGGATTGGCGAATATGGCTTGCAACGCATTTCCTGGGGCCTGATTTTTCAGTCGTCATCGATGCCGGCTAGTGCTATGTTTAGGGATGCTCGGAAACAGCGAACCCGGAGGGTCCAGTTGCATGTGGGGCTGCGTAAAGGCTCCCCTGGAGAGTTCACTTGTACCCAAAGCCTTCCTTTGGGGTCACTTTTGGATGGGCGAAAAGCGCTCGCAACGCATTTCCTGGGGCCTGATTTTTCAGTCGTCTTCGATGCCGGCTAGTGCTATGTTTAGGGATGCTCAGAAACAGCGAACCCGGAGGGTCCAGTTGCATGTGGGGCTGCGTAAAGGCTCCCCTGGGGAGTTCACTTGTACCCAAAGCCTTCCTTTGGGGGCACTTTTGGATGGGCGAAAGGGGCTCGCAACGCATTTCCTGGGGCCTGATTTTTCAGTCGTCAACGATGCCGGCTAGGGCTATGTTTAGGGATGCTCGGAAACAGCGAACCCCGAGTGTCCAGTTGCATGTGGGGCTGCGTAAAGGCTCCCCTGGGGAGTTCACTTGTACCCAAAGCCTTCCTTTGGGGGCACTTTTGGATGGGCGAAAAGGGCTCGCAACGCATTTCCTGGGGCCTGATTTTTCAGTCGTCTCCGATGACGGCTAGGGCTACGTTTAGGTTTGCTCAGGAACAGCGAACCCGGAGGGTCCAGTTGCATGTGGGGCTGCGTAAAGGCTCCCCTGGGGAGTTCACTTGTACCCAAAGCCTTCCTTTGGGGGCACTTTTGGATGGGCGAAAAGGGGTTACAACGCATTTCCTGGGGCCTGATTTTTCACTCGTCTTCGATGCCGGCTAGAGATATGTTTAGGGATGCTCGGAAACAGCGAACCCGGAGGGTCCAGTTGCATGTGGGGCTGCGTAAAGGCTCCCCTGGGGAGTTCACTTGTACCCAAAGCCTTCCTTTGGGGGCACTTTTGGATGGGCGAAAAGGGCTCGCAACGCATTTCCTGGGGCCTGATTTTTCACTCGTCTTCGATGCGGGCTAGGGCTATGTTTAGGGATGCTCGGAAACAGCGAACCCGGAGGGTCCAGTTGCATGTGGGGCTGCGTAAAGGCTCCCCTGGGGAGTTCACTTGTACCCAAAGCCTTCCTTTGGGGGCACTTTTGGATGGGCGAAAAGGGCTTGGAACGCATTTCCTGGGGCCTGATTTTTCAGTCGTCTTCGATGCCGGTTAGTGCTATGTTTAGGGATGCTCAGAAACAGCGAACCCGGAGGGTCCAGTTGCATGTGGGGCTGCGTAAAGGCTCCCCTGGGGAGTTCACTTGTACCCAAAGCCTTCCTTTGGGGGCACTTTTGGATGGGCGAAAGGGGCTCGCAACGCATTTCCTGGGGCCTGATTTTTCAGTCGTCTTCGATGCCGGCTAGGGCTATGTTTAGGGATGCTCGGAAACAGCGAACCCCGAGGGTCCAGTTGCATGTGGGGCTGCGTAAAGGCTCCCCTCGGGAGTTCACTTGTACCCAAAGCCTTCCTTTGGGGGCACTTTTGGATGGGCGAAAAGGGCTCGTAACGCATTTCCTCGGGCCATTTTTTCAGTCTTCATCCATGCCGGCTAGGGATATGTTTAGGGATGCTCGGAAACAGCGAACCCGGAGGGTCCAGTTGCATGTGGGGCTGCATAAAGGCTCCACTGGGGAGTTCACTTGTACCCAAAGCCTTCCTTTGGGGGCACTTTTGGATGGGCGAAAAGGGCTCGCAACGCATTTCCTGGGGCCTGATTTTTCACTTGTCTCCAAAGATGGCTAGGGCTACGTTTAGGTTTGCTCATGAACAGCGAACACGGAGGGTCCAGTTGCATGTGGGGCTGCGTAAAGGCTCCCCTGGGGAGTTCACTTGTACCCAAAGCCTTCCTTTGGGGGCACTTTTGGATGGGCGAAAAGGGCTTGGAACGCATTTCCTGGGGCCTGATTTTTCGTCGTCTCCGATGATTGCTAGGGCTATGTTTAGGGATGCTCGGAAAAAGCAAACCCGGAGGGTCCAGTTGCATGTGGGGCTGCGTAAAGGCTCCCCTGGGGAGTTCACTTGTACCCAAAGCCTTCCTTTGGGGGCACTTTTGGATGGGCAAAAAGGGCTCGCAACGCATTTCCTGGGGCCTGATTTTTCAGTCGTCTCCGATGACGGCTAGGGTTTCGTTTAGATTTTCTCAGGAACAGCGAACCCGAAGGGTCCAGTTGCATGTGGGGCTGCGTAAAGGCTCCACTGGGGAGTTCACTTGTACCCAAAGCCTTCCTTTGGGGGCACTTTTGGATGGGCGAAAAGGGCTCGCAACGCATTTCCTGGGGCCTGATTTTTCAGTCGTCTCCGATGACGGCAAGGGCTACGTTTAGGTTTGCTCAGGAACAGCGAACCCGGAGGGTCCAGTTGCATGTGGGGCTGCGTAAAGGCTCCCCTGGGGAGTTCACTTGTACCCAAAGCCTTCCTTTGGGGGCACTTTTGGATGGGCGAAAAGGGGTTACAACGCATTTCCTGGGGCCTGATTTTTCACTCGTCTTCGATGCCGGCTAGAGATATGTTTAGGGATGCTCGGAAACAGCGAACCCGGAGGGTCCAGTTGCATGTGGGGCTGCGTAAAGGCTCCCCTGGGGAGTTCACTTGTACCCAAAGCCTTCCTTTGGGGGCACTTTTGGATGGGCGAAAAGGGCTCGCAACGCATTTCCTGGGGCCTGATTTTTCACTCGTCTTCGATGCGGGCTAGGGCTATGTTTAGGGATGCTCGGAAACAGCGAACCCGGAGGGTCCAGTTGCATGTGGGGCTGCGTAAAGGCTCCCCTGGGGAGTTCACTTGTACCCAAAGCCTTCCTTTGGGGGCACTTTTGGTTGGGCGAAAAGGGCTTGGAACGCATTTCCTGGGGCCTGATTTTTCAGTCGTCTTCGATGCCGGTTAGTGCTATGTTTAGGGATGCTCAGAAACAGCGAACCCGGAGGGTCCAGTTGCATGTGGGGCTGCGTAAAGGCTCCCCTGGGGAGTTCACTTGTACACAAAGCCTTCCTTTGGGGGCACTTTTGGATGGGCGAAAGGGGCTCGCAACGCATTTCCTGGGGCCTGATTTTTCAGTCGTCTTCGATGCCGGCTAGGGCTATGTTTAGGGATGCTCGGAAACAGCGAACCCGGAGGGTCCAGTTGCATGTGGGGCTGCGTAAAGGCTCCCCTCGGGAGTTCACTTGTACCCAAAGCCTTCCTTTGGGGGCACTTTTGGATGGGCGAAAAGGGCTCGTAACGCATTTCCTCGGGCCATTTTTTCAGTCTTCATCCATGCCGGTTAGGGATATGTTTAGGGATGCTCGGAAACAGCGAACCCGGAGGGTCCAGTTGCATGTGGGGCTGCATAAAGGCTCCACTGGGGAGTTCACTTGTACCCAAAGCCTTCCTTTGGGGGCACTTTTGGATGGGCGAAAAGGGCTCGCAACGCATTTCCTGGGGCCTGATTTTTCACTTGTCTCCAAAGACGGCTAGGGCTACGTTTAGGTTTGCTCATGAACACCGAACCCGGAGGGTCCAGTTGCATGTGGGGCTGCGTAAAGGCTCCCCTGGGGAGTTCACTTGTACCCAAAGCCATCCTTTGGGGGCACTTTTGGATGGGCGAAAGGGGCTCGCAACGCATTTCCTGGGGCCTGATTTTTCAGTCGTCTTCGATGCCGGCTAGGGCTATGTGTAGGGATGCTCGGAAACAGCGAACCCCGAGGGTCCAGTTGCATGTGGGGCTGCGTAAAGGCTCCCCTGGGGAGTTCACTTGTACCCAAAGCCTTCCTTTGGGGGCACTTTTGGATGGGTGAAAAGGGCTCGTAATGCATTTCCTGGGGCCTGATTTTTAAGTCGTCTTCGATGCCGGCTAGGGCTATGTTTAGGGATGCTCGGAAACAGCGAACCCGGAGGGTCCAGTTGCATGTGGGGCTGCGTAAAGGCTCCCATGGGGAGTTCACTTGTACCCAAAGCCTTCCTTTGGGGGCACTTTTGGATGGGCGAAAAGGGCTCGCAACGCATTTCCTGGGGCCTGATTTTTCACTTGTCTCCAAAGACGGCTAGGGCTACGTTTAGGTTTGCTCATGAACAGCGAACCCGGAGGGTCCAGTTGCATGTGGGGCTGCGTAAAGGCTCCCCTGGGGAGTTCACTTGTACCCAAAGCCTTCCTTTGGTGACACTTTTGGATGGTCCAAAGTGGCTTGAAACTCGTTTTCTGGGGCCCGGGTTTTCAGTCTTCTCCCATGCCGGCTAGGGATATATTTAGGGTTGCTCGGAAAAATCGAACCCGGAGGGTCCAGTTGCATGTGGGGCTGCGTAAAGGCTCCCCTGGGGAGTTCACTTGTATCCAAAGCCTTCTTTTGGGGGCACTTTTAGATGGTCCAAAGGGGCTCGGAACGCATTTCCTGGGTCCTGATTTTTCAGTCGTCTCCGATGACGGCTAGGGATTCGTTTAGGTTTTCTCAGGAACCGCGAACCCGGAGGGTCCAGTTGCATGTGGGGCTGCGTAAAGGCTCCCCTTGGGAGTTATCTTGTACCCAAAGCCTTCCTTTGGGGGCACTTTTGGATGGGCGAAAAGGGCTCGCAACGCATTTCCTGGGGCCTGATTTTTCAGTCGTCTCCGATGACGGCTAGGGCTACGTTTAGGTTTGCTCAGGAATAGCGAACCCGGAGGGTCCAGTTGCATGTGGGGCTGCGTAAAGACTCCCTTGGGAGTTCTCTTGTACCCAAAGCCTTCCTTTGGGGGCACTTTTGGATTGACGAATGGGGCTTGCAACGCATTTCCTTGGGCCTTATTTTTCAGTCGTCATCGATGCCGGCTCGGGCTATGTTTAGGGATGCTCGCAAACAGCTAACCCGGAGGGTCCAGTTGCATGTGGGGCTGCGTAAAGGCTCCCCTGGGGAGTTCACTTGTACCCAAAGCCTTCCTTTGGGGGCACTTTTGAATGGGCGAAAAAGTCTTGCAACGCATTTCCTGGGGCCTGATTTTTCAGTCGTCTTCGATGCCGGCTAGGGCTATGTTTAGGGATGCTCGGAAACAGCGAACCCGGAGGGTCCAGTTGCATGTGGGGCTGCGTAAAGGCTCCCCTGGGGAGTTCACTTGTACCCAAAGCCTTCCTTTGGGGTCACTTTTGGATGGGTGAAAAGGGATCGTAACGCATTTCCTGGGGCCTGATTTATCAGTCGTCTCTGATGACGGCTAGGGCTACGTTTAGGTTTGCTAAGGAACAGCGAACCCGAAGGGTCCAGTTGCATGTGGGGCTGCGTAAAGGCTCCACTGGGGAGTTCACTTGTACCCAAAGCCTTCCTTAGGGGGCACTTTTGGATGGGCGAAAAGGGCTCGCAACGCATTTCCTGGGGCCTGATTTTTCACTCGTCTTCGATGCGGGCTAGGGCTATGTTTAGGGATGCTCGGAAACAGCGAACCCGGAGGGTCCAGTTGCATGTGGGGCTGCGTAAAGGCTCCCCTGGGGAGTTCACTTGTACCAAAAGCCTTCCTTTGGTGACACTTTTGGATGGTCCAAAGGGACTTGCAACAAGTTTCCTGGGGCCTGATTTTTCAGTTGTCTTCGATGCCGGCTAGGGCTATGTTTAGGGATGCTCGGAAACAGCGAACCCGGAGGGTCCAGTTGCATGTGGGGCTGCGTAAAGGCTCCCGTGGGGAGTTCACTTGTACCCAAAGCCTTCCTTTGGGGGCACTTTTGGATGGTCCAAAGGGGCTTGCAACGCGTTTCCTGGGGCCGGATTTTTCAGTCGTCTTCGATGCCGGCTACGGATATATTTAGGTTTGCTCGGAAAAATCGAACCCGAAGGGTCCAGTTGCATGTGGGGCTGCATAAAGGCTCCCCTGGGGAGTTCACTTGTACCAAAAGCCTTCCTTTGGGGGCACTTTTGGATGGGCGAAAAGGGCTCGGAAGGCATTTACTGGGGCCTAATTTTTCAGTCGTCTTCGATGATGGCTAATGCTATGTTTAGGGATGCTCGGAAAAATCGAACCCGGAGGGTCCAGTTGCATGTGGGGCTGCGTAAAGGCTCCCCTGGGGAGTTCACTTGTACCCAAAGCCTTCCTTTGGGGGACCTTTTGGATGGGCGAAAATGGCTCGCAACGCATTTCCTGGGGCCTGATTTTTCAGTCGTCTTCGATGCCGGCTAGGGCTATGTTTAGGGATGCTCGGAAACAGCGAACCCGGAGGGTCCAGTTGCATGTGGGGCTGCGTAAAGGCTCCCCTGGGGAGTTCACTTGTACCCAAAGCCTTCCTTTGGGGGCACTTTTGGATGGGCGAAAAGGGCTCGTAACGCGTTTCCTGGGGCCTAATTTTTCAGTCGTCTTCGATGACGGCTAGGGCTATGTTTCGGGATGCTCGGAAACAGCGAACCCGGAGGGTCCAGTTGCATGTGGGGCTGCGTAAAGGCTCCCCTGGGGAGTTCACTTGTACCCAAAGCCTTCCTTTGGGGGCACTTTTGGATGGGCGAAAAGGGCTCGCAACGCATTTCCTGGGGCCTGATTTTTCATTCGTCTTCGATGCCGGCTAGGGCTATGTTTAGGGATGCTCAGAAACAGCGAACCCGGAGGGTCCAGTTGCATGTGGGGCTGCGTAAAGGCTCCCCTGGGGAGTTCACTTGTACCCAAAGCCTTCCTTTGGGGGCACTTTTGGATGGGCGAAAAGGGCTCGCAACGCATTTCCTGGGGCCTGATTTTTAAGTCGTCTTCGATGCCGGCTAAGGCTATGTTTAGGGATGCTCGGAAACAGCGAACCCGGAGGGTCCAGTTGCATGTGGGGCTGCGTAAAGGCTGCCCTGGGGAGTTCACTTGTACCCAAAGCCTTCCTTTTGGGGGCACTTTTGGATGGGCGAAAAGGGCTCGCAACGCATTTCCTGGGGCCTGATTATTCAGTTGTCTTCAATGCCGGCTAGGGCTATGTTTAGGGATGCTCGGAAACAGCGAACCCGGAGGGTCCAGTTGCATGTGGGGCTGCGTAAAGGCTCCCCTGGGGAGTTCTCTTGTACACAAAGCCTTCCTTTGGTGACACTTTTGGATGGTCCAAAGGGGCTTGCAACGCGTTTCCTGGGGCCGGATTTTTCAGTCGTCTTCGATGCCGGCTAGGGCTATGTTTAGGGATGCTCGGAAACAGCGAACCCGGAGGGTCCAGTTGCATGTGGGGCTGCGTAAAGGCTCCCCTGGGGAGTTCACTTGTACCCAAAGCCTTCCTTTGGTGACACTTTGGAATGGTCCAAAGGGGCTTGCAACGCGTTTTCTGGGGCCCGTGTTTTCAGTCTTCTCCCATGCCAGCTAGGGATATATTTAGGTTTGCTCGGAAAAATCGAACCCGAAGGGTCCAGTTGCATGTGGGGCTGCTTAAAGGCTCCCCTGGGGAGTTCTCTTGTACCCAAAGCCTTCCTTTGGGGGCACTTTTGGATTGGCGAATGGGGCTTGCAACGCAGTTCCTGGGGCCTGATTTTTCAGTCGTCAGCGATGCCGGCTAGGGCTATGTTTAGGGATGCTCGGAAACAGCGAACCCCGAGGGTCCAGTTGCATGTGGGGCTGCGTAAAGGCTCCCCTGGGGAGTTCACTTGTACCCAAAGCCTTCCTTTGGGGGCACTTTTGGATGGGCGAAAAGGGCTCGCAACGCGTTTCCTGGGGCCTGATTTTTCAGTCGTCTTCGATGCCGGCTAGGGCTATGTTTAGGGATGCTCAGAAACAGCGAACCCGGAGGGTCCAGTTGCATGTGGGGCTGCGTAAAGGCTCCCCTGGGGAGTTCACTTGTACCCAAAGCCTTCCTTTGGGGGACCTTTTGGATGGGCGAAAATGTCTCGTAACGCATTTCCTGGGGCCTGATTTTTCAGTCGTCAGCGATGCCGGCTAGGGCTATGTTTAGGGATGCTCGGAAACAGCGAACCCGGAGGGTCCAGTTGCATGTGGGGCTGCGTAAACGCTCCCCTGGGGAGTTCACTTGTACCCAAAGCCTTCCTTTGGGGGCACTTTTGGATGGGCGAAAAGGGCTCGCAACGCATTTCCTGGGGCCTGATTTTTAAGTCGTCTTCGATGCCGGCTAAGGCTATGTTTAGGGATGCTCGGAAACAGCGAACCCGGAGGGTCCAGTTGCATGTGGGGCTGCGTAAAGGCTGCCCTGGGGAGTTCACTTGTACCCAAAGCCTTCCTTTGGTGACACTTTTGGATGGTCCAAAGGGGCTTGCAACGCGTTTCCTGGGGCCGGATTTTTCAGTCGTCTTCGATGCCGGCTAGGGCTATGTTTAGGGATGCTCGGAAACAGCGAACCCGGAGGGTCCAGTTGCATGTGGGGCTGCGTAAAGGCTCCCCTGGGGAGTTCACTTGTACCCAAAGCCTTCCTTTGGTGACACTTTGGAATGGTCCAAAGGGGCTTGCAACGCGTTTTCTGGGGCCCGTGTTTTCAGTCTTCTCCCATGCCAGCTAGGGATATATTTAGGTTTGCTCGGAAAAATCGAACCCGAAGGGTCCAGTTGCATGTGGGGCTGCTTAAAGGCTCCCCTGGGGAGTTCACTTGTACCCAAAGCCTTCCTTTGGGGGCACTTTTGGATTGGCGAATGGGGCTTGCAACGCAGTTCCTGGGGCCTGATTTTTCAGTCGTCTTCGATGCCGGCTAGGGCTATGTTTAGGGATGCTCGGAAACAGCGAACCCCGAGGGTCCAGTTGCATGTGGGGCTGCGTAAAGGCTCCCCTGGGGAGTTCACTTGTACCCAAAGCCTTCCTTTGGGGGCACTTTTGGATGGGCGAAAAGGGCTCGCAACGCGTTTCCTGGGGCCTGATTTTTCAGTCGTCTTCGATGCCGGCTAGGGCTATGTTTAGGGATGCTCAGAAACAGCGAACCCGGAGGGTCCAGTTGCATGTGGGGCTGCGTAAAGGCTCCCCTGGGGAGTTCACTTGTACACAAAGCCTTCCTTTGGGGGACCTTTTGGATGGGCGAAAAGGTCTCGTAACGCATTTCCTGGGGCCTGATTTTTCAGTCGTCAGCGATGCCGGCTAGGGCTATGTTTAGGGATGCTCGGAAACAGCGAACCCGGAGGGTCCAGTTGCATGTGGGGCTGCGTAAACGCTCCCCTCGGGAGTTCACTTGTACCCAAAGCCTTCCTTTGGGGGCACTTTTTGATGGGCGAAAAAGGCTTGTAACGTATTTCCTGGGGCCTGATTTTTCAGTCGTCTTCGATGCCGGCTAGGGTTATGTTTAGGGATGCTCGGAAACAGCGAACCCGGAGGGTCCAGTTGCATGTGGGGCTGCGTAAAGGCTCCCCTGGGGAGTTCACTTGTACCCAAAGCCTTCCTTTGGGGGCACTTTTGGATGGGCGAAAAGGGCTCGCAACGCATTTCCTGGGCCCTGATTTTTAAGTCGTCTTCGATGCCGGCTAAGGCTATGTTTAGGGATGCTCGGAAACAGCGAACCCGGAGGGTCCAGTTGCATGTGGGGCTGCGTAAAGGCTGCCCTGGGGAGTTCACTTGTACCAAAAGCCTTCCTTTGGTGACACTTTTGGATGGTCCAAAGGGACTTGCAACAAGTTTCCTGGGGCCTGATTTTTCAGTTGTCTTCGATGCCGGCTAGGGCTATGTTTAGGGATGCTCGGAAACAGCGAACCCGGAGGGTCCAGTTGCATGTGGGGCTGCGTAAAGGCTCCCCTGGGGAGTTCTCTTGTACACAAAGCCTTCCTTTGGTGACACTTTTGGATGGTCCAAAGGGGCTTGCAACGCGTTTCCTGGGGCCGGATTTTTCAGTCGTCTTCGATGCCGGCTAGGGCTATGTTTAGGGATGCTCGGAAACAGCGAACCCGGAGGGTCCAGTTGCATGTGGGGCTGCGTAAAGGCTCCCCTGGGGAGTTCACTTGTACCCAAAGCCTTCCTTTGGTGACACTTTGGAATGGTCCAAAGGGGCTTGCAACTCGTTTTCTGGGGCCCGTGTTTTCAGTCTTCTCCCATGCCAGCTAGGGATATATTTAGGTTTGCTCGGAAAAATCGAACCCGAAGGGTCCAGTTGCATGTGGGGCTGCTTAAAGGCTCCCCTGGGGAGTTCTCTTGTACCCAAAGCCTTCCTTTGGGGGCACTTTTGGATTGGCGAATGGTGCTTGCAACGCAGTTCCTGGGGCCTGATTTTTCAGTCGTCTTCGATGCCGGCTAGGGCTATGTTTAGGGATGCTCGGAAACAGCGAACCCCGAGGGTCCAGTTGCATGTGGGGCTGCGTAAAGGCTCCCCTGGGGAGTTCACTTGTACCCAAAGCCTTCCTTTGGGGGCACTTTTGGATGGGCGAAAAGGGCTCGCAACGCGTTTCCTGGGGCCTGATTTTTCAGTCGTCTTCGATGCCGGCTAGGGCTATGTTTAGGGATGCTCAGAAACAGCGAACCCGGAGGGTCCAGTTGCATGTGGGGCTGCGTAAAGGCTCCCCTGGGGAGTTCACTTGTACCCAAAGCCTTCCTTTGGGGGACCTTTTGGATGGGCGAAAAGGTCTCGTAACGCATATCCTGGGGCCTGATTTTTCAGTCGTCAGCGATGCCGGCTAGGGCTATGTTTAGGGATGCTCGGAAACAGCGAACCCGGAGGGTCCAGTTGCATGTGGGGCTGCGTAAACGCTCCCCTCGGGAGTTCACTTGTACCCAAAGCCTTCCTTTGGGGGCAATTTTTGATGGGCGAAAAAGGCTTGTAACGGATTTCCTGGGGCCTGATTTTTCAGTCGTCTTCGATGCCGGCTAGGGCTATGTTTAGGGATGCTCGGAAACAGCGAACCCGGAGGGTCCAGTTGCATGTGGGGCTGCGTAAAGGCTCCCCTGGGGAGTTCACTTGTACCCAAAGCCTTCCTTTGGGGGCACTTTTGGATGGGCGAAAAGTGCTCGCAACGCATTTCCTGGGGCCTGATTTTTCAGTCGTCTTCGATGCGGACTAGGGCTATGTTTAGGGATGCTCGGAAACAGCGAACCCGGAGGGTACAGTTGCATGTGGGGCTGCGTAAAGGCTCCCCTCGGGAGTTCACTTGTACCCAAAGCCTTCCTTTGGGGGCACTTTTGGATGGGCGAAAAAGGCTTGTAACGCATTTCCTGGGGCCTGATTTTTCAGTCGTCTTCGATGCCGGCTAGGGCTATGTTTAGGGATGCTCAGAAACAGCGAACCCGGAGGGTCCAGTTGCATGTGGGGCTGCGTAAAGGCTCCCCTGGGGAGTTCACTTGTACCCAAAGCCTTCCTTTGGGGGCACTTTTCGATGGTCCAAAGGGGCTTGGAACTCGTTTCCTGGGGCCTGATTTTTCAGTCGTCTTCGATGCCGGCTAGGGCTATGTTTAGGGATGCTCGGAAACAGCGAACCCGGAGGGTCCAGTTGCATGTGGGGCTGCGTAAAGGCTCCCCTGGGGAGTTCACTTGTACCCAAAGCCTTCCTTTGGGGGCACTTTTGGATGGGCGAAAAAGTCTTGCAACGCATTTCTTGGGGCCTGATTTTTCAGTCGTCTTCGATGCCGGCTAGGGCTATGTTTAGGGATGCTCAGAAACAGCGAACCCGGAGGGTCCAGTTGCATGTGGGGCTGCGTAAAGGCTCCCCTGGGGAGTTCACTTGTACCCAAAGCCTTCCTTTGGGGGCACTTTTGGATGGTCCAATGGGGCTTGCAACGCATTTCCTGGGGCATGATTTTTCAGTCGTCTTCGATGCCGGGTAGGGCTATGTTTAGGGATGCTCGGAAACAGCGAACCCGGAGGGTCCAGTTGCATGTGGGGCTGCGTAAAGGCTCCCCTGGGGAGTTCACTTGTACCCAAAGCCTTCCTTTGGGGGCACTTTTGGATGGTCCAAAGGGGCTTGGAACTCGTTTCCTGGGGCCTGATTTTTCAGTCGTCTTCGATGCCGGCTAGGGCTATGTTTAGGGATGCTCGGAAACAGCGAACCCGGAGGGTCCAGTTGCATGTGGGGCTGCATAAAGGCTCCCCTGGGGAGTTCACTTGTACCCAAAGCCTTCCTTTGGGGGCACTTTTGGATGGGCGAAAAGGGCTCGCAACGCATTTCCTGGGGCCTGATTTTTCATTCGTCTTCGATGCCGGCTAGGGCTATGTTTAGGGATGCTCGGAAACAGCGAACCCGGAGGGTCCAGTTGCATGTGGGGCTGCGTAAAGGCTCCCCTGGGGAGTTCACTTGTACCCAAAGCCTTCCTTTGGGGGCACTTTTGGATGGGCGAAAAGGGCTCGTAACGCATTTCCTGGGGCCTGATTTTTCAGTCGTCTTCGATGCCGGCAAGGGCTATGTTTAGGGATGCTCGGAAACAGCGAACCCGGAGGGTCCAGTTGCATGTGGGGCTGCGTAAAGGCTCCCCTGGGGAGTTCACTTGTACCCAAAGCCTTCCTTTGGGGGCACTTTTGGATGGGCGAATGGGGCTTGCAACGCATTTCCTGGGGCCTGATTTTTCATTCGTCTTCGATGCCGGCAAGGGATATGTTTAGGGATGCTCGGAAACAGCGAACCCGGAGGGTACAGTTGCATGTGGGGCTGCATAAAGGCTCCCCTGGGGAGTTCACTTGTACCCAAAGCCTTCCTTTGGGGGCACTTTTGGATGGGCGAAAAGGGCTCGTAACTCTTTTCCTGGGGCCTAAATTTTCAGTCGTCTTCGATGATTGCTAATGCTATGTTTAGGGATGCTCGGAAACAGCGAACCCGGAGGGTCCAGTTGCATGTGGGGCTGCGTAAAGGCTCCCCTGGGGAGTTCACTTGTACCCAAAGCCTTCCTTTGGGGGCACTTTTGGATGGGCGAAAAGGGCTCGCAACGCATTTCCTGGGGCCTGATTTTTCAGTCGTCTTCGATGCCGGCTAGGGCTATGTTTAGGGATGCTCGGAAACAGCGAACCCGGAGGGTCCAGTTGCATGTGGGGCCGCGTAAAGGCTCCCCTGGGGAGTTCACTTGTACCCAAAGCCTTCTTTTGGGGGCACTTTTGGATGGGCGAAAAGGGCTCGTAACGCGTTTCCTGGGGCCTAATTTTTCAGTCGTCTTTGATGCCGGCTAGGGCTATGTTTAGGGATGCTCAGAAACAGCGAACCCGGAGGGTCCAGTTGCATGTGGGGCTGCGTAAAGGCTCCCCTGGGGAGTTCACTTGTACCCAAAGCCTTCCTTTGGGGACAGTTTTGTATGGTCCAAAGGGGATTGCAACGCGTTTTCTGGAGCCTGATTTTTCAGTCGTCTTCGATGCCGGCTAGGGCTATGTTTAGGGATGCTCGGAAACAGCGAACCCGGAGGGTGCAGTTGCATGTGGGGCTGCGTAAAGGCTACCCTGGGGAGTTCACTTGTATCCAAAGCCTTCCTTTGGGGGCACTTTTGGATGGGCGAAAAAGTCTTGCAACGCATTTCCTGGGGCCTGATTTTTCAGTCGTCTTCGATGCCGGCTAGGGCTATGTTTAGGGATGCTCGGAAACAGCGAACCCGGAGGGTCCAGTTGCATGTGGGGCTGCGTAAAGGCTCCCTTGGGGAGTTCTCTTGTACCCAAAGCCTTCCTTTGGGGGCACTTTTGGATGGGCGCAAAAGGGCTCAGAACGCATTTCCTGGGGCCTGATTTTTCAGTCGTCTTCGATGCGGGCTAGGGCTATGTTCAGGGATGCTCGGAAACAGCGAACCCGGAGGGTCCAGTTGCATGTGGGGCTGCGTAAAGGCTCCCCTGGGGAATTCACTTGTACCCAAAGCCTTCCTTTGGGGGCACTTTTGGATGGGCGAAAAGGGCTCGCAACGCATTTCCTGGGGCCTGATTTTTCAGTCGTCTTCGATGCCGGCTAGGGCTATGTTTAGGGATGCTCAGAAACAGCGAACCCGGAGGGTCCAGTTGCATGTGGGGCTGCGTAAAGGCTCCCCTGGGGAGTTCACTTGTACCCAATGTGTTCCTTTGGGGGCACTTTTGGATGGGCGAAAAGGGCTCGTAACGCTTTTCCTGGGGCCTAATTTTTCAGTCGTCTTCGATGACGGCTAGGGCTATGTTTAGGGATGCTCGGAAACAGCGAACCCCGAGGGTCCAGTTGCATGTGGGGCCGCGTAAAGGCTCCCCTGGGGAGTTCACTTGTACCCAAAGCCTTCCTTTGGTGACACTTTTGGATGGTCCAAAGGGGCTTGAAACTCGTTTTCTGGGGCCCGGGTTTTCAGTCTTCTCTCATGCCGGCTAGTGATATATTTAGCGTTGCTCGGAAACAGCGAACCCGGAGGGTCCAGTTGCATGTGGGGCTGCGTAAAGGCTCCCCTGGGGAGTTCACTTGTACCCAATGTGTTCCTTTGGGGGCACTTTTGGATGGGCGAAAAGGGCTCGCAACGCATTTCCTGGGGCCTGATTTTTCAGTCGTCTTCGATGCCGGCTAGGGCTATGTTTAGGGATGCTCGGAAACAGCGAACCCGGAGGGTCCAGTTGCATGTGGGGCTGCGTAAAGGCTCCCCTGGGGAGTTCACTTGTACCCAAAGCCTTCCTGTGGGGGCACTTTTGGATTGGCGAAAAAGTCTTGCAACGCATTTCCTGGGGCCTGATTTTTCACTCGTCTTCGATGCCAGTAGGGCTATGTTTAGGGATGCTCGGAAACAGCGAACCCGGAGGTTCCAGTGGCATGTGGGGCTGTGTAAAGGCTCCCCTGGGGATTTCACTTGTACCCAAAGCCTTCCTTTGGGGGCACTTTTGGATGGGCGCAAAAGTCTTGCAACGCATTTCCTGGGGCCTGATTTTTCAGTCGTCTTCGATGCCGGCTAGGGCTATGTTTAGGGATGCTCGGAAACAGCGAACCCGGAGGGTCCAGTTGCATGTGGGGCTGCGTAAAGGCTCCCCTGGGGAGTTCACTTGTACCCAAAGCCTTCCTTTGGGGGCACTTTTGGATGGGCGAAAAGGGCTCGTAACGCATTTCCTGGGGCCTGATTTTTCAGTCGTCTTCGATGCCGGCAAGGGCTATGTTTAGGGATGCTCGGAAACAGCGAACCCGGAGGGTCCAGTTGCATGTGGGGCTGCGTAAAGGCTCCCCTGGGGAGTTCACTTGTACCCAAAGCCTTCCTTTGGGGGCACTTTTGGATGGGCGAATGGGGCTTGCAACGCATTTCCTGGGGCCTGATTTTTCATTCGTCTTCGATGCCGGCTAGGGCTATGTTTAGGGATGCTCGGAAACAGCGAACCCGGAGGGTACAGTTGCATGTGGGGCTGCGTAAAGGCTCCCCTGGGGAGTTCACTTGTACCCAAAGCCTTCCTTTGGGGGCACTTTTGGATGGGCGAAAAGGGCTCGTAACGCATTTCCTGGGGCCTGATATTTCAGTCGTCTTCGATGTCGGCTAGGGCTATGTTTAGGGATGCTCGGAAACAGCGAACCCGGAGGGTCCAGTTGCATGTGGGGCTGCGTAAAGTCTCCCCTGGGGAGTTCTCTTGTACCCAAAGTCTTCCTTTCGGGGCACTTTTTGATTGGCGTATGGGGCTTGTAACGCATTTCCTGGGGCCTGATTTTTCACTCGTCTCCGATGACTGCTAGGGTTATGTTTAGGGATGCTCGGAAACAGTGAACCCGGAGGGTCCAGTTGCATGTGGGGCTGCGTAAAGGCTCCCCTGGGGAGTTCACTTGTACCCAAAGCCTTCCTTTGGTGACACTTTTGGATGGTCCAAAGGGGCTTGAAACTCGTTTTCTGGGGCCCTGGTTTTCAGTCTTCTCTCATGCCGGCTAGTGATATATTTAGCGTTGCTCGGAAACAGCGAACCCGGAGGGTCCAGTTGCATGTGGGGCTGCGTAAAGGCTCCCCTGTGGAGTTCACTTGTACCCAATGCGTTCCTTTGGGGGCACTTTTGGATGGGCGAAAAGGGCTCGCAACGCATTTCCTGGGGCCTGATTTTTCAGTCGTCTTCGAGGCCGGCTAGGGCTATGTTTAGGGATGCTCAGAAACAGCGAACCCGGAGGGTCCAGTTGCATGTGGGGCTGCGTAAAGGCTCCCCTGGGGAGTTCACTTGTACCCAATGTGTTCCTTTGGGGGCACTTTTGGATGGGCGAAAAGGGCTCGTAACGCTTTTCCTGGGGCCTAATTTTTCAGTCGTCTTCGATGCCGGCTAGGGCTATGTTTAGGGATGCTCGGAAACAGCGAACCCGGAGGGTTCAGTTGCATGTGGGGCCGCGTAAAGGCTCCCCTGGGGAGTTCACTTGTACCCAAAGCCTTCCTTTGGTGACACTTTTGGATGGTCCAAAGGGGCTTGAAACTCGTTTTCTGGGGCCCGGGTTTTCAGTCTTCTCTCATGCCGGCTAGTGATATATTTAGCGTTGCTCGGAAACAGCGAACCCGGAGGGTCCAGTTGCATGTGGGGCTGCGTAAAGGCTCCCCTGGGGAGTTCACTTGTACCCAATGTGTTCCTTTGGGGGCACTTTTGGATGGGCGAAAAGGGCTCGCAACGCATTTCCTGGGGCCTGATTTTTCATTCGTCTTCGATGCCGGCTAGGGCTATGTTTAGGGATGCTCGGAAACAGCGAACCCGGAGGGTCCAGTTGCATGTGGGGCTGCGTAAAGGCTCCCCTGGGGAGTTCACTTGTACCCAAAGCCTTCCTGTGGGGGCACTTTTGGATGGGCGAAAAAGTCTTGCAACGCATTTCTTGGGGCCTGATTTTTCACTCGTCTTCGATGCCAGTAGGGCTATGTTTAGGGATGCTCGGAAACAGCGAACCCGGAGGGTCCAGTGGCATGTGGGGCTGTGTAAAGGCTCCCCTGGGGATTTCACTTGTACCCAAAGCCTTCCTTTGGGGGCACTTTTGGATGGGCGCAAAAGTCTTGCAACGCATTTCCTGGGGCCTGATTTTTCAGTCGTCTTCGATGCCGGCTAGGGCTATGTTTAGGGATGCTCGGAAACAGCGAACCCGGAGGGTCCAGTTGCATGTGGGGCTGCGTAAAGGCTCCCCTGGGGAGTTCACTTGTACCCAAAGCCTTCCTTTGGGGGCACTTTTGGATGGGCGAATGGGGCTTGCAACGCATTTCCTGGGGCCTGATTTTTCATTCGTCTTCGATGCCGGCAAGGGCTATGTTTAGGGATGCTCGGAAACAGCGAACCCGGAGGGTACAGTTGCATGTGGGGCTGCGTAAAGGCTCCCCTGGGGAGTTCACTTGTACCCAAAGCCTTCCTTTGGGGGCACTTTTGGATGGGTGAAAAGGGCTCGTAACGCATTTCCTGGGGCCTGATTTTTCAGTCGTCTTCGATGTCGGCTAGGGCTATGTTTAGGGATGCTCGGAAACAGCGAACCCGGAGGGTCCAGTTGCATGTGGGGCTGCGTAAAGTCTCCCCTGGGGAGTTCTCTTGTACCCAAAGTCTTCCTTTCGGGGCACTTTTTGATTGGCGTATGGGGCTTGTAACGCATTTCCTGGGGCCTGATTTTTCACTCGTCTCCGATGACTGCTAGGGCTATGTTTAGGGATGCTCGGAAACAGGGAACCCGGAGGGTCCAGTTGCATGTGGGGCTGCGTAAAGGCTCCCCTGGGGAGTTCACTTGTACCCAAAGCCTTCCTGTGGGGGCACTTTTGGATGGGCGAAAAAGTCTTGCAACGCATTTCCTGGGGCCTGATTTTTCAGTCGTCTTCGATGCCGGCTAGGGCTATGTTTAGGGATGCTCGGAAACAGCGAACCCGGAGGGTCCAGTGGCATGTGGGGCTGTGTAAAAGCTCCCCTGGGGATTTCACTTGTACCCAAAGCCTTCCTTTGGGGGCACTTTTGGATGGGCGCAAAAGTCTTGCAACGCATTTCCTGGGGCATGATTTTTCAGTCGTCTTCGATGCCGGCTAGGGCTATGTTTAGGGATGCTCGGAAACAGCGAACCCGGAGGGTCCAGTTGCATGTGGGACTGCGTAAAGGCTCCCCTGGGGAGTTCACTTGTACCCAAAGCCTTCCTTTGGGGGCACTTTTGGATGGGCGAAAAGGGCTCGTAACGCATTTCCTGGGGCCTGATTTTTCAGTCGTCTTCGATGCCGGCAAGGGCTATGTTTAGGGATGCTCGGAAACAGCGAACCCGGAGGGTCCAGTTGCATGTGGGGCCGCGTAAAGGCTCCCCTGGGGAGTTCACTTGTACCCAAAGCCTTCCTTTGGGGGCACTTTTGGATGGGCGAATGGGGCTTGCAACGCATTTCCTGGGGCCTGATTTTTCATTCGTCTTCGATGCCGGCAAGGGCTATGTTTAGGGATGCTCGGAAACAGCGAACCCGGAGGGTACAGTTGCATGTGGGGCTGCGTAAAGGCTCCCCTGGGGAGTTCACTTGTACCCAAAGCCTTCCTTTGGGGGCACTTTTGGATGGGTGAAAAGGGCTCGTAACGCATTTCCTGGGGCCTGATTTTTCAGTCGTCTTCGATGTCGGCTAGGGCTATGTTTAGGGATGCTCGGAAACAGCGAACCCGGAGGGTCCAGTTGCATGTGGGGCTGCGTAAAGGCTCCCCTGGGGAGTTCTCTTGTACCCAAAGTCTTCCTTTCGGAGCACTTTTTGATTGGCGTATGGGGCTTGTAACGCATTTCCTGGGGCCTGATTTTTCACTCGTCTCCGATGACTGCTAGGGCTATGTTTAGGGATGCTCGGAAACAGGGAACCCGGAGGGTCCAGTTGCATGTGGGGCTGCGTAAAGGCTCCCCTGGGGAGTTCACTTGTACCCAAAGCCTTCCTTTGGTGACACTTTTGGATGGTCCAAAGGGGCGTGAAACTCGTTTTCTGGGGCCCTGGTTTTCAGTCTTCTCTCATGCCGGCTAGTGATATATTTAGCGTTGCTCGGAAACAGCGAACCCGGAGGGTCCAGTTGCATGTGGGGCTGCGTAAAGGCTCCCCTGTGGAGTTCACTTGTACCCAATGTGTTCCTTTGGGGGCACTTTTGGATGGGCGAAAAGGGCTCGCAACGCATTTCCTGGGGCCTGATTTTTCAGTCGTCTTCGATGCCGGCTAGGGCTATGTTTAGGGATGCTCGGAAACAGAGAACCCAGAGGGTCCAGTTGCATGTGGGGCTGCGTAAAGGCTCCCCTGGGGAGTTCACTTGTACCCAAAGCCTTCCTTTGGGGGCACTTTTGGATGGGCGAAAAGGGCTCGTAACGCTTTTCCTGGGGCCTAATTTTTCAGTCGTCTTCGATGATTGCTAATGCTATGTTTAGGGATGCTCGGAAACAGCGAACCCTGAGGGTCCAGTTGCATGTGGGGCTGCGTAAAGGCTCCCCTGGGGAGTTCACTTGTACCCAAAGCCTTCCTTTGGGGGCACTTTTGGATGGGCGAAAAGGGCTCGCAACGCATTTCCTGGGGCCTGATTTTTCAGTCGTCTTCGATGCCGGCTAGGGCTATGTTTAGGGATGCTCGGAAACAGCGAACCCGGAGGGTCCAGTTGCATGTGGGGCCGCGTAAAGGCTCCCCTGGGGAGTTCACTTGTACCCAAAGCCTTCCTTTGGGGGCACTTTTGGATGGGCGAAAAGGGCTCGCAACGCATTTCCTGGGGCCTGATTTTTCAGTCGTCTTCGATGCCGGCTAGTGCTATGTTTAGGGATGCTCAGAAACAGCGAACCCGGAGGGTCCAGTTGCATGTGGGGCTGCGTAAAGGCTCCCCTGGGGAGTTCACTTGTACCCAAAGCCTTCCTTTGGGGACAGTTTTGTATGGTCCAAAGGGGATTGCAACGCGTTTCCTGGAGCCTGATTTTTCAGTCGTCTTCGATGCCGGCTAGGGCTATGTTTAGGGATGCTCGGAAACAGCGAACCCGGAGGGTCCAGTTGCATGTGGGGCTGCGTAAAGGCTCCCCTGGGGAGTTCACTTGTACCCAAAGCCTTCCTTTGGGGGCACTTTTGGATGGGCGAAAAAGTCTTGCAACGCATTTCCTGGGGCCTGATTTTTCACTCGTCTTCGATGCCGGTAGGGCTATGTTTAGGGATGCTCGGAAACAGCGAACCCGGAGGGTCCAGTTGCATGTGGGGCTGCGTAAATGCTCCCTTGGGGAGTTCTCTTGTACCCAAAGCCTTCCTTTGGGGGCACTTTTGGATGGGCGAAAAGGGCTCAGAACGCATTTCCTGGGGCCTGATTTTTCAGTCGTCTTCGATGCGGGCTAGGGCTATGTTCAGGGATGCTCGGAAACAGCGAACCCGGAGGGTCCAGTTGCATGTGGGGCTGCGTAAAGGCTCCCCTGGGGAGTTCACTTGTACCCAAAGCCTTCCTTTGGGGGCACTTTTGGATGGGCGAAAAGGGCTCGCAACGCATTTCCTGGGGCCTGATTTTTCAGTCGTCTTCGATGCCGGCTAGGGCTATGTTTAGGGATGCTCAGAAACAGCGAACCCGGAGGGTCCAGTTGCATGTGGGGCTGCGTAAAGGCTCCCCTGGGGAGTTCACTTGTACCCAAAGCCTTCCTTTGGGGGCACTTTTGGATGGTCCAAAGGGGCTCGTAACGCATTTCCTGGGGCCTGATTTTTCAGTCGTCTTCGATGCCGGCTAGGGCTATGTTTAGGGATGCTCGGAAACAGCGAACCCGGAGGGTTCAGTTGCATGTGGGGCCGCGTAAAGGCTCCCCTGGGGAGTTCACTTGTACCCAAAGCCTTCCTTTGGTGACACTTTTGGATGGTCCAAAGGGGCTTGAAACTCGTTTTCTGGGGCCCGGGTTTTCAGTCTTCTCTCATGCCGGCTAGTGATATATTTAGCGTTGCTCGGAAACAGCGAACCCGGAGGGTCCAGTTGCATGTGGGGCTGCGTAAAGGCTCCCCTGGGGAGTTCACTTGTACCCAATGTGTTCCTTTGGGGGCACTTTTGGATGGGCGAAAAGGGCTCGCAACGCATTTCCTGGGGCCTGATTTTTCATTCGTCTTCGATGCCGGCTAGGGCTATGTTTAGGGATGCTCGGAAACAGCGAACCCGGAGGGTCCAGTTGCATGTGGGGCTGCGTAAAGGCTCCCCTGGGGAGTTCACTTGTACCCAAAGCCTTCCTGTGGGGGCACTTTTGGATTGGCGAAAAAGTCTTGCAACGCATTTCCTGGGGCCTGATTTTTCACTCGTCTTCGATGCCAGTAGGGCTATGTTTAGGGATGCTCGGAAACAGCGAACCCGGAGGTTCCAGTGGCATGTGGGGCTGTGTAAAGGCTCCCCTGGGGATTTCACTTGTACCCAAAGCCTTCCTTTGGGGGCACTTTTGGATGGGCGCAAAAGTCTTGCAACGCATTTCCTGGGGCCTGATTTTTCAGTCGTCTTCGATGCCGGCTAGGGCTATGTTTAGGGATGCTCGGAAACAGCGAACCCGGAGGGTCCAGTTGCATGTGGGGCTGCGTAAAGGCTCCCCTGGGGAGTTCACTTGTACCCAAAGCCTTCCTTTGGGGGCACTTTTGGATGGGCGAAAAGGGCTCGTAACGCATTTCCTGGGGCCTGATTTTTCAGTCGTCTTCGATGCCGGCAAGGGCTATGTTTAGGGATGCTCGGAAACAGCGAACCCGGAGGGTCCAGTTGCATGTGGGGCTGCGTAAAGGCTCCCCTGGGGAGTTCACTTGTACCCAAAGCCTTCCTTTGGGGGGCACTTTTGGATGGGCGAATGGGGCTTGCAACGCATTTCGTGGGGCCTGATTTTTCATTCGTCTTCGATGCCGGCAAGGGCTATGTTTAGGGATGCTCGGAAACAGCGAACCCGGAGGGTACAGTTGCATGTGGGGCTGCGTAAAGGCTCCCCTGGGGAGTTCACTTGTACCCAAAGCCTTCCTTTGGGGGCACTTTTGGATGGGCGAAAAGGGCTCGTAACGCATTTCCTGGGGCCTGATTTTTCAGTCGTCTTCGATGTCGGCTAGGGCTATGTTTAGGGATGCTCGGAAACAGCGAACCCGGAGGGTCCAGTTGCATGTGGGGCTGCGTAAAGTCTCCCCTGGGGAGTTCTCTTGTACCCAAAGTCTTCCTTTCGGGGCACTTTTTGATTGGCGTATGGGGCTTGTAACGCATTTCCTGGGGCCTGATTTTTCACTCGTCTCCGATGACTGCTAGGGTTATGTTTAGGGATGCTCGGAAACAGTGAACCCGGAGGGTCCAGTTGCATGTGGGGCTGCGTAAAGGCTCCCCTGGGGAGTTCACTTGTACCCAAAGCCTTCCTTTGGTGACACTTTTGGATGGTCCAAAGGGGCTTGAAACTCGTTTTCTGGGGCCCTGGTTTTCAGTCTTCTCTCATGCCGGCTAGTGATATATTTAGCGTTGCTCGGAAACAGCGAACCCGGAGGGTCCAGTTGCATGTGGGGCTGCGTAAAGGCTCCCCTGGGGAGTTCACTTGTACCCAAAGCCTTCCTTTGGGGGCACTTTTGGATGGTCCAAAGGGGCTTGAAACTCGTTTTCTGGGGCCCTGGTTTTCAGTCTTCTCTCATGCCGGCTAGTGATATATTTAGCGTTGCTCGGAAACAGCGAACCCGGAGGGTCCAGTTGCATGTGGGGCTGCGTAAAGGCTCCCCTGGGGAGTTCACTTGTACCCAAAGCCTTCCTTTGGTGACACTTTTGGATGGTCCAAAGGGGCTTGAAACTCGTTTTCTGGGGCCCTGGTTTTCAGTCTTCTCTCATGCCGGCTAGTGATATATTTAGCGTTGCTCGGAAACAGCGAACCCCGAGGGTCCAGTTGCATGTGGGGCTGCGTAAAGGCTCCCCTGGGGAGTTCACTTGTACCCAAAGCCTTCCTTTGGGGGCACTTTTGGATGGGCGAAAAGGGCTCGTAACGCTTTTCCTGGGGCCTGATTTTTCAGTCGTCTTCGATGCCGGCTTGGGATATGTTTAGGGATGATCGGAAACAGCGAACCCGGAGGGTCCAGTTGCATGTGGGGCTGCGTAAAGGCTCCCCTGGGGAGGTCACTTGTACCCAAAGCCTTCCTGTGGGGGCACTTTTGGATGGGCGAAAAAGTCTTGCAACGCATTTCCTGGGGCCTGATTTTTCACTCGTCTTCGATGCCAGTAGGGCTATGTTTAGGGATGCTCGGAAACAGCGAACCCGGAGGTTCGAGTTGCATGTGGGGCTGCGTAAATGCTCCCTTTGGGAGTTGTCTTGTACCCAAAGCCTTCCTTTGGGGGCACTTTTGGATGGGCGAAAAGGGCTCAGAACGCATTTCCTGTGGCCTGATTTTTCAGTCGTCTTCGATGCCGGCTAGGGCTATGTTTAGGGATCCTCAGAAACAGCGAACCCGGAGGGTCCAGTTGCATGTGGGGCTGCGTAAAGGCTCCCCTGGGGAGTTCACTTGTACCCAAAGCCTTCCTTTGGGGGCACTTTTGGATGGTCCAAAGGGGCGTGAAACTCGTTTTCTGGGGCCCTGGTTTTCAGTCTTCTCTCATGCCGGCTAGTGATATATTTAGCGTTGCTCGGAAACAGCGAACCCGGAGGGTCCAGTTGCATGTGGGGCTGCGTAAAGGCTCCCCTGGGGAGTTCACTTGTACCCAATGTGTTCCTTTGGGGGCACTTTTGGATGGGCGAAAATGGCTCGCAACGCATTTCCTGGGGCCTGATTTTTCAGTCATCTTCGATGCCGGCTAGGGCTATGTTTAGGGATGCTCGGAAACAGCGAACCCGGAGGGTCCAGTTGCATGTGGGGCTGCGTAAAGGCTCCCCTGGGGAGTTCACTTGTACCCAAAGCCTTCCTTTGGGGGCACTTTTGGATGGGCGAAAAGGGCTCGTAACGCTTTTCCTGGGGCCTAATTTTTCAGTCGTCTTCGATGATTGCTAATGCTATGTTTAGGGATGCTCGGAAACAGCGAACCCGGAGGGTCCAGTTGCATGTGGGGCTGCGTAAAGGCTCCCCTGGGGAGTTCACTTGTACCCAAAGCCTTCCTTTGGGGGCACTTTTGGATGGGCGAAAAGGGCTCGCAACGCATTTCCTGGGGCCTGATTTTTCAGTCGTCTTCGATGCCGGCTAGGGCTATGTTTAGGGATGCTCGGAAACAGCGAACCCGGAGGGTCCAGTTGCATGTGGGGCCGCGTAAAGGCTCCCCTGGGGAGTTCACTTGTACCCAAAGCCTTCCTTTGGGGACAGTTTTGTATGGTCCAAAGGGGCTTGCAACGCGTTTCCTGGAGCCTGATTTTTCAATCGTCTTCGATGCCGGCTAGGGCTATGTTTAGGGATGCTCGGAAACAGCGAACCCGGAGGGTGCAGTTGCATGTGGGGCTGCGTAAAGGCTCCCCTGGGGAGTTCACTTGTACCCAAAGCCTTCCTTTGGGGGCACTTTTGGATGGGCGAAAAAGTCTTGCAACGCATTTCCTGGGGCCTGATTTTTCACTCGTCTTCGATGCCAGTAGGGCTATGTTTAGGGATGCTCGGAAACAGCGAACCCGGAGGGTCCAGTTCCATGTGGGGCTGCGTAAATGCTCCCTTGGGGAGTTCTCTTGTACCCAAAGCCTTCCTTTGGGGGCACTTTTGGATGGGCGAAAAGCGCTCAGAACGCATTTCCTGGGGCCTGATTTTTCAGTCGTCTTCGATGCGGGCTAGGGCTATGTTCAGGGATGCTCGGAAACAGCGAACCCAGAGGGTCCAGTTGCATGTGGGGCTGCGTAAAGGCTCCCCTGGGGAGTTCACTTGTACCCAAAGCCTTCCTTTGGGGGCACTTTTGGATGGGCGAAAAGGGCTCGCAACGCATTTCCTGGGGCCTGATTTTTCAGTCGTCTTCGATGCCGGCTAGGGCTATGTTTAGGGATGCTCAGAAACAGCGAACCCGGAGGGTCCAGTTGCATGTGGGGCTGCGTAAAGGCTCCCCTGGGGAGTTCACTTGTACCCAAAGCCTTCCTTTGGGGGCACTTTTGGATGGTCCAAAGGGGCTCGTAACGCATTTCCTGGGGCCTGATTTTTCACTCGTCTCCGATGACGGCTATGGCTACGTTTAGTTTTGCTCAGGAACAGGGAACCCGGAGGGTCCAGTTGCATGTGGGGCTGCGTAAAGGCTCCCCTGGGGAGTTCACTTGTACCCAAAGCCTTCCTTTGGGGGCACTTTTGGATGGGCGAAAAGGGCTCGTAACGCATTTCCTGGGGCCAGATTTTTCAGTCGTCTTCGATGATGGCTAATGCTATGTTTAGGGATGCTCGGAAACAGCGAACCCGGAGGGTCCAGTTGCATGTGGGGCTGCGTAAAGGCTCCCCTGGGGAGTTCACTTGTACCCAAAGCCTTCCTTTGGGGGCACTTTTGGATGGGCGAAAAGGGCTCGCAACGCATTTCCTGGGGCCTGATTTTTCAGTCGTCTTCGAGGCCGGCTAGGGCTATGTTTAGGGATGCTCAGAAACAGCGAACCCGGAGGGTCCAGTTGCATGTGGGGCTGCGTAAAGGCTCCCATGGGGAGTTCACTTGTACCCAAAGCCTTCCTTTGGGGGCACTTTTGGACGGTCCAAAGGGGCTCGTAACGCATTTCCTGGGGCCTGATTTTTCACTCGTCTCCAATGACGGCTAGGGCTACGTTTAGTTTTGCTCAGGAACAGCGAACCCGGAGGGTCCAGTTGCATGTGGGGCTGTGTAAAGGCTCCCCTGGGGAGTTCACTTGTACCCAAAGCCTTCCTTTGGGGGCACTTTTGGATGGGCGAAAAGGGCTCGCAACGCATTTCCTCGGGCCTGATTTTTCAGTCGTCTTCGATGCCGGCTAAGGCTATGATTAGGGATGCTCGGAAACAGCGAACCCGGAGGGTCCAGTTGCATGTGGGGCTGCGTAAAGGCTCCCCTGGGGAGTTCACTTGTACCAAAAGCCTTCCTTTGGTGACACTTTTGGATGGTCCAAAGGGGCTTGCAACGCGTTTCCTGGAGCCTGATCTTTCATTCGTCTTCCATGCCGGCTAGAGATATGTTTAGGGATGCTCAGAAACAGCGAACCCGGAGGGTCCAGTTGCATGTGGGGCCGCGTAAAGGCTCCCCTGGGGAGTTCACTTGTACCCAAAGCCTTCCTTTGGGGACAGTTTTGGATGGGCGAAAAGGGCTCGCAACGCATTTCCTGGGGCCTGATTTTTCAGTCGTCTTCGATGCCGGCTAGGGCTATGTTTAGGGATGCTCGGAAACAGCGAACCCGGAGGGTCCAGTTGCATGTGGGGCTGCGTAAAGGCTCCCCTGGGGAGTTCACTTGTACCCAAAGCCTTCCTTTGGGGGCACTTTTGGATGGGCGAAAAGGGCTCGTAACGCTTTTCCTGGGGCCTAATTTTTCAGTCGTCTTCGATGATTGCTAATGCTATGTTTAGGGATGCTCGGAAACAGCGAACCCGGAGGGTCCAGTTGCATGTGGGGCTGCGTAATGGCTCCCCTGGGGAGTTCACTTGTACCCAAAGCCTTCCTTTGGGGGCACTTTTGGATGGGCGAAAAAGGGCTCGCAACGCATTTCCTGGGGCCTGATTTTTCAGTCGTCTTCGATGCCGGCTAGGGCTATGTTTAGGGATGCTCGGAAACAGCGAACCCGGAGGGTCCAGTTGCATGTGGGGCCGTGTAAAGGCTCCCCTGGGGAGTTCACTTGTACCCAAAGCCTTCTTTTGGGGGCACTTTTGGATGGGCGAAAAGGGCTCGTAACGCGTTTCCTGGGGCTTAATTTTTCAGTCGTCTTCGATGCCGGCTAGGGCTATGTTTAGGGATGCTCAGAAACAGCGAACCCGGAGGGTCCAGTTGCATGTGGGGCTGCGTAAAGGCTCCCCTGGGGAGTTCACTTGTACCCAAAGCCTTCCTTTGGGGACAGTTTTGTATGGTCCAAAGGGGCTTGCAACGCGTTTCCTGGAGCCTGATTTTTCAGTCGTCTTCGATGCCGGCTAGGGCTATGTTTAGGGATGCTCGGAAACAGCGAACCCGGAGGGTGCAGTTGCATGTGGGGCTGCGTAAAGGCTCCCCTGGGGAGTTCACTTGTACCCAAAGCCTTCCTTTGGGGGCACTTTTGGATGGGCGAAAAAGTCTTGCAACGCATTTCCTGGGGCCTGATTTTTCACTCGTCTTCGATGCCAGTAGGGCTATGTTTAGGGATGCTCGGAAACAGCGAACCCGGAGGGTCCAGTTGCATGTGGGGCTGCGTAAATGCTCCCTTGGGGAGTTCTCTTGTACCCAAAGCCTTCCTTTGGGGGCACTTTTGGATGGGCGAAAAGGGCTCAGAACGCATTTCCTGGGGCCTGATTTTTCAGTCGTCTTCGACGCGGGCTAGGGCTATGTTCAGGGATGCTCGGAAACAGCGAACCCATAGGGTCCAGTTGCATGTGGGGCTGCGTAAAGGCTCCCCTGGGGAGTTCACTTGTACCCAAAGCCTTCCTTTGGGGGCACTTTTGGATGGGCGAAAAGGGCTCGCAACGCATTTCCTGGGGCCTGATTTTTCAGTCGTCTTCGAGGCCGGCTAGGGCTATGTTTAGGGATGCTCAGAAACAGCGAACCCGGAGGGTCCAGTTGCATGTGGGGCTGCGTAAAGGCTCCCATGGGGAGTTCACTTGTACCCAAAACCTTCCTTTGGGGGCACTTTTGGATGGTCCAAAGGGGCTCGTAACGCATTTCCTGGGGCCTGATTTTTCACTCGTCTCCAATGACGGCTAGGGCTACGTTTAGTTTTGCTCAGGAACAGCGAACCCGGAGGGTCCAGTTGCATGTGGGGCTGCGTAAAGGCTCCCCTGGGGAGTTCACTTGTACCCAAAGCCTTCCTTTGGGGGCACTTTTGGATGGGCGAAAAGGGCTCGCAACGCATTTCCTGGGGCCTGATTTTTCACTCGTCTTCGATGCGGGCTAGGGCTATGTTTAGGGATGCTCGGAAACAGCGAACCCGGAGGGTCCAGTTGCATGTGGGGCTGCGTAAAGGCTCCCCTGGGGAGTTCACTTGTACCCAAAGCCTTCCTTTGGTGACACTTTTGGATGGTTCAAAGGGGCTTGAAACTCGTTTTCTGGGGCCCGGGTTTTCAGTCTTCTCTCATGCCGGCTAGTGATATATTTAGCGTTGCTCGGAAACAGCGAACCCGGAGGGTCCAGTTGCATGTGGGGCTGCGTAAAGGCTCCCCTGGGGAGTTCACTTGTACCCAAAGCCTTCCTTTGGGGGCACTTTTGGATGGGCGAAAAGGGCTCGCAACGCATTTCCTGGGGCCTGATTTTTCAGTCGTTTTCGAGGCCAGCTAGGGCTATGTTTAGGGATGCTCAGAAACAGCGAACCCGGAGGGTCCAGTTGCATGTGGGGCTGCGTAAAGGCTCCCATGGGGAGTTCACTTGTACCCAAAGCCTTCCTTTGGGGGCACTTTTGGATGGTCCAAAGGGGCTCGTAACGCATTTCCTGGGGCCTGATTTTTCACTCGTCTCCAATGACGGCTAGGGCTACGTTTAGTTTTGCTCAGGAACAGCGAACCCGGAGGGTGCAGTTGCATGTGGGGCTGCGTAAAGGCTCCCCTGGGGAGTTCACTTGTACCCAAAGCCTTCCTTTGGGGGCACCTTTGGATGGGCGAAAAGGGCTCGCAACGCATTTCCTGCGGCCTGATTTTTCAGTCGTCTTCGATGCCGGCTAAGGCTATGATTAGGGATGCTCGGAAACAGCGAACCCGGAGGGTCCAGTTGCATGTGGGGCTGCGTAAAGGCTCCCCTGGGGAGTTCACTTGTACCAAAAGCCTTCCTTTGGTGACACTTTTGGATGGTCCAAAGGGGCTTGCAACGCGTTTCCTGGAGCCTGATTTTTCATTCGTCTTCCATGCCGGCTAGAGATATGTTTAGGGATGCTCAGAAACAGCGAACCCGGAGGGTCCAGTTGCATGTGGGGCCGCGTAAAGACTACCCTGGGGAGTTCACTTGTACCCAAAGCCTTCCTTTGGGGGCACTTTTGGATGGGCGAAAAGGGCTCGTAACGTGTTTCCTGGGGCCTAATTTTTCAGTCGTCTTCGATGCGGGCTAGGGATATGTTCAGGGATGCTCGGAAACAGCGAACCCGGAGGGTCCAGTTGCATGTGGGGCTGCGTAAAGGCTCCCCTGGGGAGTTCACTTGTACCCAAAGCCTTCCTTTGGGGGCACCTTTGGATGGGCGAAAAGGACTCGCAACGCATTTCCTGGGGCCTGATTTTTCAGTCGTCTTCGATGCCGGCTAGGGCTATGTTTAGGGATGCTCGGAAACAGCGAACCCGGAGGGTCCAGTTGCATGTGAGGCTGCGTAAAGGCTCCCCTGGGGAGTTCACTTGTACCCAAAGCCTTCCTTTGGGGGCACTTTTGGATGGTCCAAAGGGGCTTGAAACTCGTTTTCTGGGGCCCGGATTTTCAGTCTTGTCCCATGCCGGCTAGTGATATATTTAGCGTTGCTCGGTAAAATCGAACCCGAAGGGTCCAGTTGCATGTGGGGCTGCGTAAAGGCTCCCCTGGGGAGTTCACTTGTACCCAAAGCCTTCCTTTGGTGACACTTTTGGATGGGCGAAAAGGGCTCGCAACGCATTTCCTGGGGCCTGATTTTTCAGTCGTCTTCGAGGCCGGCTAGGGCTATGTTTAGGGATGCTCGGAAACAGCGAACCCGGAGGGTCCAGTTGCATGTGGGGCCGTGTAAAGGCTCCCCTGGGGAGTTCACTTGTACCCAAAGCCTTCTTTTGGGGGCACTTTTGGATGGGCGAAAAGGGCTCGTAACGCGTTTCCTGGGGCTTAATTTTTCAGTCGTCTTCGATGCCGGCTAGGGCTATGTTTAGGGATGCTCAGAAACAGCGAACCCGGAGGGTCCAGTTGCATGTGGGGCTGCGTAAAGGCTCCCCTGGGGAGTTCACTTGTACCCAAAGCCTTCCTTTGGGGACAGTTTTGTATGGTCCAAAGGGGCTTGCAACGCGTTTCCTGGAGCCTGATTTTTCAGTCGTCTTCGATGCCGGCTAGGGCTATGTTTAGGGATGCTCGGAAACAGCGAACCCGGAGGGTGCAGTTGCATGTGGGGCTGCGTAAAGGCTCCCCTGGGGAGTTCACTTGTACCCAAAGCCTTCCTTTGGGGGCACTTTTGGATGGGCGAAAAAGTCTTGCAACGCATTTCCTGGGGCCTGATTTTTCAGTCGTCTTCGATGCCAGTAGGGCTATGTTTAGGGATGCTCGGAAACAGCGAACCCGGAGGGTCCAGTTTCATGTGGGGCTGCGTAAATGCTCCCTTGGGGAGTTCTCTTGTACCCAAAGCCTTCCTTTGGGGGCACTTTTGGATGGGCGAAAAGGGCTCAGAACGCATTTCCTGGGGCCTGATTTTTCAGTCGTCTTCGACGCGGGCTAGGGCTATGTTCAGGGATGCTCGGAAACAGCGAACCCAGAGGGTCCAGTTGCATGTGGGGCTGCGTAAAGGCTCCCCTGGGGAGTTCACTTGTACCCAAAGCCTTCCTTTGGGGGCACTTTTGGATGGGCGAAAAGGGCTCGCAACGCATTTCCTGGGGCCTGATTTTTCAGTCGTCTTCGAGGCCGGCTAGGGCTATGTTTAGGGATGCTCAGAAACAGCGAACCCGGAGGGTCCAGTTGCATGTGGGGCTGCGTAAAGGCTCCCATGGGGAGTTCACTTGTACCCAAAGCCTTCCTTTGGGGGCACTTTTGGATGGTCCAAAGGGGCTCGTAACGCATTTCCTGGGGCCTGATTTTTCACTCGTCTCCAATGACGGCTAGGGCTACGTTTAGTTTTGCTCAGGAACAGCGAACCCGGAGGGTCCAGTTGCATGTGGGGCTGCGTAAAGGCTCCCCTGGGGAGTTCACTTGTACCCAAAGCCTTCCTTTGGGGGCACTTTTGGATGGGCGAAAAGGGCTCGTAACGCATTTCCTGGGGCCAGATTTTTCAGTCGTCTTCGATGATGGCTAATGCTATGTTTAGGGATGCTCGGAAACAGCGAACCCGGAGGGTCCAGTTGCATGTGGGGCTGCGTAAAGGCTCCCCTGCGGAGTTCACTTGTACCCAAAGCCTTCCTTTGGTGACACTTTTGGATGGTTCAAAGGGGCTTGAAACTCGTTTTCTGGGGCCCGGGTTTTCAGTCTTCTCTCATGCCGGCTAGTGATATATTTAGCGTTGCTCGGAAACAGCGAACCCGGAGGGTCCAGTTGCATGTGGGGCTGCGTAAAGGCTCCCCTGGGGAGTTCACTTGTACCCAAAGCCTTCCTTTGGGGGCACTTTTGGATGGGCGAAAAGGGCTCGCAACGCATTTCCTGGGGCCTGATTTTTCAGTCGTCTTCGAGGCCAGCTAGGGCTATGTTTAGGGATGCTCAGAAACAGCGAACCCGGAGGGTCCAGTTGCATGTGGGGCTGCGTAAAGGCTCCCATGGGGAGTTCACTTGTACCCAAAGCCTTCCTTTGGGGGCACTTTTGGATGGTCCAAAGGGGCTCGTAACGCATTTCCTGGGGCCAGATTTTTCAGTCGTCTTCGATGATGGCTAATGCTATGTTTAGGGATGCTCGGAAACAGCGAACCCGGAGGGTCCAGTTGCATGTGGGGCTGCGTAAAGGCTCCCCTGCGGAGTTCACTTGTACCCAAAGCCTTCCTTTGGTGACACTTTTGGATGGTTCAAAGGGGCTTGAAACTCGTTTTCTGGGGCCCGGGTTTTCAGTCTTCTCTCATGCCGGCTAGTGATATATTTAGCGTTGCTCGGAAACAGCGAACCCGGAGGGTCCAGTTGCATGTGGGGCTGCGTAAAGGCTCCCCTGGGGAGTTCACTTGTACCAAAAGCCTTCCTTTGGTGACACTTTTGGATGGTCCAAAGGGGCTTGCAACGCGTTTCCTGGAGCCTGATTTTTCATTCGTCTTCCATGCCGGCTAGAGATATGTTTAGGGATGCTCAGAAACAGCGAACCCGGAGGGTCCAGTTGCATGTGGGGCCGCGTAAAGACTACCCTGGGGAGTTCACTTGTACCCAAAGCCTTCCTTTGGGGGCACTTTTGGATGGGCGAAAAGGGCTCGTAACGTGTTTCCTGGGGCATAATTTTTCAGTCGTCTTCGATGCGGGCTAGGGATATGTTCAGGGATGCTCGGAAACAGCGAACCCGGAGGGTCCAGTTGCATGTGGGGCTGCGTAAAGGCTCCCCTGGGGAGTTCACTTGTACCCAAAGCCTTCCTTTGGGGGCACCTTTGGATGGGCGAAAAGGACTCGCAACGCATTTCCTGGGGCCTGATTTTTCAGTCGTCTTCGATGCCGGCTAGGGCTATGTTTAGGGATGCTCGGAAACAGCGAACCCGGAGGGTCCAGTTGCATGTGAGGCTGCGTAAAGGCTCCCCTGGGGAGTTCACTTGTACCCAAAGCCTTCCTTTGGGGGCACTTTTGGATGGTCCAAAGGGGCTTGAAACTCGTTTTCTGGGGCCCGGATTTTCAGTCTTGTCCCATGCCGGCTAGTGATATATTTAGCGTTGCTCGGTAAAATCGAACCCGAAGGGTCCAGTTGCATGTGGGGCTGCGTAAAGGCTCCCCTGGGGAGTTCACTTGTACCCAAAGCCTTCCTTTGGTGACACTTTTGGATGGGCGAAAAGGGCTCGCAACGCATTTCCTGGGGCCTGATTTTTCAGTCGTCTTCGATGCCGGCTAGGGCTATGTTTAGGGATGCTCGGAAACAGCGAACCCGGAGGGTCCAGTTGCATGTGGGGCTGTGTAAAGGCTCCCCTGGGGAGTTCTCTTGTACCCAAAGCCTTCCTTTGGGGGCACTTTTGGATGGGCGAAAAGGGCTCGTAACGCATTTCCTGGGGCCTGATTTTTCAGTCGTCTTCGATGCCGGCTAGCGCTATGTTTAGGGATGCTCGGAAACAGAGAATCCGGAGGGTCCAGTTGCATGTGGGGCTGCGTAAAGGCTCCCCTGGGGAGTTCTCTTGTACCCAAAGCCTTCCTTTGGGGGCACTTTTGGATTGGCGAATGGGGCTTTCAACGCATTTCCTGGGGCCTTATTTTTCAGTCGTCATCGATGCCGGCTAGGGCTATGTTTAGGGATGCTCGGAAACAGCGAACCCGGAGGGTGCAGTTGCATGTGGGGTTGCGTAAAGGCTCCCCTGGGGAGTTCACTTGTACCCAAAGCCTTCCTTTGGGGGCACTTTTGGATGGGCGAAAAGGGCTCGCAACGCATTTCCTGGGGCCTGATTTTTCAGTCGTCTTCGAGGCCAGCTAGGGCTATGTTTAGGGATGCTCAGAAACAGCGAACCCGGAGGGTCCAGTTGCATGTGGGGCTGCGTAAAGGCTCCCCTGGGGAGTTCACTTGTACCCAAAGCCTTCCTTTGGTGACACTTTTGGATGGTCCAAAGGGGCTTGCAACGCGTTTCCTGGGGCCTGATTTTTCACTCGTCTCCAATGACGGCTAGGGCTACGTTTAGTTTTGCTCAGGAACAGCGAACCCGGAGGGTCCAGTTGCATGTGGGGCTGCGTAAAGGCTCCCCTGGGGAGTTCACTTGTACCCAAAGCCTTCCTTTGGGGGCACCTTTGGATGGGCGAAAAGGGCTCGCAACGCATTTCCTGGGGCCTGATTTTTCACTCGTCTTCGATGCCAGTAGGGCTATGTTTAGGGATGCTCGGAAACAGCGAACCCGGAGGGTCCAGTTGCATGTGGGGCTGCGTACATGCTCCCTTGGGGAGTTCTCTTGTACCCAAAGCCTTCCTTTGGGGGCACTTTTGGATGGGCGAAAAGGGCTCAGAACGCATTTCCTGGGGCCTGATTTTTCAGTCGTCTTCGACGCGGGCTAGGGCTATGTTCAGGGATGCTCGGAAACAGCGAACCCAGAGGGTCCAGTTGCATGTGGGGCTGCGTAAAGGCTCCCCTGGGGAGTTCACTTGTACCCAAAGCCTTCCTTTGGGGGCACTTTTGGATGGGCGAAAAGGGCTCGCAACGCATTTCCTGGGGCCTGATTTTTCAGTCGTCTTCGAGGCCGGCTAGGGCTATGTTTAGGGATGCTCAGAAACAGCGAACCCGGAGGGTCCAGTTGCATGTGGGGCTGCGTAAAGGCTCCCATGGGGAGTTCACTTGTACCCAAAGCCTTCCTTTGGGGGCACTTTTGGATGGTCCAAAGGGGCTCGTAACGCATTTCCTGGGGCCTGATTTTTCACTCGTCTCCAATGACGGCTAGGGCTACGTTTAGTTTTGCTCAGGAACAGCGAACCCGGAGGGTCCAGTTGCATGTGGGGCTGCGTAAAGGCTCCCCTGGGGAGTTCACTTGTACCCAAAGCCTTCCTTTGGGGGCACTTTTGGATGGGCGAAAAGGGCTCGTAACGCATTTCCTGGGGCCAGATTTTTCAGTCGTCTTCGATGATGGCTAATGCTATGTTTAGGGATGCTCGGAAACAGCGAACCCGGAGGGTCCAGTTGCATGTGGGGCTGCGTAAAGGCTCCCCTGGGGAGTTCACTTGTACCCAAAGCCTTCCTTTGGTGACACTTTTGGATGGTTCAAAGGGGCTTGAAACTCGTTTTCTGGGGCCCGGGTTTTCAGTCTTCTCTCATGCCGGCTAGTGATATATTTAGCGTTGCTCGGAAACAGCGAACCCGGAGGGTCCAGTTGCATGTGGGGCTGCGTAAAGGCTCCCCTGGGGAGTTCACTTGTACCCAAAGCCTTCCTTTGGGGGCACTTTTGGATGGGCGAAAAGGGCTCGCAACGCATTTCCTGGGGCCTGATTTTTCAGTCGTCTTCGAGGCCAGCTAGGGCTATGTTTAGGGATGCTCAGAAACAGCGAACCCGGAGGGTCCAGTTGCATGTGGGGCTGCGTAAAGGCTCCCATGGGGAGTTCACTTGTACCCAAAGCCTTCCTTTGGGGGCACTTTTGGATGGTCCAAAGGGGCTCGTAACGCATTTCCTGGGGCCTGATTTTTCACTCGTCTCCAATGACGGCTAGGGCTACGTTTAGTTTTGCTCAGGAACAGCGAACCCGGAGGGTCCAGTTGCATGTGGGGCTGCGTAAAGGCTCCCCTGGGGAGTTCACTTGTACCCAAAGCCTTCCTTTGGGGGCACCTTTGGATGGGCGAAAAGGGCTCGCAACGCATTTCCTGCGGCCTGATTTTTCAGTCGTCTTTGATGCCGGCTAAGGCTATGATTAGGGATGCTCGGAAACAGCGAACCCGGAGGGTCCAGTTGCATGTGGGGCTGCGTAAAGGCTCCCCTGGGGAGTTCACTTGTACCAAAAGCCTTCCTTTGGTGACACTTTTGGATGGTCCAAAGGGGCTTGCAACGCGTTTCCTGGAGCCTGATTTTTCATTCGTCTTCCATGCCGGCTAGAGATATGTTTAGGGATGCTCAGAAACAGCGAACCCGGAGGGTCCAGTTGCATGTGGGGCCGCGTAAAGACTACCCTGGGGAGTTCACTTGTACCCAAAGCCTTCCTTTGGGGGCACTTTTGGATGGGCGAAAAGGGCTCGTAACGCGTTTCCTGGGGCCTAATTTTTCAGTCGTCTTCGATGCGGGCTAGGGATATGTTCAGGGATGCTCGGAAACAGCGAACCCGGAGGGTCCAGTTGCATGTGGGGCTGCGTAAAGGCTCCCCTGGGGAGTTCACTTGTACCCAAAGCCTTCCTTTGGGGGCACCTTTGGATGGGCGAAAAGGACTCGCAACGCATTTCCTGGGGCCTGATTTTTCAGTCGTCTTCGATGCCGGCTAGGGCTATGTTTAGGGATGCTCGGAAACAGTGAACCCGGAGGGTCCAGTTGCATGTGAGGCTGCGTAAAGGCTCCCCTGGGGAGTTCACTTGTACCCAAAGCCTTCCTTTGGTGAAACTTTTGGATGGTCCAAAGGGGCTTGAAACTCGTTTTCTGGGGCCCGGATTTTCAGTCTTGTCCCATGCCGGCTAGTGATATATTTAGCGTTGCTCGGTAAAATCGAACCCGAAGGGTCCAATTGCATGTGGGGCTGCGTAAAGGCTCCCCTGGGGAGTTCACTTGTACCCAAAGCCTTCCTTTGGTGACACTTTTGGATGGTCCAAAGGGGCTTGCAACGCGTTTCCTGGGGCCTGATTTTTAAGTCGTCTTCGATGCCGGCTAGGGCTATGTTTAGGGATGCTCGGAAACAGCGAACCCGGAGGGTCCAGTTGCATGTGGGGCTGCGTAAAGGCTCCCCTGGGGAGTTCACTTGTACCCAAAGCCTTCCTTTGGGGGCACTTTTGGATGGGCGAAAAGGGCTCGTCACGCATTTCCTGGGGCCTGATTTTTCAGTCGTCTTCGATGCCGGCTAGCGCTATGTTTAGGGATGCTCGGAAACAGAGAATCCGGAGGGTCCAGTTGCATGTGGGGCTGCGTAAAGGCTCCCCTGGGGAGTTCTCTTGTACCCAAAGCCTTCCTTTGGGGGCACTTTTGGATTGGCGAATGGGGCTTTCAACGCATTTCCTGGGGCCTTATTTTTCAGTCGTCATCGATGCCGGCTAGGGCTATGTTTAGGGATGCTCGGAAACAGCGAACCCGGAGGGTGCAGTTGCATGTGGGGCTGCGTAAAGGCTCCCCTGGGGAGTTCACTTGTACCCAAAGCCTTCCTTTGGGGGCACTTTTGGATGGGCGAAAAAGTCTTGCAACGCATTTCCTGGGGCCTGATTTTTCACTCGTCTTCGATGCCAGTAGGGCTATGTTTAGGGATGCTCGGAAACAGCGAACCCGGAGGGTCCAGTTGCATGTGGGGCTGTGTAAATGCTCCCTTGGGGAGTTCTCTTGTACCCAAAGCCTTCCTTTGGGGGCACTTTTGGATGGGCGAAAAGGGCTCAGAACGCATTTCCTGGGGCCTGATTTTTCAGTCGTCTTCGACGCGGGCTAGGGCTATGTTCAGGGATGCTCGGAAACAGCGAACCCAGAGGGTCCAGTTGCATGTGGGGCTGCGTAAAGGCTCCCCTGGGGAGTTCACTTGTACCCAAAACCTTCCTTTGGGGGCACTTTTGGATGGGCGAAAAGGGCTCGCAACGCATTTCCTGGGGCCTGATTTTTCAGTCGTCTTCGAGGCCGGCTAGGGCTATGTTTAGGGATGCTCAGAAACAGCGAACCCGGAGGGTCCAGTTGCATGTGGGGCTGCGTAAAGGCTCCCATGGGGAGTTCACTTGTACCCAAAGCCTTCCTTTGGGGGCACTTTTGGATGGGCGAAAGGGGCTCGTAACGCATTTCCTGGGGCCTGATTTTTCACTCGTCTCCAATGACGGCTAGGGCTACGTTTAGTTTTGCTCAGGAACAGCGAACCCGGAGGGTCCAGTTGCATGTGGGGCTGCGTAAAGGCTCCCCTGGGGAGTTCACTTGTACCCAAAGCCTTCCTTTGGGGGCACTTTTGGATGGGCGAAAAGGGCTCGTAACGCATTTCCTGGGGCCAGATTTTTCAGTCGTCTTCGATGATGGCTAATGCTATGTTTAGGGATGCTCGGAAACAGCGAACCCGGAGGGTCCAGTTGCATGTGGGGCTGCGTAAAGGCTCCCCTGGGGAGTTCACTTGTACCCAAAGCCTTCCTTTGGTGACACTTTTGGATGGTTCAAAGGGGCTTGAAACTCGTTTTCTGGGGCCCGGGTTTTCAGTCTTCTCTCATGCCGGCTAGTGATATATTTAGCGTTGCTCGGAAACAGCGAACCCGGAGGGTCCAGTTGCATGTGGGGCTGCGTAAAGGCTCCCCTGGGGAGTTCACTTGTACCCAAAGCCTTCCTTTGGGGGCACTTTTGGATGGGCGAAAAGTGCTCGCAACGCATTTCCTGGGGCCTGATTTTTCAGTCGTCTTCGAGGCCGGCTAGGGCTATGTTTAGGGATGCTCAGAAACAGCGAACCCGGAGGGTCCAGTTGCATGTGGGGCTGCGTAAAGGCTCCCCTGGGGAGTTCACTTGTACCCAAAGCCTTCCTTTGGGGGCACTTTTGGATGGTCCAAAGGGGCTTGCAACGCGTTTCCTGGAGCCTGATTTTTCATTCGTCTTCCATGCCGGCTAGAGATATGTTTAGGGATGCTCAGAAACAGCGAACCCGGAGGGTCCAGTTGCATGTCGGGCCGCGTAAAGACTACCCTGGGGAGTTCACTTGTACCCAAAGCCTTCCTTTGGGGGCACCTTTGGATGGGCGAAAAGGACTCGCAACGCATTTCCTGGGGCCTGATTTTTCAGTCGTCTTCGATGCCGGCTAGGGCTATGTTTAGGGATGCTCGGAAACAGCGAACCCGGAGGGTCCAGTTGCATGTGAGGCTGCGTAAAGGCTCCCCTGGGGAGTTCACTTGTACCCAAAGCCTTCCTTTGGTGAAACTTTTGGATGGTCCAAAGGGGCTTGAAACTCGTTTTCTGGGGCCCGGATTTTCAGTCTTGTCCCATGCCGGCTAGTGATATATTTAGCGTTGCTCGGTAAAATCGAACCCGAAGGGTCCAGTTGCATGTGGGGCTGCGTAAAGGCTCCCCTGGGGAGTTCACTTGTACCCAAAGCCTTCCTTTGGTGACACTTTTGGATGGTCCAAAGTGGCTTGGAACGCATTTCCTGGGGCCTGATTTTTCAGTCGTCTTCGATGCCGGCTAGGGCTATGTTTAGGGATGCTCAGAAACAGCGAACCCGGAGGGTCCAGTTGCATGTGGGGCCGCGTAAAGGCTCCCATGGGGAGTTCACTTGTACCCAAAGCCTTCCTTTGGGGGCACTTTTGGATGGGCGAAAAGGGCTCGTAACGCATTTCCTGGGGCCTGATTTTTCACTCGTCTCCAATGACGGCTAGGGCTACGTTTAGTTTTGCTCAGGAACAGCGAACCCGGAGGGTCCAGTTGCATGTGGGGCTGCGTAAAGGCTCCCCTGGGGAGTTCACTTGTACCCAAAGCCTTCCTTTGGGGGCACTTTTGGATGGGCGAAAAGGGCTCGCAACGCATTTCCTGCGGCCTGATTTTTCAGTCGTCTTCGATGCCGGCTAAGGCTATGATTAGGGATGCTCGGAAACAGCGAACCCGGAGGGTCCAGTTGCATGTGGGGCTGCGTAAAGGCTCCCCTGGGGAGTTCACTTGTACCAAAAGCCTTCCTTTGGTGACACTTTTGGATGGTCCAAAGGGGCTTGCAACGCGTTTCCTGGAGCCTGATTTTTCATTCGTCTTCCATGCCGGCTAGAGATATGTTTAGGGATGCTCAGAAACAGCGAACCCGGAGGGTCCAGTTGCATGTGGGGCCGCGTAAAGACTACCCTGGGGAGTTCACTTGTACCCAAAGCCTTCCTTTGGGGGCACTTTTGGATGGGCGAAAAGGGCTCGTAACGCGTTTCCTGGGGCCTAATTTTTCAGTCGTCTTCGATGCGGGCTAGGGATATGTTCAGGGATGCTCGGAAACAGCGAACCCGGAGGGTCCAGTTGCATGTGGGGCTGCGTAAAGGCTCCCCTGGGGAGTTCACTTGTACCCAAAGCCTTCCTTTGGGGGCACCTTTGGATGGGCGAAAAGGACTCGCAACGCATTTCCTGGGGCCTGATTTTTCAGTCGTCTTCGATGCCGGCTAGGGCTATGTTTAGGGATGCTCGGAAACAGCGAACACGGAGGGTCCAGTTGCATGTGAGGCTGCGTAAAGGCTCCCCTGGGGAGTTCACTTGTACCCAAAGCCTTCCTTTGGTGACACTTTTGGATGGTCCAAAGGGGCTTGCAACGCATTTCCTGGGGCCTGATTTTTCAGTCGTCTTCGATGCCGGCTAGGGCTATGTTTAGGGATGCTCGGAAACAGCGAACCCGGAGGGTCCAGTTGCATGTGGGGCTGCGTAAAGGCTCCCCTGGGGAGTTCTCTTGTACCCAAAGCCTTCCTTTGGGGGCACTTTTGGATGGGCGAAAAGGGCTCGTAACGCATTTCCTGGGGCCTGATTTTTCAGTCGTCTTCGATGCCGGCTAGCGCTATGTTTAGGGATGCTCGGAAACAGAGAATCCGGAGGGTCCAGTTGCATGTGGGGCTGCGTAAAGGCTCCCCTGGGGAGTTCTCTTGTACCCAAAGCCTTCCTTTGGGGGCACTTTTGGATTGGCGAATGGGGCTTTCAACCCATTTCCTGGGGCCTTATTTTTCAGTCGTCATCGATGCCGGCTAGGGCTATGTTTAGGGATGCTCAGAAACAGCGAACCCGGAGGGTCCAGTTGCATGTGGGGCTGCGTAAAGGCTCCCCTGGGGAGTTCACTTGTACCCAAAGCCTTCCTTTGGGGGCACTTTTGGATGGGCGAAAAGGGCTTGGAACGCATTTCCTGGGGCCTGATTTTTAAGTCGTCTTCGATGCAGGCTATGGCTATGTTTAGGGATGCTCAGAAACAGCGAACCCGGAGGGTCCAGTTGCATGTGGGGCTGCGTAAAGGCTCCCCTGGGGAGTTCACTTGTACCCAAAGCCTTCCTTTGGGGGCACTTTTGGATGGGCGAAAAGGGCTCGCAACGCATTTCCTGGGGCCTGATTTTTAAGTCGTCTTCGATGCCGGCTAAGGGTATGTTTAGGGATGCTCGGAAACAGCGAACCCGGAGGGTCCAGTTGCATGTGGGGCTGCGTAAAGGCTCCCCTGGGGAGTTCACTTGTACCCAAAGCCTTCCTTTGGGGGCACTTTTGGATGGGCGAAAAGGGCTCGCAACGCATTTCCTGGGGCCTGATTTTTCAGTCGTCTTCGAGGCCGGCTAGGGCTATGTTTAGGGATGCTCAGAAACAGCGAACCCGGAGGGTCCAGTTGCATGTGGGGCTGCGTAAAGGCTCCCATGGGGAGTTCACTTGTACCCAAAGCCTTCCTTTGGGGGCACTTTTGGATGGTCCAAAGGGGCTCGTAACGCATTTCCTGGGGCCTGATTTTTCACTCGTCTCCAATGACGGCTAGGGCTACGTTTAGTTTTGCTCAGGAACAGCGAACCCGGAGGGTCCAGTTGCATGTGGGGCTGCGTAAAGGCTCCCCTGGGGAGTTCACTTGTACCCAAAGCCTTCCTTTGGGGGCACTTTTGGATGGGCGAAAAGGGCTCGTAACGCATTTCCTGGGGCCAGATTTTTCAGTCGTCTTCGATGATGGCTAATGCTATGTTTAGGGATGCTCGGAAACAGCGAACCCGGAGGGTCCAGTTGCATGTGGGGCTGCGTAAAGGCTCCCCTGGGGAGTTCACTTGTACCCAAAGCCTTCCTTTGGTGACACTTTTGGATGGTTCAAAGGGGCTTGAAACTCGTTTTCTGGGGCCCGGGTTTTCAGTCTTCTCTCATGCCGGCTAGTGATATATTTAGCGTTGCTCGGAAACAGCGAACCCGGAGGGTCCAGTTGCATGTGGGGCTGCGTAAAGGCTCCCCTGGGGAGTTCACTTGTACCCAAAGCCTTCCTTTGGGGGCACTTTTGGATGGGCGAAAAGTGCTCGCAACGCATTTCCTGGGGCCTGATTTTTCAGTCGTCTTCGAGGCCGGCTAGGGCTATGTTTAGGGATGCTCAGAAACAGCGAACCCGGAGGGTCCAGTTGCATGTGGGGCTGCGTAAAGGCTCCCATGGGGAGTTCACTTGTACCCAAAGCCTTCCTTTGGGGGCACTTTTGGATGGTCCAAAGGGGCTCGTAACGCATTTCCTGGGGCCTGATTTTTCACTCGTCTCCAATGACGGCTAGGGCTACGTTTAGTTTTGCTCAGGAACAGCGAACCCGGAGGGTCCAGTTGCATGTGGGGCTGCGTAAAGGCTCCCCTGGGGAGTTCACTTGTACCCAAAGCCTTCCTTTGGGGGCACTTTTGGATGGGCGAAATGAGATCGCAACGCATTTCCTGCGGCCTGATTTTTCAGTCGTCTTCGATGCCGGCTAAGGCTATGATTAGGGATGCTCGGAAACAGCGAACCCGGAGGGTCCAGTTGCATGTGGGGCTGCGTAAAGGCTCCCCTGGGGAGTTCACTTGTACCAAAAGCCTTCCTTTGGTGACACTTTTGGATGGTCCAAAGGGGCTTGCAACGCGTTTCCTGGAGCCTGATTTTTCATTCGTCTTCCATGCCGGCTAGAGATATGTTTAGGGATGCTCAGAAACAGCGAACCCGGAGGGTCCAGTTGCATGTGGGGCCGCGTAAAGACTACCCTGGGGAGTTCACTTGTACCCAAAGCCTTCCTTTGGGGGCACTTTTGGATGGGCGAAAAGGGCTCGTAACGCGTTTCCTGGGGCCTAATTTTTCAGTCGTCTTCGATGTGGGCTAGGGATATGTTCAGGGATGCTCGGAAACAGCGAACCCGGAGGGTCCAGTTGCATGTGGGGCTGCGTAAAGGCTCCCCTGGGGAGTTCACTTGTACCCAAAGCCTTCCTTTGGGGGCACCTTTGGATGGGCGAAAAGGACTCGCAACGCATTTCCTGGGGCCTGATTTTTCAGTCGTCTTCGATGCCGGTTAGGGCTATGTTTAGGGATGCTCGGAAACAGCGAACCCGGAGGGTCCAGTTGCATGTGAGGCTGCGTAAAGGCTCCCCTGGGGAGTTCACTTGTACCCAAAGCCTTCCTTTGGTGAAACTTTTGGATGGTCCAAAGGGGCTTGAAACTCGTTTTCTGGGGCCCGGATTTTCAGTCTTGTCCCATGCCGGCTAGTGATATATTTAGCGTTGCTCGGTAAAATCGAACCCGAAGGGTCCAGTTGCATGTGGGGCTGCGTAAAGGCTCCCCTGGGGAGTTCACTTGTACCCAAAGCCTTCCTTTGGTGACACTTTTGGATGGTCCAAAGGGGCTTGCAACGCGTTTCCTGGGGCCTGATTTTTCAGTCGTCTTCGATGCCGGCTAGGGCTATGTTTAGGGATGCTCGGAAACAGCGAACCCGGAGGGTCCAGTTGCATGTGGGGCTGCGTAAAGGCTCCCCTGGGGAGTTCTCTTGTACCCAAAGCCTTCCTTTGGGGGCACTTTTGGATGGGCGAAAAGGGCTCGTAACGCATTTCCTGGGGCCTGATTTTTCAGTCGTCTTCGATGCCGGCTAGCGCTATGTTTAGGGATGCTCGGAAACAGAGAATCCGGAGGGTCCAGTTGCATGTGGGGCTGCGTAAAGGCTCCCCTGGGGAGTTCTCTTGTACCCAAAGCCTTCCTTTGGGGGCACTTTTGGATTGGCGAATGGGGCTTTCAACGCATTTCCTGGGGCCTTATTTTTCAGTCGTCATCGATGCCGGCTAGGGCTATGTTTAGGGATGCTCAGAAACAGCGAACCCGGAGGGTCCAGTTGCATGTGGGGCTGCGTAAAGGCTCCCCTGGGGAGTTCACTTGTACCCAAAGCCTTCCTTTGGGGGCACTTTTGGATGGGCGAATGGGGCTTGGAACGCATTTCCTGGGGCCTGATTTTTAAGTCGTCTTCGATGCAGGCTATGGCTATGTTTAGGGATGCTCAGAAACAGCGAACCCGGAGGGTCCAGTTGCATGTGGGGCTGCGTAAAGGCTCCCCTGGGGAGTTCACTTGTACCCAAAGCCTTCCTTTGGGGGCACTTTTGGATGGGCGAAAAGGGCTCGCAACGCATTTCCTGGGGCCTGATTTTTAAGTCGTCTTCGATGCCGGCTAAGGGTATGTTTAGGGATGCTCGGAAACAGCGAACCCGGAGGGTCCAGTTGCATGTGGGGCTGCGTAAAGGCTCCCCTGGGGAGTTCACTTGTACCCAAAGCCTTCCTTTGGGGGCACTTTTGGATGGGCGAAAAGGGCTCGCAACGCATTTCCTGGGGCCTGATTTTTAAGTCGTCTTCGATGCCGGCTAGGGCTATGTTTAGGGATGCTCGGAAACAGCGAACCCGGAGGGTCCAGTTGCATGTGGGGCTGCGTAAAGGCTCCCCTGGGGAGTTCACTTGTACCCAAAGCCTTCCTTTGGGGGCACTTTTGGATGGGCGAAAAAGTCTTGCAACGCATTTCCTGGGGCCTGATTTTTCAGTCGTCTTCGATGCCGGCTAGGGCTATGTTTAGGGATGCTCGGAAAATCGAACCCGGAGGGTCCAGTTGCATGTGGGGCTGCGTAAAGGCTCCCCTGGGGAGTTCACTTGTACCCAAAGCCTTCCTTTGGGGGCACTTTTGGATGGGCGAATGGGGCTTGCAACGCATTTCCTGGGGCCTGATTTTTCAGTCGTCTTCGATGCTGGCTAGGGCTATGTTTAGGGATGCTCGGAAACAGCGAACCCGGAGGGTCCAGTTGCCTGTGGGGCTGCGTAAAGGCTCCCCTGGGCAGTTCTCTTGTACCCAAATTCTTCCTTTCGGGGCACTTTTGGATGGTCTAATGGGGCTTGTAATGCCTTTCCTGGGGCCTGATTTTTCACTCGTCTCCGATGACTGCTAGGGCTATGTTTAGGGATGCTCGGAAACAGCGAACCCGGAGGGTCCAGTTGCATGTGGTGCTGCGTAAAGGCTCCCCTGGGGAGTTCACTTGTACCCAATGTGTTTCTTTGGGGGCAGTATTGGATGGGCGAAAAGGGCTCGCAACGCATTTCTTGGGGCCTGATTTTTCAGTCGTCTTCGATGCCAGCTAGGGATATATTTAGGGATGCTCGGAAACAGAGAACCCGGAGGGTCCAGTTGCATGTGGGGCTGCGTAAAGGCTCCCCTGGGGAGTTCACTTGTACCAAAAGCCTTCCTTTGGTGACACTTTTGGATGGTCCAAAGGGGCTTGCAACGCGTTTCCTGGGGCCGGATTTTTCAGTCGTCATCGATGCCGGCTAGGGCTATGTTTAGGGATGCTCGGAAACAGCGAACCCGGAGGGTCCAGTTGCATATGGGGCTGCGTAAAGGCTCCCCTGGGGAGTTCACTTGTACCCAAAGCCTTCCTTTGGGGGCACTTTTGGATGGGCGAAAAGGGCTTTGAACGCATTTCCTGGCGCCTGATTTTTCAGTCGTCTTCGATGCTGGCTAGGGCTATGTTTAGGGATGCTCGGAAACAGCGAACCCGGAGGGTCCAGTTGCATGTGGGGCTGTGTAAAGGCTCCCCTGGGGAGTTCACTTGTACCCAAAGCCTTCCTTTCGGGGTACTTTTGGATGGGTGAAAAGGGCTCGCAACGCATTTCCTGGGGCCTGATTTTTCAGTCGTCTTCGTTGACTGCTAGGGCTATGTTTAGGGATGCTCGGAAACAGCGAACCCGGAGGGTCCAGTTGCATGTGGGGCTGCGTAAAGGCTCCCCTGGGGAGTTCACTTGTACCCAAAGCCTTCCTTTGGGGGCACTTTTGGATGGGCGAAAAAGGCTTGCAACGCATTTCCTGGGGCCTGATTTTTCAGTCGTCTTCGATGCTGGCTAGAGATATGTTTAGGGATGCTCGGAAACAGCGAACCCGTAGGGTCCAGTTGCATGTGGGGCTGCGTAAAGGCTCCCCTGGGGAGTTCTCTTGTACCCAAAGCCTTCCTTTGGTGACACTTTTGGATGGTCCAAAGGGGCTTGCAACGCGTTTCCTGGGGCCTGATTTTTTAGTCGTCTTCGATGCCGGCTAGGGATATGTTTAGGGATGCTCGGAAACAGCGAACCCGGAGGGTCCAGTTGCATGTGGGGCTGCGTAAATGCTCCCCTGGGGAGTTCACTTGTACCCAAAGCCTTCCTTTGGGGGCACTTTTGGATGGGCGAAAAGGGCTCGCAACGCATTTCCTGGGGCCTGATTTTTCAGTCGTCTTCGATGCCGGCTAGGGCTATGTTTAGGGATGCTCGGAAAATCGAACCCGGAGGGTCCAGTTGCATGTGGGGCTGCGTAAAGGCTCCCCTGTGGAGTTCACTTGTACCCAAAGCCTTCCTTTGGGGGCACTTTTGGATGGGCGAATGGGGCTTCCAACGCATTTCCTGGGGCCTGATTTTTCAGTCGTCTTCGATGCTGGCTAGGGCTATGTTTAGGGATGCTCGGAAACAGCGAACCCGGAGGGTCCAGTTGCATGTGGGGCTGCGTAAAGGCTCCCCTGGGGAGTTCTCTTGTACCCAAAGTCTTCCTTTCGGGGCACTTTTGAATGGGCGAAAAGGGCTCGTAACGCATTTCCTGGGGCCTGACTTTTCAGTCGTCTTCGATGTCGGCTAGGGCTATGTTTAGGGATGCTCGGAAACAGCGAACCCGGAGGGTCCAGTTGCATGTGGGGCTGCGTAAAGGCTCCCCTGGGCAGTTCTCTTGTACCCAAATTCTTCCTTTCGGGGCACTTTTGGATGGTCTAATGGGGCTTGTAATGCATTTCCTGGGGCCAGATTTTTCACTCGTCTCCAATGACGGCTAGGGCTACGTTTAGTTTTGCTCAGGAACAGCGAACCCGGAGGGTCCAGTTGCATTTGGGGCTGCGTAAAGGCTCCCCTGGGGAGTTCTCTTGTACCCAAAGCCTTCCTTTGGGGGCACTTTTGGATGGGCGAAAAGGGCTCAGAACGCATTTCCTGGGGCCTGATTTTTCAGTCGTCTTCGACGCGGGCTAGGGCTATGTTCAGGGATGCTCGGAAACAGCGAACCCAGAGGGTCCAGTTGCATGTGGGGCTGCGTAAAGGCTCCCCTGGGGAGTTCACTTGTACCCAAAGCCTTCCTTCGGGGGCACTTTTGGATGGGCGAAAAGGGCTCGCAACGCATTTCATGGGGCCTGATTTTTCAGTCGTCTTCGAGGCCGGCTAGGGCTATGTTTAGGGATGCTCAGAAACAGCGAACCCGGAGGGTCCAGTTGCATGTGGGGCTGCGTAAAGGCTCCCATGGGGAGTTCACTTGTACCCAAAGCCTTCCTTTGGGGGCACTTTTGGATGGTCCAAAGGGGCTCGTAACGCATTTCCTGGGGCCTGATTTTTCACTCGTCTCCAATGACGGCTAGGGCTACGTTTAGTTTTGCTCAGGAACAGCGAACCCGGAGGGTCCAGTTGCATGTGGGGCTGCGTAAAGGCTCCCCTGGGGAGTTCACTTGTACCCAAAGCCTTCCTTTGGGGGCACTTTTGGATGGGCGAAAAGGGCTCGTAACGCATTTCCTGGGGCCAGATTTTTCAGTCGTCTTCGATGATGGCTAATGCTATGTTTAGGGATGCTCGGAAACAGCGAACCCGGAGGGTCCAGTTGCATGTGGGGCTGCGTAAAGGCTCCCCTGGGGAGTTCACTTGTACCCAAAGCCTTCCTTTGGTGACACTTTTGGATGGTTCAAAGGGGCTTGAAACTCGTTTTCTGGGGCCCGGGTTTTCAGTCTTCTTTCATGCCGGCTAGTGATATTTTTAGCGTTGCTCGAAAACAGCGAACCCGGAGGGTCCAGTTGCATGTGGGGCTGCGTAAAGGCTCCCCTGGGGAGTTCACTTGTACCCAAAGCCTTCCTTTGGGGGCACTTTTGGATGGGCGAAAAGTGCTCGCAACGCATTTCCTGGGGCCTGATTTTTCAGTCGTCTTCGAGGCCGGCTAGGGCTATGTTTAGGGATGCTCGGAAACAGCGAACCCGGAGGGTCCAGTTGCATGTGGGGCTGCGTAAAGGCTCCCATGGGGAGTTCACTTGTACCCAAAGCCTTCCTTTGGGGGCACTTTTGGATGGGGGAAAAGGGGCTCGTAACGCATTTCCTGGGGCCTGATTTTTCACTCGTCTCCAATGACGGCTAGGGCTACGTTTAGTTTTGCTCAGGAACAGCGAACCCGGAGGGTCCAGTTGCATGTGGGGCTGCGTAAAGGCTCCCCTGGGGAGTTCACTTGTACCCAAAGCCTTCCTTTGGGGGCACTTTTGGATGGGCGAAAAGGGCTCGCAACGCATTTCCTGCGGCCTGATTTTTCAGTCGTCTTCGATGCCGGCTAAGGCTATGATTAGGGATGCTCGGAAACAGCGAACCCGGAGGGTCCAGTTGCATGTGGGGCTGCGTAAAGGCTCCCCTGGGGAGTTCACTTGTACCAAAAGCCTTCCTTTGGTGACACTTTTGGATGGTCCAAAGGGGCTTGCAACGCGTTTCCTGGAGCCTGATTTTTCATTCGTCTTCCATGCCGGCTAGAGATATGTTTAGGGATGCTCAGAAACAGCGAACCCGGAGGGTCCAGTTGCATGTGGGGCCGCGTAAAGACTACCCTGGGGAGTTCACTTGTACCCAAAGCCTTCTTTTGGGGGCACTTTTGGATGGGCGAAAAGGGCTCGTAACGCGTTTCCTGGGGCCTAATTATTCAGTCGTCTTCGATGCGGGCTAGGGATATGTTCAGGGATGCTCGGAAACAGCGAACCCGGAGGGTCCAGTTGCATGTGGGGCTGCGTAAAGGCTCCCCTGGGGAGTTCACTTGTACCCAAAGCCTTCCTTTCGGGGCACTTTTGAATGGGCGAAAAGGGCTCGTAACGCATTTCCTGGGGCCTGACTTTTCAGTCGTCTTCGATGTCGGCTAGGGCTATGTTTAGGGATGCTCGGAAACAGCGAACCCGGAGGGTTCAGTTGCATGTGGGGCTGCGTAAAGGCTCCCCTGGGCAGTTCTCTTGTACCCAAATTCTTCCTTTCGGGGCACTTTTGGATGGTCTAATGGGGCTTGTAATGCATTTCCTGGGGCCAGATTTTTCACTCGTCTCCAATGACGGCTAGGGCTACGTTTAGTTTTGCTCAGGAACAGCGAACCCGGAGGGTCCAGTTGCATTTGGGGCTGCGTAAAGGCTCCCCTGGGGAGTTCTCTTGTACCCAAAGCCTTCCTTTGGGGGCACTTTTGGATGGGCGAAAAGGGCTCAGAACGCATTTCCTGGGGCCTGATTTTTCAGTCGTCTTCGACGCGGGCTAGGGCTATGTTCAGGGATGCTCGGAAACAGCGAACCCAGAGGGTCCAGTTGCATGTGGGGCTGCGTAAAGGCTCCCCTGGGGAGTTCACTTGTACCCAAAGCCTTCCTTCGGGGGCACTTTTGGATGGGCGAAAAGGGCTCGCAACGCATTTCATGGGGCCTGATTTTTCAGTCGTCTTCGAGGCCGGCTAGGGCTATGTTTAGGGATGCTCAGAAACAGCGAACCCGGAGGGTCCAGTTGCATGTGGGGCTGCGTAAAGGCTCCCATGGGGAGTTCACTTGTACCCAAAGCCTTCCTTTGGGGGCACTTTTGGATGGTCCAAAGGGGCTCGTAACGCATTTCCTGGGGCCTGATTTTTCACTCGTCTCCAATGACGGCTAGGGCTACGTTTAGTTTTGCTCAGGAACAGCGAACCCGGAGGGTCCAGTTGCATGTGGGGCTGCGTAAAGGCTCCCCTGGGGAGTTCACTTGTACCCAAAGCCTTCCTTTGGGGGCACTTTTGGATGGGCGAAAAGGGCTCGTAACGCATTTCCTGGGGCCAGATTTTTCAGTCGTCTTCGATGATGGCTAATGCTATGTTTAGGGATGCTCGGAAACAGCGAACCCGGAGGGTCCAGTTGCATGTGGGGCTGCGTAAAGGCTCCCCTGGGGAGTTCACTTGTACCCAAAGCCTTCCTTTGGTGACACTTTTGGATGGTTCAAAGGGGCTTGAAACTCGTTTTCTGGGGCCCGGGTTTTCAGTCTTCTTTCATGCCGGCTAGTGATATATTTAGCGTTGCTCGGAAACAGCGAACCCGGAGGGTCCAGTTGCATGTGGGGCTGCGTAAAGGCTCCCCTGGGGAGTTCACTTGTACCCAAAGCCTTCCTTTGGGGGCACTTTTGGATGGGCGAAAAGTGCTCGCAACGCATTTCCTGGGGCCTGATTTTTCAGTCGTCTTCGAGGCCGGCTAGGGCTATGTTTAGGGATGCTCGGAAACAGCGAACCCGGAGGGTCCAGTTGCATGTGGGGCTGCGTAAAGGCTCCCATGGGGAGTTCACTTGTACCCAAAGCCTTCCTTTGGGGGCACTTTTGGATGGGCGAAAAGGGGCTCGTAACGCATTTCCTGGGGCCTGATTTTTCACTCGTCTCCAATGACGGCTAGGGCTACGTTTAGTTTTGCTCAGGAACAGCGAACCCGGAGGGTCCAGTTGCATGTGGGGCTGCGTAAAGGCTCCCCTGGGGAGTTCACTTGTACCCAAAGCCTTCCTTTGGGGGCACTTTTGGATGGGCGAAAAGGGCTCGCAACGCATTTCCTGCGGCCTGATTTTTCAGTCGTCTTCGATGCCGTCTAAGGCTATGATTAGGGATGCTCGGAAACAGCGAACACGGAGGGTCCAGTTGCATGTGGGGCTGCGTAAAGGCTCCCCTGGGGAGTTCACTTGTACCAAAAGCCTTCCTTTGGTGACAATTTTGGATGGTCCAAAGGGGCTTGCAACGCGTTTCCTGGAGCCTGATTTTTCATTCGTCTTCCATGCCGGCTAGAGATATGTTTAGGGATGCTCAGAAACAGCGAACCCGGAGGGTCCAGTTGCATGTGGGGCCGCGTAAAGACTACCCTGGGGAGTTCACTTGTACCCAAAGCCTTCCTTTGGGGGCACTTTTGGATGGGCGAAAAGGGCTCGTAACGCGTTTCCTGGGGCCTAATTATTCAGTCGTCTTCGATGCGGGCTAGGGATATGTTCAGGGATGCTCGGAAACAGCGAACCCGGAGGGTCCAGTTGCATGTGGGGCTGCGTAAAGGCTCCCCTGGGGAGTTCACTTGTACCCAAAGCCTTCCTTTGGGGGCACCTTTGGATGGGCGAAAAGGACTCGCAACGCATTTCCTGGGGCCTGATTTTTCAGTCGTCTTCGATGCCGGCTAGGGCTATGTTTAGGGATGCTCGGAAACAGCGAACCCGGAGGGTCCAGTTGCATGTGAGGCTGCGTAAAGGCTCCCCTGGGGAGTTCACTTGTACCCAAAGCCTTCCTTTGGTGAAACTTTTGGATGGTCCAAAGGGGCTTGAAACTCGTTTTCTGGGGCCCGGATTTTCAGTCTTGTCCCATGCCGGCTAGTGATATATTTAGCGTTGCTCGGTAAAATCGAACCCGAAGGGTCCAGTTGCATGTGGGGCTGCGTAAAGGCTCCCCTGGGGAGTTCACTTGTACCCAAAGCCTTCCTTTGGTGACACTTTTGGATGGTCCAAAGGGGCTTGCAACGCGTTTCCTGGGGCCTGATTTTTCAGTCGTCTTCGATGCCGGCTAGGGCTATGTTTAGGGATGCTCGGAAACAGCGAACCCGGAGGGTCCAGTTGCATGTGGGGCTGCGTAAAGGCTCCCCTGGGGAGTTCTCTTGTACCCAAAGCCTTCCTTTGGGGGCACTTTTGGATGGGCGAAAAGGGCTCGTAACGCATTTCCTGGGGCCTGATTTTTCAGTCGTCTTCGATGCCGGCTAGCGCTATGTTTAGGGATGCTCGGAAACAGAGAATCCGGAGGGTCCAGTTGCATGTGGGGCTGCGTAAAGGCTCCCCTGGGGAGTTCTCTTGTACCCAAAGCCTTCCTTTGGGGGCACTTTTGGATTGGCGAATGGGGCTTTCAAAGGATTTCCTGGGGCCTTATTTTTCAGTCGTCATCGATGCCGGCTAGGGCTATGTTTAGGGATGCTCAGAAACAGCGAACCCGGAGGGTCCAGTTGCATGTGGGGCTGCGTAAAGGCTCCCCTGGGGAGTTCACTTGTACCCAAAGCCTTCCTTTGGGGGCACTTTTGGATGGGCGAAAAGGGCTTGGAACGCATTTCCTGGGGCCTGATTTTTAAGTCGTCTTCGATGCAGGCTATGGCTATGTTTATGGATGCTCAGAAACAGCGAACCCGGAGGGTCCAGTTGCATGTGGGGCTGCGTAAAGGCTCCCCTGGGGAGTTCACTTGTACCCAAAGCCTTCCTTTGGGGGCACTTTTGGATGGGCGAAAAGGGCTCGCAACGCATTTCCTGGGGCCTGATTTTTAAGTCGTCTTCGATGCCGGCTAAGGGTATGTTTAGGGATGCTCGGAAACAGCGAACCCGGAGGGTCCAGTTGCATGTGGGGCTGCGTAAAGGCTCCCCTGGGGAGTTCACTTGTACCCAAAGCCTTCCTTTGGGGGCACTTTTGGATGGGCGAAAAGGGCTCGCAACGCATTTCCTGGGGCCTGATTTTTAAGTCGTCTTCGATGCTGGCTAAGGGTATGTTTAGGGATGCTCAGAAACAGCGAACCCGGAGGGTCCAGTTGCATGTGGGGCTGCGTAAAGGCTCCCATGGGGAGTTCACTTGTACCCAAAGCCTTCCTTTGGGGGCACTTTTGGATGGTCCAAAGGGGCTCGTAACGCATTTCCTGGGGCCTGATTTTTCACTCGTCTCCAATGACGGCTAGGGCTACGTTTAGTTTTGCTCAGGAACAGCGAACCCGGAGGGTCCAGTTGCATGTGGGGCTGCGTAAAGGCTCCCCTGGGGAGTTCACTTGTACCCAAAGCCTTCCTTTGGGGGCACTTTTGGATGGGCGAAAAGGGCTCGTAACGCATTTCCTGGGGCCAGATTTTTCAGTCGTCTTCGATGATGGCTAATGCTATGTTTAGGGATGCTCGGAAACAGCGAACCCGGAGGGTCCAGTTGCATGTGGGGCTGCGTAAAGGCTCCCCTGGGGAGTTCACTTGTACCCAAAACCTTCCTTTGGTGACACTTTTGGATGGTTCAAAGGGGCTTGAAACTCGTTTTCTGGGGCCCGGGTTTTCAGTCTTCTCTCATGCCGGCTAGTGATATATTTAGCGTTGCTCGGAAACAGCGAACCCGGAGGGTCCAGTTGCATGTGGGGCTGCGTAAAGGCTCCCCTGGGGAGTTCACTTGTACCCAAAGCCTTCCTTTGGGGGCACTTTTGGATGGGCGAAAAGTGCTCGCAACGCATTTCCTGGGGCCTGATTTTTCAGTCGTCTTCGAGGCCGGCTAGGGCTATGTTTAGGGATGCTCAGAAACAGCGAACCCGGAGGGTCCAGTTGCATGTGGGGCTGCGTAAAGGCTCCCATGGGGAGTTCACTTGTACCCAAAGCCTTCCTTTGGGGGCACTTTTGGATGGTCCAAAGGGGCTCGTAACGCATTTCCTGGGGCCTGATTTTTCACTCGTCTCCAATGACGGCTAGGGCTACGTTTAGTTTTGCTCAGGAACAGCGAACCCGGAGGGTCCAGTTGCATGTGGGGCTGCGTAAAGGCTCCCCTGGGGAGTTCACTTGTACCCAAAGCCTTCCTTTGGGGGCACTTTTGGATGGGCGAAAAGGGCTCGCAACGCATTTCCTGCGGCCTGATTTTTCAGTCGTCTTCGATGCCGGCTAAGGCTATGATTAGGGATGCTCGGAAACAGCGAACCCGGAGGGTCCAGTTGCATGTGGGGCTGCGTAAAGGCTCCCCTGGGGAGTTCACTTGTACCAAAAGCCTTCCTTTGGTGACACTTTTGGATGGTCCAAAGGGGCCTGCAACGCGTTTCCTGGAGCCTGATTTTTCATTCGTCTTCCATGCCGGCTAGAGATATGTTTAGGGATGCTCAGAAACAGCGAACCCGGAGGGTCCAGTTGCATGTGGGGCCGCGTAAAGACTACCCTGGGGAGTTCACTTGTACCCAAAGCCTTCCTTTGGGGGCACTTTTGGATGGGCGAAAAGGGCTCGTAACGCGTTTCCTGGGGCCTAATTTTTCAGTCGTCTTCGATGCGGGCTAGGGATATGTTCAGGGATGCTCGGAAACAGCGAACCCGGAGGGTCCAGTTGCATGTGGGGCTGCGTAAAGGCTCCCCTGGGGAGTTCACTTGTACCCAAAGCCTTCCTTTGGGGGCACCTTTGGATGGGCGAAAAGGACTCGCAACGCATTTCCTGGGGCCTGATTTTTCAGTCGTCTTCGTTGCCGGCTAGGGCTATGTTCAGGGATGCTCGGAAACAGCGAACCCGGAGGGTCCAGTTGCATGTGAGGCTGCGTAAAGGCTCCCCTGGGGAGTTCACTTGTACCCAAAGCCTTCCTTTGGTGAAACTTTTGGATGGTCCAAAGGGGATTGCAACGCGTTTTCTGGGGCCCGGGTTTTCAGTCTTCTCCCATGCCGGCTAGGGATATATTTAGGTTTGCTCGGAAAAATCGAACCCGAAGTGTCCAGTTGCATGTGGGGCTGCGTAAAGGCTCCCCTGGGGAGTTCTCTTGTACCCAATGTGTTCCTTTGGGGGCACTTTTGGATTGGCGAATGGGGCTTGCAACGCATTTCCTGGGGCCTTATTTTTCAGTCGTCTTCGATGCCGGCTAGGGCTATGTTTAGGGATGCTCGGAAACAGCGAACCCGGAGGGTCCAGTTGCATGTGGGGCTGCGTAAAGGCTCCCCTGGGGAGTTCACTTGTACCCAAAGCCTTCCTTTGGGGGCACTTTTGGATGGGCGAAAAGGGCTCGCAACGCATTTCCTGGGGCCTGATTTTTCAGTCGTCTTCGATGCCGGCTAGGGCTATGTTTAGGGATGCTCAGAAACAGAGAACCCGGAGGGTCCAGTTGCATGTGGGGCTGCGTAAAGGCTCCCCTGTGGAGTTCACTTGTACCCAAAGCCTTCCTTTGGGGGCACTTTTGGATGGGCGAAAAAGGCTTGCAACGCATTTCCTGGGGCCTGATTTTTCAGTCGTCTTCGATGCTGGCTAGAGATATGTTTAGGGATGCTCGGAAACAGCGAATCCGTAGGGTCCAGTTGCATGTGGGGCTGCGTAAAGGCTCCCCTGGGGAGTTCTCTTGTACCCAAAGCCTTCCTTTGGTGACACTTTTGGATGGTCCAAAGGGGCTTGCAACGCGTTTCCTGGGGCCTGATTTTTTAGTCGTCTTCGATGCCGGCTAGGGCTATGTTTAGGGATGCTCGGAAACAGCGAACCCGGAGGGTCCAGTTGCATGTGGGGCTGCGTAAAGGCTCCCCTGGGGAGTTCACTTGTACCCAAAGCCTTCCTTTGGGGGCACTTTTGGATGGGCGAAAAGGGCTCGCAACGCATTTCCTGGGGCCTGATTTTTCAGTCGTCTTCGATGCCGGCTAGGGCTATGTTTAGGGATGCTCGGAAACAGCGAACCCGGAGGGTCCAGTTGCATGTGGGGCTGCGTAAAGGCTCCCCTGGGGAGTTCACTTGTACCCAAAGCCTTCCTTTGGGGGCACTTTTGGATGGGCGAAAAAGGCTTGCAACGCATTTCCTGGGGCCTGATTTTTCAGTCGTCTTCGATGCTGGCTAGAGATATGTTTAGGGATGCTCGGAAACAGCGAACCCGTAGGGTCCAGTTGCATGTGGGGCTGCGTAAAGGCTCCCCTGGGGAGTTCTCTCGTACCCAAAGCCTTCCTTTGGTGACACTTTTGGATGGTCCAAAGGGGCTTGCAACGCGTCTCCTGGGGCCTGATTTTTTAGTCGTCTTCGATGCCGGCTAGGGATATGTTTAGGGATGCTCGGAAACAGCGAACCCGGAGGGTCCAGTTGCATGTGGGGCTGCGTAAATGCTCCCCTGGGGAGTTCACTTGTACCCAAAGCCTTCCTTTGGGGGCACTTTTGGATGGGCGAAAAAGTCTTGCAACGCATTTCCTGGGGCCTGATTTTTCAGTCGTCTTCGATGCCGGCTAGGGCTATGTTTAGGGATGCTCGGAAAATCGAACCCGGAGGGTCCAGTTGCATGTGGGGCTGCGTAAAGGCTCCCCTGGGGAGTTCACTTGTACCCAAAGCCTTCCTTTGGGGGCACTTTTGGATGGGCGAAAAGGACTCGCAACGCATTTCCTGGGGCCTGATTTTTCAGTCGTCTTCGATGCTGGCTAGGGCTATGTTTAGGGATGCTCGGAAACAGCGAACCCGGAGGGTCCAGTTGCCTGTGGGGCTGCGTAAAGGCTCCCCTGGGCAGTTCTCTTGTACCCAAATTCTTCCTTTCGGGGCACTTTTGGATGGTCTAATGGGGCTTGTAATGCCTTTCCTGGGGCCTGATTTTTCACTCGTCTCCGATGACTGCTAGGGCTATGTTTAGGGATGCTCGGAAACAGCGAACCCGGAGGGTCCAGTTGCATGTGGGGCTGCGTAAAGGCTCCCCTGGGGAGTTCACTTGTACCCAAAGCCTTCCTTTGGTGACACTTTTGGATGGTCCAAAGGGGCTTGCAACGCGTTTCCTGGGGCCGGATTTTTCAGTCGTATTCGATGCCGGCTAGGGCTATGTTTAGGGATGCTCGGAAACAGCGAACCCGGAGGGTCCAGTTGCATGTGGGGCTGCGTAAAGGCTCCCCTGGGGAGTTCACTTGTACCCAATGTGTTCCTTTGGGGGCACTATTGGATGGGCGAAAAGGGCTCGCAACGCATTTCTTGGGGCCTGATTTTTCAGTCGTCTTCGATGCCAGCTAGGGCTATATTTAGGGATGCTCGGAAACAGCGAACCCGGAGGGTCCAGTTGCATGTGGGGCTGCGTAAAGGCTCCCCTGGGGAGTTCACTTGTACCAAAAGCCTTCCTTTGGTGACACTTTTGGATGGTCCAAAGGGGCTTGCAACGCGTTTCCTGGGGCCGGATTTTTCAGTCGTCATCGATGCCGGCTAGGGCTATGTTTAGGGATGCTCGGAAACAGCGAACCCGGAGGGTCCAGTTGCATGTGGGGCTGCGTAAAGGCTCCCCTGGGGAGTTCACTTGTACCCAAAGCCTTCCTTTGGGGGCACTTTTGGATGGGCGAAAAGGGCTTGGAACGCATTTCCTGGCGCCTGATTTTTCAATCGTCTTCGATGCTAGCTAGGGCTATGTTTAGGGATGCTCGGAAACAGCGAACCCGGAGGGTCCAGTTGCATGTGGGGCTGTGTAAAGGCTCCCCTGGGGAGTTCTCTTGTACCCAAAGCCTTCCTTTGGGGGCACTTTTGGATGGGCGAAAAGGGCTCGTAACGCATTTCCTGGGGCCTGATTTTTCAGTCGTCTTCGATGCCGGCTAGCGCTATGTTTAGGGATGCTCGGAAACAGAGAATCCGAAGGGTCCAGTTGCATGTGGGGCTGCGTAAAGGCTCCCCTGGGGAGTTCTCTTGTACCCAAAGCCTTCCTTTGGGGGCACTTTTGGATTGGCGAATGGGGCTTTCAACGGATTTCCTGGGGCCTTATTTTTCAGTCGTCATCGATGCCGGCTAGGGCTATGTTTAGGGATGCTCAGAAACAGCGAACCCGGAGGGTCCAGTTGCATGTGGGGCTGCGTAAAGGCTCCCCTGGGGAGTTCACTTGTACCCAAAGCCTTCCTTTGGGGGCACTTTTGGATGGGCGAAAAGGGCTTGGAACGCATTTCCTGGGGCCTGATTTTTAAGTCGTCTTCGATGCAGGCTATGGCTATGTTTAGGGATGCTCAGAAACAGCGAACCCGGAGGGTCCAGTTGCATGTGGGGCTGCGTAAAGGCTCCCCTGGGGAGTTCACTTGTACCCAAAGCCTTCCTTTGGGGGCACTTTTGGATGGGCGAAAAGGGCTCGCAACGCATTTCCTGGGGCCTGATTTTTAAGTCGTCTTCGATGCCGGCTAAGGGTATGTTTAGGGATGCTCGGAAACAGCGAACCCGGAGGGTCCAGTTGCATGTGGGGCTGCGTAAAGGCTCCCCTGGGGAGTTCACTTGTACCCAAAGCCTTCCTTTGGGGGCACTTTTGGATGGGCGAAAAGTGCTCGCAACGCATTTCCTGGGGCCTGATTTTTCAGTCGTCTTCGAGGCCGGCTAGGGCTATGTTTAGGGATGCTCAGAAACAGCGAACCCGGAGGGTCCAGTTGCATGTGGGGCTGCGTAAAGGCTCCCATGGGGAGTTCACTTGTACCCAAAGCCTTCCTTTGGGGGCACTTTTGGATGGTCCAAAGGGGCTCGTAACGCATTTCCTGGGGCCTGATTTTTCACTCGTCTCCAATGACGGCTAGGGCTACGTTTAGTTTTGCTCAGGAACAGCGAACCCGGAGGGTCCAGTTGCATGTGGGGCTGCGTAAAGGCTCCCCTGGGGAGTTCACTTGTACCCAAAGCCTTCCTTTGGGGGCACTTTTGGATGGGCGAAAAGGGCTCGCAACGCATTTCCTGCGGCCTGATTTTTCAGTCGTCTTCGATGCCGGCTAAGGCTATGATTAGGGATGCTCGGAAAAAGCGAACCCGGAGGGTCCAGTTGCATGTGGGGCCGCGTAAAGCCTACCCTGGGGAGTTCACTTGTACCCAAAGCCTTCCTTTGGGGGCACTTTTGGATGGGCGAAAAGGGCTCGTAACGCGTTTCCTGGGGCCTAATTTTTCAGTCGTCTTCGATGCGGGCTAGGGATATGTTCAGGGATGCTCGGAAACAGCGAACCCGGAGGGTCCAGTTGCATGTGGGGCTGCGTAAAGGCTCCCCTGGGGAGTTCACTTGTACCCAAAGCCTTCCTTTGGGGGCACCTTTGGATGGGCGAAAAGGACTCGCAACGCATTTCCTGGGGCCTGATTTTTCAGTCGTCTTCGATGCCGGCTAGGGCTATGTTTAGGGATGCTCGGAAACAGCGAACCCGGAGGGTCCAGTTGCATGTGAGGCTGCGTAAAGGCTCCCCTGGGGAGTTCACTTGTACCCAAAGCCTTCCTTTGGTGAAACTTTTGGATGGTCCAAAGGGTCTTGCAACGCGATTTCTGGGGCCCGGGTTTTCAGTCTTCTCCCATGCCGGCTAGGGATATATTTAGGTTTGCTCGGAAAAATCGAACCCGAAGTGTCCAGTTGCATGTGGGGCTGCGTAAAGGCTCCCCTGGGGAGTTCTCTTGTACCCAATGTGTTCCTTTGGGGGCACTTTTGGATTGGCGAATGGGGCTTGCAACGCATTTCCTGGGGCCTTATTTTTCAGTCGTCTTCGATGCCGGCTAGGGCTATGTTTAGGGATGCTCGGAAACAGCGAACCCGGAGGGTCCAGTTGCATGTGGGGCTGCGTAAAGGCTCCCCTGGGGAGTTCACTTGTACCCAAAGCCTTCCTTTGGGGGCACTTTTGGATGGGCGAAAAGGGCTCGCAACGCATTTCCTGGGGCCTGATTTTTCAGTCGTCTTCGATGCCGGCTAGGGCTATGTTTAGGGATGCTCAGAAACAGAGAACCCGGAGGGTCCAGTTGCATGTGGGGCTGCGTAAAGGCTCCCCTGGGGAGTTCACTTGTACCCAAAGCCTTCCTTTGGGGGCACTTTTGGATGGGCGAAAAAGGCTTGCAACGCATTTCCTGGGGCCTGATTTTTCAGTCGTCTTCGATGCTGGCTAGAGATATGTTTAGGGATGCTCGGAAACAGCGAACCCGGAGGGTCCAGTTGCATGTGGGGCTGCGTAAAGGCTCCCCTGGGGAGTTCTCTTGTACCCAAAGCCTTCCTTTGGTGACACTTTTGGATGGTCCAAAGGGGCTTGCAACGCGTTTCCTGGGGCCTGATTTTTTAGTCGTCTTCGATGCCGGCTAGGGCTATGTTTAGGGATGCTCGGAAACAGCGAACCCGGAGGGTCCAGTTGCATGTGGGGCTGCGTAAAGGCTCCCCTGGGGAGTTCACTTGTACCCAAAGCCTTCCTTTGGGGGCACTTTTGGATGGGCGAAAAGGGCTCGCAACGCATTTCCTGGGGCCTGATTTTTCAGTCGTCTTCGATGCCGGCTAGGGCTATGTTTAGGGATGCTCGGAAACAGCGAACCCGGAGGGTCCAGTTGCATGTGGGGCTGCGTAAAGGCTCCCCTGGGGAGTTCACTTGTACCCAAAGCCTTCCTTTGGGGGCACTTTTGGATGGGCGAAAAAGGCTTGCAACGCATTTCCTGGGGCCTGATTTTTCAGTCGTCTTCGATGCTGGCTAGAGATATGTTTAGGGATGCTCGGAAACAGCGAACCCGTAGGGTCCAGTTGCATGTGGGGCTGCGTAAAGGCTCCCCTGGGGAGTTCTCTTGTACCCAAAGCCTTCCTTTGGTGACACTTTTGGATGGTCCAAAGGGGCTTGCAACGCGTTTCCTGGGGCCTGATTTTTTAGTCGTCTTCGATGCCGGCTAGGGATATGTTTAGGGATGCTCGGAAACAGCGAACCCGGAGGGTCCAGTTGCATGTGGGGCTGCGTAAATGCTCCCCTGGGGAGTTCACTTGTACCCAAAGCCTTCCTTTGGGGGCACTTTTGGATGGGCGAAAAAGTCTTGCAACGCATTTCCTGGGGCCTGATTTTTCAGTCGTCTTCGATGCCGGCTAGGGCTATGTTTAGGGATGCTCGGAAAATCGAACCCGGAGGGTCCAGTTGTATGTGGGGCTGCGTAAAGGCTCCCCTGGGGAGTTCACTTGTACCCAAAGCCTTCCTTTGGGGGCACTTTTGGATGGGCGAAAAGGACTCGCAACGCATTTCCTGGGGCCTGATTTTTCAGTCGTCTTCGATGCTGGCTAGGGCTATGTTTAGGGATGCTCGGAAACAGCGAACCCGGAGGGTCCAGTTGCATGTGGGGCTGCGTAAAGGCTCCCCTGGGGAGTTCACTTGTACCCAAAGCCTTCCTTTGGTGACACTTTGGGATGGTCCAAAGGGGCTTGCAACGCGTTTCCTGGGGCCGGATTTTTCAGTCGTATTCGATGCCGGCTAGGGCTATGTTTAGGGATGCTTGGAAACAGCGAACCCGGAGGGTCCAGTTGCATGTGGGGCTGCGTAAAGGCTCCCCTGGGGAGTTCACTTGTACCAAAAGCCTTCCTTTGGTGACACTTTTGGATGGTCCAAAGGGGCTTGCAACGCGTTTCCTGGGGCCGGATTTTTCAATCGTCATCGATGCCGGCTAGGGCTATGTTTAGGGATGCTCGGAAACAGCGAACCCGGAGGGTCCAGTTGCATGTGGGGCTGCGTAAAGGCTCCCCTGGGGAGTTCACTTGTACCCAAAGCCTTCCTTTGGGGGCACTTTTGGATGGGCGAAAAGGGCTTGGAACGCATTTCCTGGCGCCTGATTTTTCAGTCGTCTTCGATGCTAGCTAGGGCTATGTTTAGGGATGCTCGGAAACAGCGAACCCGGAGGGTCCAGTTGCATGTGGGGCTGTGTAAAGGCTCCCCTGGGGAGTTCTCTTGTACCCAAAGCCTTCCTTTGGGGGTACTTTTGGATGGGTGAAAAGGGCTCGTAACGCATTTCCTGGGGCCTGATTTTTCAGTCGTCTTCGTTGACTGCTAGGGCTATGTTTAGGGATGCTCGGAAACAGCGAACCCGGAGGGTCCAGTTGCATGTGGGGCTGCGTAAAGGCTCCCCTGGGGAGTTCACTTGTACCCAAAGCCTTCCTTTGGGGGCACTTTTGGATGGGCGAAAAAGGCTTGCAACGCATTTCCTGGGGCCTGATTTTTCAGTCGTCTTCGATGCTGGCTAGAGATATGTTTAGGGATGCTCGGAAACAGCGAACCCGGAGGGTCCAGTTGCATGTGGGGCTGCGTAAAGGCACCCCTGGGCAGTTCTCTTGTACCCAAAGCCTTCCTTTGGTGACACTTTTGGATGGTACAAAGGGGCTTGCAACGCGTTTCCTGGGGCCTGATTTTTTAGTCGTCTTCGATGCCGGCTAGGGATATGTTTAGGGATGCTCGGAAACAGCGAACCCGGAGGGTCCAGTTGCATGTGGGGCTGCGTAAATGCTCCCCTGGGGAGTTCACTTGTACCCAAAGCCTTCCTTTGGGGGCACTTTTGGATGGGCGAAAAAGTCTTGCAATGCATTTCCTGGGGCCTGATTTTTCAGTCGTCTTCGATGCTGGCTAGGGCTATGTTTAGGGATGCTCGGAAAATCGAACCCGGAGGGTCCAGTTGCATGTGGGGCTGCGTAAAGGCTCCCCTGGGCAGTTCTCTTGTACCCAAATTCTTCCTTTCGGGGCACTTTTGGATGGTCTAATGGGGCTTGTAATGCATTTCCTGGGGCCTGATTTTTCACTCGTCTCCGATGACTGCTAGGGCTATGTTTAGGGATGCTCGGAAACAGCGAACCCGGAGGGTCCAGTTTCATGTGGGGCTGCGTAAAGGCTCCCCTGGGGAGTTCACTTGTACCAAAAGCCTTCCTTTGGTGACACTTTTGGATGGTCCAAAGGGGCTTGCAACGCGTTTCCTGGGGCCGGATTTTTCAGTCGTCATCGATGCCGGCTAGGGCTATGTTTAGGGATGCTCGGAAACAGCGAACCCGGAGGGTCCAGTTGCATGTGGGGCTGCGTAAAGGCTCCCCTGGGGAGTTCTCTTGTACCCAAATTCTTCCTTTGGGGCACTTTTGGATGGGCGAAAAGGGCTCGTAACGCATTTCCTGGGGCCTGATTTTTCAGTCGTCTTCGATGTCGGCTAGGGCTATGTTTAGGGATGCTCGGAAACAGCGAACCCGGAGGGTCCAGTTGCATGTGGGGCTGCGTAAAGGCTCCCCTGGGGAGTTCTCTTGTACCCAAATTCTTCCTTTCGGGGCACTTTTGGATGGGCTAATGGGGCTTGTAATGCATTTCCTGGGGCCTGATTTTTCACTCGTCTCCGATGACTGCTAGGGCTATGTTTAGGGATGCTCGGAAACAGCGAACCCGGAGGGTCCAGTTGCATGTGGGGCTCCGTAAAGGCTCCCCTGGGGAGTTCACTTGTACCCAAAGCCTTCCTTTGGTGGCACTTTTGGATGGTCCAAAGGGGCTTGCAACGCGTTTCCTGGGGCCGGATTTTTCAGTCGTCTTCGATGCCGGCTAGGGCTATTTCTAGGGATGCTCGGAAACAGCGAACCCGGAGGGTCCAGCTGCATGTGGGGCTGCGTAAAGGCTCCCCTGGGGAGTTCACTTGTACCCAATGTGTTCCTTTGGGGGCACTATTGGATGGGCGAAAAGGGCTCGCAACGCATTTCTTGGGGCCTGATTTTTCAGTCGTCTTCGATGCCGGCAAGGGCTATATTTAGGGATGCTCGGAAACAGCGAACCTGGATTGTCCAGTTGCATGTGGGGCTGCGTAAAGGCTCCCCTGGGGAGTTCACTTGTACCAAAAGCCTTCCTTTGGTGACACTTTTGGATGGTCCAAAGGGGCTTGCAACGCGTTTCCTGGGGCCGGATTTTTCAGTTGTCTTCGATGCCGGCTAGGGCTATGTTTAGGGATGCTCGGAAACAGCGAACCCGGAGAGTCCAGTTGCATGTGGGGCTGCGTAAAGGCTCCCTTGGGGAGTTCACTTGTACCCAATGTGTTCCTTTGGGGGCACTTTTGGATGGGCGAAAAGGGCTCGCAACGCATTTCCTGGGGCCTGATTTTTCAGTCGTCTTCGATGCTGGCTAGGGCTATGTATAGGGATGCTCGGAAACAGAGAACCCGGAGGGTCCAGTTGCATGTGGGGCTGCGTAAAGGCTCCCCTGGGGAGTTCACTTTTACCCAAAGCCTTCCTTTGGTGACACTTTTGGATGGTCCAAAAGGGCTTGAAACTCGTTTTCTGGGGACAGGGTTTTCAGTCTTCTCCCATGCCGGCTAGTGATATATTTAGCGTTGCTCGGAAACAGCGAACCCGGAGGGTCCAGTTGCATGTGGGGCTGCGTAAAGGCTCCCCTGGGGAGTTCACTTGTACCCAAAGCCTTCCTTTGGGGGCACTTTTGGATGGGCGAAAAGGGCTCGTAACGCATTTCCTGGGGCCTGATTTTTCAGTCGTCTTCAATGCCGGCTAGAGATATGTTTCGGGATGCTCGGAAACAGCGAACCCGGAGGGTCCAGTTGCATGTGGGGCTGCGTAAAGGCTCCACTGGGGAATTCACTTGTACGCAAAGCCTTCCTTTGGTGACACTTTTGGATGGTCCAAAGTGGCTTGAAACGCGTTTCCTGGGGCCTGATTTTTCAGTCGTCTTCGATGCCGGCTAGGGCTATGTTTAGGGATGCTCGGAAACAGTGAACCCGGAGGGTCCAGTTGCATGTGGGGCTGCGTAAAGGCTCCCCTGGGGAGTTCTCTTCTACCCAAAGCCTTCCTTTGGTGACACTTTGGAATGGTCCAAAGGGGCTTGCAACGCGTTTTCTGGGTCCCGGGTTTTCAGTCTTCTCCCAAGCCGGCTAGGGATATATTTAGGTTTGCTCGGAAAAATCGAACCCGAAGGGTCCAGTTGCATGTGGGGCTGCGTAAAGGCTCCCCTGGGGAGTTCTCTTGTACCCAAAGCCTTCCTTTGGGGGCACTTTTGGATGGGCGAAAAGGGCTCGCAACGCATTTCCTGGGTCCTGATTTTTCAGTCGTCTTCGATGCCGGCTAGGGCTATGTTTAGGGATGCTCAGAAACAGCGAACCCGGAGGGTCCAGTTGCATGTGGGGCTGCGTAAAGGCTCCCCTGGGGAGTTCACTTGTACCCAATGTGTTCCTTTGGGGGCACTATTGGATGGGCGAAAAGGGCTTGGAACGCATTTCCTCGGGCCTGATTTTTCAGTTGTCTTCGATGCCGGCTAGGGCTATGTTTAGGGATGCTCGGAAACAGCGAACCCGGAGGGTCCAGTTGCATGTGGGGCTGCGTAAAGGCTCCCCTGGGGAGTTCACTTGTACCCAAAGCCTTCCTTTGGGGGCACTTTTGGATGGGCGAAAAGGGCTTGGAACGCATTCCTGGGGCCTGATTTTTCAGTCGTCTTCGATGCCGGCTAGGACTATGTTTAGGGATGCTCAGAAACAGCGAACCCGGAGGGTCCAGTTGCATGTGGGGCTGCGTAAAGGCTCCCCTGGGTAGTTCTCTTGTACCCAAAGCCTTCCTTTGGTGACACTTTTGGATGGTCCAAAGGGGCTTGCAACGCGTTTCCTGGGGCCTGATTTTTCACTCGTCTTCGATGCCGTCTAGGGCTATGTTTAGGGATGCTCGGAAACAGTGAACCCGGAGGGTCCAGTTGCATGTGGGGCTGCGTAAAGGCTCCCCTGGGGAGTTCACTTGTACCCAAAGCCTTCCTTTGGGGGCACTTTTGGATGGGCGAAAAGGGCTCGCAACGCATTTCCTGGTGCCTGATTTTTCAGTCGTCTTCGATGCCGGCTAAGGGTATGTTTAGGGATGCTCGGAAACAGCGAACCCGGAGGGTCCAGTTGCATGTGGGGCTGCGTAAAGGCTCCCCTGGGGAGTTCACTTGTACCCAAAGCCTTCCTTTGGTGACACTTTTGGATGGGCGAAAATGGCTCGCAACGCATTTCCTGGGGCCTGATTTTTCAGTTGTGTTCGATGCCGGCTAGGGATATGTTTAGGGATGCTCGGAAACAGCGAACCCGGAGGGTCCAGTTGCATGTGGGGCTGCGTAAAGGCTCCCCTGGGGAGTTCACTTGTACCCAAAGCCTTCCTTTGGGGGCACTTTTGGATGGGCGAAAAGGGCTCGCAACGCATTTCCTGGGGCCTGATTTTTAAGTCGTATTCGATGCCGGCTAGGGCTATGTTTAGGGATGCTCGGAAACAGCGAACCCGGAGGGTCCAGTTGCATGTGGGGCTGCGTAAAGGCTCCCCTGGGGAGTTCACTTGTACCCAAAGCCTTCCTTTGGGGGCACTTTTGGATGGGCGAAAAGGGCTCGCAACGCATTTCCTGGGGCCTGATTTTTCAGTCGTGTTCGATGCCGGCTAGGGATATGTTTAGGGATGCTCGGAAACAGCGAACCCGGAGGGTCCAGTTGCATGTGGGGCTGCGTAAAGGCTCCCCTGGGGAGTTCACTTGTACCCAAAGCCTTCCTTTGGGGGCACCTTTGGATGGGCGAAAAGGGCTCGCAACGCATTTCCTGGTGCCTGATTTTTAAGTCGTATTCGATGCCGGCTAAGGGTATGTTTAGGGATGCTCGGAAACAGCGAACCCGGAGGGTCCAGTTGCATGTGGGGCTGCGTAAAGGCTCCCCTGGGGAGTTCACTTGTACCCAAAGCCTTCCTTTGGGGGCACTTTTGGATGGGCGAAAAGGGCTCGCAACGCATTTCCTGGGGCCTGATTTTTCAGTCGTGTTCGATGCCGGCTAGGGATATGTTTAGGGATGCTCGGAAACAGCGAACCCGGAGGGTCCAGTTGCATGTGGGGCTGCGTAAAGGCTCCCCTGGGGAGTTCACTTGTACCCAAAGCCTTCCTTTGGGGGCACCTTTGGATGGGCGAAAAGGGCTCGCAACGCATTTCCTGGGGCCTGATTTTTAAGTCGTCTTCGATGCCGGCTAAGGGTATGTTTAGGGATGCTCGGAAACAGCGAACCCGGAGGGTCCAGTTGCATGTGGGGCTGCGTAAAGGCTCCCCTGGGGAGTTCACTTGTACCCAAAGCCTTCCTTTGGGGGCACTTTTGGATGGGCGAAAAGGGCTCGCAACGCATTTCCTGGTGCCTGATTTTTAAGTCGTCTTCGATGCCGGCTAAGGGTATGTTTAGGGATGCTCGGAAACAGCGAACCCGGAGGGTCCAGTTGCATGTGGGGCTGCGTAAAGGCTCCCCTGGGGAGTTCACTTGTACCCAAAGTCTTCCTTTGGTGACACTTTTGGATGGGCGAAAATGGCTCGCAACGCATTTCCTGGGGCCTGATTTTTCAGTTGTGTTCGATGCCGGCTAGGGATATGTTTAGGGATGCTCGGAAACAGCGAACCCGGAGGGTCCAGTTGCATGTGGGGCTGCGTAAAGGCTCCCCTGGGGAGTTCACTTGTACCCAAAGCCTTCCTTTGGGGGCACTTTTGGATGGGCGAAAAGGGCTCGCAACGCATTTCCTGGTGCCTGATTTTTAAGTCGTATTCGATGCCGGCTAAGGGTATGTTTAGGGATGCTCGGAAACAGCGAACCCGGAGGGTCCAGTTGCATGTGGGGCTGCGTAAAGGCTCCCCTGGGGAGTTCACTTGTACCCAAAGCCTTCCTTTGGGGGCACTTTTGGATGGGCGAAAAGGGCTCGCAACGCATTTTCTGGGGCCTGATTTTTCAGTCGTGTTCGATGCCGGCTAGGGATATGTTTAGGGATGCTCGGAAACAGCGAACCCGGAGGGTCCAGTTGCATGTGGGGCTGCGTAAAGGCTCCCCTGGGGAGTTCACTTGTACCAAAAACCTTCCTTTGGGGGCACCTTTGGATGGGCGAAAAGGGCTCGCAACGCATTTCCTGGTGCCTGATTTTTAAGTCGTATTCGATGCCGGCTAAGGGTATGTTTAGGGATGCTCGGAAACAGCGAACCCGGAGGGTCCAGTTGCATGTGGGGCTGCGTAAAGGCTCCCCTGGGGAGTTCACTTGTACCCAAAGCCTTCCTTTGGGGGCACTTTTGGATGGGCGAAAAGGGCTCGCAACGCATTTCCTGGGGCCTGATTTTTCAGTCGTGTTCGATGCCGGCTAGGGATATGTTTAGGGATGCTCGGAAACAGCGAACCCGGAGGGTCCAGTTGCATGTGGGGCTGCGTAAAGGCTCCCCTGGGGAGTTCACTTGTACCCAAAGCCTTCCTTTGGGGGCACCTTTGGATGGGCGAAAAGGGCTCGCAACGCATTTCCTGGGGCCTGATTTTTAAGTCGTCTTCGATGCCGGCTAAGGGTATGTTTAGGGATGCTCGGAAACAGCGAACCCGGAGGGTCCAGTTGCATGTGGGGCTGCGTAAAGGCTCCCCTGGGGAGTTCACTTGTACCCAAAGCCTTCCTTTGGGGGCACTTTTGGATGGGCGAAAAGGGCTCGTAACGCATTTCCTGGGGCCTGATTTTTCAGTTGTCTTCGATGCCGGCTAGGGATATGTTTCGGGATGCTCGGAAACAGCGAACCCGGAGGGTCCAGTTGCATCTGGGGCTGCGTAAAGGCTCCCCTGGGGAGTTCACTTGTACCCAAAGCCTTCCTTTGGGGGCACTTTTGGATGGGCGAAAAGGGCTCGCAACGCATTTCCTGGGGCCTGATTTTTCAGTTGTCTTCGATGCCGGCTAGGGCTATGTTTAGGGATGCTCGGAAACAGCGAACCCGGAGGGTCCAGTTGCATGTGGGGCTGCGTAAAGGCTCCCCTGGGGAGTTCACTTGTACCCAAAGCCTTCCTTTGGGGGCACTTTTGGATGGGCGAAAAAGTCTAGCAACGCATTTCCTGGGGCCTGATTTTTCAGTCGTCTTCGATGCCGGCTAGGGCTATGTTTAGGTATGCTCAGAAACAGCGAACCCGGAGGGTCCATTTGAATGTGGGGCTGCGTAAAGGCTCCCCTGGGGAGTTCACTTGTACCCAAAGCCTTCCTTTGGGGGCACCTTTGGATGGGCGAAAAGGGCTCGCAACGCATTTCCTGGGGCCTGATTTTTCAGTCGTCTTTGATGCCGGCTAGGGCTATGTATAATGATGCTCGGAAACAGCGAACCCGGAGGGTCCAGTTGCATGTGGGGCTGCGTAAAGGCTCCCCTGGGGAGTTCACTTGTACCCAAAGCCTTCCTTTGGGGCACTTTTGGATGGGCGAAATGGGCTCGTAACGCATTTCCTGGGGCCTGATTTTTCAGTCGTCTTCGATGTCGGCTAGGGCTATGTATAGGGATGCTCGGAAACAGCGAACCCGGAGGGTCCAGTTGCATGTGGGGCTGCGTAAAGGCTCCCCTGGGGAGTTCACTTGTACCCAAAGCCTTCCTTTGGGGGCACTATTGGATGGGCGAAAAGGGCTCGCAACGCATTTCTTGGGGCCTGATTTTTCAGTCGTCTTCGATGCCGGCTAGGATATGTTTAGGGATGCTCGGAAACAGCGAACCCGGATGGTCCAGTTGCATGTGGGGCTGCGTAAAGGCTCCCCTGGGGAGTTCACTTGTACCAAAAGCCTTCCTTTGGTGACACTTTTGGATGGTCCAAAGGGGCTTGCAACGCGTTTCCTGGGGCCGGATTTTTCAGTCGTCTTCGATGCCGGCTAGGGATATGTTTAGGGATGCTCGGAAACAGCGAACCCGGAGGGTCCAGTTGCATGTGGGGCTGCGTAAAGGCTCCCCTGGGGAGTTCACTTGTACCCAAAGCCTTCCTTTGGTGACACTTTTGGATGGGCGAAAAGGGCTTGGAACGCATTTCCTGGCGCCTGATTTTTCAATCGTCTTCAATGCTGGCTAGGGATATGTTTAGGGATGCTCAGAAACAGCGAACCCGGAGGGTCCAGTTGCATGTGGGGCTGCGTAAAGGCTCCCCTGGGGAGTTCACTTGTACCCAAAGCCTTCCTTTGGGGGCACTTTTGGATGGGTGAAAAGGGCTCGTAACGCATTTCCTGGGGCCTGATTTTTCAGTCGTCTTTGTTGACTGCTAGGGCTATGTTTAGGGATGCTCGGAAACAGCAAACCCGGAGGGTCCAGTTGCATGTGGGGCTGCGTAAAGGCTCCCCTGGGGAGTTCTCTTGTACCCAATGTGTTCCTTTGGGGGCACTTTGGATGGGCGAAAAGGGCTCGCAACGCATTTCCTGGGGCCTGATTTTTCAGTCGTCTTCGATGCCGGCTAGGGATATGTATAATGATGCTCGGAAACAGCGAACCCGGAGGGTCCAGTTGCATGTGGGGCTGCGTAAAGGCTCCCCTGGGGAGTTCACTTGTACCCAAAGCCTTCCTTTGGGGCACTTTTGGATGGGCGAAATGGGCTCGTAACGCATTTCCTGGGGCCTGATTTTTCAGTCGTCTTCGATGCTGGCTAGGGCTATGTTTAGGGATGCTCGGAAACAGCGAACCCGGAGGGTCCAGTTGCATGTGGGGCTGTGTAAAGGCTCCCCTGGGGAGTTCTCTTGCACCCAAAGTCTTCCTTTCGGGGCACTTTTGGATGGGCGAATGGGGCTTGGAACGCATTTCCTGGGGCCTGATTTTTCAGTCGTCTCCGATGACTGCTAGGGCTATGCTTAGGGATGCTCGGAAACAGCGAACCCGGAGGGTCCAGCTGCATGTGGGGCTGCGTAAAGGCTCCCCTGGGGAGTTCACTTGTACCCAAAGCCTTCCTTTGGGGGCACTATTGGATTGGCGAAAAGGGCTCGCAACGCATTTCTTGGGGCCTGATTTTTCAGTCGTCTTCGATGCCGGCTAGGGCTATGTTTAGGGATGCTCGGAAACAGCGAACCCGGATGGTCCAGTTGCATGTGGGGCTGCGTAAAGGCTCCCCTGGGGAGTTCACTTGTACCAAAAGCCTTCCTTTGGTGACACTTTTGGATGGTCCAAAGGGGCTTGCAACGCGTTTCCTGGGGCCGGATTTTTCAGTCGTCTTCGATGCCGGCTAGGGCTATGTTTAGGGATGCTCGGAAACAGCGAACCCGGAGGGTCCAGTTGCATGTGGGGCTGCGTAAAGGCTCCCCTGGGGAGTTCACTTGTACCCAAAGCCTTCCTTTGGGGGCACTTTTGGATGGGCGAAAAGGGCTTCGAACGCATTTCCTGGCGCCTGATTTTTCAATCGTCTTCGATGCTGGCTAGGGATATGTTTAGGGATGCTCGGAAACAGCGAACCCGGAGGGTCCAGTTGCATGTGGGGCTGCGTAAAGGCTCCCCTGGGGAGTTCACTTGTACCCAAAGCCTTCCTTTGGGGGCACTTTTGGATGGGTGAAAAGGGCTCGTAACGCATTTCCTGGGGCCTGATTTTTCAGTCGTCTTTGTTGACTGCTAGGGCTATGTTTAGGGATGCTCGGAAACAGCGAACCCGGAGGGTCCAGTTGCATGTGGGGCTGCGTAAAGGCTCCCCTGGGGAGTTCACTTGTACCCAAAGCCTTCCTTTGGGGGCACTTTTGGATGGGCGAAAAAGGCTCGCAACGCATTTCCTGGGGCCTGATTATTCAGTTGTCTTCGATGCCGGCTAGGGATATGTTTAGGGATGCTCGGAAACAGCGAACCCGGAGGGTCCAGTTGCATGTGGGGCTGCGTAATGGCTCCCCTGGGGAGTTCACTTGTACCCAAAGCCTTCCTTTGGGGGCACTTTTGGATGGGCGAATGGGGCTTGGAACGCATTTCCTGGGGCCTGAATTTTTCAGTCGTCTTCGATGCTGGCTAGAGATATGTTTAGGGATGCTCGGAAACAGCGAACCCGGAGGGTCCAGTTGCATGTGGGGCTGCGTAAAAGCTCCCCTGGGGAGCTCTCTTGTACCTAAAGCCTTCCTTTGGTGACACTTTTGGATGGTCCAAAGGGGCTTGCAACGCGTTTCCTGGGGCCTGATTTTTTAGTCGTCTTCGATGCCGGCTAGGGCTATGTTTAGGGATGCTCGGAAACAGCGAACCCGGAGGGTCCAGTTGCATGTGGGGCTGCATAAAGGCTCCCATGGGGAGTTCACTTGTACCCAAAGCCTTCCTTTGGGGGCACTTTTGGATGGGCGAATGGGGCTTGCAACGCATTTCCTGGGGCCTGATTTTTCAGTCGTCTTCGATGCCGGCTAGGGCTATGTTTAGGGATGCTCGGAAACAGCGAACCCGGAGGATCCATTTGAATTTGGGGCTGCGTAAAGGCTCCCCTGGGGAGTTCACTTGTACCCAAAGCCTTCCTTTGGTGACACTTTTGGATGGTCCAAAGGGGCTTGCAACGCGTTTCCTGGGGCCGGATTTTTCAGTCGTCTTCGATGCCGGCTAGGGCTATGTTTAGGGATGCTCGGAAACAGCGAACCCGGAGGGTCCAGTTGCATGTGGGGCTGCGTAAAGGCTCCCCTGGGGAGTTCACTTGTACCCAATGTGTTCCTTTGGGGGCACTATTGGATGGGCGAAAAGGGCTCGCAACGCATTTCTTGGGGCCTGATTTTTCAGTCGTCTTCGATGCCGGCTAGGGCTATGTTTAGGGATGCTCGGAAACAGCGAACCCGGAGGGTCCAGTTGCATGTGGGGCTGCGTAAAGGCTCCCCTGGGGAGTTCACTTGTACCCAATGTGTTCCTTTGGGGGCACTCTTGGATGGGCGAAAAGGGCTCGCAACGCATTTCTTGGGGCCTGATTTTTCAGTCGTCTTCGATGCCGGCTAGGGCTATGTTTAGGGATGCTCGGAAACAGCGAACCCGGAGGGTCCAGTTGCATGTGGGGCTGCGTAAAGGCTCCCCTGGGGAGTTCACTTGTACCAAAAGCCTTCCTTTGGTGACACTTTTCGATGGTCCAAAGGGGCTCGCAACGCATTTCCTGGGGCCTGATTTTTCAGTCGTCTTCGATGCCGGCTAGGGCTATGTTTAGGGATGCTCGGAAACAGCGAACCCGGAGGGTCCAGTTGCATGTGGGGCTGCGTAAAGGCTCCCCTGGGGAGTTCACTTGTACCCAATGTGTTCCTTTGGGGGCACTTTTGGATGGGCGAATGGGGCTTGCAACGCATTTCCTGGGTCCTGATTTTTCAGTCGTCTTCGATGCTGGCTAGAGATATGTTTAGGGAGGCTCGGAAACAGCGAACCCGGAGGGTCCAGTTGCATGTGGGGCTGCGTAAAGGCTCCCCTGGGAAGTTCACTTGTACCCAAAGCCTTCCTTTGGTGACACTTTTGGATGGTCCAAAAGGGCTCGAAACTCGTTTTCTGGGGACAGGGTTTTCAGTCTTCTCCCATGCCGGCTAGTGATATATTTAGCGTTGTTCGGAAACAGCGAACCCGGAGGGTCCAGTTGCATGTGGGGCTGCGTAAAGGCTCCCCTGGGGAGTTCACTTGTACCCAAAGCCTTCCTTTGGGGGCACTTTTGGATGGGCGAAAAGGGCTTGGAACGCATTTCCTGGGGCCTGATTTTTCAGTCGTCTTCGATGCTGGCTAGGGCTATGTTTAGGGAGGCTCGGAAACAGCGAACCTGGAGGGTCCAGTTGCATGTGGGGCTGCGTAAAGGCTCCCCTGGGGAGTTCACTTGTACCCAAAGCCTTCCTTTGGGGGCACTTTTGGATGGACGAAAACGGCTTGCAACGCATTTCCTGGGGCCTGATTTTTCAGTCGTGTTCGATGCTGGCTAGAGATATGTTTAGGGATGCTCGGAAACAGCGAACCCGTAGGGTCCAGTTGCATGTGGGGCTGCGTAAAGTCTCCCCTGGGGAGTTCACTTGTACCCAAAGCCTTCCTTTGGTGACACTTTTGGATGGGCGAAAAAGTATTGCAACGCATTTCCTGGTGCCTGATTTTTCAGTCGTCTTCGATGCCGGCTAGGGCTATGTTTAAGGATGCTCGGAAACAGCGAACCCGGAGGGTCCATTTGAATGTGGGGCTGCGTAAAGGCTCCCCTGGGGAGTTCACTTGTACCCAAAGCCTTCCTTTGGTGACACTTTTGGATGGTCCAAAGGGGCTTGCAACGCGTTTCCTGGGGCCGGATTTTTCAGTCGTCTTCGATGCCGGCTAGGGCTATGTTTAGGGATGCTCGGAAACAGCGAACCCGGAGGGTCCAGTTGCATGTGGGGCTGCGTAAAGGCTCCCCTGGGGAGTTCACTTGTACCCAAAGCCTTCCTTTGGGGGCACTTTTGGATGGGTGAAAAGGGCTCGCAACGCATTTCCTGGGGCCTGATTTTTCAGTTGTATTCGATGCCGGCTAGGGCTATGTTTAGGGATGCTCGGAAACAGCGAACCCGGAGGGTCCAGTTGCATGTGGGGCTGCGTAAAGGCTCCCCTGGGGAGTTCACTTGTACCCAAAGCCTTCCTTTGGTGACACTTTTGGATGGTCCAAAGGGGCTTGAAACTCGTTTTCTGGGGCCCGGGTTTTCAGTCTTCTCCAGATCTGGCTAGTGATATATTTAGCGTTGCTCGGAAACAGCGAACCCGGAGGGTCCAGTTGCATGTGGGGCTGCGTAAAGGCTCCCCTGGGGAGTTCACTTGTACCCAAAGCCTTCCTTTGGTGACACTTTGGGATGGTCCAAAGGGGCTTGCAACGCGTTTCCTGGGGCCTGAGTTTTCAGTCGTCTTCGATGCCGGCTAGGGCTATGTTTAGGGATGCTCGGAAACAGTGAACCCGGAGGGTCCAGTTGCATGTGGGGCTGCGTAAAGGCTCCCCTGGGGAGTTCTCTTGTACCCAAAGCCTTCCTTTGGTGACACTTTGGAATGGTCCAAAGAGGCTTGCAACGCGTTTTCTGGGGCCCGGGTTTTCAGTGTTCTCCCAAGCCGGCTAGGGATATATTTAGGTTTGCTCGGAAAAATCGAACCCGAAGGGTCCAGTTGCATGTGGGGCTGCGTAAAGGCTCCCCTGGGGAGTTCTCTTGTACCCAAAGCCTTCCTTTGGGGGCACTTTTGGATGGGCGAAAAGGGCTCGCAACGCATTTCCTGGGTCCTGATTTTTCAGTCGTCTTCGATGCCGGCTAGCGCTATGTTTAGGGATGCTCGGAAACAGCGAACCCGGAGGGTCCAGTTGCATGTGGGGCTGCGTAAAGGCTCCCCTGGGGAGTTCACTTGTACCCAAAGCCTTCCTTTGGGGGCACTTTTGGATGGGCGAAAAAGGCTCGCAACGCATTTCCTGGGGCCTGATTATTCAGTTGTCTTCGATGCCGGCTAGGGCTATGTTTAGGGATGCTCGGAAACAGCGAACCCGGAGGGTCCAGTTGCATGTGGGGCTGCGTAATGGCTCCCCTGGGGAGTTCACTTGTACCCAAAGCCTTCCTTTGGGGGCACTTTTGGATGGGCGAATGGGGCTTGGAACGCATTTCCTGGGGCCTGAATTTTTCAGTCGTCTTCGATGCTGGCTAGAGATATGTTTAGGGATGCTCGGAAACAGCGAACCCGGAGGGTCCAGTTGCATGTGGGGCTGCGTAAAGGCTCCCCTGGGGAGCTCTCTTGTACCTAAAGCCTTCCTTTGGTGACACTTTTGGATGGTCCAAAGGGGCTTGCAACGCGTTTCCTGGGGCCTGATTTTTTAGTCGTCTTCGATGTCGGCTAGGGCTATGTTTAGGGATGCTCGGAAACAGCGAACCCGGAGGGTCCAGTTGCATGTGGGGCTGCATAAAGGCTCCCATGGGGAGTTCACTTGTACCCAAAGCCTTCCTTTGGGGGCACTTTTGGATTGGCGAATGGGGCTTGCAACGCATTTCCTGGGGCCTGATTTTTCATTCGTCTTCGATGCCGGCTAGGGCTATGTTTAGGGATGCTCGGAAACAGCGAACCCGGAGGATCCATTTGAATTTGGGGCTGCGTAAAGGCTCCCCTGGGGAGTTCACTTGTACCCAAAGCCTTCCTTTGGTGACACTTTTGGATGGTCCAAAGGGGCTTGCAACCCGTTTCCTGGGGCCGGATTTTTCAGTCGTCTTCGATGCCGGCTAGGGCTATGTTTAGGGATGCTCGGAAACAGCGAACCCGGAGGGTCCAGTTGCATGTGGGGCTGCGTAAAGGCTCCCCTGGGGAGTTCACTTGTACCCAATGTGTTCCTTTGGGGGCACTATTGGATGGGCGAAAAGGGCTCGCAACGCATTTCTTGGGGCCTGATTTTTCAGTCGTCTTCGATGCCGGCTAGGGCTATGTTTAGGGATGCTCGGAAACAGCGAACCCGGAGGGTCCAGTTGCATGTGGGGCTGCGTAAAGGCTCCCCTGGGGAGTTCACTTGTACCCAATGTGTTCCTTTGGGGGCACTCTTGGATGGGCGAAAAGGGCTCGCAACGCATTTCTTGGGGCCTGATTTTTCAGTCGTCTTCGATGCCGGCTAGGGCTATGTTTAGGGATGCTCGGAAACAGCGAACCCGGAGGGTCCAGTTGCATGTGGGGCTGCGTAAAGGCTCCCCTGGGGAGTTCACTTGTACCAAAAGCCTTCCTTTGGTGACACTTTTCGATGGTCCAAAGGGGCTCGCAACGCATTTCCTGGGGCCTGATTTTTCAGTCGTCTTCGATGCCGGCTAGGGCTATGTTTAGGGATGCTCGGAAACAGCGAACCCGGAGGGTCCAGTTGCATGTGGGGCTGCGTAAAGGCTCCCCTGGGGAGTTCACTTGTACCAAAAGCCTTCCTTTGGTGACACTTTTGGATGGTCCAAAAGGGCTCGAAACTCGTTTTCTGGGGACAGGTTTTTCAGTCTTCTCCCATGCTGGCTAGTGATATATTTAGCGTTGTTCGGAAGCAGCAAACCCGGAGGGTCCAGTTGCATGTGGGGCTGCGTAAAGGCTCCCCTGGGGAGTTCACTTGTACCCAAAGCCTTCCTTTGGGGGCACTTTTGGATGGGCGAAAAGGGCTTGGAACGCATTTCCTGGGGCCTGATTTTTCAGTCGTCTTCGATGCTGGCTAGGGCTATGTTTAGGGAGGCTCGGAAACAGCGAACCTGGAGGGTCCAGTTGCATGTGGGGCTGCGTAAAGGCTCCCCTGGGGAGTTCACTTGTACCCAAAGCCTTCCTTTGGTGACACTTTTGGATGGTCCAAAGGGGCTTGCAACGCGTTTCCTGGGGCCGGATTTTTCAGTCGTCTTCGATGCCGGCTAGGGCTATGTTTAGGGATGCTCGGAAACAGCGAACCCGGAGGGTCCAGTTGCATGTGGGGCTGCGTAAAGGCTCCCCTGGGGAGTTCACTTGTACCCAAAGCCTTCCTTTGGGGGCACTTTTGGATGGGCGAAAAGGGCTCGCAACGCATTTCCTGCGGCCTGATTTTTCAGTCGTCTTCGATGCCGGCTAGGGCTATGTTTAGGGATGCTCGGAAACAGCGAACCCGGAGGGTCCAGTTGCATGTGGGGCTGCGTAAAGGCTCCCCTGGGGAGTTCACTTGTACCCAAAGCCTTCCTTTGGGGGCACTTTTGGATGGGTGAAAAGGGCTCGCAACGCATTTCCTGGGGCCTGATTTTTCAGTTGTGTTCGATGCCGGCTAGGGCTATGTTTAGGGATGCTCGGAAACAGCGAACCCGGAGGGTCCAGTTGCATGTGGGGCTGCGTAAAGGCTCCCCTGGGGAGTTCACTTGTACCCAAAGCCTTCCTTTGGTGACACTTTTGGATGGTCCAAAGGGGCTTGAAACTCGTTTTCTGGGGCCCGGGTTTTCAGTCTTCTCCAATTCCGGCTAGTGATATATTTAGCGTTGCTCGGAAACAGCGAACCCGGAGGGTCCAGTTGCATGTGGGGCTGCGTAAAGGCTCCCCTGGGGAGTTCACTTGTACCCAAAGCCTTCCTTTGGTGACACTTTTGGATGGTCCAAAGGGGCTTGAAACTCGTTTTCTGGGGCCCGGGTTTTCAGTCTTCTCCAATTCCGGCTAGTGATATATTTAGCGTTGCTCGGAAACAGCGAACCCGGAGGGTCCAGTTGCATGTGGGGCTGCGTAAAGGCTCTTCTGGGGAGTTCACTTGTACCCAAAGCCTTCCTTTGGTGACACTTTTGGATGGTCCAAAGGGGCTTGCAACGCGTTTCCTGGGGCCTGAGTTTTCAGTCGTCTTCGATGCCGGCTAGGGCTATGTTTAGGGATGCTCGGAAACAGTGAACCCGGAGGGTCCAGTTGCATGTGGAGCTGCGTAAAGGCTCCCCTGGGGAGTTCTCTTGTACCCAAATCCTTCCTTTGGTGACTCTTTGGAATGGTCCAAAGGGGCTTGCAACGCGTTTTCTGGGGCCCGGGTTTTCAGTCTTCTCCCAAGCCGGCTAGGGATATATTTAGCGTTGCTCGGAAAAATCGAACCCGAAGGGTCCAGTTGCATGTGGGGCTGCGTAAAGGCTCCCCTGGGGAGTTCACTTGTACCCAAAGCCTTCCTTTGGGGGCACTTTTGGATGGGCGAAAAAGGCTCGTAACGCATTTCCTGGGTCCTGATTTTTCAGTCGTCTTCGATGCCGGCTAGCGCTATGTTTAGGGATGCTCGGAAACAGCGAACCCGGAGGATCCAGTTGCATGTGGGGCTGCGTAAAGGCTCCCCTGGGGAGTTCTCTTGTACCCAAAGCCTTCCTTTGGGGGCACTTTTGGATTGGCGAAAAGGGCTTGGAACGCATTTCCTGGGGCCTTATTTTTCAGTCGTCATCGATGCCGGCTAGGGCTATGTTTAGAGATGCTCGGAAACAGCGAACCCGGAGGGTCCAGTTGCATGTGGGGCTGCGTAAAGGCTCCCCTGGGGAGTTCTCTTGTACCCAAAGCCTTCCTGTGGGGGCACTTTTGGATTGGCGAATGGGGCTTGCAACGCATTTCCTGGGGCCTTATTTTTCAGTCGTCTTCGATGCCGGCTAGGGCTATGTTTAGGGATGCTCGGAAACAGTGAACCCGGAGGGTCCAGTTGCATGTGGGGCTGCGTAAAGGCTCCCCTGGGGAGTTCTCTTGTACCCAAAGCCTTCCTTTGGTGACACTTTGGAATGGTCCAAAGGGGCTTGCAACGCGTTTTCTGGGGCCCGGGTTTTCAGTCTTCTCCCAAGCCGGCTAGGGATATATTTAGGTTTGCTCGGAAAAATCGAACCCGAAGGGTCCAGTTGCATGTGGGGCTGCGTAAAGGCTCCCCTGGGGAGTTCTCTTGTACCCAAAGCCTTCCTTTGGGGGCACTTTTGGATGGGCGAAAAGGGCTCGTAACGCATTTCCTGGGTCCTGATTTTTCAGTCGTCTTCGATGCAGGCTAGCGCTATGTTTAGGGATGCTCGGAAACAGCGAACCCGGAGGGTCCAGTTGCATGTGGGGCTGCATAAAGGCTCCCCTGGGGAGTTCTCTTGTACCCAAAGCCTTCCTTTGGGGGCACTTTTGGATTGGCGAATGGGGCTTGCAACGCATTTCCTGAGGCCTTATTTTTCAGTCGTCATCGATGCCGGCTAGGGCTATGTTTAGGGATGCTCGGAAACAGCGAACCCGGAGGGTCCAGTTGCATGTGGGGCTGCGTAAAGGCTCCCCTGGGGAGTTCACTTGTACCCAAAGCCTTCCTTTGGGGGCACTTTTGGATGGGCGAAAAGGGCTTGGAACGCATTTCCTGGGGCCTGATTTTTCAGTTGTGTTCGATGCCGGCTAGGGATATGTTTAGGGATGCTCGGAAACAGCGAACCCGGAGGGTCCAGTTGCATGTGGGGCTGCGTAAAGGCTCCCCTGGGGAGTTCACTTGTACCCAAAGCCTTCCTTTGGGGGCACCTTTGGATGGGCGAAAAGGGCTCGCAACGCATTTCCTGGGTCCTGATTTTTAAGTCGTCTTCGATGCCGGCTAAGGGTATGTTTAGGGATGCTCGGAAACAGCAAACCCGGAGGGTCCAGTTGCATGTGGGGCTGCGTAAAGGCTCCCCTGGGGAGTTCACTTGTACCCAAAGCCTTCCTTTGGTGACACTTTTGGATGGTCCAAAGGGGCTTGCAACGCGTTTCCTGGGGCCTGAGTTTTCAGTCGTCTTCGATGCCGGCTAGGGCTATGTTTAGGGATGCTCGGAAACAGTGAACCCGGAGGGTCCAGTTGCATGTGGGGCTGCGTAAAGGCTCCCCTGGGGAGTTCACTTGTACCCAAAGCCTTCCTTTGGGGGCACTTTTGGATGGGCGAAAAGGGCTCGTAACGCATTTCCTGGGTCCTGATTTTTCAGTCGTCTTCGATGCCGGCTAGCGCTATGTTTAGGGATGCTCGGAAACAGCGAACCCGGAGGATCCAGTTGCATGTGGGGCTGCGTAAAGGCTCCCCTGGGGAGTTCTCTTGTACCCAAAGCCTTCCTTTGGGGGCACTTTTGGATTGGCGAAAAGGGCTTGGAACGCATTTCCTGGGGCCTTATTTTTCAGTCGTCATCGATGCCGGCTAGGGCTATGTTTAGGGATGCTCGGAAACAGCGAACCCGGAGGGTCCAGTTGCATGTGGGGCTGCGTAAAGGCTCCCCTGGGGAGTTCTCTTGTACCCAAAGCCTTCCTGTGGGGGCACTTTTGGATTGGCGAATGGGGCTTGCAACGCATTTCCTGGCGCCTTATTTTTCAGTCGTCTTCGATGCCGGCTAGGGCTATGTTTAGGGATGCTCGGAAACAGCGAACCCGGAGGGTCCAGTTGCATGTGGGGCTGCGTAAAGGCTCCCCTGGGGAGTTCACTTGTACCAAAAGCCTTCCTTTGGGGGCACTTTTGGATGGGCGAAAAGGGCTTGGAACACATTTCCTGGGGCCTGATTTTTCAGTCGTCTTCGATGCCGGCTAGGGCTATGTTTAGGGATGCTCGGAAACAGCGAACCCGGAGGGTCCAGTTGCATGTGGGGCTGCCTAAACGCTCCCCTGGGGAGTTCTCTTGTACCCAAAATCTTCCTTTCGGGGCACTTTTTTATGGGTGAATGGGGCTTGTAACGCATTTCCTGGGGCCTGATTTTTCACTCGTCTCCGATGACTGCTAGGGCTATGTTTAGGGATGCTCGGAAACAGCGAACCCGTAGGGTCCAGTTGCATGTGGGGCTGCGTAAAGGCTCCCCTGGGGAGTTCACTTGTACCCAAAGCCTTCCTTTGGTGACACTTTTGGATGGGCGAAAAGGGCTTTCAACGCATTTCCTGGGGCGTGATTTTTCACTCTTGTTCGATGCCAGTAGGGATATGTTTAGGGATGCTCGGAAACAGCGAACCCGGAGGGTCCAGTTGCATGTGGGGCTGTGTAAAGGCTCCCCTGGGGAGTTCTCTTGTACCCAAAGCCTTCCTTTGGGGGCACTTTTGGATGGGCGAAAAGGGCTCGTAACGCATTTCCTGGGGCCTGATTTTTCAGTCGTCATCCATGCGGGTTAGGGCTATGTTTAGGGATGCTCGGAAACAGCGAACCCGGAGGGTCCAGTTGCATGTGGGGCTGCGTAAAGGCTCCCCTGGGGAGTTCACTTGTACCCAAAGCCTTCCTTTGGGGGCACTTTTGGATGGGCGAAAAGGGCTCGGAACGCATTTCCTGGGGCCTGATTTTTCAGTCGTCTTCGATGCCGGCTAGGGCTATGTTTAGGGATGCTTGGAAACAGCGAACCCGGAGGGTCCAGTTGCATGTGGGGCTGCGTAAAGGCTCCCCTGGGGAGTTCACTTGTACCCAAAGCCTTCCTTTGGTGACACTTTTGGATGGTCCAAAGGGGCTTGAAACTCGTTTTCTGGGGACCGGGTTTTCAGTCTTTTCCCATGCCGGCTAGTGATATATTTAGCGTTGCTCGGAAACAGCGAACCCGGAGGGTCCAGTTGCATGTGGGGCTGCGTAAAGGCTCCCCTGGGGAGTTCTCTTGTACCCAATGTCTTCCTTTGGGGGCACTTTTGGATGGGCGAAAAGGGCTCGCAACGCCTTTCCTGGGGCCTGATTTTTCACACGTCTTCAATGCCGGCCAGGGCTATGTTTAGGGATGCTCGGAAACAGCGAACCCGGAGGGTCCAGTTGCATGTGGGGCTGCGTAAAGGCTCCCCTGGGGAGTTCACTTGTACCAAAAGCCTTCCTTTGGTGACACTTTTGGATGTTCCAAAGGGGCTTGCAACGCGTTTCCTGGGGCCGGATTTTTCAGTCGTCTTCGATGCCGGCAAGGTCTATGTTTAGGGATGCTCGGAAACAGCGAACCCGGAGGGTCCAGTTGCATGTGGGGCTGCGTAAAGGCTCCCCTGGGGAGTTCTCTTGTACCCAATGTCTTCCTTTGGGGGCACTTTTGGATGGGCGAAAAGGGCTCGCAACGCATTTCCTGGGGCCTGATTTTTCAGTCGTCTTCGATGCCGGCTAGGGCTATGTTTAGGGATGCTCGGAAAGAGCGAACCCGGAGGGTCCAGTTGCATGTGGGGCTGCGTAAAGGCTCCCCTGGGGAGTTCACTTGTACCCAAAGCCTTCCTTTGGTGACACTTTTGGATGTTCCAAAGGGGCTTGCAATGCGTTTCCTGGGGCCGGATTTTTCAGTCGTCTTCGATGCCGGCAAGGGCTATGTTTAGGGATGCTCGGAAACAGCGAACCCGGAGGGTCCAATTGCATGTGGGGCTGCGTAAAGGCTCCCCTGGGGAGTTCACTTGTACCCAAAGCCTTCCTTTGGTGACACTTTGGGATGGTCCAAAGGGGCTTGCAACGCGTTTCCTGGGGCCTGATTTTTCAGTCGTCTTCGATGCCGGCTAGGGCTATGTGTAGGGATGCTCGGAAACAGCGAACCCGGAGGGTCCTTTTGCATGTGGGGCTGCGTAAAGGCTCCCCTGGGGAGTTCACTTGTACCCAAAGCCTTCCTTTGGGGGCACTTTTGGATGGGCGAAAAGGGCTCGTAACGCATTTCCTGGGGCCTGATTTTTCAGTCATCTTCGATGCCCGCAAGGGCTATGTTTAGGGATGCTCGGAAACAGCGAACCCGGAGGGTCCAGTTGCATGTGGGGCTGCGTAAAGGCTCCCCTGGGGAGTTCACTTGTACCCAAAGCCTTCCTTTGGGGGCACTTTTGGATGGTCCAAAGGGGCTTGCAACGCATTTCCTGGGGCCTGATTTTTCATTCGTCTTCGATGCCGGCTAGGGCTATGTTTAGGGATGCTCGGAAACAGCGAACCCGGAGGGTCCAGTTGCATGTGGGGCTGCGTAAAGGCTCCCCTGGGGAGTTCACTTGTACCAAAAGCCTTTCTTTGGTGACACTTTTGGATGGTCCAAAGGGGCTTGCAACGCGTTTCCTGGGGCCTGATTTTTCAGTCGTCTTCGATGCCGGCTAGGGCTATGTTTAGGGATGCTCGGAAACAGCGAACCCGGAGGGTCCAGTTGCATGTGGGGCTGCGTAAAGGCTCCCCTGGGGAGTTCACTTGTACCCAAAGCCTTCCTTTGGGGGCACTTTTGGATGGGCGAAAAGGGCTCGTAACGCATTTCCTGGGGCCTGATTTTTCAGTCGTCTTCGATGCCGGCTAGAGATATGTTTAGGGATGCTCGGAAACAGCGAACCCGGAGGGTCCAGTTGCATGTGGGGCTGCGTAAAGGCTCCCCTGGGGAGTTCACTTGTACCCAAAGCCTTCCTTTGGGGGCACTTTTGGATGGGCGAAAAAGTCTTGCAACGTATTTCCTGGGGCCTGATTTTTCAGTCGTCTTCAATGCCGGCTAGGGCTATGTTTAGGGATGCTCGGAAACAGCGAACCCGGAGGGTCCAGTTGCATGTGGGGCTGCATAAAGGCTCCCCTGGGGAGTTCACTTGTACCCAAAGCCTTCCTTTGGGGGCACTTTTGGATGGGCGAAAAGGGCTCGTAACGCATTTCCTGGGGCCTGATTTTTCATTCGTCTTCGATGTCATCTAGGGCTATGTTTAGGGATGCTCGGAAACAGCGAACCCGGAGGGTCCAGTTGCATGTGGGTCTGCGTAAAGGCTCCCCTGGGGAGTTCACTTGTACCAAAAGCCTTCCTTTGGTGACACTTTTGGATGGTCCAAAGGGGCTTGCAACACGTTTCCTGGGGCCGGATTTTTCAGTCGTATTCGATGCCGGCAAGGGCTATGTTTAGGGATGCTCGGAAACAGCGAACCCGGAGGGTCCAGTTGCATGTGGGGCTGCGTAAAGGCTCCCCTGGGGAGTTCACTTGTACCCAAAGCCTTCCTTTGGGGGCACTTTTGGATGGGCGAAAAGGGCTCGTAACGCATTTCCTGGGGCCTGATTTTTCAGTCGTCTTCGATGCCGGCTAGAGATATGTTTCGGGATGCTCGGAAACAGCGAACCCGGAGGGTCCAGTTGCATGTGGGGCTGCGTAAAGGCTCCCCTGGGGAGTTCACTTGTACCCAAAGCCTTCCTTTGGGGGCACTTTTGGATGGGCGAAAAAGTCTTGCAACGTATTTCCTGGGGCCTGATTTTTCAGTCGTCTTCAATGCCGGCTAGGGCTATGTTTAGGGATGCTCGGAAACAGCGAACCCGGAGGGTCCAGTTGCATGTGGGGCTGCGTAAAGGCTCCCCTGGGGAGTTCTCTTGTACCCAATGTCTTCCTTTGGGGGCACTTTTGGATGGGCGAAAAGGGCTCGCAACGCATTTCCTGGGGCCTGATTTTTCAGTCGTCTTCGATGCCGGCTAGGGCTATGTTTAGGGATGCTCGGAAAGAGCGAACCCGGAGGGTCCAGTTGCATGTGGGGCTGCGTAAAGGCTCCCCTGGGGAGTTCACTTGTACCAAAAGCCTTCCTTTGGTGACACTTTTGGATGTTCCAAAGGGGCTTGCAACGCGTTTCCTGGGGCCGGATTTTTCAGTCGTCTTCGATGCCGGCAAGGGCTATGTTTAGGGATGCTCGGAAACAGCGAACCCGGAGGGTCCAATTGCATGTGGGGCTGCGTAAAGGCTCCCCTGGGGAGTTCACTTGTACCCAAAGCCTTCCTTTGGGGGCACTTTTGGATGGTCCAAAGGGGCTTGCAACGCGTTTCCTGGGGCCTGATTTTTCAGTCGTCTTCGATGCCGGCTAGGGCTATGTGTAGGGATGCTCGGAAACAGCGAACCCGGAGGGTCCTTTTGCATGTGGGGCTGCGTAAAGGCTCCCCTGGGGAGTTCACTTGTACCCAAAGCCTTCCTTTGGGGGCACTTTTGGATGGGCGAAAAGGGCTCGTAACGCATTTCCTGGGGCCTGATTTTTCAGTCATCTTCGATGCCGGCTAGGGCTATGTTTAGGGATGCTCGGAAACAGCGAACCCGGAGGGTCCAGTTGCATGTGGGGCTGCGTAAAGGCTCCCCTGGGGAGTTCACTTGTACCCAAAGCCTTCCTTTGGGGGCACTTTTGGATGGTCCAAAGGGGCTTGCAACGCATTTCCTGGGGCCTGATTTTTCATTCGTCTTCGATGCCGGCTAGGGCTATGTTTAGGGATGCTCGGAAACAGCGAACCCGGAGGGTCCAGTTGCATGTGGGTCTGCGTAAAGGCTCCCCTGGGGAGTTCACTTGTACCAAAAGCCTTTCTTTGGTGACACTTTTGGATGGTCCAAAGGGGCTTGCAACGCGTTTCCTGGGGCCTGATTTTTCAGTCGTCTTCGATGCCGGCTAGGGCTATGTTTAGGGATGCTCGGAAACAGCGAACCCGGAGGGTCCAGTTGCATGTGGGGCTGCGTAAAGGCTCCCCTGGGGAGTTCACTTGTACCCAAAGCCTTCCTTTGGGGGCACTTTTGGATGGGCGAAAAGGGCTCGTAACGCATTTCCTGGGGCCTGATTTTTCAGTCGTCTTCGATGCCGGCTAGAGATATGTTTCGGGATGCTCGGAAACAGCGAACCCGGAGGGTCCAGTTGCATGTGGGGCTGCGTAAAGGCTCCCCTGGGGAGTTCACTTGTACCCAAAGCCTTCCTTTGGGGGCACTTTTGGATGGGCGAAAACGTCTTGCAACGTATTTCCTGGGGCCTGATTTTTCAGTCGTCTTCAATGCCGGCTAGGGCTATGTTTAGGGATGCTCGGAAACAGCGAACCCGGAGGGTCCAGTTGCATGTGGGGCTGCATAAAGGCTCCCCTGGGGAGTTCACTTGTACCCAAAGCCTTCCTTTGGGGGCACTTTTGGATGGGCGAAAAGGGCTCGTAACGCATTTCCTGGGGCCTGATTTTTCATTCGTCTTCGATGTCATCTAGGGCTATGTTTAGGGATGCTCGGAAACAGCGAACCCGGAGGGTCCAGTCGCATGTGGGTCTGCGTAAAGGCTCCCCTGGGGAGTTCACTTGTACCAAAATCCTTCCTTTGGTGACACTTTTGGATGGTCCAAAGGGGCTTGCAACACGTTTCCTGGGGCCGGATTTTTCAGTCGTATTCGATGCCGGCAAGGGCTATGTTTAGGGATGCTCGGAAACAGCGAACCCGGAGGGTCCAGTTGCATGTGGGGCTGCGTAAAGGCTCCCCTGGGGAGTTCACTTGTACCCAAAGCCTTCCTTTGGGGGCACTTTTGGATGGGCGAAGAGGGCTCGTAACGCATTTCCTGGGGCCTGATTTTTCAGTCGTCTTCGATGCCGGCTAGAGATATGTTTCGGGATGCTCGGAAACAGCGAACCCGGAGGGTCCAGTTGCATGTGGGGCTGCGTAAAGGCTCCCCTGGGGAGTTCACTTGTACCCAAAGCCTTCCTTTGGGGGCACTTTTGGATGGGCGAAAAAGTCTTGCAACGTATTTCCTGGGGCCTGATTTTTCAGTCGTCTTCAATGCCGGCTAGGGCTATGTTTAGGGATGCTCGGAAACAGCGAACCCGGAGTGTCCAGTTGCATGTGGGGCTGCATAAAGGCTCCCCTGGGGAGTTCACTTGTACCAAAAGCCTTCCTTTGGGGGCACTTTTGGATGGGCGAAAAGGGCTCGTAACGCATTTCCTGGGGCCTGATTTTTCATTCGTCTTCGATGTCGGCTAGGGTTATGTTTAGGGATGCTCGGAAACAGCGAACCCGGAGGGTCCAGTTGCATGTGGGGCTGCATAAAGGCTCCCCTGGGGAGTTCACTTGTACCCAAAGCCTTCCTTTGGGGGCACTTTTGGATGGGCGAAAAAGGCTCGTAACGCATTTCCTGGGGCCTCGTTTTTCATTCGTCTTCGATGTCGGCTAGGGCTATGTTTAGGGATGCTCGGAAACAGCGAACCCGGAGGGTCCAGTTGCATGTGGGTCTGCGTAAAGGCTCCCCTGGGGAGTTCACTTGTACCAAAAGCCTTTCTTTGGTGACACTTTTGGATGGTCCAAAGGGGCTTGCAACACGTTTCCTGGGGCCGGATTTTTCAGTAGTATTCGATGCCGGCAAGGGCTATGTTTAGGGATGCTCGGAAACAGCGAACCCGGAGGGTCCAGTTGCATGTGGGGCTGCGTAAAGGCTCCCCTGGGGAGTTCACTTGTACCCAAAGCCTTCCTTTGGGGGCACTTTTGGATGGGCGAAAAGGGCTCGTAACGCATTTCCTGGGGCCTGATTTTTCAGTCGTCTTCGATGCCGGCTAGAGATATGTTTCGGGATGCTCGGAAACAGCGAACCCGGAGGGTCCAGTTGCATGTGGGGCTGCGTAAAGGCTCCCCTGGGGAGTTCACTTGTACCCAAAGCCTTCCTTTGGGGGCGCTTTTGGATGGGCTAAAAGGGCTCAGAACGCATTTCCTGGGGCCTGATTTTTCAGTCGTCTTCAATGCCGGCTAGGGCTATGTTTAGGGATGCTCGGAAACAGCGAACCCGGAGGGTCCAGTTGCATGTGGGGCTGCATAAAGGCTCCCCTGGGGAGTTCACTTGTACCCAAAGCCTTCCTTTGGGGGCACTTTTGGATGGGCGAAAAGGGCTCGTAACGCATTTCCTGGGGCCTGATTTTTCATTCGTCTTCGATGTCGGCTAGGGCTATGTTTAGGGATGCTCGGAAACAGCGAACCCGGAGGGTCCAGTTGCATGTGGGGCTGCGTAAAGGCTCCCCTGGGGAGTTCTCTTGTACCCAAAGCCTTCCTTTCGGGGCACTTTTGGATGGGCGAAAAGGGCTTGGAACGCATTTCCTGGGGCCTGATTTTTCAGTCGTCTTCGATGCCGGCTAGAGATATGTTTCGGGATGCTCGGAAACAGCGAACCCGGAGGGTCCAGTTGCATGTGGGGCTGCGTAAAGGCTCCCCTGGGGAGTTCACTTGTACCCAAAGCCTTCCTTTGGGGGCACTTTTGGATGGGCAAAATGGGCTCGCAACGCATTTCCTGGGGCCTGATTTTTCAGTCCTCTCCGATGACTGCTAGGGCTACGTTTAGGTTTGCTCAGGAACAGCGAACCCGGAGAGTCGAGTTGCATGTGGGGCTGCGTAAAGGCTCCCCTGGGGAGTTCACTTGTACCCAAAGCCTTCCTTTGGGGGCACTTTTGGATGGGCGAAAAGGGCTCGTAACGCATTTCCTGGGGCCTGATTTTTCAGTCGTCTTCGATGCCGGTAGGGCTATGTTTAGGGATGCTCGGAAACAGCGAACCCTGAGGGTCCAGTTGCATGTGGGGCTGCGTAAAGGCTCCCCTGGGGAGTTCACTTGTACCCAAAGCCTTCCTTTGGGGGCACTTTTGGATGGTCCAAAGCGGCTTGCAACGCATTTCCTGGGGCCTGATTTTTCATTCGTCTTCGATGCTGGCTAGGGTTATGTTTAGGGATGCTCGGAAACAGCGAACCCGGAGGGTCCAGTTGCATGTGGGGCTGCGTAAAGGCTCCCCTGGGGAGTTCACTTGTACCCAAAGCCTTCCTTTGGGGGCACTTTTGGATGGTCCAAAGGGGCTTGCAACGCATTTCCTGGGGCCTGATTTTTCATTCGTCTTCGATGCCGGCTAGAGATATGTTTCGGGATGCTCGGAAACAGCGAACCCGGAGGGTCCAGTTGCATGTGGGGCTGCGTAAAGGCTCCCCTGGGGAGTTCACTTGTACCCAAAGCCTTCCTTTGGGGGCACTTTTGGATGGTCCAAAGGGGCTTGCAACGCATTTCCTGGGGCCTGATTTTTCATTCGTCTTCGATGCCGGCTAGAGATATGTTTCGGGATGCTCGGAAACAGCGAACCCGGAGGGTCCAGTTGCATGTGGGGCTGCGTAAAGGCTCCCCTGGGGAGTTCACTTGTACCCAAAGCCTTCCTTTGGGGGCACTTTTGGATGGGCGAAAAAGTCTTGCAACGTATTTCCTGGGGCCTGATTTTTCAGTCGTCTTCAATGCCGGCTTGGGCTATGTTTAGGGATGCTCGGAAACAGCGAACCCGGAGGGTCCAGTTGCATGTTGGGCTGCATAAAGGCTCCCCTGGGGAGTTCACTTGTACCCAAAGCCTTCCTTTGGGGGCACTTTTGGATGGGCGAAAAGGGCTCGTAACGCATTTCCTGGGGCCTGATTTTTCATTCGTCTTCGATGTCGGCTAGGGTTATGTTTAGGGATGCTCGGAAACAGCGAACCCGGAGGGTCCAGTTGCATGTGGGGCTGCATAAAGGCTCCCCTGGGGAGTTCACTTGTACCCAAAGCCTTCCTTTGGGGGCACTTTTGGATGGGCGAAAAGGGCTCGTAACGCATTTCCTGGGGCCTGATTTTTCATTCGTCTTCGATGTCGGCTAGGGCTATGTTTAGGGATGCTCGGAAACAGCGAACCCGGAGGGTCCAGTTGCATGTGGGTCTGCGTAAAGGCTCCCCTGGGGAGTTCACTTGTACCAAAAGCCTTTCTTTGGTGACACTTTTGGATGGTCCAAAGGGGCTTGCAACACGTTTCCTGGGGCCGGATTTTTCAGTCGTATTCGATGCCGGCAAGGGCTATGTTTAGGGATGCTCGGAAACAGCGAACCCGGAGGGTCCAGTTGCATGTGGGGCTGCGTAAAGGCTCCCCTGGGGAGTTCACTTGTACCCAAAGCCTTCCTTTGGGGGCAATTTTGGATGGGCGAAAAGGGCTCGTAACGCATTTCCTGGGGCCTGATTTTTCAGTCGTCTTCGATGCCGGCTAGAGATATGTTTCGGGATGCTCGGAAACAGCGAACCCGGAGGGTCCAGTTGCATGTGGGGCTGCGTAAAGGCTCCCCTGGGGAGTTCACTTGTACCCAAAGCCTTCCTTTGGGGGCACTTTTGGATGGGCGAAAAAGTCTTGCAACGTATTTCCTGGGGCCTGATTTTTCAGTCGTCTTCAATGCCGGCTAGGGCTATGTTTAGGGATGCTCGGAAACAGCGAACCCGGAGGGTCCAGTTGCATGTGGGGCTGCATAAAGGCTCCCCTGGGGAGTTCACTTGTACCCAAAGCCTTCCTTTGGGGGCACTTTTGGATGGGCGAAAAGGGCTCAGAAAGCATTTCCTGGGGCCTGATTTTTCATTCGTCTTCGATGTCGGCTAGGGCTATGTTTAGGGATGCTCGGAAACAGCGAACCCGGATGGTCCAGTTGCATGTGGGGCTGCGTAAAGGCTCCCCTGGGGAGTTCTCTTGTACCCAAAGCCTTCCTATCGGGGCACTTTTGGATGGGCGAAAAGGGCTTGGAACGCATTTCTTGGGGCCTGATTTTTTAGTTTTCTTCGATGCTGGCTAAGGCTATGTTTAGGGATGCTCGGAAACAGCGAACCCGGAGGGTCCAGTTGCATGTGGGGCTGCGTAAAGGCTCCCCTGGGGAGTTCACTTGTACCCAAAGCCTTCCTTTGGGGGCACTTTTGGATGGGCAAAATGGGCTCGCAACGCATTTCCTGGGGCCTGATTTTTCAGTCCTCTCCGATGACTGCTAGGGCTACGTTTAGGTTTGCTCAGGAACAGCGAACCCGGAGAGTCGAGTTGCATGTGGGGCTGCGTAAAGGCTCCCCTGGGGAGTTCACTTGTACCCAAAGCCTTCCTTTGGGGGCACTTTTGGATGGGCGAAAAGGGCTCGTAACGCATTTCCTGGGGCCTGATTTTTCACTCGTGTTCGATGCCGGTAGGGATATGTTTAGGGATGCTCGGAAACAGCGAACCCTGAGGGTCCAGTTGCATGTGGGGCTGCGTAAAGGCTCCCCTGGGGAGTTCACTTGTACCCAAAGCCTTCCTTTGGGGGCACTTTTGGATGGTCCAAAGGGGCTTGCAACGCATTTCCTGGGGCCTGATTTTTCATTCGTCTTCGATGCCGGCTAGGGTTATGTTTAGGGATGCTCGGAAACAGCGAACCCGGAGGGTCCAGTTGCATGTGGGGCTGCGTAAAGGCTCCCCTGGGGAGTTCACTTGTACCAAAAGCCTTCCTTTGGTGACACTTTTGGATGGTCCAAAGGGGCTTGCAACGCGTTTCCTGGGGCCTGATTTTTCAGTCGTCTTCGATGCCGGCTAGGGCTATGTTTAGGGATGCTCGGAAACAGCGAACCCGGAGGGTCCAGTTGCATGTGGGGCTGCGTAAAGGCTCCCCTGGGGAGTTCACTTGTACCCAAAGCCTTCCTTTGGTGACACTTTTGGATGGTCCAAAGGGGCTTGCAATGCGTTTCCTGGGGCCTGATTTTTCAGTCGTCTTCGATGCCGGCTAGGGCTATGTGTAGGGATTCTCGGAAACAGCGAACCCGGAGGGTCCAGTTGCATGTGGGGCTGCGTAAAGGCTCCCCTGGGGAGTTCACTTGTACCCAAAGCCTTCCTTTGGGGGCACTTTTGGATGGGCGAAAAGGGCTTGGAACGCGTTTCCTGGGGCCTGATTTTTCACTCGTCTTCGATGCTGGCTAGGGCTATGATTAGGGATGCTCGGAAACAGCGAACCCGGAGGGTCCAGTTGCATGTGGGGCTGCGTAAAGGCTCCCCTGGGGAGTTCTCTTGTACCCTAAGTCTTCCTTTCGGGGCACTTTTGGATGGGCGTATGGGGCTTGTAACACATTTCCTGGGGCCTGATTTTTCAGTCGTCTCCGATGACTGCTAGGGCTATGTTTAGGGATGCTCGGAAACAGCGAACCCGGAGGGTGCAGTTGCATGTGGGGCTGCGTAAAGGCTCCCCTGGGGAGTTCACTTGTACCCAAAGCCTTCCTTTGGGGGCACTTTTGGATGGGCAAAATGGGCTCGCAACGCATTTCCTGGGGCCTGATTTTTCAGTCCTCTCCGATGACTGCTAGGGCTACGTTTAGGTTTGCTCAGGAACAGCGAACCCGGAGAGTCGAGTTGCATGTGGGGCTGCGTAAAGGCTCCCCTGGGGAGTTCACTTGTACCCAAAGCCTTCCTTTGGGGGCACTTTTGGATGGGCGAAAAGGGCTCGTAACGCATTTCCTGAGGCCTGATTTTTCACTCGTGTTCGATGCCGGTAGGGATATGTTTAGGGATGCTTGGAAACAGCGAACCCGGAGGGTCCAGTTGCATGTGGGGCTGCGTAAAGGCTCCCCTGGGGAGTTCACTTGTACCCAAAGCCTTCCTTTGGGGGCACTTTTGGATGGGCGAAAAGGGCTCGTAACGCATTTCCAGGGGCCTGATTTTTCATTCGTCTTCGATGTCATCTAGGGCTATGTTTAGGGATGCTCGGAAACAGCGAACCCGGAGGGTCCAGTTGCATGTGGGTCTGCGTAAAGGCTCCCCTGGGGAGTTCACTTGTACCCAAAGCCTTCCTTTGGTGACACTTTTGGATGGTCCAAAGGGGCTTGCAACACGTTTCCTGGGGCCGGATTTTTCAGTCGTATTCGATGCCGGCAAGGGCTATGTTTAGGGATGCTCGGAAACAGCGAACCCGGAGGGTCCAGTTGCATGTGGGGCTGCGTAAAGGCTCCCCTGGGGAGTTCACTTGTACCCAAAGCCTTCCTTTGGGGGCACTTTTGGATGGGCGAAAAGGGCTCGTAACGCATTTCCTGGGGCCTGATTTTTCAGTCGTCTTCGATGCCGGCTAGAGATATGTTTCGGGATGCTCGGAAACAGCGAACCCGGAGGGTCCAGTTGCATGTGGGGCTGCGTAAAGGCTCCCCTGGGGAGTTCACTTGTACCCAAAGCCTTCCTTTGGGGGCACTTTTGGATGGGCGAAAGAGTCTTGCAATGTATTTCCTGGGGCCTGATTTTTCAGTCGTCTTCAATGCCGGCTAGGGCTATGTTTAGGGATGCTCGGAAACAGCGAACCCGGAGGGTCCAGTTGCATGTGGGGCTGCATAAAGGCTCCCCTGGGGAGTTCACTTGTACCCAAAGCCTTCCTTTGGGGGCACTTTTGGATGGGCGAAAAGGGCTCGTAACGCATTTCCTGGGGCCTGATTTTTCATTCGTCTTCGATGTCGGCTAGGGTTATGTTTAGGGATGCTCGGAAACAGCGAACCCGTAGGGTCCAGTTGCATGTGGGGCTGCATAAAGGCTCCCCTGGGGAGTTCACTTGTACCCAAAGCCTTCCTTTGGGGGCACTTTTGGATGGGCGAATGGGGCTCGTAACGCATTTCCTGGGGCCTGATTTTTCATTCGTCTTCGATGTCGGCTAGGGCTATGTTTAGGGATGCTCGGAAACAGCGAACCCGGAGGGTCCAGTTGCATGTGGGTCTGCGTAAAGGCTCCCCTGGGGAGTTCACTTGTACCAAAAGCCTTTCTTTGGTGACACATTTGGATGGTCCAAAGGGGCTTGCAACACGTTTCCTGGGGCCGGATTTTTCAGTCGTATTCGATGCCGGCAAGGGCTATGTTTAGGGATGCTCGGAAACAGCGAACCCGGAGGGTCCAGTTGCATGTGGGGCTGCGTAAAGGCTCCCCTGGGGAGTTCACTTGTACCCAAAGCCTTCCTTTGGGGGCACTTTTGGATGGGCGAAAAGGGCTCGTAACGCATTTCCTGGGGCCTGATTTTTCAGTCGTCTTCGATGCCGGCTAGAGATATGTTTCGGGATGCTCGGAAACAGCGAACCCGGAGGGTCCAGTTGCATGTGGGGCTGCGTAAAGGCTCCCCTGGGGAGTTCACTTGTACCCAAAGCCTTCCTTTGGGGGCACTTTTGGATGGGCGAAAAAGTCTTGCAACGTATTTCCTGGGGCCTGATTTTTCAGTCGTCTTCAATGCCGGCTAGGGCTATGTTTAGGGATGCTCGGAAACAGCGAACCCGGAGGGTCCAGTTGCATGTGGGGCTGCGTAAAGGCTCCCCTGGGGAGTTCACTTGTACCCAAAGCCTTCCTTTGGGGGCACTTTTGGATGGGCGAAAAAGTCTTGCAACGTATTTCCTGGGGCCTGATTTTTCAGTCGTCTTCAATGCCGGCTAGGGCTATGTTTAGGGATGCTCGGAAACAGCGAACCCGGATGGTCCAGTTGCATGTGGGGCTGCGTAAAGGCTCCCCTGGGGAGTTCTCTTGTACCCAAAGCCTTCCTTTCGGGGCACTTTTGGATGGGCGAAAAGGGCTTGGAACGCATTTCTTGGGGCCTGATTTTTTAGTTGTCTTCGATGCTGGCTAGGGCTATGTTTAGGGATGCTCGGAAACAGCGAACCCGGAGGGTCCAGTTGCATGTGGGGCTGCGTAAAGGCTCCCCTGGGGAGTTCACTTGTACCCAAAGCCTTCCTTTGGGGGCACTTTTGGATGGGCAAAATGGGCTCGCAACGCATTTCCTGGGGCCTGATTTTTCAGTCCTCTCCGATGACTGCTAGGGCTACGTTTAGGTTTGCTCAGGAACAGCGAACCCGGAGAGTCGAGTTGCATGTGGGGCTGCGTAAATGCTCCCCTGGGGAGTTCACTTGTACCCAAAGCCTTCCTTTGGGGGCACTTTTGGATGGGCGAAAAGGGCTCGTAACGCATTTCCTGGGGCCTGATTTTTCACTCGTGTTCGATGCCGGTAGGGATATGTTTAGGGATGCTCGGAAACAGCGAACCCTGAGGGTCCAGTTGCATGTGGGGCTGCGTAAAGGCTCCCCTGGGGAGTTCACTTGTACCCAAAGCCTTCCTTTGGGGGCATTTTTGGATGGTCCAAAGGGGCTTGCAACGCATTTCCTGGGGCCTGATTTTTCATTCGTCTTCGATGCCGGCTAGGGTTATGTTTAGGGATGCTCGGAAACAGCGAACCCGGAGGGTCCAGTTGCATGTGGGGCTGCGTAAAGGCTCCCCTGGGGAGTTCACTTGTACCAAAAGCCTTCCTTTGGTGACACTTTTGGATGGTCCAAAGGGGCTTGCAACGCGTTTCCTGGGGCCTGATTTTTCAGTCGTCTTCGATGCTGGCTAGGGCTATGTTTAGGGATGCTCGGAAACAGCGAACCCGGAGGGTCCAGTTGCATGTGGGGCTGCGTAAAGGCTCCCCTGGGGAGTTCACTTGTACCCAAAGCCTTCCTTTGGTGACACTTTTGGATGGTCCAAAGGGGCTTGCAATGCGTTTCCTGGGGCCTGATTTTTCAGTCGTCTTCGATGCCGGCTAGGGCTATGTGTAGGGATGCTCGGAAACAGCGAACCCGGAGGGTCCAGTTGCATGTGGGGCTGCGTAAAGGCTCCCCTGGGGAGTTCACTTGTACCCAAAGCCTTCCTTTGGTGACACTTTTGGATGGTCCAAAGGGGCTTGCAACGCGTTTTCTGGAGCCCGGGTTTTCAGTCTTCTCCCATGCCGGCTAGGGATATATTTAGGTTTGCTCGGAAAAATCGAACCCGGAGGGTCCAGTTGCATGTGGGGCTGCGTAAAGGCTCCCCTGGGGAGTTCACTTGTACCCAAAGCCTTCCTTTGGGGGCACTTTTGGATGGGCGAAAAGGGCTTGGAACGCGTTTCCTGGGGCCTGATTTTTCACTCGTCTTCGATGCTGGCTAGGGCTATGATTAGGGATGCTCGGAAACAGCGAACCCGGAGGGTCCAGTTGCATGTGGGGCTGCGTAAAGGCTCCCCTGGGGAGTTCACTTGTACCCTAAGTCTTCCTTTCGGGGCACTTTTGGATGGGCGTATGGGGCTTGTAACACATTTCCTGGGGTCTGATTTTTCAGTCGTCTCCGATGACTGCTAGGGCTATGTTTAGGGATGCTCGGAAACAGCGAACCCGGAGGGTCCAGTTGCATGTGGGGCTGCGTAAAGGCTCCCCTGGGGAGTTCACTTGTACCCAAAGCCTTCCTTTGGGGGCACTTTTGGATGGGCGAAAAGGGCTCGTAACGCATTTCCTGAGGCCTGATTTTTCACTCGTGTTCGATGCCGGTAGGGATATGTTTAGGGATGCTTGGAAACAGCGAACCCTGAGGGTCCAGTTGCATGTGGGGCTGCGTAAAGGCTCCCCTGGGGAGTTCACTTGTACCCAAAGCCTTCCTTTGGGGGCACTTTTGGATGGGCGAAAAGGGCTCGTAACGCATTTCCTGGGGCCTGATTTTTCAGTCGTCATCGATGCGGGCTAGGGCTATGTTTCGGGATGCTCGGAAACAGCGAACCCGGAGGGTCCAGTTGCATGTGGGTCTGCGTAAAGGCTCCCCTGGGGAGTTCACTTGTACCCAAAGCCTTCCTTTGGGGGCACTTTTGGATGGGCGAAAAAGTCTTGCAACGTATTTCCTGGGGCCTGATTTTTCAGTCGTTTTCAATGCCGGCTAGGGCTATGTTTAGGGATGCTCGGAAACAGCGAACCCGGAGGGTCCAGTTGCATGTGGGGCTGCGTAAAGGCTCCCCTGGGGAGTTCACTTGTACCCAAAGCCTTCCTTTGGGGGCACTTTTGGATGGGCAAAATGGGCTCGCAACGCATTTCCTGGGGCCTGATTGTTCAGTCCTCTCCGATGACTGCTAGGGCTACGTTTAGGTTTGCTCAGGAACAGCGAACCCGGAGAGTCGAGTTGCATGTGGGGCTGCGTAAAGGCTCCCCTGGGGAGTTCACTTGTACCCAAAGCCTTCCTTTGGGGGCACTTTTGGATGGGCGAAAAGGGCTCGTAACGCATTTCCTGGGGCCTGATTTTTCACTCGTGTTCGATGCCGGTAGGGTTATGTTTAGGGATGCTCGGAAACAGCGAACCCTGAGGGTCCAGTTGCATGTGGGGCTGCGTAAAGGCTCCCCTGGGGAGTTCACTTGTACCCAAAGCCTTCCTTTGGGGGCACTTTTGGATGGTCCAAAGGGGCTTGCAACGCATTTCCTGGGGCCTGATTTTTCATTCGTCTTCGATGCCTGCTAGGGTTATGTTTAGGGATGTTCGGAAACAGCGAACCCGGAGGGTCCAGTTGCATGTGGGGCTGCGTAAAGGCTCCCCTGGGGAGTTCACTTGTACCAAAAGCCTTCCTTTGGTGACACTTTTGGATGGTCCAAAGGGGCTTGCAACGCGTTTCCTGGGGCCGCATTTTTCAGTCGTCTTCGATGCTGGCTAGGGCTATGTTTAGGGATGCTCGGAAACAGCGAACCCGGAGGGTCCAGTTGCATGTGGGGCTGCGTAAAGGCTCCCCTGGGGAGTTCACTTGTACCCAAAGCCTTCCTTTGGTGACACTTTTGGATGGTCCAAAGGGGCTTGCAATGCGTTTCCTGGGGCCTGATTTTTCAGTCGTCTTCGATGCCGGCTAGGGCTATGTGTAGGGATGCTCGGAAACAGCGAACCCGGAGGGTCCAGTTGCATGTGGGGCTGCGTAAAGGCTCCCCTGGGGAGTTCACTTGTACCCAAAGCCTTCCTTTGGTGACACTTTTGGATGGTCCAAAGGGGCTTGCAACGCGTTTTCTGGAGCCCGGGTTTTCAGTCTTCTCCCATGCCGGCTAGGGATATATTTATGTTTGCTCGGAAAAAACGAACCCGGAGGGTCCAGTTGCATGTGGGGCTGCGTAAAGGCTCCCCTGGGGAGTTCACTTGTACCCAAAGCCTTCCTTTGGGGGCACTTTTGGATGGGCGAAAAGGGCTTGGAACGCGTTTCCTGGGGCCTGATTTTTCACTCGTCTTCGATGCTGGCTAGGGCTATGATTAGGGATGCTCGGAAACAGCGAACCCGGAGGGTCCAGTTGCATGTGGGGCTGCGTAAAGGCTCCCCTGGGGAGTTCTCTTGTACCCTAAGTCTTCCTTTCGGGGCACTTTTGGATGGGCGTATGGGGCTTGTAACACATTTCCTGGGGCCTGATTTTTCAGTCGTCTCCGATGACTGCTAGGGCTATGTTTAGGGATGCTCGGAAACAGCGAACCCGGAGGGTCCAGTTGCATGTGGGGCTGCGTAAAGGCTCCCCTGGGGAGTTCACTTGTACCCAAAGCCTTCCTTTGGGGGCACTTTTGGATGGGCGAAAAGGGCTCGCAACGCATTTCCTGGGGCCTGATTTTTCAGTCCTCTCCGATGACTGCTAGGGCTACGTTTAGGTTTGCTCAGGAACAGCGAACCCGGAGTGTCGAGTTGCATGTGGGGCTGCGTAAAGGCTCCCCTGGGGAGTTCACTTGTACCCAAATCCTTCCTTTGGGGGCACTTTTGGATGGGCGAAAAGGGCTCGTAACGCATTTCCTGAGGCCTGATTTTTCACTCGTGTTCGATGCCGGTAGGGATATGTTTAGGGATGCTCAGAAACAGCGAACCCTGAGGGTCCAGTTGCATGTGGGGCTGCGTAAAGGCTCCCCTGGGGAGTTCTCTTGTACCCAAAGCCTTCCTTTGGGGGCACTTTTGGATGGGCGAAAAGGGCTCAGAACCCATTTCCTGGGGCCTGATTTTTCAGTCGTCATCGATTCGGGCTAGGGCTATGTTCAGGGATGCTCGGAAACAGCGAACCTGGAGGGTCCAGTTGCATGTGGGGCTGCGTAAAGGCTCCCCTGGGGAGTTCACTTGTACCCAAAGCCTTCCTTTGGGGGCACTTTTGGATGGGCGAAAAGTGCTCGCAACGCATTTCCTGCGGCCTAATTTTTCAGTCATCTTCGATGCCGGCTAGGGCTATGTTTAGGGATGCTCGGAAACAGCGAACCCGGAGGGTCCAGTTGCATGTGGGGTTGCGTAAAGGCTCCCCTGGGGAGTTCTCTTGTACCCAATGTCTTCCTTTGGGGGCACTTTTGGATGGGCGAAAAGGGCTCGCAACGCATTTCCTGGGGCCTGATTTTTCATTCGTCTTCGATGCCGGCTAGGGATATGTTTAGGGATGCTCGGAAACAGCGAACCCGGAGGGTCCAGTTGCATGTGGGGCTGCGTAAAGGCTCCCCTGGGGAGTTCACTTGTACCCAAAGCCTTCCTTTAGTGACAATTTTGGATGGTCCAAAGGGGCTTGCAACGCATTTCCTGGGGCCGGATTTTTCAGTCGTCTTCGATGCCGGCAAGGGCTATGTTTAGGGATGCTCGGAAACAGCGAACCCGGAGGGTCCAGTTGCATGTGGGGCTGCGTAAAGGCTCCCCTGGGGAGTTCACTTGTACCCAAAGCCTTCCTTTGGTGACACTTCTGGATGGTCCAAAGGGGCTTGCAACGCGTTTCTTGGGGCCTGATTTTTCAGTCGTCTTCGATGCCGGCTAGGGCTTTGTTTAGGGATGCTCGGAAACAGCGAACCCGGAGGGTCCAGTTGCATGTGGGGCTGCGTAAAGGCTCCCCTGGGGAGTTCACTTGTACCCAAAGCCTTCCTTTGGGGGCACTTTTGGATGGGCGAAAAGGGCTCGTAACGCATTTCCTGAGGCCTGATTTTTCACTCGTGTTCGATGCCGGTAGGGATATGTTTAGGGATGCTTGGAAACAGCGAACCCTGAGGGTCCAGTTGCATGTGGGGCTGCGTAAAGGCTCCCCTGGGGAGTTCTCTTGTACCCAAAGCCTTCCTTTGGGGGCACGTTTGGATGGGCGAAAAGGGCTCAGAACGCATTTCCTGGGGCCTGATTTTTCAGTCATCTTCGATGCCGGCTAGGGCTATGTTTAGGGATGCTCGGAAACAGCGAACCCGGAGGGTCCAGTTGCATGTGGGGCTGCGTAAAGGCTCCCCTGGGGAGTTCACTTGTACCAAAAGCCTTCCTTTGGTGACACTTTTGGATGGTCCAAAGGGGCTTGCAACGCGTTTCCTGGGGCCGCATTTTTCAGTCGTCTTCGATGCTGGCTAGGGCTATGTTTAGGGATGCTCGGAAACAGCGAACCCGGAGGGTCCAGTTGCATGTGGGGCTGCGTAAAGGCTCCCCTGGGGAGTTCACTTGTACCCAAAGCCTTCCTTTGGTGACACTTTTGGATGGTCCAAAGGGGCTTGCAATGCGTTTCCTGGGGCCTGATTTTTCAGTCGTCTTCGATGCCGGCTAGGGCTATGTGTAGGGATGCTCGGAAACAGCGAACCCGGAGGGTCCAGTTGCATGTGGGGCTGCGTAAAGGCTCCCCTGGGGAGTTCACTTGTACCCAAAGCCTTCCTTTGGTGACACTTTTGGATGGTCCAAAGGGGCTTGCAACGCGTTTTCTGGAGCCCGGGTTTTCAGTCTTCTCCCATGCCGGCTAGGGATATATTTATGTTTGCTCGGAAAAAACGAACCCGGAGGGTCCAGTTGCATGTGGGGCTGCGTAAAGGCTCCCCTGGGGAGTTCACTTGTACCCAAAGCCTTCCTTTGGGGGCACTTTTGGATGGGCGAAAAGGGCTTGGAACGCGTTTCCTGGGGCCTGATTTTTCACTCGTCTTCGATGCTGGCTAGGGCTATGATTAGGGATGCTCGGAAACAGCGAACCCGGAGGGTCCAGTTGCATGTGGGGCTGCGTAAAGGCTCCCCTGGGGAGTTCTCTTGTACCCTAAGTCTTCCTTTCGGGGCACTTTTGGATGGGCGTATGGGGCTTGTAACACATTTCCTGGGGCCTGATTTTTCAGTCGTCTCCGATGACTGCTAGGGCTATGTTTAGGGATGCTCGGAAACAGCGAACCCGGAGGGTCCAGTTGCATGTGGGGCTGCGTAAAGGCTCCCCTGGGGAGTTCACTTGTACCCAAAGCCTTCCTTTGGGGGCACTTTTGGATGGGCGAAAAGGGCTCGCAACGCATTTCCTGGGGCCTGATTTTTCAGTCCTCTCCGATGACTGCTAGGGCTACGTTTAGGTTTGCTCAGGAACAGCGAACCCGGAGTGTCGAGTTGCATGTGGGGCTGCGTAAAGGCTCCCCTGGGGAGTTCACTTGTACCCAAATCCTTCCTTTGGGGGCACTTTTGGATGGGCGAAAAGGGCTCGTAACGCATTTCCTGAGGCCTGATTTTTCACTCGTGTTCGATGCCGGTAGGGATATGTTTAGGGATGCTCAGAAACAGCGAACCCTGAGGGTCCAGTTGCATGTGGGGCTGCGTAAAGGCTCCCCTGGGGAGTTCTCTTGTACCCAAAGCCTTCCTTTGGGGGCACTTTTGGATGGGCGAAAAGGGCTCAGAACCCATTTCCTGGGGCCTGATTTTTCAGTCGTCATCGATTCGGGCTAGGGCTATGTTCAGGGATGCTCGGAAACAGCGAACCTGGAGGGTCCAGTTGCATGTGGGGCTGCGTAAAGGCTCCCCTGGGGAGTTCACTTGTACCCAAAGCCTTCCTTTGGGGGCACTTTTGGATGGGCGAAAAGTGCTCGCAACGCATTTCCTGCGGCCTAATTTTTCAGTCATCTTCGATGCCGGCTAGGGCTATGTTTAGGGATGCTCGGAAACAGCGAACCCGGAGGGTCCAGTTGCATGTGGGGTTGCGTAAAGGCTCCCCTGGGGAGTTCTCTTGTACCCAATGTCTTCCTTTGGGGGCACTTTTGGATGGGCGAAAAGGGCTCGCAACGCATTTCCTGGGGCCTGATTTTTCATTCGTCTTCGATGCCGGCTAGGGATATGTTTAGGGATGCTCGGAAACAGCGAACCCGGAGGGTCCAGTTGCATGTGGGGCTGCGTAAAGGCTCCCCTGGGGAGTTCACTTGTACCCAAAGCCTTCCTTTAGTGACAATTTTGGATGGTCCAAAGGGGCTTGCAACGCATTTCCTGGGGCCGGATTTTTCAGTCGTCTTCGATGCCGGCAAGGGCTATGTTTAGGGATGCTCGGAAACAGCGAACCCGGAGGGTCCAGTTGCATGTGGGGCTGCGTAAAGGCTCCCCTGGGGAGTTCACTTGTACCCAAAGCCTTCCTTTGGTGACACTTCTGGATGGTCCAAAGGGGCTTGCAACGCGTTTCTTGGGGCCTGATTTTTCAGTCGTCTTCGATGCCGGCTAGGGCTTTGTTTAGGGATGCTCGGAAACAGCGAACCCGGAGGGTCCAGTTGCATGTGGGGCTGCGTAAAGGCTCCCCTGGGGAGTTCACTTGTACCCAAAGCCTTCCTTTGGGGGCACTTTTGGATGGGCGAAAAGGGCTCGTAACGCATTTCCTGAGGCCTGATTTTTCACTCGTGTTCGATGCCGGTAGGGATATGTTTAGGGATGCTTGGAAACAGCGAACCCTGAGGGTCCAGTTGCATGTGGGGCTGCGTAAAGGCTCCCCTGGGGAGTTCTCTTGTACCCAAAGCCTTCCTTTGGGGGCACGTTTGGATGGGCGAAAAGGGCTCAGAACGCATTTCCTGGGGCCTGATTTTTCAGTCATCTTCGATGCCGGCTAGGGCTATGTTTAGGGATGCTCGGAAACAGCGAACCCGGAGGGTCCAGTTGCATGTGGGGCTGCGTAAAGGCTCCCCTGGGGAGTTCTCTTGTACCCAAAGCCTTCCTTTGGGGGCACTTTTGGATGGGCGAAAAGGGCTCGTAACGCATTTCCTGGGGCCTGATTTTTCAGTCGTCATCGATGCGGGTTAGGGCTATGTTCAGGGATGCTCGGAAACAGCGAACCCGGAGGGTCCAGTTGCATGTGGGGCTGCGTAAAGGCTCCCCTGGGGAGTTCACTTGTACCCAAAGCCTTCCTTTGGGGGCACTTTTGGATGGGCGAAAAGGGCTCGGAACGCATTTCCTGGGGCCTGATTTTTCAGTCGTCTTCGATGCCGGCTAGGACTATGTTTAGGGATGCTTGGAAACAGCGAACCCGGAGGGTCCAGTTGCATGTGGGGCTGCGTAAAGGCTCCCCTGGGGAGTTCACTTGTACCCAAAGCCTTCCTTTGGTGACAATTTTGGATGGTCCAAAGGGGCTTTAAACTCGTTTTCTGGGGCCCGGTCTTTCAGTCTTCTCCCATGCCGGCTAGTGATATATTTAGCGTTGCTCGGAAACAGCGAACCCGGAGGGTCCAGTTGCATGTGGGGCTGCGTAAAGGCTCCCCTGGGGAGTTCACTTGTACCAAAAGCCTTCCTTTGGTGACACTTTTGGATGGTCCAAAGGGGCTTCTAACTCGTTTTCTGGGGCCCGGGTTTTCAGTCTTCTCCCATGCCGGCTAGTGATATATTTAGCGTTGCTCGGAAACAGCGAACCCTGAGGGTCCAGTTGCATGTGGGGCTGCGTAAAGGCTCCCCTGGGGAGTTCTCTTGTACCCAAAGCCTTCCTTTGGGGGCACTTTTGGATGGGCGAAAAGGGCTCTCAACGCATTTCCTGGGGCCTGATTTTTCACACGTCTTCGATGCCGGCTGGGGCTATGTTTAGGGATGCTCGGAAAGAGCGAACCCGGAGGGTCCAGTTGCATGTGGGGCTGCGTAAAGGCTCCCCTGGGGAGTTCACTTGTACCAAAAGCCTTCCTTTGGTCACACTTTTGGATGTTCCAAAGGGGCTTGCAACGCGTTTCCTGGGGCCGGATTTTTCAGTCGTCTTCGATGCCAGCAAGGGCTATGTTTAGGGATGCTCGGAAACAGCGAACCCGGAGGGTCCAGTTGCATGTGGGGCTGCGTAAAGGCTCCCCTGGGGAGTTCACTTGTACCCAAAGCCTTCCTTTGGTGACACTTTTGGATGGTCCAAAGGGGCTTGCAACGCGTTTCCTGGGGCCTGATTTTTCAGTCGTCTTCGATGCCGGCTAGGGCTATGTGTAGGGATGATCGGAAACAGCGAACCCGGAGGGTCCAGTTGCATGTGGGGCTGCGTAAAGGCTCCCCTGGGGAGTTCACTTGTACCCAAAGCCTTCCTTTGGGGGCACTTTTGGATTGGCGAAAAGGACTCGTAACGCATTTCCTGGGGCCTGATTTTTCAGTCATCTTCGATGCCGGCAAGGGCTATGTTTAGGGATGCTCGGAAACAGCGAACCCGGAGGGTCCAGTTGCATGTGGGGCTGCGTAAAGGCTCCCCTGGGGAGTTCACTTGTACCCAAAGCCTTCCTTTGGTGACACTTTTGGATGGTCCAAAGGGGCTTGAAACTCGTTTCCTGGGGCCCGGGTTTTCAGTCTTCTCCCATGCCGGCTAGTGATATATTTAGCGTTGCTCGGAAACGGCGAACCCGGAGGGTCCAGTTGCATGTGGGGCTGCGTAAAGGCTCCCCTGGGGAGTTCACTTGTACCCAAAGCCTTCCTTTGGGGGCACTTTTGGATGGGCGAAAAGGGCTCGGAACGCATTTCCTGGGGCCTGATTTTTCAGTCGTCTTCGATGCCGGCTAGGACTATGTTTAGGGATGCTTGGAAACCGCGAACCCGGAGGGTCCAGTTGCATGTGGGGCTGCGTAAAGGCTCCCCTGGGGAGTTCACTTGTACCCAAAGCCTTCCTTTGCTGACACTTTTGGATGGTCCAAAGGGGCTTTAAACTCGTTTTCTGGGGCCCGGTCTTTCAGTCTTCTCCCATGCCGGCTAGTGATATATTTAGCGTTGCTCGGAAACAGCGAACCCGGAGGGTCCAGTTGCATGTGGGGCTGCGTAAAGGCTCCCCTGGGGAGTTCACTTGTACCCAAAGCCTTCCTTTGGTGACACTTTTGGATGGTCCAAAGGGGCTTCTAACTCGTTTTCTGGGGCCCGGGTTTTCAGTCTTCTCCCATGCCGGCTAGTGATATATTTAGCGTTGCTCGGAAACAGCGAACCCGGAGGGTCCAGTTGCATGTGGGGCTGCGTAAAGGCTCCCCTGGGGAGTTCTCTTGTACCCAATGTCTTCCTTTGGGGGCACTTTTGGATGGGCGAAAAGGGCTCTCAACGCATTTCCTGGGGCCTGATTTTTCACACGTCTTCGATGCCGGCTGGGGCTATGTTTAGGGATGCTCGGAAAGAGCGAACCCGGAGGGTCCAGTTGCATGTGGGGCTGCGTAAAGGCTCCCCTGGGGAGTTCACTTGTACCAAAAGCCTTCCTTTGGTCACACTTTTGGATGTTCCAAAGGGGCTTGCAACGCGTTTCCTGGGGCCGGATTTTTCAGTTGTCTTCGATGCCGGCAAGGGCTATGTTTAGGGATGCTCGGAAACAGCGAACCCGGAGGGTCCAGTTGCATGTGGGGCTGCGTAAAGGCTCCCCTGGGGAGTTCACTTGTACCCAAAGCCTTCCTTTGGTGACACTTTTGGATGGTCCAAAGGGGCTTGCAACGCGTTTCCTGGGGCCTGATTTTTCAGTCGTCTTCGATGCCGGCTAGGGCTATGTGTAGGGATGATCGGAAACAGCGAACCCGGAGGGTCCAGTTGCATGTGGGGCTGCGTAAAGGCTCCCCTGGGGAGTTCACTTGTACCCAAAGCCTTCCTTTGGGGGCACTTTTGGATTGGCGAAAAGGGCTCGTAACGCATTTCCTGGGGCCTGATTTTTCAGTCATCTTCGATGCCGGCAAGGGCTATGTTTAGGGATGCTCGGAAACAGCGAACCCGGAGGGTCCAGTTGCATGTGGGGCTGCGTAAAGGCTCCCCTGGGGAGTTCACTTGTACCCAAAGCCTTCCTTTGGTGACACTTTTGGATGGTCCAAAGGGGCTTGAAACTCGTTTCCTGGGGCCCGGGTTTTCAGTCTTCTCCCATGCCGGCTAGTGATATATTTAGCGTTGCTCGGAAACAGCGAACCCGGAGGGTCCAGTTGCATGTGGGGCTGCGTAAAGGCTCCCCTGGGGAGTTCTCTTGTACCCAAAGCCTTCCTTTCGGGGCACTTTTGGATGGGCGAAAAGGGCTTGGAACGCATTTCTTGGGGCCTGATTTTTTAGTTGTCTTCGATGCTGGCTAGGGCTATGTTTAGGGATGCTCGGAAACAGCGAACCCGGAGGGTCCAGTTGCATGTGGGGCTGCGTAAAGGCTCCCCTGGGGAGTTCACTTGTACCCAAAGCCTTCCTTTGGGGGCACTTTTGGATGGGCAAAATGGGCTCGCAACGCATTTCCTGGGGCCTGATTTTTCAGTCCTCTCCGATGACTGCTAGTGCTACGTTTAGGTTTGCTCAGGAACAGCGAACCCGGAGAGTCGAGTTGCATGTGGGGCTGCGTAAAGGCTCCCCTGGGGAGTTCACTTGTACCCAAAGCCTTCCTTTGGGGGCACTTTTGGATGGGCGAAAAGGGCTCGTAACGCATTTCCTGGGGCCTGATTTTTCACTCGTGTTCGATGCCGGTAGGGATATGTTTAGGGATGCTCGGAAACAGCGAACCCTGAGGGTCCAGTTGCATGTGGGGCTGCGTAAAGGCTCCCCTGGGGAGTTCACTTGTACCCAAAGCCTTCCTTTGGGGGCACTTTTGGATGGTCCAAAGGGGCTTGCAACGCATTTCCTGGGGCCTGATTATTCAGTTGTCTTCGATGCCGGCTAGGGCTATGTTTAGGGATGCTCGGAAACAGCGAACCCGGAGGGTCCAGTTGCATGTGGGGCTGCGTAAAGGCTCCCCTGGGGAGTTCACTTGTACCAAAAGCCTTCCTTTGGTGACACTTCTGGATGGTCCAAAGGGGCTTGCAACGCATTTCCTGGGGCCGGATTTTTCAGTCGTCTTCGATGCCGGCTAGGGATATGTTTAGGGATGCTCGGAAACAGCGAACCCGGAGGGTCCAGTTGCATGTGGGGCTGCGTAAAGGCTCCCCTGGGGAGTTCACTTGTACCCAAAGCCTTCCTTTGGTGACACTTTTGGATGGTCCAAAGGGGCTTGAAACGCGTTTCCTGGGGCCTGATTTTTCAGTCGTCTTCGATGCCGGCTAGGGCTATGTTTAGGGATGCTTGGAAACAGCGAACCCGGAGGGTCCAGTTGCATGTGGGGCTGCGTAAAGGCTCCCCTGGGGAGTTCACTTGTACCCAAAGCCTTCCTTTGGTGACACTTTTGGATGGTCCAAAGGGGCTTGCAACGCGTTTTCTGGGGCCCGGGTTTTCAGTCTTCTCCCATGCCGGCTAGGGATATATTTAGGTTTGCTCGGAAAAATCGAACCCGGAGGGTCCAGTTGCATGTGGGGCTGCGTAAAGGCTCCCCTGGGGAGTTCACTTGTACCCAAAGCCTTCCTTTGGGGGCACTTTTGGATGGGCGAAAAGGGCTCAGAACGCATTTCCTGGGGCCTGATTTTTCATTCGTCTTCGATGTCGGCAAGGGCTATGTTTAGGGATGCTCGGAAACAGCGAACCCGGAGGGTCCAGTTGCATGTGGGGCTGCGTAAAGGCTCCCCTGGGGAGTTCACTTGTACCCAAAGCCTTCCTTTGGGGGCACTTTTGGATTGGCGAATGGGGCTTGCAACGCATTTCCTGGGGCCTGTTTTTTCAGTCGTCTTCGATGCCGGCTAGGGCTATGTTTAGGGATGCTCGGAAACAGCGAACCCGGAGGGTCCAGTTGCATGTGGGGCTGCGTAAAGGCTCCCCTGGGGAGTTCACTTGTACCCAAAGCTTTCCTTTGTGGGCACTTTTGGATGGGTGAAAAGGGCTCGTAACGCATTTCCTGGGGCCTGATTTTTCATTCGTCTTCGATGTCGGCTAGGGCTATGTTTAGGGATGCTCGGAAACAGCGAACCCGGATGGTCCAGTTGCATGTGGGGCTGCGTAAAGGCTCCCCTGGGGAGTTCTCTTGTACCCAAAGCCTTCCTTTCGGGGCACGTTTGGATGGGCGAAAAGGGCTTGGAACGCATTGCCTGGGGCCTGATTTTTTAGTTGTCTTCGATGCTGGCTAGGGCTATGTTTAGGGATGCTCGGAAACAGCGAACCCGGAGGGTCCAGTTGCATGTGGGGCTGCGTAAAGGCTCCCCTGGGGAGTTCACTTGTACCCAAAGCCTTCCTTTGGGGGCACTTTTGGATGGGCAAAATGGGCTCGCAACACATTTCCTGGGGCCTGATTTTTCAGTCCTCTCCGATGACTGCTAGGGCTACGTTTAGGTTTGCTCAGGAACAGCGAACCCGGAGAGTCGAGTTGCATGTGGGGCTGCGTAAAGGCTCCCCTGGGGAGTTCACTTGTACCCAAAGCCTTCCTTTGGGGGCACTTTTGGATGGGCGAAAAGGGCTCGTAACGCATTTCCTGGGGCCTGATTTTTCACTCGTGTTCGATGCCGGTAGGGATATGTTTAGGGATGCTCGGAAACAGCGAACCCTGAGGGTCCAGTTGCATGTGGGGCTGCGTAAAGGCTCCCCTGGGGAGTTCACTTGTACCAAAAGCCTTCCTTTGGGGGCACTTTTGGATGGTCCAAAGGGGCTTGCAACGCATTTCCTGGGGCCTGATTATTCAGTTGTCTTCGATGCCGGCTAGGGCTATGTTTAGGGATGCTCGGAAACAGCGAACCCGGAGGGTCCAGTTGCATGTGGGGCTGCGTAAAGGCTCCCCTGGGGAGTTCACTTGTACCAAAAGCCTTCCTTTGGTGACACTTTTGGATGGTCCAAAGGGGCTTGCAACGCGTTTCCTGGGGCCTGATTTTTCAGTCGTCTTCGATGACTGCTAGGGCTATGTTTAGGGATGCTCGGAAACAGCGAACCCGGAGGGTCCAGTTGCATGTGGGGCTGCGTAAAGGCTCCCCTGGGGAGTTCACTTGTACCAAAAGCCTTCCTTTGGTGACACTTTTGGATGGTCCAAAGGGGCTTGCAACGCGTTTTCTGGGGCGCGGGTTTTCAGTCTTCTCCCATGCCGGCTAGGGATATATTTAGGTTTGCTCGGAAAAATCGAACCCGGAGGGTCCAGTTGCATGTGGGGCTGCGTAAAGGCTCCCCTGGGGAGTTCACTTGTACCAAAAGCCTTCCTTTGGTGACACTTTTGGATGGTCCAAAGGGGCTTGTAACACATTTCCTGGGGCCTGATTTTTCAGTCGTCTCCGATGACTGCTAGGGCTATGTTTAGGGATGCTCGGAAACAGCGAACCCGGAGGGTCCAGTTGCATGTGGGGCTGCGTAAAGGCTCCCCTGGGGAGTTCACTTGTACCCAAAGCCTTCCTTTGGGGGCACTTTTGGATGGGCAAAATGGACTCGCAACGCATTTCCTGGGGCCTGATTTTTCAGTCCTCTCCGATGACTGCTAGGGATACGTTTAGGTTTGCTCAGGAACAGCGAACCCGGAGAGTCGAGTTGCATGTGGGGCTGCGTAAAGGCTCCCCTGGGGAGTTCACTTGTACCCAAAGCCTTCCTTTGGGGGCACTTTTGGATGGTCCAAAGGGGCTTGCAACGCGTTTTCTGGGGCCCGGGTTTTCAGTCTTCTCCCATGCCGGCTAGGGATATATTTAGGTTTGCTCGGAAAAATCGAACCCGGAGGGTCCAGTTGCATGTGGGGCTGCGTAAAGGCTCCCCTGGGGAGTTCTCTTGTACCCAAAGCCTTCCTTTCGGGGCACTTTTGGATGGGCGAAAAGGGCTTGGAACGCATTTCCTGGGGCCTGATTTTTTAGTTGTCTTCGATGCTGGCTAGGGCTATGTTTAGGGATGCTCGGAAACAGCGAACCCGGAGGGTCCAGTTGCATGTGGGGCTGCGTAAAGGCTCCCCTGGGGAGTTCTCTTGTACCCAAAGCCTTCCTTTGGGGGCACTTTTGGATGGGCAAAATGGGCTCGCAACACATTTCCTGGGGCCTGATTTTTCAGTCCTCTCCGATGACTGCTAGGGCTACGTTTAGGTTTGCTCAGGAACAGCGAACCCGGAGAGTCGAGTTGCATGTGGGGCTGCGTAAAGGCTCCCCTGGGGAGTTCACTTGTACCCAAAGCCTTCCTTTGGTGACACTTTTGGATGGTCCAAAGGGGCTTGCAACGCGTTTCCTGGGGCCTGATTTTTCAGTCGTCTTCGATGACTGCTAGGGCTATGTTTAGGGATGCTCGGAAACAGCGAACCCGGAGGGTCCAGTTGCATGTGGGGCTGCGTAAAGGCTCCCCTGGGGAGTTCACTTGTACCCTAAGCCTTCCTTTGGTGACACTTTTGGATGGTCCAAAGGGGCTTGCAACGCGTTTTCTGGGGCGCGGGTTTTCAGTCTTCTCCCATGCCGGCTAGGGATATATTTAGGTTTGCTCGGAAAAATCGAACCCGGAGGGTCCAGTTGCATGTGGGGCTGCGTAAAGGCTCCCCTGGGGAGTTCACTTGTACCCAAAGCCTTCCTTTGGGGGCACTTTTGGATGGGCGAAAAAGTCTTGCAACGTATTTCCTGGGGCCTGATTTTTCAGTCGTCTCCAATGCCGGCTAGGGCTATGTTTAGGGATGCTCGGAAACAGCGAACCCGGAGGGTCCAGTTGCATGTGGGGCTGCGTAAAGGCTCCCCTGGGGAGTTCACTTGTACCCAAAGCCTTCCTTTGGGGGCACTTTTGGATGGGCTAAAAGGGCTCAGAACGCATTTCCTGGGGCCTGATTTTTCATTCGTCTTCGATGTCGGCAAGGGCTATGTTTAGGGATGCTCGGAAACAGCGAACCCGGAGGGTCCAGTTGCATGTGGGGCTGCGTAAAGGCTCCCCTGGGGAGTTCACTTGTACCCAAAGCCTTCCTTTGGGGGCACTTTTGGATTGGCGAATGGGGCTTGCAACGCATTTCCTGGGGCCTGTTTTTTCAGTCGTCTTCGATGCCGGCTAGGGCTATGTTTAGGGATGCTCGGAAACAGCGAACCCGGAGGGTCCAGTTGCATGTGGGGCTGCGTAAAGGCTCCCCTGGGGAGTTCACTTGTACCCAAAGCTTTCCTTTGGGGGCACTTTTGGATGGGTGAAAAAGGCTCGTAACGCATTTCCTGGGGCCTGATTTTTCATTCGTCTTCGATGTCGGCTAGGGCTATGTTTAGGGATGCTCGGAAACAGCGAACCCGGAGGGTCCAGTTGCATGTGGGGCTGCGTAAAGGCTCCCCTGGGGAGTTCTCTTGTACCAAAAGCCTTCCTTTCGGGGCACTTTTGGATGGGCGAAAAGGGCTTGGAACGCATTTCTTGGGGCCTGATTTTTTAGTTGTCTTCGATGCTGGCTAGGGCTATGTTTAGGGATGCTCGGAAACAGCGAACCCGGAGGGTCCAGTTGCATCTGGAGCTGCGTAAAGGCTCCCCTGGGGAGTTCACTTGTACCCAAAGCCTTCCTTTGGGGGCACTTTTGGATGGGCAAAATGGGCTCGCAACGCATTTCCTGGGGCCTGATTTTTCAGTCCTCTCCGATGACTGCTAGGGCTACGTTTAGGTTTGCTCAGGAACAGCGAACCCGGAGAGTCGAGTTGCATGTGGGGCTGCGTAAAGGCTCCCCTGGGGAGTTCACTTGTACCCAAAGCCTTCCTTTGGTGACACTTTTGGATGGTCCAAAGGGGCTTGCAACGCGTTTCCTGGGGCCTGTTTTTTCAGTCGTCTTCGATGCCGGCTAGGGCTATTTTTAGGGATGCTCGGAAACAGCGAACCCGGAGGGTCCAGTTGCATGTGGGGCTGCGTAAAGGCTCCCCTGGGGAGTTCACTTGTACCCAAAGCCTTCCTTTGGTGACACTTTTGGATGGTCCAAAGGGGCTTGCAACGCGTTTCCTGGGGCCTGATTTTTCAGTCGTCTTCGATGCCGGCTAGGGCTATGTTTAGGGATGCTCGGAAACAGCGAACCCGGAGGGTCCAGTTGCATGTGGGGCTGCGTAAAGGCTCCCCTGGGGAGTTCACTTGTACCCAAAGCCTTCCTTTGGTGACACTTTTGGATGTTCCAAAGGGGCTTGCAACGCGTTTTCTGGGGCCCGGGTTTTCAGTCTTCTCCCATGCCGGCTAGGGATATATTTAGGTTTGCTCGGAAAAATCGAACCCGGAGGGTCCAGTTGCATGTGGGGCTGCGTAAAGGCTCCCCTGGGGAGTTCACTTGTACCCAAAGCCTTCCTTTCGGGGCACTTTTGTATGGGCGTATGGGGCTTGTAACACATTTCCTGGGGCCTGATTTTTCAGTCGTCTCCGATGACTGCTAGGGCTATGTTTAGGGATGCTCGGAAACAGCGAACCCGGAGGGTCCAGTTGCATGTGGGGCTGCGTAAAGGCTCCCCTGGGGAGTTCACTTGTACCCAAAGCCTTCCTTTGGGGGCACTTTTGGATGGGCAAAATGGGCTCGCAACGCATTTCCTGGGGCCTGATTTTTCAGTCCTCTCCGATGACTGCTAGGGCTACGTTTAGGTTTGCTCAGGAACAGCGAACCCGGAGAGTCGAGTTGCATGTGGGGCTGCGTAAAGGCTCCCCTGGGGAGTTCACTTGTACCCAAAGCCTTCCTTTGGGGGCACTTTTGGATGGTCCAAAGGGGCTTGCAACGCGTTTTCTGGGGCCCGGGTTTTCAGTCTTCTCCCATGCCGGCTAGGGATATATTTAGGTTTGCTCGGAAAAATCGAACCCGGAGGGTCCAGTTGCATGTGGGGCTGCGTAAAGGCTCCCCTGGGGAGTTCACTTGTACCCAAAGCCTTCCTTTGGGGGCACTTTTGGATGGTCCAAAGCGGCTTGCAACGCATTTCCTGGGGCCTGATTTTTCATTCGTCTTCGATGCTGGCTAGGGTTATGTTTAGGGATGCTCGGAAACAGCGAACCCGGAGGGTCCAGTTGCATGTGGGGCTGCGTAAAGGCTCCCCTGGGGAGTTCACTTGTACCCAAAGCCTTCCTTTGGGGGCACTTTTGGATGGTCCAAAGGGGCTTGCAACGCATTTCCTGGGGCCTGATTTTTCATTCGTCTTCGATGCCGGCTAGAGATATGTTTCGGGATGCTCGGAAACAGCGAACCCGGAGGGTCCAGTTGCATGTGGGGCTGCGTAAAGGCTCCCCTGGGGAGTTCACTTGTACCCAAAGCCTTCCTTTGGGGGCACTTTTGGATGGTCCAAAGGGGCTTGCAACGCATTTCCTGGGGCCTGATTTTTCATTCGTCTTCGATGCCGGCTAGAGATATGTTTCGGGATGCTCGGAAACAGCGAACCCGGAGGGTCCAGTTGCATGTGGGGCTGCGTAAAGGCTCCCCTGGGGAGTTCACTTGTACCCAAAGCCTTCCTTTGGGGGCACTTTTGGATGGGCGAAAAAGTCTTGCAACGTATTTCCTGGGGCCTGATTTTTCAGTCGTCTTCAATGCCGGCTTGGGCTATGTTTAGGGATGCTCGGAAACAGCGAACCCGGAGGGTCCAGTTGCATGTTGGGCTGCATAAAGGCTCCCCTGGGGAGTTCACTTGTACCCAAAGCCTTCCTTTGGGGGCACTTTTGGATGGGCGAAAAGGGCTCGTAACGCATTTCCTGGGGCCTGATTTTTCATTCGTCTTCGATGTCGGCTAGGGTTATGTTTAGGGATGCTCGGAAACAGCGAACCCGGAGGGTCCAGTTGCATGTGGGGCTGCATAAAGGCTCCCCTGGGGAGTTCACTTGTACCCAAAGCCTTCCTTTGGGGGCACTTTTGGATGGGCGAAAAGGGCTCGTAACGCATTTCCTGGGGCCTGATTTTTCATTCGTCTTCGATGTCGGCTAGGGCTATGTTTAGGGATGCTCGGAAACAGCGAACCCGGAGGGTCCAGTTGCATGTGGGTCTGCGTAAAGGCTCCCCTGGGGAGTTCACTTGTACCAAAAGCCTTTCTTTGGTGACACTTTTGGATGGTCCAAAGGGGCTTGCAACACGTTTCCTGGGGCCGGATTTTTCAGTCGTATTCGATGCCGGCAAGGGCTATGTTTAGGGATGCTCGGAAACAGCGAACCCGGAGGGTCCAGTTGCATGTGGGGCTGCGTAAAGGCTCCCCTGGGGAGTTCACTTGTACCCAAAGCCTTCCTTTGGGGGCAATTTTGGATGGGCGAAAAGGGCTCGTAACGCATTTCCTGGGGCCTGATTTTTCAGTCGTCTTCGATGCCGGCTAGAGATATGTTTCGGGATGCTCGGAAACAGCGAACCCGGAGGGTCCAGTTGCATGTGGGGCTGCGTAAAGGCTCCCCTGGGGAGTTCACTTGTACCCAAAGCCTTCCTTTGGGGGCACTTTTGGATGGGCGAAAAAGTCTTGCAACGTATTTCCTGGGGCCTGATTTTTCAGTCGTCTTCAATGCCGGCTAGGGCTATGTTTAGGGATGCTCGGAAACAGCGAACCCGGAGGGTCCAGTTGCATGTGGGGCTGCATAAAGGCTCCCCTGGGGAGTTCACTTGTACCCAAAGCCTTCCTTTGGGGGCACTTTTGGATGGGCGAAAAGGGCTCAGAAAGCATTTCCTGGGGCCTGATTTTTCATTCGTCTTCGATGTCGGCTAGGGCTATGTTTAGGGATGCTCGGAAACAGCGAACCCGGATGGTCCAGTTGCATGTGGGGCTGCGTAAAGGCTCCCCTGGGGAGTTCTCTTGTACCCAAAGCCTTCCTATCGGGGCACTTTTGGATGGGCGAAAAGGGCTTGGAACGCATTTCTTGGGGCCTGATTTTTTAGTTTTCTTCGATGCTGGCTAAGGCTATGTTTAGGGATGCTCGGAAACAGCGAACCCGGAGGGTCCAGTTGCATGTGGGGCTGCGTAAAGGCTCCCCTGGGGAGTTCACTTGTACCCAAAGCCTTCCTTTGGGGGCACTTTTGGATGGGCAAAATGGGCTCGCAACGCATTTCCTGGGGCCTGATTTTTCAGTCCTCTCCGATGACTGCTAGGGCTACGTTTAGGTTTGCTCAGGAACAGCGAACCCGGAGAGTCGAGTTGCATGTGGGGCTGCGTAAAGGCTCCCCTGGGGAGTTCACTTGTACCCAAAGCCTTCCTTTGGGGGCACTTTTGGATGGGCGAAAAGGGCTCGTAACGCATTTCCTGGGGCCTGATTTTTCACTCGTGTTCGATGCCGGTAGGGATATGTTTAGGGATGCTCGGAAACAGCGAACCCTGAGGGTCCAGTTGCATGTGGGGCTGCGTAAAGGCTCCCCTGGGGAGTTCACTTGTACCCAAAGCCTTCCTTTGGGGGCACTTTTGGATGGTCCAAAGGGGCTTGCAACGCATTTCCTGGGGCCTGATTTTTCATTCGTCTTCGATGCCGGCTAGGGTTATGTTTAGGGATGCTCGGAAACAGCGAACCCGGAGGGTCCAGTTGCATGTGGGGCTGCGTAAAGGCTCCCCTGGGGAGTTCACTTGTACCAAAAGCCTTCCTTTGGTGACACTTTTGGATGGTCCAAAGGGGCTTGCAACGCGTTTCCTGGGGCCTGATTTTTCAGTCGTCTTCGATGCCGGCTAGGGCTATGTTTAGGGATGCTCGGAAACAGCGAACCCGGAGGGTCCAGTTGCATGTGGGGCTGCGTAAAGGCTCCCCTGGGGAGTTCACTTGTACCCAAAGCCTTCCTTTGGTGACACTTTTGGATGGTCCAAAGGGGCTTGCAATGCGTTTCCTGGGGCCTGATTTTTCAGTCGTCTTCGATGCCGGCTAGGGCTATGTGTAGGGATTCTCGGAAACAGCGAACCCGGAGGGTCCAGTTGCATGTGGGGCTGCGTAAAGGCTCCCCTGGGGAGTTCACTTGTACCCAAAGCCTTCCTTTGGGGGCACTTTTGGATGGGCGAAAAGGGCTTGGAACGCGTTTCCTGGGGCCTGATTTTTCACTCGTCTTCGATGCTGGCTAGGGCTATGATTAGGGATGCTCGGAAACAGCGAACCCGGAGGGTCCAGTTGCATGTGGGGCTGCGTAAAGGCTCCCCTGGGGAGTTCTCTTGTACCCTAAGTCTTCCTTTCGGGGCACTTTTGGATGGGCGTATGGGGCTTGTAACACATTTCCTGGGGCCTGATTTTTCAGTCGTCTCCGATGACTGCTAGGGCTATGTTTAGGGATGCTCGGAAACAGCGAACCCGGAGGGTGCAGTTGCATGTGGGGCTGCGTAAAGGCTCCCCTGGGGAGTTCACTTGTACCCAAAGCCTTCCTTTGGGGGCACTTTTGGATGGGCAAAATGGGCTCGCAACGCATTTCCTGGGGCCTGATTTTTCAGTCCTCTCCGATGACTGCTAGGGCTACGTTTAGGTTTGCTCAGGAACAGCGAACCCGGAGAGTCGAGTTGCATGTGGGGCTGCGTAAAGGCTCCCCTGGGGAGTTCACTTGTACCCAAAGCCTTCCTTTGGGGGCACTTTTGGATGGGCGAAAAGGGCTCGTAACGCATTTCCTGAGGCCTGATTTTTCACTCGTGTTCGATGCCGGTAGGGATATGTTTAGGGATGCTTGGAAACAGCGAACCCGGAGGGTCCAGTTGCATGTGGGGCTGCGTAAAGGCTCCCCTGGGGAGTTCACTTGTACCCAAAGCCTTCCTTTGGGGGCACTTTTGGATGGGCGAAAAGGGCTCGTAACGCATTTCCAGGGGCCTGATTTTTCATTCGTCTTCGATGTCATCTAGGGCTATGTTTAGGGATGCTCGGAAACAGCGAACCCGGAGGGTCCAGTTGCATGTGGGTCTGCGTAAAGGCTCCCCTGGGGAGTTCACTTGTACCCAAAGCCTTCCTTTGGTGACACTTTTGGATGGTCCAAAGGGGCTTGCAACACGTTTCCTGGGGCCGGATTTTTCAGTCGTATTCGATGCCGGCAAGGGCTATGTTTAGGGATGCTCGGAAACAGCGAACCCGGAGGGTCCAGTTGCATGTGGGGCTGCGTAAAGGCTCCCCTGGGGAGTTCACTTGTACCCAAAGCCTTCCTTTGGGGGCACTTTTGGATGGGCGAAAAGGGCTCGTAACGCATTTCCTGGGGCCTGATTTTTCAGTCGTCTTCGATGCCGGCTAGAGATATGTTTCGGGATGCTCGGAAACAGCGAACCCGGAGGGTCCAGTTGCATGTGGGGCTGCGTAAAGGCTCCCCTGGGGAGTTCACTTGTACCCAAAGCCTTCCTTTGGGGGCACTTTTGGATGGGCGAAAGAGTCTTGCAATGTATTTCCTGGGGCCTGATTTTTCAGTCGTCTTCAATGCCGGCTAGGGCTATGTTTAGGGATGCTCGGAAACAGCGAACCCGGAGGGTCCAGTTGCATGTGGGGCTGCATAAAGGCTCCCCTGGGGAGTTCACTTGTACCCAAAGCCTTCCTTTGGGGGCACTTTTGGATGGGCGAAAAGGGCTCGTAACGCATTTCCTGGGGCCTGATTTTTCATTCGTCTTCGATGTCGGCTAGGGTTATGTTTAGGGATGCTCGGAAACAGCGAACCCGTAGGGTCCAGTTGCATGTGGGGCTGCATAAAGGCTCCCCTGGGGAGTTCACTTGTACCCAAAGCCTTCCTTTGGGGGCACTTTTGGATGGGCGAATGGGGCTCGTAACGCATTTCCTGGGGCCTGATTTTTCATTCGTCTTCGATGTCGGCTAGGGCTATGTTTAGGGATGCTCGGAAACAGCGAACCCGGAGGGTCCAGTTGCATGTGGGTCTGCGTAAAGGCTCCCCTGGGGAGTTCACTTGTACCAAAAGCCTTTCTTTGGTGACACATTTGGATGGTCCAAAGGGGCTTGCAACACGTTTCCTGGGGCCGGATTTTTCAGTCGTATTCGATGCCGGCAAGGGCTATGTTTAGGGATGCTCGGAAACAGCGAACCCGGAGGGTCCAGTTGCATGTGGGGCTGCGTAAAGGCTCCCCTGGGGAGTTCACTTGTACCCAAAGCCTTCCTTTGGGGGCACTTTTGGATGGGCGAAAAGGGCTCGTAACGCATTTCCTGGGGCCTGATTTTTCAGTCGTCTTCGATGCCGGCTAGAGATATGTTTCGGGATGCTCGGAAACAGCGAACCCGGAGGGTCCAGTTGCATGTGGGGCTGCGTAAAGGCTCCCCTGGGGAGTTCACTTGTACCCAAAGCCTTCCTTTGGGGGCACTTTTGGATGGGCGAAAAAGTCTTGCAACGTATTTCCTGGGGCCTGATTTTTCAGTCGTCTTCAATGCCGGCTAGGGCTATGTTTAGGGATGCTCGGAAACAGCGAACCCGGAGGGTCCAGTTGCATGTGGGGCTGCGTAAAGGCTCCCCTGGGGAGTTCACTTGTACCCAAAGCCTTCCTTTGGGGGCACTTTTGGATGGGCGAAAAAGTCTTGCAACGTATTTCCTGGGGCCTGATTTTTCAGTCGTCTTCAATGCCGGCTAGGGCTATGTTTAGGGATGCTCGGAAACAGCGAACCCGGATGGTCCAGTTGCATGTGGGGCTGCGTAAAGGCTCCCCTGGGGAGTTCTCTTGTACCCAAAGCCTTCCTTTCGGGGCACTTTTGGATGGGCGAAAAGGGCTTGGAACGCATTTCTTGGGGCCTGATTTTTTAGTTGTCTTCGATGCTGGCTAGGGCTATGTTTAGGGATGCTCGGAAACAGCGAACCCGGAGGGTCCAGTTGCATGTGGGGCTGCGTAAAGGCTCCCCTGGGGAGTTCACTTGTACCCAAAGCCTTCCTTTGGGGGCACTTTTGGATGGGCAAAATGGGCTCGCAACGCATTTCCTGGGGCCTGATTTTTCAGTCCTCTCCGATGACTGCTAGGGCTACGTTTAGGTTTGCTCAGGAACAGCGAACCCGGAGAGTCGAGTTGCATGTGGGGCTGCGTAAATGCTCCCCTGGGGAGTTCACTTGTACCCAAAGCCTTCCTTTGGGGGCACTTTTGGATGGGCGAAAAGGGCTCGTAACGCATTTCCTGGGGCCTGATTTTTCACTCGTGTTCGATGCCGGTAGGGATATGTTTAGGGATGCTCGGAAACAGCGAACCCTGAGGGTCCAGTTGCATGTGGGGCTGCGTAAAGGCTCCCCTGGGGAGTTCACTTGTACCCAAAGCCTTCCTTTGGGGGCATTTTTGGATGGTCCAAAGGGGCTTGCAACGCATTTCCTGGGGCCTGATTTTTCATTCGTCTTCGATGCCGGCTAGGGTTATGTTTAGGGATGCTCGGAAACAGCGAACCCGGAGGGTCCAGTTGCATGTGGGGCTGCGTAAAGGCTCCCCTGGGGAGTTCACTTGTACCAAAAGCCTTCCTTTGGTGACACTTTTGGATGGTCCAAAGGGGCTTGCAACGCGTTTCCTGGGGCCTGATTTTTCAGTCGTCTTCGATGCTGGCTAGGGCTATGTTTAGGGATGCTCGGAAACAGCGAACCCGGAGGGTCCAGTTGCATGTGGGGCTGCGTAAAGGCTCCCCTGGGGAGTTCACTTGTACCCAAAGCCTTCCTTTGGTGACACTTTTGGATGGTCCAAAGGGGCTTGCAATGCGTTTCCTGGGGCCTGATTTTTCAGTCGTCTTCGATGCCGGCTAGGGCTATGTGTAGGGATGCTCGGAAACAGCGAACCCGGAGGGTCCAGTTGCATGTGGGGCTGCGTAAAGGCTCCCCTGGGGAGTTCACTTGTACCCAAAGCCTTCCTTTGGTGACACTTTTGGATGGTCCAAAGGGGCTTGCAACGCGTTTTCTGGAGCCCGGGTTTTCAGTCTTCTCCCATGCCGGCTAGGGATATATTTAGGTTTGCTCGGAAAAATCGAACCCGGAGGGTCCAGTTGCATGTGGGGCTGCGTAAAGGCTCCCCTGGGGAGTTCACTTGTACCCAAAGCCTTCCTTTGGGGGCACTTTTGGATGGGCGAAAAGGGCTTGGAACGCGTTTCCTGGGGCCTGATTTTTCACTCGTCTTCGATGCTGGCTAGGGCTATGATTAGGGATGCTCGGAAACAGCGAACCCGGAGGGTCCAGTTGCATGTGGGGCTGCGTAAAGGCTCCCCTGGGGAGTTCACTTGTACCCTAAGTCTTCCTTTCGGGGCACTTTTGGATGGGCGTATGGGGCTTGTAACACATTTCCTGGGGTCTGATTTTTCAGTCGTCTCCGATGACTGCTAGGGCTATGTTTAGGGATGCTCGGAAACAGCGAACCCGGAGGGTCCAGTTGCATGTGGGGCTGCGTAAAGGCTCCCCTGGGGAGTTCACTTGTACCCAAAGCCTTCCTTTGGGGGCACTTTTGGATGGGCGAAAAGGGCTCGTAACGCATTTCCTGAGGCCTGATTTTTCACTCGTGTTCGATGCCGGTAGGGATATGTTTAGGGATGCTTGGAAACAGCGAACCCTGAGGGTCCAGTTGCATGTGGGGCTGCGTAAAGGCTCCCCTGGGGAGTTCACTTGTACCCAAAGCCTTCCTTTGGGGGCACTTTTGGATGGGCGAAAAGGGCTCGTAACGCATTTCCTGGGGCCTGATTTTTCAGTCGTCATCGATGCGGGCTAGGGCTATGTTTCGGGATGCTCGGAAACAGCGAACCCGGAGGGTCCAGTTGCATGTGGGTCTGCGTAAAGGCTCCCCTGGGGAGTTCACTTGTACCCAAAGCCTTCCTTTGGGGGCACTTTTGGATGGGCGAAAAAGTCTTGCAACGTATTTCCTGGGGCCTGATTTTTCAGTCGTTTTCAATGCCGGCTAGGGCTATGTTTAGGGATGCTCGGAAACAGCGAACCCGGAGGGTCCAGTTGCATGTGGGGCTGCGTAAAGGCTCCCCTGGGGAGTTCACTTGTACCCAAAGCCTTCCTTTGGGGGCACTTTTGGATGGGCAAAATGGGCTCGCAACGCATTTCCTGGGGCCTGATTGTTCAGTCCTCTCCGATGACTGCTAGGGCTACGTTTAGGTTTGCTCAGGAACAGCGAACCCGGAGAGTCGAGTTGCATGTGGGGCTGCGTAAAGGCTCCCCTGGGGAGTTCACTTGTACCCAAAGCCTTCCTTTGGGGGCACTTTTGGATGGGCGAAAAGGGCTCGTAACGCATTTCCTGGGGCCTGATTTTTCACTCGTGTTCGATGCCGGTAGGGTTATGTTTAGGGATGCTCGGAAACAGCGAACCCTGAGGGTCCAGTTGCATGTGGGGCTGCGTAAAGGCTCCCCTGGGGAGTTCACTTGTACCCAAAGCCTTCCTTTGGGGGCACTTTTGGATGGTCCAAAGGGGCTTGCAACGCATTTCCTGGGGCCTGATTTTTCATTCGTCTTCGATGCCTGCTAGGGTTATGTTTAGGGATGTTCGGAAACAGCGAACCCGGAGGGTCCAGTTGCATGTGGGGCTGCGTAAAGGCTCCCCTGGGGAGTTCACTTGTACCAAAAGCCTTCCTTTGGTGACACTTTTGGATGGTCCAAAGGGGCTTGCAACGCGTTTCCTGGGGCCGCATTTTTCAGTCGTCTTCGATGCTGGCTAGGGCTATGTTTAGGGATGCTCGGAAACAGCGAACCCGGAGGGTCCAGTTGCATGTGGGGCTGCGTAAAGGCTCCCCTGGGGAGTTCACTTGTACCCAAAGCCTTCCTTTGGTGACACTTTTGGATGGTCCAAAGGGGCTTGCAATGCGTTTCCTGGGGCCTGATTTTTCAGTCGTCTTCGATGCCGGCTAGGGCTATGTGTAGGGATGCTCGGAAACAGCGAACCCGGAGGGTCCAGTTGCATGTGGGGCTGCGTAAAGGCTCCCCTGGGGAGTTCACTTGTACCCAAAGCCTTCCTTTGGTGACACTTTTGGATGGTCCAAAGGGGCTTGCAACGCGTTTTCTGGAGCCCGGGTTTTCAGTCTTCTCCCATGCCGGCTAGGGATATATTTATGTTTGCTCGGAAAAAACGAACCCGGAGGGTCCAGTTGCATGTGGGGCTGCGTAAAGGCTCCCCTGGGGAGTTCACTTGTACCCAAAGCCTTCCTTTGGGGGCACTTTTGGATGGGCGAAAAGGGCTTGGAACGCGTTTCCTGGGGCCTGATTTTTCACTCGTCTTCGATGCTGGCTAGGGCTATGATTAGGGATGCTCGGAAACAGCGAACCCGGAGGGTCCAGTTGCATGTGGGGCTGCGTAAAGGCTCCCCTGGGGAGTTCTCTTGTACCCTAAGTCTTCCTTTCGGGGCACTTTTGGATGGGCGTATGGGGCTTGTAACACATTTCCTGGGGCCTGATTTTTCAGTCGTCTCCGATGACTGCTAGGGCTATGTTTAGGGATGCTCGGAAACAGCGAACCCGGAGGGTCCAGTTGCATGTGGGGCTGCGTAAAGGCTCCCCTGGGGAGTTCACTTGTACCCAAAGCCTTCCTTTGGGGGCACTTTTGGATGGGCGAAAAGGGCTCGCAACGCATTTCCTGGGGCCTGATTTTTCAGTCCTCTCCGATGACTGCTAGGGCTACGTTTAGGTTTGCTCAGGAACAGCGAACCCGGAGTGTCGAGTTGCATGTGGGGCTGCGTAAAGGCTCCCCTGGGGAGTTCACTTGTACCCAAATCCTTCCTTTGGGGGCACTTTTGGATGGGCGAAAAGGGCTCGTAACGCATTTCCTGAGGCCTGATTTTTCACTCGTGTTCGATGCCGGTAGGGATATGTTTAGGGATGCTCAGAAACAGCGAACCCTGAGGGTCCAGTTGCATGTGGGGCTGCGTAAAGGCTCCCCTGGGGAGTTCTCTTGTACCCAAAGCCTTCCTTTGGGGGCACTTTTGGATGGGCGAAAAGGGCTCAGAACCCATTTCCTGGGGCCTGATTTTTCAGTCGTCATCGATTCGGGCTAGGGCTATGTTCAGGGATGCTCGGAAACAGCGAACCTGGAGGGTCCAGTTGCATGTGGGGCTGCGTAAAGGCTCCCCTGGGGAGTTCACTTGTACCCAAAGCCTTCCTTTGGGGGCACTTTTGGATGGGCGAAAAGTGCTCGCAACGCATTTCCTGCGGCCTAATTTTTCAGTCATCTTCGATGCCGGCTAGGGCTATGTTTAGGGATGCTCGGAAACAGCGAACCCGGAGGGTCCAGTTGCATGTGGGGTTGCGTAAAGGCTCCCCTGGGGAGTTCTCTTGTACCCAATGTCTTCCTTTGGGGGCACTTTTGGATGGGCGAAAAGGGCTCGCAACGCATTTCCTGGGGCCTGATTTTTCATTCGTCTTCGATGCCGGCTAGGGATATGTTTAGGGATGCTCGGAAACAGCGAACCCGGAGGGTCCAGTTGCATGTGGGGCTGCGTAAAGGCTCCCCTGGGGAGTTCACTTGTACCCAAAGCCTTCCTTTAGTGACAATTTTGGATGGTCCAAAGGGGCTTGCAACGCATTTCCTGGGGCCGGATTTTTCAGTCGTCTTCGATGCCGGCAAGGGCTATGTTTAGGGATGCTCGGAAACAGCGAACCCGGAGGGTCCAGTTGCATGTGGGGCTGCGTAAAGGCTCCCCTGGGGAGTTCACTTGTACCCAAAGCCTTCCTTTGGTGACACTTCTGGATGGTCCAAAGGGGCTTGCAACGCGTTTCTTGGGGCCTGATTTTTCAGTCGTCTTCGATGCCGGCTAGGGCTTTGTTTAGGGATGCTCGGAAACAGCGAACCCGGAGGGTCCAGTTGCATGTGGGGCTGCGTAAAGGCTCCCCTGGGGAGTTCACTTGTACCCAAAGCCTTCCTTTGGGGGCACTTTTGGATGGGCGAAAAGGGCTCGTAACGCATTTCCTGAGGCCTGATTTTTCACTCGTGTTCGATGCCGGTAGGGATATGTTTAGGGATGCTTGGAAACAGCGAACCCTGAGGGTCCAGTTGCATGTGGGGCTGCGTAAAGGCTCCCCTGGGGAGTTCTCTTGTACCCAAAGCCTTCCTTTGGGGGCACGTTTGGATGGGCGAAAAGGGCTCAGAACGCATTTCCTGGGGCCTGATTTTTCAGTCATCTTCGATGCCGGCTAGGGCTATGTTTAGGGATGCTCGGAAACAGCGAACCCGGAGGGTCCAGTTGCATGTGGGGCTGCGTAAAGGCTCCCCTGGGGAGTTCTCTTGTACCCAAAGCCTTCCTTTGGGGGCACTTTTGGATGGGCGAAAAGGGCTCGTAACGCATTTCCTGGGGCCTGATTTTTCAGTCGTCATCGATGCGGGTTAGGGCTATGTTCAGGGATGCTCGGAAACAGCGAACCCGGAGGGTCCAGTTGCATGTGGGGCTGCGTAAAGGCTCCCCTGGGGAGTTCACTTGTACCCAAAGCCTTCCTTTGGGGGCACTTTTGGATGGGCGAAAAGGGCTCGGAACGCATTTCCTGGGGCCTGATTTTTCAGTCGTCTTCGATGCCGGCTAGGACTATGTTTAGGGATGCTTGGAAACAGCGAACCCGGAGGGTCCAGTTGCATGTGGGGCTGCGTAAAGGCTCCCCTGGGGAGTTCACTTGTACCCAAAGCCTTCCTTTGGTGACAATTTTGGATGGTCCAAAGGGGCTTTAAACTCGTTTTCTGGGGCCCGGTCTTTCAGTCTTCTCCCATGCCGGCTAGTGATATATTTAGCGTTGCTCGGAAACAGCGAACCCGGAGGGTCCAGTTGCATGTGGGGCTGCGTAAAGGCTCCCCTGGGGAGTTCACTTGTACCAAAAGCCTTCCTTTGGTGACACTTTTGGATGGTCCAAAGGGGCTTCTAACTCGTTTTCTGGGGCCCGGGTTTTCAGTCTTCTCCCATGCCGGCTAGTGATATATTTAGCGTTGCTCGGAAACAGCGAACCCTGAGGGTCCAGTTGCATGTGGGGCTGCGTAAAGGCTCCCCTGGGGAGTTCTCTTGTACCCAAAGCCTTCCTTTGGGGGCACTTTTGGATGGGCGAAAAGGGCTCTCAACGCATTTCCTGGGGCCTGATTTTTCACACGTCTTCGATGCCGGCTGGGGCTATGTTTAGGGATGCTCGGAAAGAGCGAACCCGGAGGGTCCAGTTGCATGTGGGGCTGCGTAAAGGCTCCCCTGGGGAGTTCACTTGTACCAAAAGCCTTCCTTTGGTCACACTTTTGGATGTTCCAAAGGGGCTTGCAACGCGTTTCCTGGGGCCGGATTTTTCAGTCGTCTTCGATGCCAGCAAGGGCTATGTTTAGGGATGCTCGGAAACAGCGAACCCGGAGGGTCCAGTTGCATGTGGGGCTGCGTAAAGGCTCCCCTGGGGAGTTCACTTGTACCCAAAGCCTTCCTTTGGTGACACTTTTGGATGGTCCAAAGGGGCTTGCAACGCGTTTCCTGGGGCCTGATTTTTCAGTCGTCTTCGATGCCGGCTAGGGCTATGTGTAGGGATGATCGGAAACAGCGAACCCGGAGGGTCCAGTTGCATGTGGGGCTGCGTAAAGGCTCCCCTGGGGAGTTCACTTGTACCCAAAGCCTTCCTTTGGGGGCACTTTTGGATTGGCGAAAAGGACTCGTAACGCATTTCCTGGGGCCTGATTTTTCAGTCATCTTCGATGCCGGCAAGGGCTATGTTTAGGGATGCTCGGAAACAGCGAACCCGGAGGGTCCAGTTGCATGTGGGGCTGCGTAAAGGCTCCCCTGGGGAGTTCACTTGTACCCAAAGCCTTCCTTTGGTGACACTTTTGGATGGTCCAAAGGGGCTTGAAACTCGTTTCCTGGGGCCCGGGTTTTCAGTCTTCTCCCATGCCGGCTAGTGATATATTTAGCGTTGCTCGGAAACAGCGAACCCGGAGGGTCCAGTTGCATGTGGGGCTGCGTAAAGGCTCCCCTGGGGAGTTCACTTGTACCCAAAGCCTTCCTTTGGGGGCACTTTTGGATGGGCGAAAAGGGCTCGGAACGCATTTCCTGGGGCCTGATTTTTCAGTCGTCTTCGATGCCGGCTAGGACTATGTTTAGGGATGCTTGGAAACCGCGAACCCGGAGGGTCCAGTTGCATGTGGGGCTGCGTAAAGGCTCCCCTGGGGAGTTCACTTGTACCCAAAGCCTTCCTTTGCTGACACTTTTGGATGGTCCAAAGGGGCTTTAAACTCGTTTTCTGGGGCCCGGTCTTTCAGTCTTCTCCCATGCCGGCTAGTGATATATTTAGCGTTGCTCGGAAACAGCGAACCCGGAGGGTCCAGTTGCATGTGGGGCTGCGTAAAGGCTCCCCTGGGGAGTTCACTTGTACCCAAAGCCTTCCTTTGGTGACACTTTTGGATGGTCCAAAGGGGCTTCTAACTCGTTTTCTGGGGCCCGGGTTTTCAGTCTTCTCCCATGCCGGCTAGTGATATATTTAGCGTTGCTCGGAAACAGCGAACCCGGAGGGTCCAGTTGCATGTGGGGCTGCGTAAAGGCTCCCCTGGGGAGTTCTCTTGTACCCAATGTCTTCCTTTGGGGGCACTTTTGGATGGGCGAAAAGGGCTCTCAACGCATTTCCTGGGGCCTGATTTTTCACACGTCTTCGATGCCGGCTGGGGCTATGTTTAGGGATGCTCGGAAAGAGCGAACCCGGAGGGTCCAGTTGCATGTGGGGCTGCGTAAAGGCTCCCCTGGGGAGTTCACTTGTACCAAAAGCCTTCCTTTGGTCACACTTTTGGATGTTCCAAAGGGGCTTGCAACGCGTTTCCTGGGGCCGGATTTTTCAGTTGTCTTCGATGCCGGCAAGGGCTATGTTTAGGGATGCTCGGAAACAGCGAACCCGGAGGGTCCAGTTGCATGTGGGGCTGCGTAAAGGCTCCCCTGGGGAGTTCACTTGTACCCAAAGCCTTCCTTTGGTGACACTTTTGGATGGTCCAAAGGGGCTTGCAACGCGTTTCCTGGGGCCTGATTTTTCAGTCGTCTTCGATGCCGGCTAGGGCTATGTGTAGGGATGATCGGAAACAGCGAACCCGGAGGGTCCAGTTGCATGTGGGGCTGCGTAAAGGCTCCCCTGGGGAGTTCACTTGTACCCAAAGCCTTCCTTTGGGGGCACTTTTGGATTGGCGAAAAGGGCTCGTAACGCATTTCCTGGGGCCTGATTTTTCAGTCATCTTCGATGCCGGCAAGGGCTATGTTTAGGGATGCTCGGAAACAGCGAACCCGGAGGGTCCAGTTGCATGTGGGGCTGCGTAAAGGCTCCCCTGGGGAGTTCACTTGTACCCAAAGCCTTCCTTTGGTGACACTTTTGGATGGTCCAAAGGGGCTTGAAACTCGTTTCCTGGGGCCCGGGTTTTCAGTCTTCTCCCATGCCGGCTAGTGATATATTTAGCGTTGCTCGGAAACAGCGAACCCGGAGGGTCCAGTTGCATGTGGGGCTGCGTAAAGGCTCCCCTGGGGAGTTCTCTTGTACCCAAAGCCTTCCTTTCGGGGCACTTTTGGATGGGCGAAAAGGGCTTGGAACGCATTTCTTGGGGCCTGATTTTTTAGTTGTCTTCGATGCTGGCTAGGGCTATGTTTAGGGATGCTCGGAAACAGCGAACCCGGAGGGTCCAGTTGCATGTGGGGCTGCGTAAAGGCTCCCCTGGGGAGTTCACTTGTACCCAAAGCCTTCCTTTGGGGGCACTTTTGGATGGGCAAAATGGGCTCGCAACGCATTTCCTGGGGCCTGATTTTTCAGTCCTCTCCGATGACTGCTAGTGCTACGTTTAGGTTTGCTCAGGAACAGCGAACCCGGAGAGTCGAGTTGCATGTGGGGCTGCGTAAAGGCTCCCCTGGGGAGTTCACTTGTACCCAAAGCCTTCCTTTGGGGGCACTTTTGGATGGGCGAAAAGGGCTCGTAACGCATTTCCTGGGGCCTGATTTTTCACTCGTGTTCGATGCCGGTAGGGATATGTTTAGGGATGCTCGGAAACAGCGAACCCTGAGGGTCCAGTTGCATGTGGGGCTGCGTAAAGGCTCCCCTGGGGAGTTCACTTGTACCCAAAGCCTTCCTTTGGGGGCACTTTTGGATGGTCCAAAGGGGCTTGCAACGCATTTCCTGGGGCCTGATTATTCAGTTGTCTTCGATGCCGGCTAGGGCTATGTTTAGGGATGCTCGGAAACAGCGAACCCGGAGGGTCCAGTTGCATGTGGGGCTGCGTAAAGGCTCCCCTGGGGAGTTCACTTGTACCAAAAGCCTTCCTTTGGTGACACTTCTGGATGGTCCAAAGGGGCTTGCAACGCATTTCCTGGGGCCGGATTTTTCAGTCGTCTTCGATGCCGGCTAGGGATATGTTTAGGGATGCTCGGAAACAGCGAACCCGGAGGGTCCAGTTGCATGTGGGGCTGCGTAAAGGCTCCCCTGGGGAGTTCACTTGTACCCAAAGCCTTCCTTTGGTGACACTTTTGGATGGTCCAAAGGGGCTTGAAACGCGTTTCCTGGGGCCTGATTTTTCAGTCGTCTTCGATGCCGGCTAGGGCTATGTTTAGGGATGCTTGGAAACAGCGAACCCGGAGGGTCCAGTTGCATGTGGGGCTGCGTAAAGGCTCCCCTGGGGAGTTCACTTGTACCCAAAGCCTTCCTTTGGTGACACTTTTGGATGGTCCAAAGGGGCTTGCAACGCGTTTTCTGGGGCCCGGGTTTTCAGTCTTCTCCCATGCCGGCTAGGGATATATTTAGGTTTGCTCGGAAAAATCGAACCCGGAGGGTCCAGTTGCATGTGGGGCTGCGTAAAGGCTCCCCTGGGGAGTTCACTTGTACCCAAAGCCTTCCTTTGGGGGCACTTTTGGATGGGCGAAAAGGGCTCAGAACGCATTTCCTGGGGCCTGATTTTTCATTCGTCTTCGATGTCGGCAAGGGCTATGTTTAGGGATGCTCGGAAACAGCGAACCCGGAGGGTCCAGTTGCATGTGGGGCTGCGTAAAGGCTCCCCTGGGGAGTTCACTTGTACCCAAAGCCTTCCTTTGGGGGCACTTTTGGATTGGCGAATGGGGCTTGCAACGCATTTCCTGGGGCCTGTTTTTTCAGTCGTCTTCGATGCCGGCTAGGGCTATGTTTAGGGATGCTCGGAAACAGCGAACCCGGAGGGTCCAGTTGCATGTGGGGCTGCGTAAAGGCTCCCCTGGGGAGTTCACTTGTACCCAAAGCTTTCCTTTGTGGGCACTTTTGGATGGGTGAAAAGGGCTCGTAACGCATTTCCTGGGGCCTGATTTTTCATTCGTCTTCGATGTCGGCTAGGGCTATGTTTAGGGATGCTCGGAAACAGCGAACCCGGATGGTCCAGTTGCATGTGGGGCTGCGTAAAGGCTCCCCTGGGGAGTTCTCTTGTACCCAAAGCCTTCCTTTCGGGGCACGTTTGGATGGGCGAAAAGGGCTTGGAACGCATTGCCTGGGGCCTGATTTTTTAGTTGTCTTCGATGCTGGCTAGGGCTATGTTTAGGGATGCTCGGAAACAGCGAACCCGGAGGGTCCAGTTGCATGTGGGGCTGCGTAAAGGCTCCCCTGGGGAGTTCACTTGTACCCAAAGCCTTCCTTTGGGGGCACTTTTGGATGGGCAAAATGGGCTCGCAACACATTTCCTGGGGCCTGATTTTTCAGTCCTCTCCGATGACTGCTAGGGCTACGTTTAGGTTTGCTCAGGAACAGCGAACCCGGAGAGTCGAGTTGCATGTGGGGCTGCGTAAAGGCTCCCCTGGGGAGTTCACTTGTACCCAAAGCCTTCCTTTGGGGGCACTTTTGGATGGGCGAAAAGGGCTCGTAACGCATTTCCTGGGGCCTGATTTTTCACTCGTGTTCGATGCCGGTAGGGATATGTTTAGGGATGCTCGGAAACAGCGAACCCTGAGGGTCCAGTTGCATGTGGGGCTGCGTAAAGGCTCCCCTGGGGAGTTCACTTGTACCAAAAGCCTTCCTTTGGGGGCACTTTTGGATGGTCCAAAGGGGCTTGCAACGCATTTCCTGGGGCCTGATTATTCAGTTGTCTTCGATGCCGGCTAGGGCTATGTTTAGGGATGCTCGGAAACAGCGAACCCGGAGGGTCCAGTTGCATGTGGGGCTGCGTAAAGGCTCCCCTGGGGAGTTCACTTGTACCAAAAGCCTTCCTTTGGTGACACTTTTGGATGGTCCAAAGGGGCTTGCAACGCGTTTCCTGGGGCCTGATTTTTCAGTCGTCTTCGATGACTGCTAGGGCTATGTTTAGGGATGCTCGGAAACAGCGAACCCGGAGGGTCCAGTTGCATGTGGGGCTGCGTAAAGGCTCCCCTGGGGAGTTCACTTGTACCAAAAGCCTTCCTTTGGTGACACTTTTGGATGGTCCAAAGGGGCTTGCAACGCGTTTTCTGGGGCGCGGGTTTTCAGTCTTCTCCCATGCCGGCTAGGGATATATTTAGGTTTGCTCGGAAAAATCGAACCCGGAGGGTCCAGTTGCATGTGGGGCTGCGTAAAGGCTCCCCTGGGGAGTTCACTTGTACCAAAAGCCTTCCTTTGGTGACACTTTTGGATGGTCCAAAGGGGCTTGTAACACATTTCCTGGGGCCTGATTTTTCAGTCGTCTCCGATGACTGCTAGGGCTATGTTTAGGGATGCTCGGAAACAGCGAACCCGGAGGGTCCAGTTGCATGTGGGGCTGCGTAAAGGCTCCCCTGGGGAGTTCACTTGTACCCAAAGCCTTCCTTTGGGGGCACTTTTGGATGGGCAAAATGGACTCGCAACGCATTTCCTGGGGCCTGATTTTTCAGTCCTCTCCGATGACTGCTAGGGATACGTTTAGGTTTGCTCAGGAACAGCGAACCCGGAGAGTCGAGTTGCATGTGGGGCTGCGTAAAGGCTCCCCTGGGGAGTTCACTTGTACCCAAAGCCTTCCTTTGGGGGCACTTTTGGATGGTCCAAAGGGGCTTGCAACGCGTTTTCTGGGGCCCGGGTTTTCAGTCTTCTCCCATGCCGGCTAGGGATATATTTAGGTTTGCTCGGAAAAATCGAACCCGGAGGGTCCAGTTGCATGTGGGGCTGCGTAAAGGCTCCCCTGGGGAGTTCTCTTGTACCCAAAGCCTTCCTTTCGGGGCACTTTTGGATGGGCGAAAAGGGCTTGGAACGCATTTCCTGGGGCCTGATTTTTTAGTTGTCTTCGATGCTGGCTAGGGCTATGTTTAGGGATGCTCGGAAACAGCGAACCCGGAGGGTCCAGTTGCATGTGGGGCTGCGTAAAGGCTCCCCTGGGGAGTTCTCTTGTACCCAAAGCCTTCCTTTGGGGGCACTTTTGGATGGGCAAAATGGGCTCGCAACACATTTCCTGGGGCCTGATTTTTCAGTCCTCTCCGATGACTGCTAGGGCTACGTTTAGGTTTGCTCAGGAACAGCGAACCCGGAGAGTCGAGTTGCATGTGGGGCTGCGTAAAGGCTCCCCTGGGGAGTTCACTTGTACCCAAAGCCTTCCTTTGGTGACACTTTTGGATGGTCCAAAGGGGCTTGCAACGCGTTTCCTGGGGCCTGATTTTTCAGTCGTCTTCGATGACTGCTAGGGCTATGTTTAGGGATGCTCGGAAACAGCGAACCCGGAGGGTCCAGTTGCATGTGGGGCTGCGTAAAGGCTCCCCTGGGGAGTTCACTTGTACCCTAAGCCTTCCTTTGGTGACACTTTTGGATGGTCCAAAGGGGCTTGCAACGCGTTTTCTGGGGCGCGGGTTTTCAGTCTTCTCCCATGCCGGCTAGGGATATATTTAGGTTTGCTCGGAAAAATCGAACCCGGAGGGTCCAGTTGCATGTGGGGCTGCGTAAAGGCTCCCCTGGGGAGTTCACTTGTACCCAAAGCCTTCCTTTGGGGGCACTTTTGGATGGGCGAAAAAGTCTTGCAACGTATTTCCTGGGGCCTGATTTTTCAGTCGTCTCCAATGCCGGCTAGGGCTATGTTTAGGGATGCTCGGAAACAGCGAACCCGGAGGGTCCAGTTGCATGTGGGGCTGCGTAAAGGCTCCCCTGGGGAGTTCACTTGTACCCAAAGCCTTCCTTTGGGGGCACTTTTGGATGGGCTAAAAGGGCTCAGAACGCATTTCCTGGGGCCTGATTTTTCATTCGTCTTCGATGTCGGCAAGGGCTATGTTTAGGGATGCTCGGAAACAGCGAACCCGGAGGGTCCAGTTGCATGTGGGGCTGCGTAAAGGCTCCCCTGGGGAGTTCACTTGTACCCAAAGCCTTCCTTTGGGGGCACTTTTGGATTGGCGAATGGGGCTTGCAACGCATTTCCTGGGGCCTGTTTTTTCAGTCGTCTTCGATGCCGGCTAGGGCTATGTTTAGGGATGCTCGGAAACAGCGAACCCGGAGGGTCCAGTTGCATGTGGGGCTGCGTAAAGGCTCCCCTGGGGAGTTCACTTGTACCCAAAGCTTTCCTTTGGGGGCACTTTTGGATGGGTGAAAAAGGCTCGTAACGCATTTCCTGGGGCCTGATTTTTCATTCGTCTTCGATGTCGGCTAGGGCTATGTTTAGGGATGCTCGGAAACAGCGAACCCGGAGGGTCCAGTTGCATGTGGGGCTGCGTAAAGGCTCCCCTGGGGAGTTCTCTTGTACCAAAAGCCTTCCTTTCGGGGCACTTTTGGATGGGCGAAAAGGGCTTGGAACGCATTTCTTGGGGCCTGATTTTTTAGTTGTCTTCGATGCTGGCTAGGGCTATGTTTAGGGATGCTCGGAAACAGCGAACCCGGAGGGTCCAGTTGCATCTGGAGCTGCGTAAAGGCTCCCCTGGGGAGTTCACTTGTACCCAAAGCCTTCCTTTGGGGGCACTTTTGGATGGGCAAAATGGGCTCGCAACGCATTTCCTGGGGCCTGATTTTTCAGTCCTCTCCGATGACTGCTAGGGCTACGTTTAGGTTTGCTCAGGAACAGCGAACCCGGAGAGTCGAGTTGCATGTGGGGCTGCGTAAAGGCTCCCCTGGGGAGTTCACTTGTACCCAAAGCCTTCCTTTGGTGACACTTTTGGATGGTCCAAAGGGGCTTGCAACGCGTTTCCTGGGGCCTGTTTTTTCAGTCGTCTTCGATGCCGGCTAGGGCTATTTTTAGGGATGCTCGGAAACAGCGAACCCGGAGGGTCCAGTTGCATGTGGGGCTGCGTAAAGGCTCCCCTGGGGAGTTCACTTGTACCCAAAGCCTTCCTTTGGTGACACTTTTGGATGGTCCAAAGGGGCTTGCAACGCGTTTCCTGGGGCCTGATTTTTCAGTCGTCTTCGATGCCGGCTAGGGCTATGTTTAGGGATGCTCGGAAACAGCGAACCCGGAGGGTCCAGTTGCATGTGGGGCTGCGTAAAGGCTCCCCTGGGGAGTTCACTTGTACCCAAAGCCTTCCTTTGGTGACACTTTTGGATGTTCCAAAGGGGCTTGCAACGCGTTTTCTGGGGCCCGGGTTTTCAGTCTTCTCCCATGCCGGCTAGGGATATATTTAGGTTTGCTCGGAAAAATCGAACCCGGAGGGTCCAGTTGCATGTGGGGCTGCGTAAAGGCTCCCCTGGGGAGTTCACTTGTACCCAAAGCCTTCCTTTCGGGGCACTTTTGTATGGGCGTATGGGGCTTGTAACACATTTCCTGGGGCCTGATTTTTCAGTCGTCTCCGATGACTGCTAGGGCTATGTTTAGGGATGCTCGGAAACAGCGAACCCGGAGGGTCCAGTTGCATGTGGGGCTGCGTAAAGGCTCCCCTGGGGAGTTCACTTGTACCCAAAGCCTTCCTTTGGGGGCACTTTTGGATGGGCAAAATGGGCTCGCAACGCATTTCCTGGGGCCTGATTTTTCAGTCCTCTCCGATGACTGCTAGGGCTACGTTTAGGTTTGCTCAGGAACAGCGAACCCGGAGAGTCGAGTTGCATGTGGGGCTGCGTAAAGGCTCCCCTGGGGAGTTCACTTGTACCCAAAGCCTTCCTTTGGGGGCACTTTTGGATGGTCCAAAGGGGCTTGCAACGCGTTTTCTGGGGCCCGGGTTTTCAGTCTTCTCCCATGCCGGCTAGGGATATATTTAGGTTTGCTCGGAAAAATCGAACCCGGAGGGTCCAGTTGCATGTGGGGCTGCGTAAAGGCTCCCCTGGGGAGTTCACTTGTACCCAAAGCCTTCCTTTGGGGGCACTTTTGGATGGTCCAAAGGGGCTTGCAACGCGTTTCCTGGGGCCTGATTTTTCACTCGTCTTCGATGCTGGCTAGGGCTATGATTAGGGATGCTCGGAAACAGCGAACCCGGAGGGTCCAGTTGCATGTGGGGCTGCGTAAAGGCTCCCCTGGGGAGTTCTCTTGTACCCTAAGTCTTCCTTTCGGGGCACTTTTGGATGGGCGTATGGGGCTTGTAACACATTTCCTGGGGCCTGATTTTTCAGTCGTCTCCGATGACTGCTAGGGCTATGTTTAGGGATGCTCGGAAACAGCGAACCCGGAGGGTCCAGTTGCATGTGGGGCTGCGTAAAGGCTCCCCTGGGGAGTTCACTTGTACCCAAAGCCTTCCTTTGGGGGCACTTTTGGATGGGCAAAATGGGCTCGCAACGCATTTCCTGGGGCCTGATTTTTCAGTCCTCTCCGATGACTGCTAGGGCTACGTTTAGGTTTGCTCAGGAACAGCGAACCCGGAGAGTCGAGTTGCATGTGGGGCTGCGTAAAGGCTCCCCTGGGGAGTTCACTTGTACCCAAAGCCTTCCTTTGGGGGCACTTTTGGATGGGCGAAAAGGGCTCGTAACGCATTTCCTGAGGCCTGATTTTTCACTCGTGTTCGATGCCGGTAGGGATATGTTTAGGGATGCTTGGAAACAGCGAACCCTGAGGGTCCAGTTGCATGTGGGGCTGCGTAAAGGCTCCCCTGGGGAGTTCTCTTGTACCCAAAGCCTTCCTTTGGGGGCACTTTTGGATGGGCGAAAAGGGCTCAGAACGCATTTCCTGGGGCCTGATTTTTCAGTCGTCATCGATGCGGGCTAGGGCTATGTTTAGGGATGCTCGGAAACAGCGAACCCGGAGGGTCCAGTTGCATGTGGGGCTGCGTAAAGGCTCCCCTGGGGAGTTCTCTTGTACCCAATGTCTTCCTTTGGGGGCACTTTTGGATGGGCGAAAAGTGCTCGCAACGCATTTCCTGGGGCCTGAATTTTCACACGTCTTTGATGCCGGCTAGGGATATGTTTAGGGATGCTCGGAAACAGCGAACCCGGAGGGTCCAGTTGCATGTGGGGCTGCGTAAAGGCTCCCCTGGGGAGTTCACTTGTACCCAAAGCCTTCCTTTGGTGACACTTTTGGATGGTCCAAAGGGGCTTGCAACGCATTTCCTGGGGCCGGATTTTTCAGTCGTCTTCGATGCCGGCAAGGTCTATGTTTAGGGATGCTCGGAAACAGCGAACCCGGAGGGTCCAGTTGCATGTGGGGCTGCGTAAAGGCTCCCCTGGGGAGTTCACTTGTACCCAAAGCCTTCCTTTGGTGACACTTCTGGATGGTCCAAAGGGGCTTGCAACGCGTTTCTTGGGGCCTGATTTTTCAGTCGTCTTCGTTGCCGGCTAGGGCTATGTTTAGGGATGCTCGGAAACAGCGAACCCGGAGGGTCCAGTTGCATGTGGGGCTGCGTAAAGGCTCCCCTGGGGAGTTCACTTGTACCCAAAGCCTTCCTTTGGGGGCACTTTTGGATGGGCGAAAAAGTCTTGCAACGCATTTCCTGGGGCCTGATTTTTCAGTCGTCTTCGATGCCGGCTAAGGCTATGTTTAGGGATTTTCGGAAACAGCGAACCCGGAGGGTCCAGTTGCATGTGGGGCTGCGTAAAGGCTCCCCTGGGGAGTTCACTTGTACCCAAAGCCTTCCTTTGGGGGCACTTTTGGATGGGCGAAAAGGGCTCGTAACGCATTTCCTGGGGCCTGATTTTTCAGTCATCTTCGATGCCGGCAAGGGCTATGTTTAGGGATGCTCGGAAACAGCGAACCCGGAGGGTCCAGTTGCATGTGGGGCTGCGTAAAGGCTCCCCTGGGGAGTTCACTTGTACCCAAAGCCTTCCTTTGGTGACACTTTTGGATGGTCCAAAGGGGCTTGCAACTCGTTTCCTGGGGCCTGATTTTTCAGTCGTCTCCGATGACGGTTAGGGCTTCGTTTAGGTTTTCTCAGGAACAGCGAACCCGGAGGGTCCAGTTGCATGTGGGGCTGCGTAAAGGCTCCCCTGGGGAGTTCACTTGTACCCAAAGCCTTCCTTTGGGGGCACTTTTGGATGGGCAAAATGGGCTCGCAACGCATTTCCTGGGGCCTGATTTTTCAGTCCTCTCCGATGACTGCTAGGGCTACGTTTAGGTTTGCTCAGGAACAGCGAACCCGGAGGGTCCAGTTGCATGTGGGGCTGCGTAAAGGCTCCCCTGGGGAGTTCACTTGTACCCAAAGCCTTCCTTTGGGGGCACTTTTGGATGGGCGAAATGGGCTCGCAACGCATTTCCTGGGGCCTGATTTTTCAGTCGTCTCTGATGACGGCTAATGGTACGTTTAGGTTTGCTCAGGAACAGCGAACCCGTAGGGTCCAGTTGCATGTGGGGCTGCGTAAAGGCTCCCCTGGGGAGTTCACTTGTACCCAAAGCCTTCCTTTGGTGACACTTTTGGATGGGCGAAAAGGGCTTTCAACGCATTTCCTGGGGCGTGATTTTTCACTCGTGTTCGATGCCGGTAGGGATATGTTTAGGGATGCTCGGAAACAGCGAACCCGGAGGGTCCAGTTGCATGTGGGGCTGCGTAAAGGCTCCCCTGGGGAGTTCACTTGTACCCAAAGCCTTCCTTTGGGGGCACTTTTGGATTGGCGAATGGGGCTTGCAACGCATTTCCTGGGGCCTGTTTTTTCAGTTGTCTTCGATGCCGGTAGGGATATGTTTAGGGATGCTCGGAAACAGCGAACCCTGAGGGTCCAGTTGCATGTGGGGCTGCGTAAAGGCTCCCCTGGGGAGTTCACTTATACCCAAAGTTTTCTTTTGGGGGCACTTTTGGATGGGTGAAAAGGGCTCGTAACGCATTTCCTGGGGCCTGATTTTTCATTCGTCTTCGATGTCGGCTAGGGCTATGTTTAGGGATGCTCGGAAACAGCGAACCCGGAGGGTGCAGTTGCATGTGGGGCTGCGTAAAGGCTCCCCTGGGGAGTTCACTTGTACCCAAAGCCTTCCTTTGGGGGCACTTTTGGATGGTCCAAAGGGGCTTGCAACGCGTTTCCTGGGGCCGGATTTTTCAGTCGTCTTCGATGCCGGCTAGGGCTATGTTTAGGGATGCTCGGAAACAGCGAACCCGGAGGGTCCAGTTGCATGTGGGGCTGCGTAAAGGCTCCCCTGGGGAGTTCACTTGTACCCAAAGCCTTCCTTTGGGGGCACTTTTGGATGGGCGAAAAGGGATCGTAACGCATTTCCTGGGGCCTGATTTTTCAGTCGTTTTCGATGCCGGCTAGGGCTAAGTTTAGGGATGCTCAGGAACAGCGAACCCGGAGAGTCGAGTTGCATGTGGGGCTGCGTAAAGGCTCCGCTGGGGAGTTCACTTGTACCCAAAGCCTTCCTTTGGGGGCACTTTTGGATGGGCGAAAAGGGCTTGGAACGCATTTCCTGGGGCCTGATTTTTCAGTTGTCTTCGATGCCGGTAGGGATATGTTTAGGGATGCTCGGAAACAGCGAACCCTGAGGGTCCAGTTGCATGTGGGGCTGCGTAAAGGCTCCCCTGGGGAGTTCACTTGTACCCAAAGCCTTCCTTTGGGGGCACTTTTGGATGGGCGAAAAGGGCTTGGAACGCATTTCCTGGGGCCTGATTTTTCAGTTGTCTTCGATGACGGCTAGGGCTATGTTTAGGGATGCTCGGAAACAGCGAACCCGGAGGGTCCAGTTGCATGTGGGGCTGCGTAAAGGCTCCCCTGGGGAGTTCACTTGTACCCAAAGCCTTCCTTTGGGGGCACTTTTGGATGGGCGAAAAGGGCTCAGAACGCATTTCCTGGGGCCTGATTTTTCACTCGTGTTTGATGCCGGTAGGGATATGTTTAGGGATGCTCGGAAACAGCGAACCCTGAGGGTCCAGTTGCATGTGGGGCTGCGTAAAGGCTCCCCTGGGGAGTTCACTTGTACCCAAAGCCTTCCTTTGGGGGCACTTTTGGATGGGCGAAAAGGGCTCGCAACGCATTTCCTGGGGCCTAATTTTTCAGTCGTCTTCGATGCCGGCTAGGGCTATGTTTCGGGATGCTCGGAAACAGCGAACCCGGAGGGTCCAGTTGCATGTGGGGCTGCGTAAAGGCTCCCCTGGGGAGTTCACTTGTACCCAAAGCCTTCCTTTGGTGACACTTTTGGATGGTCCAAAGGGGCTTGCAACGCATTTCCTGGGGCCGGATTTTTCAGTCGTCTTCGATGCCGAAAAGGGCTATGTTTAGGGATGCTCGGAAACAGCGAACCCGGAGGGTCCAGTTGCATGTGGGGCTGCGTAAAGGCTCCCCTGGGGAGTTCACTTGTACCCAAAGCCTTCCTTTGGTGACACTTCTGGATGGTCCAAAGGGGCTTGCAACGCGTTTCTTGGGGCCTGATTTTTCAGTCGTCTTCGATGCCGGCTAGGGCTATGTTTAGGGATGCTCGGAAACAGCGAACCCAGAGGGTCCAGTTGCATGTGGGGCTGCGTAAAGGCTCCCCTGGGGAGTTCACTTGTACCCAAAGCCTTCCTTTGGTGACACTTTTGGATGGTCCAAAGGGGCTTGCAACGCGTTTCCTGGGGCCTGATTTTTCAGTCGTCTTCGATGCCGACTAGGGATATGTTTAGGGATGCTCGGAAACAGCGAACCCGGAGGGTCCAGTTGCATGTGGGGCTGTGTAAAGGCTCCCCTGGGGAGTTCACTTGTACCCAAAGCCTTCCTTTGGGGGCACTTTTGGATGGGCGAAAAAGTCATGCAACGCATTTCCTGGGGCCTGATTTTTCAGTCCTCTCCGATGACTGCTAGGGTTACGTTTAGGTTTGCTCAGGAACAGCGAACCCGGAGAGTCGAGTTGCATGTGGGGCTGCGTAAAGGCTCCCCTGGGGAGTTCACTTGTACCCAAAGCCTTCCTTTGGGGGCACTTTTGGATGGGCGAAAAGGGCTCAGAACGCATTTCCTGGGGCCTGATTTTTCAGTCGTCATCGATGCGGGCTAGGGCTATGTTCAGGGATGCTCGGAAACAGCGAACCCGGAGGGTCCAGTTGCATGTGGGGCTGCATAAAGGCTCCCCTGGGGAGTTCTCTTGTACCCAAAGCCTTCCTTTGGGGGCACTTTTGGATGGGCGAAAAGGGCTCAGAACGCATTTCCTGGGGCCTGATTTTTCAGTCGTCATCGATGCGGGCTAGGGTTATGTTCAGGGATGCTCGGAAACAGCGAACCCTGAGGGTCCAGTTGCATGTGGGGCTGCGTAAAGGCTCCCCTGGGGAGTTCACTTGTACCCAAAGCCTTCCTTTGGGGGCACTTTTGGATGGGCGAAAAGGGCTTGGAACGCATTTCCTGGGGCCTGATTTTTCAGTTGTCTTCGATGACGGCTAGGGCTATGTTTAGGGATGCTCGGAAACAGCGAACCCGGAGGGTCCAGTTGCATGTGGGGCTGCGTAAAGGCTCCCCTGGGGAGTTCACTTGTACCCAAAGCCTTCCTTTGGGGGCACTTTTGGATGGGCGAAAAGGGCTCAGAACGCATTTCCTGGGGCCTGATTTTTCACTCGTGTTCGATGCCGGTAGGGATATGTTTAGGGATGCTCGGAAACAGCGAACCCTGAGGGTCCAGTTGCATGTGGGGCTGCGTAAAGGCTCCCCTGGGGAGTTCACTTGTACCCAAAGCCTTCCTTTGGGGGCACTTTTGGATGGGCGAAAAGGGCTCGCAACGCATTTCCTGGGGCCTAATTTTTCAGTCGTCTTCGATGCCGGCTAGGGCTATGTTTAGGGATGCTCGGAAACAGCGAACCCGGAGGGTCCAGTTGCATGTGGGGCTGCGTAAAGGCTCCCCTGGGGAGTTCACTTGTACCCAAAGCCTTCCTTTGGTGACACTTTTGGATGGTCCAAAGGGGCTTGCAACGCATTTCCTGGGGCCGGATTTTTCAGTCGTCTTCGATGCCGAAAAGGGCTATGTTTAGGGATGCTCGGAAACAGCGAACCCGGAGGGTCCAGTTGCATGTGGGGCTGCGTAAAGGCTCCCCTGGGGAGTTCACTTGTACCCAAAGCCTTCCTTTGGTGACACTTCTGGATGGTCCAAAGGGGCTTGCAACGCGTTTCTTGGGGCCTGATTTTTCAGTCGTCTTCGATGCCGGCTAGGGCTATGTTTAGGGATGCTCGGAAACAGCGAACCCGGAGGGTCCAGTTGCATGTGGGGCTGCGTAAAGGCTCCCCTGGGGAGTTCACTTGTACCCAAAGCCTTCCTTTGGTGACACTTTTGGATGGTCCAAAGGGGCTTGCAACGCGTTTCCTGGGGCCTGATTTTTCAGTCGTCTTCGATGCCGACTAGGGATATGTTTAGGGATGCTCGGAAACAGCGAACCCGGAGGGTCCAGTTGCATGTGGGGCTGTGTAAAGGCTCCCCTGGGGAGTTCACTTGTACCCAAAGCCTTCCTTTGGGGGCACTTTTGGATGGGCGAAAAAGTCATGCAACGCATTTCCTGGGGCCTGATTTTTCAGTCCTCTCCGATGACTGCTAGGGTTACGTTTAGGTTTGCTCAGGAACAGCGAACCCGGAGAGTCGAGTTGCATGTGGGGCTGCGTAAAGGCTCCCCTGGGGAGTTCACTTGTACCCAAAGCCTTCCTTTGGGGGCACTTTTGGATGGGCGAAAAGGGCTCAGAACGCATTTCCTGGGGCCTGATTTTTCAGTCGTCATCGATGCGGGCTAGGGCTATGTTCAGGGATGCTCGGAAACAGCGAACCCGGAGGGTCCAGTTGCATGTGGGGCTGCATAAAGGCTCCCCTGGGGAGTTCTCTTGTACCCAAAGCCTTCCTTTGGGGGCACTTTTGGATGGGCGAAAAGGGCTCAGAACGCATTTCCTGGGGCCTGATTTTTCAGTCGTCATCGATGCGGGCTAGGGTTATGTTCAGGGATGCTCGGAAACAGCGAACCCGGAGGGTCCAGTTGCATGTGGGGCTGCGTAAAGGCTCCCCTGGGGAGTTCACTTGTACCCAAAGCCTTCCTTTGGGGGCACTTTTGGATGGGCGAAAAGGGCTCGCAACGTATTTCCTGGGGCCTAATTTTTCAGTCGTTTTCGATGCCGGCTAGGGCTATGTTTAGGGATGCTCGGAAACAGCGAACCCGGAGGGTCCAGTTGCATGTGGGGCTGCGTAAAGGCTCCCCTGGGGAGTTCACTTGTACCCAAAGTCTTCCTTTGATGACACTTTTGGATGGTCCAAAGGGGCTTGCAACGCATTTCCTGGGGCCGGATTTTTCAGTCGTCTTCGATGCCGGCAAGGGCTATGTTTAGGGATGCTCGGAAACAGCGAACCCGGAGGGTCCAGTTGCATGTGGGGCTGCGTAAAGGCTCCCCTGGGGAGTTCACTTGTACCCAAAGCCTTCCTTTGGTGACACTTCTGGATGGTCCAAAGGGGCTTGCAACGCGTTTCTTGGGGCCTGATTTTTCAGTCGTCTTCGATGCCGGCTAGGGCTATGTTTAGGGATGCTCGGAAACAGCGAACCCGGAGGGTCCAGTTGCATGTGGGGCTGCGTAAAGGCTCCCCTGGGGAGTTCACTTGTACCCAAAGCCTTCCTTTGGTGACACTTTTGGATGGTCCAAAGGGGCTTGCAACGCGTTTCCTGGGGCCTGATTTTTCAGTCGTCTTCGATGCCGAGTAGGGATATGTTTAGGGATGCTCGGAAAGAGCGAACCCGGAGGGTCCAGTTGCATGTGGGGCTGTGTAAAGGCTCCCCTGGGGAGTTCACTTGTACCCAAAGCCTTCCTTTGGGGGCACTTTTGGATGGGCGAAAAAGTCTTGCAACGCATTTCCTGGGGCCTGATTTTTCAGTCGTCTTCGATGCCGGCTAGGTCTATGTTTAGGGATTTTCGGAAACAGCGAACCCCGAGGGTCCAGTTGCATGTGGGGCTGCGTAAAGGCTCCCCTGGGGAGTTCACTTGTACCCAAAGCCTTCCTTTGAGGGCACTTTTGGATGGGCGAAAAGGGCTCGTAACGCATTTCCTGGGGCCTGATTTTTCACTCGTGTTCGATGCCGGTAGGGATATGTTTAGGGATGCTCGGAAACAGCGAACCCTGAGGGTCCAGTTGCATGTGGGGCTGCGTAAAGGCTCCCCTGGGGAGTTCACTTGTACCCAAAGCCTTCCTTTGGGGGCACTTTTGGATGGGCGAAAAGGGCTCGCAACGCATTTCCTGGGGCCTAATTTTTCAGTCGTCTTCGATGCCGGCTAGGGCTATGTTTAGGGATGCTCGGAAACAGCGAACCCGGAGGGTCCAGTTGCATGTGGGGCTGCGTAAAGGCTCCCCTGGGGAGTTCACTTGTACCCAAAGCCTTCCTTTGGTGACACTTTTGGATGGTCCAAAGGGGCTTGCAACGCATTTCCTGGGGCCGGATTTTTCAGTCGTCTTCGATGCCGAAAAGGGCTATGTTTAGGGATGCTCGGAAACAGCGAACCCGGAGGGTCCAGTTGCATGTGGGGCTGCGTAAAGGCTCCCCTGGGGAGTTCACTTGTACCCAAAGCCTTCCTTTGGTGACACTTCTGGATGGTCCAAAGGGGCTTGCAACGCGTTTCTTGGGGCCTGATTTTTCAGTCGTCTTCGATGCCGGCTAGGGCTATGTTTAGGGATGCTCGGAAACAGCGAACCCGGAGGGTCCAGTTGCATGTGGGGCTGCGTAAAGGCTCCCCTGGGGAGTTCACTTGTACCCAAAGCCTTCCTTTGGTGACACTTTTGGATGGTCCAAAGGGGCTTGCAACGCGTTTCCTGGGGCCTGATTTTTCAGTCGTCTTCGATGCCGACTAGGGATATGTTTAGGGATGCTCGGAAACAGCGAACCCGGAGGGTCCAGTTGCATGTGGGGCTGTGTAAAGGCTCCCCTGGGGAGTTCACTTGTACCCAAAGCCTTCCTTTGGGGGCACTTTTGGATGGGCGAAAAAGTCATGCAACGCATTTCCTGGGGCCTGATTTTTCAGTCCTCTCCGATGACTGCTAGGGTTACGTTTAGGTTTGCTCAGGAACAGCGAACCCGGAGAGTCGAGTTGCATGTGGGGCTGCGTAAAGGCTCCCCTGGGGAGTTCACTTGTACCCAAAGCCTTCCTTTGGGGGCACTTTTGGATGGGCGAAAAGGGCTCAGAACGCATTTCCTGGGGCCTGATTTTTCAGTCGTCATCGATGCGGGCTAGGGCTATGTTCAGGGATGCTCGGAAACAGCGAACCCGGAGGGTCCAGTTGCATGTGGGGCTGCATAAAGGCTCCCCTGGGGAGTTCTCTTGTACCCAAAGCCTTCCTTTGGGGGCACTTTTGGATGGGCGAAAAGGGCTCAGAACGCATTTCCTGGGGCCTGATTTTTCAGTCGTCATCGATGCGGGCTAGGGTTATGTTCAGGGATGCTCGGAAACAGCGAACCCGGAGGGTCCAGTTGCATGTGGGGCTGCGTAAAGGCTCCCCTGGGGAGTTCACTTGTACCCAAAGCCTTCCTTTGGGGGCACTTTTGGATGGGCGAAAAGGGCTCGCAACGTATTTCCTGGGGCCTAATTTTTCAGTCGTTTTCGATGCCGGCTAGGGCTATGTTTAGGGATGCTCGGAAACAGCGAACCCGGAGGGTCCAGTTGCATGTGGGGCTGCGTAAAGGCTCCCCTGGGGAGTTCACTTGTACCCAAAGTCTTCCTTTGATGACACTTTTGGATGGTCCAAAGGGGCTTGCAACGCATTTCCTGGGGCCGGATTTTTCAGTCGTCTTCGATGCCGGCAAGGGCTATGTTTAGGGATGCTCGGAAACAGCGAACCCGGAGGGTCCAGTTGCATGTGGGGCTGCGTAAAGGCTCCCCTGGGGAGTTCACTTGTACCCAAAGCCTTCCTTTGGTGACACTTCTGGATGGTCCAAAGGGGCTTGCAACGCGTTTCTTGGGGCCTGATTTTTCAGTCGTCTTCGATGCCGGCTAGGGCTATGTTTAGGGATGCTCGGAAACAGCGAACCCGGAGGGTCCAGTTGCATGTGGGGCTGCGTAAAGGCTCCCCTGGGGAGTTCACTTGTACCCAAAGCCTTCCTTTGGTGACACTTTTGGATGGTCCAAAGGGGCTTGCAACGCGTTTCCTGGGGCCTGATTTTTCAGTCGTCTTCGATGCCGAGTAGGGATATGTTTAGGGATGCTCGGAAAGAGCGAACCCGGAGGGTCCAGTTGCATGTGGGGCTGGGTAAAGGCTCCCCTGGGGAGTTCACTTGTACCCAAAGCCTTCCTTTGGGGGCACTTTTGGATGGGCGAAAAAGTCTTGCAACGCATTTCCTGGGGCCTTATTTTTCAGTCGTCTTCGATGCCGGCTAGGTCTATGTTTAGGGATTTTCGGAAACAGCGAACCCCGAGGGTCCAGTTGCATGTGGGGCTGCGTAAAGGCTCCCCTGGGGAGTTCACTTGTACCCAAAGCCTTCCTTTGAGGGCACTTTTGGATGGGCGAAAAGGGCTCGCAACACATTTCCTGGGGCCTGATTTTTCATTCGTCTTCGATGCCGGCAAGGGCTATGTTTAGGGATGCTTGGAAACAGCGAACCCGGAGGGTCCAGTTGCATGTGGGGCTGCGTAAAGGCTCCCCTGGGGAGTTCACTTGTACCCAAAGCCTTCCTTTGGGGGCACTTTTGGATGGGCGAAAAGGGCTCGCAACGCATTTCCTGGGGCCTGATTTTTCAGTCGTCTTCGATGCCGGCTAGGGCTATGTGTAGGGATGCTCGGAAACAGCGAACCCGGAGGGTCCAGTTGCATGTGGGGCTGCGTAAAGGCTCCCCTGGGGAGTTCACTTGTACCCAAAGCCTTCCTTTGGGGGCACTTTTGGATGGGCGAATGGGGCTTGCAACGCATTTCCTGGGGCCTGATTTTTCATTCGTCTTCGATGCCGGCTAGGGCTATGTGTAGGGATGCTCGGAAACAGCGAACCCGGAGGGTCCAGTTGCATGTGGGGCTGCGTAAAGGCTCCCCTGGGGAGTTCACTTGTACCAAAAGCCTTCCTTTGGTGACACTTTTCGATGGTCCAAAGGGGCTTGTAACCTGTTTCCTTGTGCCTGATTTTTCAGTCGTCTCCGATGACTGCTAGGGCTACGTGTAGTTTTGCTCAGGAACAGCGAACCCGGAGGGTCCAGTTGCATGTGGGGCTGCGTAAAGGTTCCCCTGGGGAGTTCACTTGTACCCAAAGCCTTCCTTTGGGGGCACTTTTGGATGGGCGAAAAGGGCTCGGAACGCATTTCCTGGGGCCTGATTTTTCAGTCGTCTTCATTTCCGGCTAGGGCTATGTTTAGGGATGCTCGGAAACAGCGAACCCGGAGGGTCCAGTTGCATGTGGGGCTGCGTAAAGGCTCCCCTGGGGAGTTCACTTGTACCCAAAGCCTTCCTTTGGTGACACTTTTGGATGGTCCAAAGGGGCTTGCAAAGCGTTTCCTGGGGCCTGATTTTTCAGTCGTCTTCGATGCCGGCTAGGGCTATGTTTAGGGATGCTCGGAAACAGCGAACCCGGAGGGTCCAGTTGCATGTGGGGCTGTGTAAAGGCTCCCCTGGGGAGTTCACTTGTACCCAAAGCCTTCCTTTGGGGGCACTTTTGGATGGGCGAAAAAGTCTTGCAACGCATTTCTTGGGGCCTGATTTTTCAGTCGTCTTCGATGCCTGCTAGGTCTATGTTTAGGGATTTTCGGAAACAGCGAACCCCGAGGGTCCAGTTGCATGTGGGGCTGCGTAAAGGCTCCCCTGGGGAGTTCTCTTGTACCGAAAGCCTTCCTTTGGGGGCACTTTTGGATGGGAGAAAAGGGCTCGCAACGCATTTCCTGTGGCCTGATTTTTCATTCGTCTTCGATGCCGGCTAGGGCTATGTTTAGGGATGCTTGGAAACAGCGAACCCGGAGGGTCCAGTTGCATGTGGGGCTGCGTAAAGGCTCCCCTGGGGAGTTCACTTGTACCCAAAGCCTTCCTTTGGGGGCACTTTTGGATGGGCGAAAAGGGCTCGCAACGCATTTCCTGGGGCCTGATTTTTCAGTCGTCTTCGATGCCGGCTAGGGCTATGTTTAGGGATGCTCGGAAACAGCGAACCCGGAGGGTCCAGTTGCATGTGGGGCTGCGTAAAGGCTCCCCTGGGGAGTTCACTTGTACCCAAAGCCTTCCTTTGGGGGCACTTTTGGATGGGCGAATGGGGCTTGCAACGCATTTCCTGGGGCCTGATTTTTCATTCGTCTTCGATGCCGGCTAGGGCTATGTTTAGGGATGCTCGGAAACAGCGAACCCGGAGGGTCCAGTTGCATGTGGGGCTGCGTAAAGGCTCCCCTGGGGAGTTCACTTGTACCAAAAGCCTTCCTTTGGTGACACTTTTCGATGGTCCAAAGGGGCTTGTAACCTGTTTCCTTGGGCCTGATTTTTCAGTCGTCTCCGATGACTGCTAGGGCTACGTGTAGTTTTGCTCAGGAACAGCGAACCCGGAGGGTCCAGTTGCATGTGGGGCTGCGTAAAGGCTCCCCTGGGGAGTTCACTTGTACCCAAAGCCTTCCTTTGGGGGCACTTTTGGATGGGCGAAAAGGGATCGTAACGCATTTCCTGGGGTCTGATTTTTCAGTCGTCTTCGATGCCGGCTAGGGCTATGTTTAGGGATGCTCGGAAACAGCGAACCCGGAGGGTCCAGTTGCATGTGGGGCTGCGTAAAGGCTCCCCTGGGGAGTTCTCTTGTACCGAAAGCCTTCCTTTGGGGGCACTTTTGGATGGGCGAAAAGGGCTCGCAACGCATTTCCTGGGGCCTGATTTTTCAGTCGTCTTCGATGCCGGTAAGGATTATGTTTAGGGATGCTCGGAAACAGCGAACCCGGAGGGTCCAGTTGCATGTGGGGCTGCGTAAAGGCTCCCCTGGGGAGTTCACTTGTACCCAAAGCCTTCCTTTGGGGGCACTTTTGGATGGGCGAAAAGGGCTTGGAACGCATTTCCTGGGGCCTGATTTTTCAGTTGTCTTCGATGCTGGCTAGAGCTATGTTTAGGGATGCTCGGAAACAGCGAACCCGGAGGGTCCAGTTGCATGTGGGGCTGCGTAAAGGCTCCCCTGGGGAGTTCTCTTGTACCAAAAGCCTTCCTTTGGTGACACTTTTGGATGGTCCAAAGGGGCTTGCAACGCGTTTTCTGGGGCCCGGGTTTTCAGTCTTCTCCCATGACGGCTAGGGATATATTTAGGTTTGCTCGGAAAAATCGAACCCGGAGGGTCCAGTTGCATGTGGGGCTGCGTAAAGGCTCCCCTGGGGAGTTCACTTGTACCCAAAGCCTTCCTTTGGGGGCACTTTTGGATGGGCGAAAAGGGCTCGTAACGCATTTCCCGGGGCCTGATTTTTCAGTCGTCTTCAATGCCGGCTAGTGCTAGGTTTAGGGATGCTCGGAAACAGCGAACCTGGAGGGTCCAGTTGCATGTGGGGCTGCATAAAGGCTCCCCTGGGGAGTTCACTTGTACCAAAAGCCTTCCTTTGGGGGCACTTTTGGATGGGCGAAAAGGGCTCGTAACGCATTTCCTGGGGCCTAATTTTTCAGTCGTCTCCGATGACGGCTAGGGCTTCGTTAAGGTTTTCTCAGGAACAGCGAACCCGTAGGGTCCAGTTGCATGTGGGGCTGCGTAAAGGCTCCCCTGGGGAGTTCACTTGTACCCAAAGCCTTCCTTTGGGGGCACCTTTGGATGGGCGAAAAGGGCTCGCAGCGCATTTCCTGGGGCCGGATTTTTCAGTCGTCTTCGATGCCGGTTAGGGCTATGTTTAGGGATGCTCGGAAACAGCGAACCCGGAGGGTCCAGTTGCATGTGGGGCTGCGTAAAGGCTCCACTGGGGAGTTCACTTGTACCCAAAGCCTGCCTTTGGTGACACTTTTGGATGGTCCAAAGGGGCTTGAAACTCGTTTTCTGGCGCCCGGGTTTTCAGTCTTCTCCAAATTCCGGCTAGTGATATATTTAGCGTTGCTCGGAAACAGCGAACCTGGAGGGTCCAGTTGCATGTGGGGCTGTGTAAAGGCTCCCCTGGGGAGTTCTCTTGTACTCAATGTCTTCCTTTGGGGGCACTTTTGGATGGGCGAAAAGGGCTCGGAACGCATTTCCTGGGGCCTGATTTTTCAGTCGTCTTCGATGCCGGCTAGGGCTATGTTTAGGGATGCTCGGAAACAGCGAACCCGGAGGGTCCAGTTGCATGTGGGGCTGCGTAAAGGCTCCCCTGGGGAGTTCACTTGTACCCAAAGCCTTCATTTGGTGACACTTTTGGATGGTCCAAAGGGGCTTGCAACGCGTTTTCTGGGGCCCAGGTTTTCAGTCTTCTCCCATGCCGGCTAGGGATATATTTAGGTTTGCTCGGAAAAATCGAACCCGGAGGGTCCAGTTGCATGTGGGGCTGCGTAAAGGCTCCCCTGGGGAGTTCACTTGTACCCAAAGCCTTCCTTTGGGGGCACTTTTGAATGGGCGAAAAGGGCTCGTAACGCATTTCCTGGGGCCTGATTTTTCAGTCGTCTTCGATGCCGGCTACTGCTAGGTTTAGGGATGCTCGGAAACAGCGAACCCGGAGGGTCCAGTTGCATGTGGGGCTGCGTAAAGGCTCCCCTGGGGAGTTCACTTGTACCCAAAGCCTTCTTTTGGGGGCACTTTTGGATGGGTGAAATGGGCTCGCAACTCATTTCCTGGGGCCTGATTTTTCATTCGTCTTCGATGCCGGCTAGGGCTATATTTACGGATGCTCAGAAACAGAGAACCCGGAGGGTCCAGTTGCATGTGGGGCTGCGTAAAGGCTCCCCTGGGGAGTTCACTTGTACCCAAAGCCTTCCTTTGGGGGCACTTTTGGATGGGCGAATGGGGCTTGCAACGCATTTCCTGGGGCCTGATTTTTCAGTCGTCTTCGATGCCGGCAAGGGATATGTTTAGGGATGCTCGGAAACAGCGAACCCGGAGGGTCCAGTTGCATGTGGGGCTGCGTAAAGGCTCCCCTGGGGAGTTCTCTTATACCCAAAGTCTTCCTTTGAGGGCACTTCTGGATGGGCGAATGGGGCTTGTAACGCGTTTCCTGGGGCCTGATTTTTCATTCGTCTCCGATGACTGCTAGGGCTATGTTTAGGGATGCTCGGAAACAGCGAACCCGGAGGGTCCAGTTGCATGTGGGGCTGCGTAAAGGCTCCCCTGGGGAGTTCACTTGTATCCAAAGCCTTCCTTTGGGGGCACTTTTGGATGGGCGAATTGGGCTCGCAACGCATTTCCTGGGGCCTGATTTTTCACTCGTCTTCGATGCCAGCTAGTGCTATGTTTAGGGATGCTCGGAAACAGAGAACCCGGAGGGTCCAGTTGCATGTGGGGCTGCGTAAAGGCTCCCCTGGGGAGTTCACTTGTATCCAAAGCCTTCCTTTGGTGACACTTTTGTATGTTCCAAAGGGGCTTGCAACGCGTTTTCTGGGGCCCGGGTTTTCAGTCTTCTCCCATGCCGGCTAGTGATTTATTTAGCGTTGCTCGGAAAAATCGAACCCAGAGGGTCCAGTTGCATGTGGGGCTGCGTAAAGGCTCCCCTGGGGAGTTCACTTGTACCCAAAGTCTTCCTTTGGGGGCACTTTTGGATGGGCGAATGGGGCTCGCAACGCATTTCCTGGTGCCTGATTTTTCAGTCGTCTTCGATGCCGGCAAGGGCTATGTTTAGGGATGCTCGGAAACAGCGATCCCGTAGGGTCCAGTTGCATGTGGGGCTGCGTAAAGGCTCCCCTGGGGAGTTCACTTGTACCCAAAGCCTTCCTTTGGTGACAGTTTTGGATGGTCCAAAGGGGCTTGCAACGCGTTTCCTGGAGCCTGATTTTTCAGTCGTCTTTGATGCCGGCTAGGGCTGTGTTTAGGGATGCTCGGAAACAGCGAACCCGGAGGGTCCAGTTGCATGTGGGGCTGCGTAAAGGCTCCCCTGGGGAGTTCTCTTGTACCCAAAGTCTTCCTTTCGGGGCACTTTTGGATGGTCCAATGGGGCTTGTAACGCATTTCCTGGGACCTGATTTTTCATTCGTCTCCGATGACTCCTAGGGCTATGTTTAGGGATGCTCGGAAACAGCGAACCCGGATGGTCCAGTTGCATGTGGGGCTGCGTAAAGGCTCCCCTGGGGAGTTCACTTGTACCCAAAGCCTTCCTTTGGGGGCACTTTTGGATGGTCCAAAGGGGCTTGCAACGCGTTTCCTGGAGCCTGATTTTTCAGTCGTCTTCGATGCCGGCTAGGGCTATGTTTAGGGATGCTCGGAAACAGCGAACCCGGAGGGTCCAGTTGCATGTGGGGCTGCGTAAAGGCTCCCCTGGGGAGTTCTCTTGTACCCAAAGCCTTCCTTTGGTGACACTTTGGAATGGTCCAAAGGGGCTTGCAACGCGTTTTCTGGAGCCCGGGTTTTCAGTCTTCTCCCATGCCGGCTAGGGATATATTTAGGTTTGCTCGGAAAAATCGAACCCGAAGGGTCCAGTTGCATGTGGGGCTGCGTAAAGGCTCCCCTGGGGAGTTCACTTGTACCCAAAGCCTTCCTTTGGTGACACTTTTGGATGGTCCAAAGGGGCTTGTAACCTGTTTCCTGGGGCCTGATTTTTCAGTCGTCTTCGATGCCGGCTAGGGCTTTGTGTAGGGATGCTCGGAAACAGCGAACCCGGAGGGTCCAGTTGCATGTGGGGCTGCGTAAAGGCTCCACTGGGGAGTTCACTTGTACCCAAAGCCTTCCTTTGGGGGCACTTTTGGATGGGCGAAAAGGGCTCGTAACGCATTTTCTGGGGCCTAATTTTTCAGTCGTCTCCGATGACGGCTAGGGCTTCGTTTAGGTTTTCTCAGGAACAGCGAACCCGTAGGGTCCAGTTGCATGTGGGGCTGCGTAAAGGCTCCCCTGGGGAGTTCACTTGTACCCAAAGCCTTCCTTTGGGGGCACTTTTGGATGGGCGAAAAGGGCTCGCAACGCATTTCCTGGGGCCTGATTTTTCAGTCGTCTTCGATGCCGGCTAGGGCTATGTTTAGGGATGCTCGGAAACAGCGAACCCGGAGGGTCCAGTTGCATGTGGGGCTGCGTAAAGGCTCCCCTGGGGAGTTCACTTGTACCCAAAGCCTTCCTTTGGTGACACTTTTGGATGGTCCAAAGGGGCTTGAAACTCGTTTTTTGGGGCCTGGGTTTTCAGTCTTCTCCCATTCCGCCTAGTGATATATTTAGCGTTGCTCGGAAACAGCGAACATGGAGGGTCCAGTTGCATGTGGGGCTGCGTAAAGGCTCCCCTGGGGAGTTCTCTTGTACTCAATGTCTTCCTTTGGGGGCACTTTTGGATGGGCGAAAAGGGCTCGCAACGCATTTCCTGGGGCCTGATTTTTCAGTCGTCTTCGATGCCGGCTAGGGCTATGTTTAGGGATGCTCGGAAACAGCGAACCCGGAGGGTCCAGTTGCATGTGGGGCTGCGTAAAGGCTCCCCTGGGGAGTTCACTTGTACCAAAAGCCTTCCTTTGGTGACACTTTTGGATGGTCCAAAGGGGCTTGCAACGCGTTTCCTGGGGCCGGATTTTTCAGTCGTCTTCGATGCCGGCTAGTGCTAGGTTTAGGGATGCTCGGAAACAGAGAACCCGGAGGGTCCAGTTGCATGTGGGGCTGTGTAAAGGCTCCCCTGGGGAGTTCACTTGTATCCAAAGCCTTCCTTTGGTGACACTTTTGGATGTTCCAAAGGGGCTTGCAACGCGTTTTCTGGGGCCCGGGTTTTCAGTCTTCTCCCATGCCGGCTAGTGATTTATTTAGCGTTGCTCGGAAAAATCGAACCCAGAGGGTCCAGTTGCATGTGGGGCTGCGTAACGTCTCCCCTGGGGAGTTCACTTGTACCCAAAGTCTTCCTTTGGGGGCACTTTTGGATGGGCGAATGGGGCTTGCAACGCATTTCCTGGGGCCTGATTTTTCAGTCGTCTTCGATGCCGGCTAGGGCTATGTTTAGGGATGCTCGGAAACAGCGAACCCGGAGGGTCCAGTTGCATGTGGGGCTGCGTAAAGGCTCCCCTGGGGAGTTCTCTTGTACCCAAAGTCTTCCTTTCAGGGCACTTTTGGATGGGCGAATGGGGCTTGTAACGCATTTCCTGGGGCCTGATTTTTCATTCGTCTCCGATGACTGCTAGGGCTATGTTTAGGGATGCTCGGAAACAGCGAACCCGGAGGGTCCAGTTGCATGTGGGGCTGCGTAAAGGCTCCCCTGGGGAGTTCACTTGTACCCAAAGCCTTCCTTTGGGGGCACTTTTGGATGGTCCAAAGGGGCTTGCAACGCGTTTCCTGGAGCCTGATTTTTCAGTCGTCTTCGATGCCGGCTAGGGCTATGTTTAGGGATGCTCGGAAACAGCGAACCCGGAGGGTCCAGTTGCATGTGGGGCTGCGTAAAGGCTCCCCTGGGGAGTTCTCTTGTACCCAAAGCCTTCCTTTGGTGACACTTTGGAATGGTCCAAAGGGGCTTGCAACGCGTTTTCTGGGGCCCGGGTTTTCAGTCTTCTCCCATGCCGGCTAGGGATATATTTAGGTTTGCTTGGAAAAATCGAACCCGAAGGGTCCAGTTGCATGTGGGGCTGCGTAAAGGCTCCCCTGGGGAGTTCACTTGTACCCAAAGCCTTCCTTTGGTGACACTTTTGGATGGTCCAAAGGGGCTTGTAACCTGTTTCCTGGGGCCTGATTTTTCAGTCGTCTTTGATGCCGGCTAGGGCTATGTTTAGGGATGCTCGGAAACAGAGAACCCGGAGGGTCCAGTTGCATGTGGGGCTGCGTAAAGGCTCCCCTGGGGAGTTCACTTGTACCCAAAGCCTTCCTTTGGGGGCACTTTTGGATGGGCGAATTGGGCTCGCAACGCATTTCCTGGGGCCTGATTTTTCATTCGTCTTCGATGCCAGCTAGGGTTATGTTTAGGGATGCTCGGAAACAGAGAACCCGGAGGGTCCAGTTGCATGTGGGGCTGCGTAAAGGCTCCCCTGGGGAGTTCACTTGTATCCAAAGCCTTCCTTTGGTGACACTTTTGGATGTTCCAAAGGGGCTTGCATCGCGTTTTCTGGTGCCCGGGTTTTCAGTCTTCTCCCATGCCGGCTAGTGATTTATTTAGCGTTGCTCGGAAAAATCGAACCCAGAGGGTCCAGTTGCATGTGGGGCTGCGTAAAGGCTCCCCTGGGGAGTTCACTTGTACCCAAAGTCTTCCTTTGGGGGCACTTTTGGATGGGCGAATGGGGCTCGCAACGCATTTCCTGGTGCCTGATTTTTCAGTCGTCTTCGATGCCGGCTAGGGCTATGTTTAGGGATGCTCGGAAACAGCGAACCCGTAGGGTCCAGTTGCATGTGGGGCTGCGTAAAGGCTCCCCTGGGGAGTTCACTTGTACCCAAAGCCTTCCTTTGGTGACAGTTTTGGATGGTCCAAAGGGGCTTGCAAAGCGTTTCCTGGAGCCTGATTTTTCAGTCGTCTTCGATGCCGGCTAGGGCTGTGTTTAGGGATGCTCGGAAACAGCGAACCCGGAGGGTCCAGTTGCATGTGGGGCTGCGTAAAGGCTCCCCTGGGGAGTTCACTTGTACCCAAAGTCTTCCTTTCGGGGCACTTTTGGATGGTCCAATGGGGCTTGTAACGAATTTCCTGGGGCCTGATTTTTCATTCGTCTCCGATGACTGCTAGGGCTATGTTTAGGGATGCTCGGAAACAGCGAACCCGGAGGGTCCAGTTGCATGTGGGGCTGCGTAAAGGCTCCCCTGGGGAGTTCACTTGTACCCAAAGCCTTCCTTTGGGGGCACTTTTGGATGGTCCAAAGGGGCTTGCAACGCGTTTCCTGGAGCCTGATTTTTCAGTCGTCTTCGATGCCGGCTAGGGCTATGTTTAGGGATGCTCGGAAACAGCGAACCCGGAGGGTCCAGTTGCATGTGGGGCTGCGTAAAGGCTCCCCTGGGGAGTTCTCTTGTACCCAAAGCCTTCCTTTGGTGACACTTTGGAATGGTCCAAAGGGGCTTGCAACGCGTTTTCTGGGGCCCGGGTTTTCAGTCTTCTCCCATGCCGGCTAGGGATATATTTAGGTTTGCTCGGAAAAATCGAACCCGAAGGGTCCAGTTGCATGTGGGGCTGCGTAAAGGCTCCCCTGGGGAGTTCACTTGTACCCAAAGCCTTCCTTTGGTGACACTTTTGGATGGTCCAAAGGGGCTTGTAACCTGTTTCCTGGGGCCTGATTTTTCAGTCGTCTTCGATGCCGGCTAGGGCTATGTGTAGGGATGCTCGGAAACAGCGAACCCGGAGGGTCCAGTTGCATGTGGGGCTGCGTAAAGGCTCCCCTGGGGAGTTCACTTGTACCCAAAGCCTTCCTTTGGGGGCACTTTTGGATGGGCGAAAAGGGCTCGTAACGCATTTTCTGGGGCCTAATTTTTCAGTCGTCTCCGATGACGGCTAGGGCTTCGTTTAGGTTTTCTCAGGAACAGCGAACCCGTAGGGTCCAGTTGCATGTGGGGCTGCGTAAAGGCTCCCCTGGGGAGTTCACTTGTACCCAAAGCCTTCCTTTGGGGGCACTTTTGGATGGGCGAAAAGGGCTCGCAACGCATTTCCTGGGGCCTGATTTTTCAGTCGTCTTCGATGCCGGCTAGGGCTATGTTTAGGGATGCTCGGAAACAGCGAACCCGGAGGGTCCAGTTGCATGTGGGGCTGCGTAAAGGCTCCCCTGGGGAGTTCACTTGTACCCAAAGCCTTCCTTTGGTGACACTTTTGGATGGTCCAAAGGGGCTTGAAACTCGTTTTCTGGGGCCCGGGTTTTCAGTCTTCTCCCATTCCGGCTAGTGATACATTTAGCGTTGCTCGGAAACAGCGAACCTGGAGTGTCCAGTTGCATGTGGGGCTGCGTAAAGGCTCCCCTGGGGAGTTCTCTTGTACTCAATGTCTTCCTTTGGGGGCACTTTTGGATGGGCGAAAAGGGCTCGCAACGCATTTCCTGGGGCCTGATTTTTCAGTCGTCTTCGATGCCGGCTAGGGCTATGTTTAGGGATGCTCGGAAACAGCGAACCCGGAGGGTCCAGTTGCATGTGGGGCTGCGTAAAGGCTCCCCTGGGGAGTTCACTTGTACCAAAATCCTTCCTTTGGTGACACTTTTGGATGGTCCAAAGGGGCTTGCAACGCGTTTCCTGGGGCCGGATTTTTCAGTCGTCTTCAATGCCGGCTAGTGCTAGGTTTAGGGATGCTCGGAAACAGAGAACCCGGAGGGTCCAGTTGCATGTGGGGCTGCGTAAAGGCTCCCCTGGGGAGTTCACTTGTATCCAAAGCCTTCCTTTGGTGACACTTTTGGATGTTCCAAAGGGGCTTGCAACGTGTTTTCTGGGGCCCGGGTTTACAGTCTTCTCCCATGCTGGCTAGTGATTTATTTAGCGTTGCTCGGAAAAATCGAACCCAGAGGGTCCAGTTGCATGTGGGGCTGCGTAACGTCTCCCCTGGGGAGTTCTCTTGTACTCAATGTCTTCCTTTGGGGGCACTTTTGGATGGGCGAAAAGGGCTCGCAACGCATTTCCTGGGGCCTGATTTTTCAGTCGTCTTCGATGCCGGCTAGGGCTATGTTTAGGGATGCTCGGAAACAGCGAACCCGGAGGGTCCAGTTGCATGTGGGGCTGCGTAAAGGCTCCCCTGGGGAGTTCACTTGTACCAAAATCCTTCCTTTGGTGACACTTTTGGATGGTCCAAAGGGGCTTGCAACGCGTTTCCTGGAGCCTGATTTTTCAGTCGTCTTCGATGCCGGCTAGTGCTAGGTTTAGGGATGCTCGGAAACAGCGAACCCGGAGGGTCCAGTTGCATGTGGGGCTGCGTAAAGGCTCCCCTGGGGAGTTCACTTGTATCCAAAGCCTTCCTTTGGTGACACTTTTGTATGGGCGAATGGGGCTTGCAACGCGTTTTCTGGGGCCCGGGTTTTCAGTCTTCTCCCATGCCGGCTAGTGATTTATTTAGCGTTGCTCGGAAAAATCGAACCCGGAGAGTCGAGTTGCATGTGGGGCTGCGTAAAGGCTCCCCTGGGGAGTTCACTTGTACCCAAAGTCTTCCTTTGGTGACACTTTTGGATGGGCGAATGGGGCTTGCAACGCATTTCCTGGGGCCTGATTTTTCATTCGTCTTCGATGCCGGCTAGGGCTATGTTTAGGGATGCTCGGAAACAGCGAACCCGGAGGGTCCAGTTGCATGTGGGGCTGCGTAAAGGCTCCCCTGGGGAGTTCACTTGTACCCAAAGCCTTCCTTTGGTGACAGTTTTGGATGGTCCAAAGGGGTTTGCAACGCGTTTCCTGGAGCCTGATTTTTCAGTCGTCTTCGATGCCGGCTAGGGCTATGTTTAGGGATGCTCGGAAACAGCGAACCCGGAGGGTCCAGTTGCATGTGGGGCTGCGTAAAGGCTCCCCTGGGGAGTTCTCTTGTACCCAAAGTCTTCCTTTCGGGGCACTTTTGGATGGGCGAATGGGGCTTGTAACGCATTTCCTGGGGCCTGATTTTTCATTCGTCTCCGATGACTGCTAGGGCTATGTTTAGGGATGCTCGGAAACAGCGAACCCGGAGGGTCCAGTTGCATGTGGGGCTGCGTAAAGGCTCCCCTGGGGAGTTCACTTGTACCCAAAGCCTTCCTTTGGGGGCACTTTTGGATGGTCCAAAGGGGCTTGCAACGCGTTTCCTGGAGCCTGATTTTTCAGTCGTCTTCGATGCCGGCTAGGGCTATGTTTAGGGATGCTCGGAAACAACGAACCCGGAGGGTCCAGTTGCATGTGGGGCTGCGTAAAGGCTCCCCTGGGGAGTTCACTTGTACCCAAAGCCTTCCTTTGGTGACACTTTTGGATGGTCCAAAGGGGCTTGAAACTCGTTTTCTGGGGCCCGGGTTTTCAGTCTTCTCCCATTCCGGCTAGTGATATATTTAGCGTTGCTCGGAAACAGCGAACCTGGAGTGTCCAGTTGCATGTGGGGCTGCGTAAAGGCTCCCCTGGGGAGTTCTCTTGTACTCAACGTCTTCCTTTGGGGGCACTTTTGGATGGGCGAAAAGGGCTCGCAACGCATTTCCTGGGGCCTGATTTTTCACTCGTCTTCGATGCCGGCTAGGGCTATGTTTAGGGATGCTCGGAAACAGCGAACCCGGAGGGTCCAGTTGCATGTGGGGCTGCGTAAAGGCTCCCCTGGGGAGTTCACTTGTACCAAAAGCCTTCCTTTGGTGACACTTTTGGATGGTCCAAAGGGGCTTGCAACGCGTTTCCTGGGGCCGGATTTTTCAGTCGTCTTCAATGCCGTCTAGTGCTAGGTTTAGGGATGCTCGGAAACAGAGAACCCGGAGGGTCCAGTTGCATGTGGGGCTGCGTAAAGGCTCCCCTGGGGAGTTCACTTGTATCCAAAGCCTTCCTTTGGTGACACTTTTGGATGTTCCAAAGGGGCTTGCAACGCGTTTTCTGGGGCCCGGGTTTTCAGTCTTCTCCCATGCCGGCTAGTGATTTATTTAGCGTTGCTCGGAAAAATCGAACCCAGAGGGTCCAGTTGCATGTGGGGCTGCGTAAAGGCTCCCCTGGGGAGTTCACTTGTACCCAAAGTCTTCCTTTGGGGGCACTTTTGGATGGGCGAATGGGGCTTGCAACGCATTTCCTGGGGCCTGATTTTTCATTCGTCTTCGATGCCGGCTAGGGCTATGTTTAGGGATGCTCGGAAACAGCGAACCCGGAGGGTCCAGTTGCATGTGGGGCTGCGTAAAGGCTCCCCTGGGGAGTTCACTTGTACCCAAAGCCTTCCTTTGGTGACAGTTTTGGATGGTCCAAAGGGGTTTGCAACGCGTTTCCTGGAGCCTGATTTTTCAGTCGTCTTCGATGCCGGCTAGGGCTATGTTTAGGGATGCTCGGAAACAGCGAACCCGGAGGGTCCAGTTGCATGTGGGGCTGCGTAAAGGCTCCCCTGGGGAGTTCTCTTGTACCCAAAGTCTTCCTTTCGGGGCACTTTTGGATGGGCGAATGGGGCTTGTAACGCATTTCCTGGGGCCTGATTTTTCATTCGTCTCCGATGACTGCTAGGGCTATGTTTAGGGATGCTCGGAAACAGCGAACCCGGAGGGTCCAGTTGCATGTGGGGCTGCGTAAAGGCTCCCCTGGGGAGTTCACTTGTACCCAAAGCCTTCCTTTGGGGGCACTTTTGGATGGTCCAAATGGGCTTGCAACGCGTTTCCTGGAGCCTGATTTTTCAGTCGTCTTCGATGCCGGCTAGGGCTATGTTTAGGGGTGCTCGGAAACAGCGAACCCGGAGGGTCCACTTGCATGTGGGGCTGCGTAAAGGCTCCCCTGGGGAGTTCTCTTGTACCCAAAGCCTTCCTTTGGTGACACTTTGGAATGGTCCAAAGGGGCTTGCAACGCGTTTTCCTGGGGCCCGGGTTTTCAGTCTTCTCCCATGCCGGCTAGGGATATATTTAGGTTTGCTTGGAAAAATCGAACCCGAAGGGTCCAGTTGCATGTGGGGCTGCGTAAAGGCTCCCCTGGGGAGTTCACTTGTACCCAAAGCCTTTCTTTGGTGACACTTTTGGATGGTCCAAAGGGGCTTGTAACCTGTTTCCTGGGGCCTGATTTTTCAGTCGTCTTCGATGCCGGCTAGGGCTATGTGTAGGGATGCTCGGAAACAGCGAACCCGGAGGGTCCAGTTGCATGTGGGGCTGCGTAAAGGCTCCCCTGGGGAGTTCACTTGTACCCAAAGCCTTCCTTTGGGGGCACTTTTGGATGGGCAAAAAGGGCTCGCAACGCATTTCCTGGGGCCTAATTTTTCAGTCGTCTCCGATGACGGCTAGGGCTTCTTTTAGGTTTTCTCAGGAACAGCGAACCCGGAGGGTCCAGTTGCATGTGGGGCTGCGTAAAGGCTCCCCTGGGGAGTTCACTTGTACCCAAAGCCTTCCTTTGGGGGCACTTTTGGATGGGCGAAAAGGGCTCGCAACGCATTTCCTGGGGCCTGATTTTTCAGTCGTCTTCGATGCCGGCAAGGGCTATGTTTAGGGATGCTCGGAAACAGCGAACCCGGAGGGTCCAGTTGCATGTGGGGCTGCGTAAAGGCAACCCTGGGGAGTTCACTTGTATCCAAAGCCTTCCTTTGGTGACACTTTTGTATGGGCGAATGGGGCTTGCAACGCGTTTTCTGGGGCCCGGGTTTTCAGTCTTCTCCCATGCCGGCTAGTGATTTATTTAGCGTTGCTCGGAAAAATCGAACCCAGAGGGTCCAGTTGCATGTGGGGCTGCGTAACGTCTCCCCTGGGGAGTTCACTTGTACCCAAAGTCTTCCTTTGGTGACACTTTTGGATGGGCGAATGGGGCTTGCAACGCATTTCCTGGGGCCTGATTTTTCATTCGTCTTCGATGCCGGCTAGGGCTATGTTTAGGGATGCTCGGAAACAGCGAACCCGGAGGGTCCAGTTGCATGTGGGGCTGCGTAAAGGCTCCCCTGGGGAGTTCACTTGTACCCAAAGCCTTCCTTTGGTGACAGTTTTGGATGGTCCAAAGGGGTTTGCAACGCGTTTCCTGGAGCCTGATTTTTCAGTCGTCTTCGATGCCGGCTAGGGCTATGTTTAGGGATGCTCGGAAACAGCGAACCCGGAGGGTCCAGTTGCATGTGGGGCTGCGTAAAGGCTCCCCTGGGGAGTTCTCTTGTACCCAAAGTCTTCCTTTCGGGGCACTTTTGGATGGGCGAATGGGGCTTGTAACGCATTTCCTGGGGCCTGATTTTTCATTCGTCTCCGATGACTGCTAGGGCTATGTTTAGGGATGCTCGGAAACAGCGAACCCGGAGGGTCCAGTTGCATGTGGGGCTGCGTAAAGGCTCCCCTGGGGAGTTCACTTGTACCCAAAGCCTTCCTTTGGGGGCACTTTTGGATGGTCCAAAGGGGCTTGCAACGCGTTTCCTGGAGCCTGATTTTTCAGTCGTCTTCGATGCCGGCTAGGGCTATGTTTAGGGATGCTCGGAAACAACGAACCCGGAGGGTCCAGTTGCATGTGGGGCTGCGTAAAGGCTCCCCTGGGGAGTTCACTTGTACCCAAAGCCTTCCTTTGGTGACACTTTTGGATGGTCCAAAGGGGCTTGAAACTCGTTTTCTGGGGCCCGGGTTTTCAGTCTTCTCCCATTCCGGCTAGTGATATATTTAGCGTTGCTCGGAAACAGCGAACCTGGAGTGTCCAGTTGCATGTGGGGCTGCGTAAAGGCTCCCCTGGGGAGTTCTCTTGTACTCAACGTCTTCCTTTGGGGGCACTTTTGGATGGGCGAAAAGGGCTCGCAACGCATTTCCTGGGGCCTGATTTTTCACTCGTCTTCGATGCCGGCTAGGGCTATGTTTAGGGATGCTCGGAAACAGCGAACCCGGAGGGTCCAGTTGCATGTGGGGCTGCGTAAAGGCTCCCCTGGGGAGTTCACTTGTACCAAAAGCCTTCCTTTGGTGACACTTTTGGATGGTCCAAAGGGGCTTGCAACGCGTTTCCTGGGGCCGGATTTTTCAGTCGTCTTCAATGCCGTCTAGTGCTAGGTTTAGGGATGCTCGGAAACAGAGAACCCGGAGGGTCCAGTTGCATGTGGGGCTGCGTAAAGGCTCCCCTGGGGAGTTCACTTGTATCCAAAGCCTTCCTTTGGTGACACTTTTGGATGTTCCAAAGGGGCTTGCAACGCGTTTTCTGGGGCCCGGGTTTTCAGTCTTCTCCCATGCCGGCTAGTGATTTATTTAGCGTTGCTCGGAAAAATCGAACCCAGAGGGTCCAGTTGCATGTGGGGCTGCGTAAAGGCTCCCCTGGGGAGTTCACTTGTACCCAAAGCCTTCCTTTGGGGGCACTTTTGGATGGTCCAAATGGGCTTGCAACGCGTTTCCTGGAGCCTGATTTTTCAGTCGTCTTCGATGCCGGCTAGGGCTATGTTTAGGGGTGCTCGGAAACAGCGAACCCGGAGGGTCCACTTGCATGTGGGGCTGCGTAAAGGCTCCCCTGGGGAGTTCTCTTGTACCCAAAGCCTTCCTTTGGTGACACTTTGGAATGGTCCAAAGGGGCTTGCAACGCGTTTTCCTGGGGCCCGGGTTTTCAGTCTTCTCCCATGCCGGCTAGGGATATATTTAGGTTTGCTTGGAAAAATCGAACCCGAAGGGTCCAGTTGCATGTGGGGCTGCGTAAAGGCTCCCCTGGGGAGTTCACTTGTACCCAAAGCCTTTCTTTGGTGACACTTTTGGATGGTCCAAAGGGGCTTGTAACCTGTTTCCTGGGGCCTGATTTTTCAGTCGTCTTCGATGCCGGCTAGGGCTATGTGTAGGGATGCTCGGAAACAGCGAACCCGGAGGGTCCAGTTGCATGTGGGGCTGCGTAAAGGCTCCCCTGGGGAGTTCACTTGTACCCAAAGCCTTCCTTTGGGGGCACTTTTGGATGGGCAAAAAGGGCTCGCAACGCATTTCCTGGGGCCTAATTTTTCAGTCGTCTCCGATGACGGCTAGGGCTTCTTTTAGGTTTTCTCAGGAACAGCGAACCCGGAGGGTCCAGTTGCATGTGGGGCTGCGTAAAGGCTCCCCTGGGGAGTTCACTTGTACCCAAAGCCTTCCTTTGGGGGCACTTTTGGATGGGCGAAAAGGGCTCGCAACGCATTTCCTGGGGCCTGATTTTTCAGTCGTCTTCGATGCCGGCAAGGGCTATGTTTAGGGATGCTCGGAAACAGCGAACCCGGAGGGTCCAGTTGCATGTGGGGCTGCGTAAAGGCAACCCTGGGGAGTTCACTTGTATCCAAAGCCTTCCTTTGGTGACACTTTTGTATGGGCGAATGGGGCTTGCAACGCGTTTTCTGGGGCCCGGGTTTTCAGTCTTCTCCCATGCCGGCTAGTGATTTATTTAGCGTTGCTCGGAAAAATCGAACCCAGAGGGTCCAGTTGCATGTGGGGCTGCGTAACGTCTCCCCTGGGGAGTTCACTTGTACCCAAAGTCTTCCTTTGGTGACACTTTTGGATGGGCGAATGGGGCTTGCAACGCATTTCCTGGGGCCTGATTTTTCATTCGTCTTCGATGCCGGCTAGGGCTATGTTTAGGGATGCTCGGAAACAGCGAACCCGGAGGGTCCAGTTGCATGTGGGGCTGCGTAAAGGCTCCCCTGGGGAGTTCACTTGTACCCAAAGCCTTCCTTTGGTGACAGTTTTGGATGGTCCAAAGGGGTTTGCAACGCGTTTCCTGGAGCCTGATTTTTCAGTCGTCTTCGATGCCGGCTAGGGCTATGTTTAGGGATGCTCGGAAACAGCGAACCCGGAGGGTCCAGTTGCATGTGGGGCTGCGTAAAGGCTCCCCTGGGGAGTTCTCTTGTACCCAAAGTCTTCCTTTCGGGGCACTTTTGGATGGGCGAATGGGGCTTGTAACGCATTTCCTGGGGCCTGATTTTTCATTCGTCTCCGATGACTGCTAGGGCTATGTTTAGGGATGCTCGGAAACAGCGAACCCGGAGGGTCCAGTTGCATGTGGGGCTGCGTAAAGGCTCCCCTGGGGAGTTCACTTGTACCCAAAGCCTTCCTTTGGGGGCACTTTTGGATGGTCCAAAGGGGCTTGCAACGCGTTTCCTGGAGCCTGATTTTTCAGTCGTCTTCGATGCCGGCTAGGGCTATGTTTAGGGATGCTCGGAAACAACGAACCCGGAGGGTCCAGTTGCATGTGGGGCTGCGTAAAGGCTCCCCTGGGGAGTTCACTTGTACCCAAAGCCTTCCTTTGGTGACACTTTTGGATGGTCCAAAGGGGCTTGAAACTCGTTTTCTGGGGCCCGGGTTTTCAGTCTTCTCCCATTCCGGCTAGTGATATATTTAGCGTTGCTCGGAAACAGCGAACCTGGAGTGTCCAGTTGCATGTGGGGCTGCGTAAAGGCTCCCCTGGGGAGTTCTCTTGTACTCAACGTCTTCCTTTGGGGGCACTTTTGGATGGGCGAAAAGGGCTCGCAACGCATTTCCTGGGGCCTGATTTTTCACTCGTCTTCGATGCCGGCTAGGGCTATGTTTAGGGATGCTCGGAAACAGCGAACCCGGAGGGTCCAGTTGCATGTGGGGCTGCGTAAAGGCTCCCCTGGGGAGTTCACTTGTACCAAAAGCCTTCCTTTGGTGACACTTTTGGATGGTCCAAAGGGGCTTGCAACGCGTTTCCTGGGGCCGGATTTTTCAGTCGTCTTCAATGCCGTCTAGTGCTAGGTTTAGGGATGCTCGGAAACAGAGAACCCGGAGGGTCCAGTTGCATGTGGGGCTGCGTAAAGGCTCCCCTGGGGAGTTCACTTGTATCCAAAGCCTTCCTTTGGTGACACTTTTGGATGTTCCAAAGGGGCTTGCAACGCGTTTTCTGGGGCCCGGGTTTTCAGTCTTCTCCCATGCCGGCTAGTGATTTATTTAGCGTTGCTCGGAAAAATCGAACCCAGAGGGTCCAGTTGCATGTGGGGCTGCGTAAAGGCTCCCCTGGGGAGTTCACTTGTACCCAAAGTCTTCCTTTGGGGGCACTTTTGGATGGGCGAATGGGGCTTGCAACGCATTTCCTGGGGCCTGATTTTTCATTCGTCTTCGATGCCGGCTAGGGCTATGTTTAGGGATGCTCGGAAACAGCGAACCCGGAGGGTCCAGTTGCATGTGGGGCTGCGTAAAGGCTCCCCTGGGGAGTTCACTTGTACCCAAAGCCTTCCTTTGGTGACAGTTTTGGATGGTCCAAAGGGGTTTGCAACGCGTTTCCTGGAGCCTGATTTTTCAGTCGTCTTCGATGCCGGCTAGGGCTATGTTTAGGGATGCTCGGAAACAGCGAACCCGGAGGGTCCAGTTGCATGTGGGGCTGCGTAAAGGCTCCCCTGGGGAGTTCTCTTGTACCCAAAGTCTTCCTTTCGGGGCACTTTTGGATGGGCGAATGGGGCTTGTAACGCATTTCCTGGGGCCTGATTTTTCATTCGTCTCCGATGACTGCTAGGGCTATGTTTAGGGATGCTCGGAAACAGCGAACCCGGAGGGTCCAGTTGCATGTGGGGCTGCGTAAAGGCTCCCCTGGGGAGTTCACTTGTACCCAAAGCCTTCCTTTGGGGGCACTTTTGGATGGTCCAAATGGGCTTGCAACGCGTTTCCTGGAGCCTGATTTTTCAGTCGTCTTCGATGCCGGCTAGGGCTATGTTTAGGGGTGCTCGGAAACAGCGAACCCGGAGGGTCCACTTGCATGTGGGGCTGCGTAAAGGCTCCCCTGGGGAGTTCTCTTGTACCCAAAGCCTTCCTTTGGTGACACTTTGGAATGGTCCAAAGGGGCTTGCAACGCGTTTTCCTGGGGCCCGGGTTTTCAGTCTTCTCCCATGCCGGCTAGGGATATATTTAGGTTTGCTTGGAAAAATCGAACCCGAAGGGTCCAGTTGCATGTGGGGCTGCGTAAAGGCTCCCCTGGGGAGTTCACTTGTACCCAAAGCCTTTCTTTGGTGACACTTTTGGATGGTCCAAAGGGGCTTGTAACCTGTTTCCTGGGGCCTGATTTTTCAGTCGTCTTCGATGCCGGCTAGGGCTATGTGTAGGGATGCTCGGAAACAGCGAACCCGGAGGGTCCAGTTGCATGTGGGGCTGCGTAAAGGCTCCCCTGGGGAGTTCACTTGTACCCAAAGCCTTCCTTTGGGGGCACTTTTGGATGGGCAAAAAGGGCTCGCAACGCATTTCCTGGGGCCTAATTTTTCAGTCGTCTCCGATGACGGCTAGGGCTTCTTTTAGGTTTTCTCAGGAACAGCGAACCCGGAGGGTCCAGTTGCATGTGGGGCTGCGTAAAGGCTCCCCTGGGGAGTTCACTTGTACCCAAAGCCTTCCTTTGGGGGCACTTTTGGATGGGCGAAAAGGGCTCGCAACGCATTTCCTGGGGCCTGATTTTTCAGTCGTCTTCGATGCCGGCAAGGGCTATGTTTAGGGATGCTCGGAAACAGCGAACCCGGAGGGTCCAGTTGCATGTGGGGCTGCGTAAAGGCTCCCCTGGGGAGTTCACTTGTACCAAAAGCCTTCCTTTGGTGACACTTTTGGATGGTCCAAAGGGACTTGCAACGCGTTTCCTGGGGCCGGATTTTTCAGTCGTCTTCGATGCCGGCTAGGGCTATGTTTAGGGATGCTCGGAAACAGCGAACCCGGAGGGTCCAGTTGCATGTGGGGCTGCGTAAAGGCTCCCCTGGGGAGTTCACTTGTATCCAAAGCCTTCCTTTGGTGACACTTTTGGATGTTCCAAAGGGGCTTGCAACGCTTTTTCTTGGGCCCAGGTTTTCAGTCTTCTCCCATGCCGGCTAGGGATATATTTAGGTTTGCTCGGAAATATCGAACCCGGAGGGTCCAGTTGCATGTGGGGCTGCGTAAAGGCTCCCCTGGGGAGTTCACTTGTACCCAAAGCCTTCCTTTGGGGGCACTTTTGGATGGGCGAAAAGGGCTCGTAACGCATTTCCAGGGGCCTGATTTTTCAGTCGTCTTCGATGCCGGCTAGTGCTATGTTTAGAGATGCTCGGAAACAGCGAACCTGGAGGGTCCAGTTGCATGTGGGGCTGCGTAAAGGCTCCCCTGGGGAGTTCACTTGTACCCAAAGCCTTCCTTTGGGGGCACTTTTGGATGTGTGAAATGGGCTCGCAACGCATTTCCTGGGGCCTGATTTTTCATTCGTCTTCGATGCCGGCTAGCGCTATGTTTACGGATGCTCAGAAACAGAGAACCCGGAGGGTCCAGTTGCATGTGGGGCTGCGTAAAGGCTCCCCTGGGGAGTTCACTTGTACCCAAAGTCTTCCTTTCGGGGCACTTTTGAATGGGCGAATGGGGCTTGTAACGCATTTCCTGGGGCCGTATTTTTCATTCGTCTCCGTTGACTGCTAGGGCTATGTTTAGGGATGCTCGAAAACAGCGAACCCGGAGGGTCCAGTTGCATGTGGGGCTGCGTAAAGGCTCCCCTGGGGAGTTCTCTTGTACCCAAAGCCTTCCTTTGGTGACACTTTTGGATGGTCCAAAGGGGCTTGCAACGCGTTTCCTGGAGCCTGATTTTTCAGTCGTCTTCGATGCCGGCTAGGGCTATGTTTAGGGATGCTCGGAAAAATCGAACCCGGAGGGTCCAGTTGCATGTGGGGCTGCGTAAAGGCTCCCCTGGGGAGTTCTCTTGTACCCAAAGCCTTCCTTTGGGGGCACTTTTGGATGGGCGAAAAGGGCTCGTAACGCATTTCCAGGGGCCTGATTTTTCAGTCGTCTTCGATGCCGGCTAGTGCTAGGTTTAGGGATGCTCGGAAACAGCGAACCCAGAGGGCCCAGTTGCATGTGGGGCTGCGTAAAGGCTCCCCTGGGGAGTTCACTTGTATCCAAAGCCTTCCTTTGGTGACACTTTTGGATGGTCCAAAGGGGCTTGTAACCTGTTTCCTGGGGCCTGATTTTTCAGTCGTCTTCGATGCCGGCTAGGGCTATGTGTAGGGATGCTCGGAAACAGCGAACCCGGAGGGTCCAGTTGCATGTGGGGCTGCGTAAAGGCTCCCCTGGGGAGTTCACTTGTACCAAAAGCCTTCCTTTGGTGACACTTTTGGATGGTCCAAAGGGGCTTGCAACGCGTTTCCTGGGGCCGGATTTTTCAGTCGTCTTCAATGCCGGCTAGTGCTAGGTTTAGGGATGCTCGGAAACAGCGAACCCGGAGGGTCCAGTTGCATGTGGGGCTGCGTAAAGGCTCCCCTGGGGAGTTCTCTTGTACCCAAAGTCTTCCTTTCGGGGCACTTTTGGATGGGCGAATGGGGCTTGTAACGCATTTCCTGGGGCCTGATTTTTCATTCGTCTCCGATGACTGCTAGGGCTATGTTTAGGGATGCTCGGAAACAGCGAACCCGGAGGGTCCAGTTGCATGTGGGGCTGCGTAAAGGCTCCCCTGGGGAGTTCTCTTGTACTCAACGTCTTCCTTTGGGGGCACTTTTGGATGGGCGAAAAGGGCTCGCAACGCATTTCCTGGGGCCTGATTTTTCACTCGTCTTCGATGCCGGCTAGGGCTATGTTTAGGGATGCTCGGAAACAGCGAACCCGGAGGGTCCAGTTGCATGTGGGGCTGCGTAAAGGCTCCCCTGGGGAGTTCACTTGTACCAAAAGCCTTCCTTTGGTGACACTTTTGGATGGTCCAAAGGGGCTTGCAACGCGTTTCCTGGGGCCGGATTTTTCAGTCGTCTTCAATGCCGTCTAGTGCTAGGTTTAGGGATGCTCGGAAACAGAGAACCCGGAGGGTCCAGTTGCATGTGGGGCTGCGTAAAGGCTCCCCTGGGGAGTTCACTTGTATCCAAAGCCTTCCTTTGGTGACACTTTTGGATGTTCCAAAGGGGCTTGCAACGCGTTTTCTGGGGCCCGGGTTTTCAGTCTTCTCCCATGCCGGCTAGTGATTTATTTAGCGTTGCTCGGAAAAATCGAACCCAGAGGGTCCAGTTGCATGTGGGGCTGCGTAAAGGCTCCCCTGGGGAGTTCACTTGTACCCAAAGTCTTCCTTTGGGGGCACTTTTGGATGGGCGAATGGGGCTTGCAACGCATTTCCTGGGGCCTGATTTTTCATTCGTCTTCGATGCCGGCTAGGGCTATGTTTAGGGATGCTCGGAAACAGCGAACCCGGAGGGTCCAGTTGCATGTGGGGCTGCGTAAAGGCTCCCCTGGGGAGTTCACTTGTACCCAAAGCCTTCCTTTGGTGACAGTTTTGGATGGTCCAAAGGGGTTTGCAACGCGTTTCCTGGAGCCTGATTTTTCAGTCGTCTTCGATGCCGGCTAGGGCTATGTTTAGGGATGCTCGGAAACAGCGAACCCGGAGGGTCCAGTTGCATGTGGGGCTGCGTAAAGGCTCCCCTGGGGAGTTCTCTTGTACCCAAAGTCTTCCTTTCGGGGCACTTTTGGATGGGCGAATGGGGCTTGTAACGCATTTCCTGGGGCCTGATTTTTCATTCGTCTCCGATGACTGCTAGGGCTATGTTTAGGGATGCTCGGAAACAGCGAACCCGGAGGGTCCAGTTGCATGTGGGGCTGCGTAAAGGCTCCCCTGGGGAGTTCACTTGTACCCAAAGCCTTCCTTTGGGGGCACTTTTGGATGGTCCAAATGGGCTTGCAACGCGTTTCCTGGAGCCTGATTTTTCAGTCGTCTTCGATGCCGGCTAGGGCTATGTTTAGGGGTGCTCGGAAACAGCGAACCCGGAGGGTCCACTTGCATGTGGGGCTGCGTAAAGGCTCCCCTGGGGAGTTCTCTTGTACCCAAAGCCTTCCTTTGGTGACACTTTTGGATGGTCCAAAGGGACTTGCAACGCGTTTCCTGGGGCCGGATTTTTCAGTCGTCTTCGATGCCGGCTAGGGCTATGTTTAGGGATGCTCGGAAACAGCGAACCCGGAGGGTCCAGTTGCATGTGGGGCTGCGTAAAGGCTCCCCTGGGGAGTTCACTTGTATCCAAAGCCTTCCTTTGGTGACACTTTTGGATGTTCCAAAGGGGCTTGCAACGCTTTTTCTTGGGCCCAGGTTTTCAGTCTTCTTCGATGCCGGCTAGGGATATATTTAGGTTTGCTCGGAAATATCGAACCCGGAGGGTCCAGTTGCATGTGGGGCTGCGTAAAGGCTCCCCTGGGGAGTTCACTTGTACCCAAAGCCTTCCTTTGGGGGCACTTTTGGATGGGCGAAAAGGGCTCGTAACGCATTTCCAGGGGCCTGATTTTTCAGTCGTCTTCGATGCCGGCTAGTGCTATGTTTAGAGATGCTCGGAAACAGCGAACCTGGAGGGTCCAGTTGCATGTGGGGCTGCGTAAAGGCTCCCCTGGGGAGTTCACTTGTACCCAAAGCCTTCCTTTGGGGGCACTTTTGGATGTGTGAAATGGGCTCGCAACGCATTTCCTGGGGCCTGATTTTTCATTCGTCTTCGATGCCGGCTAGCGCTATGTTTACGGATGCTCAGAAACAGAGAACCCGGAGGGTCCAGTTGCATGTGGGGCTGCGTAAAGGCTCCCCTGGGGAGTTCACTTGTACCCAAAGTCTTCCTTTCGGGGCACTTTTGAATGGGCGAATGGGGCTTGTAACGCATTTCCTGGGGCCGTATTTTTCATTCGTCTCCGTTGACTGCTAGGGCTATGTTTAGGGATGCTCGAAAACAGCGAACCCGGAGGGTCCAGTTGCATGTGGGGCTGCGTAAAGGCTCCCCTGGGGAGTTCTCTTGTACCCAAAGCCTTCCTTTGGTGACACTTTTGGATGGTCCAAAGGGGCTTGCAACGCGTTTCCTGGAGCCTGATTTTTCAGTCGTCTTCGATGCCGGCTAGGGCTATGTTTAGGGATGCTCGGAAAAATCGAACCCGGAGGGTCCAGTTGCATGTGGGGCTGCGTAAAGGCTCCCCTGGGGAGTTCTCTTGTACCCAAAGCCTTCCTTTGGGGGCACTTTTGGATGGGCGAAAAGGGCTCGTAACGCATTTCCAGGGGCCTGATTTTTCAGTCGTCTTCGATGCCGGCTAGTGCTAGGTTTAGGGATGCTCGGAAACAGCGAACCCAGAGGGCCCAGTTGCATGTGGGGCTGCGTAAAGGCTCCCCTGGGGAGTTCACTTGTATCCAAAGCCTTCCTTTGGTGACACTTTTGGATGGTCCAAAGGGGCTTGTAACCTGTTTCCTGGGGCCTGATTTTTCAGTCGTCTTCGATGCCGGCTAGGGCTATGTGTAGGGATGCTCGGAAACAGCGAACCCGGAGGGTCCAGTTGCATGTGGGGCTGTGTAAAGGCTCCCCTGGGGAGTTCACTTGTACCAAAAGCCTTCCTTTGGTGACACTTTTGGATGGTCCAAAGGGGCTTGCAACGCGTTTCCTGGGGCCGGATTTTTCAGTCGTCTTCAATGCCGGCTAGTGCTAGGTTTAGGGATGCTCGGAAACAGCGAACCCGGAGGGTCCAGTTGCATGTGGGGCTGCGTAAAGGCTCCCCTGGGGAGTTCTCTTGTACCCAAAGTCTTCCTTTCGGGGCACTTTTGGATGGGCGAATGGGGCTTGTAACGCATTTCCTGGGGCCTGATTTTTCATTCGTCTCCGATGACTGCTAGGGCTATGTTTAGGGATGCTCGGAAACAGCGAACCCGGAGGGTCCAGTTGCATGTGGGGCTGCGTAAAGGCTCCCCTGGGGAGTTCACTTGTACCCAAAGCCTTCCTTTGGTGACACTTTTGGATGGTCCAAAGGGGCTTGAAACTCGTTTTCTGGGGCCCGGGTTTTCAGTTTTCTCCCATTCCGGGTAGTGATATATTTAGCGTTGCTCGGAAACAGCGAACCTGGAGTGTCCAGTTGCATGTGGGGCTGCGTAAAGGCTCCCCTGGGGAGTTCTCTTGTACTCAATGTCTTCCTTTGGGGGCACTTTTGGATGGGCGAAAAGGGCTCGCAACGCATTTCCTGGGGCCTGATTTTTCAGTCGTCTTCGATGCCGGCTAGGGCTATGTTTAGGGATGCTCGGAAACAGCGAACCCGGAGGGTCCAGTTGCATGTGGGGCTGCGTAAAGGCTCCCCTGGGGAGTTCACTTGTACCAAAATCCTTCCTTTGGTGACACTTTTGGATGGTCCAAAGGGGCTTGCAACGCGTTTCCTGGGGCCGGATTTTTCAGTCGTCTTCAATGCCGGCTAGTGCTAGGTTTAGGGATGCTCGGAAACAGAGAACCCGGAGGGTCCAGTTGCATGTGGGGCTGCGTAAAGGCTCCCCTGGGGAGTTCACTTGTATCCAAAGCCTTCCTTTGGTGACACTTTTGGATGTTCCAAAGGGGCTTGCAACGCGTTTTCTGGGGCCCGGGTTTTCAGTCTTCTCCCATGCCGGCTAGTGATTTATTTAGCGTTGCTCGGAAAAATCGAACCCAGAGGGTCCAGTTGCATGTGGGGCTGCGTAACGTCTCCCCTGGGGAGTTCACTTGTACCCAAAGTCTTCCTTTGGGGGCACTTTTGGATGGGCGAATGGGGCTTGCAACGCATTTCCTGGGGCCTGATTTTTCATTCGTCTTCGATGCCGGCTAGGGCTATGTTTAGGGATGCTCGGAAACAGCGAACCCGGAGGGTCCAGTTGCATGTGGGGCTGCGTAAAGGCTCCCCTGGGGAGTTCACTTGTACCCAAAGCCTTCCTTTGGTGACAGTTTTGGATGGTCCAAAGGGGTTTGCAACGCGTTTCCTGGAGCCTGATTTTTCAGTCGTCTTCGATGCCGGCTAGGGCTATGTTTAGGGATGCTCGGAAACAGCGAACCCGGAGGGTCCAGTTGCATGTGGGGCTGCGTAAAGGCTCCCCTGGGGAGTTCTCTTGTACCCAAAGTCTTCCTTTCGGGGCACTTTTGGATGGGCGAATGGGGCTTGTAACGCATTTCCTGGGGCCTGATTTTTCATTCGTCTCCGATGACTGCTAGGGCTATGTTTAGGGATGCTCGGAAACAGCGAACCCGGAGGGTCCAGTTGCATGTGGGGCTGCGTAAAGGCTCCCCTGGGGAGTTCACTTGTACCAAAAGCCTTCCTTTGGGGGCACTTTTGGATGGTCCAAAGGGGCTTGCAACGCGTTTCCTGGAGCCTGATTTTTCAGTCGTCTTCGATGCCGGCTAGGGCTATGTTTACGGATGCTCGGAAACAGCGAACCCGGAGGGTCCAGTTGCATGTGGGGCTGCGTAAAGGCTCCCCTGGGGAGTTCTCTTGTACCCAAAGCCTTCCTTTGGTGACACTTTGGAATGGTCCAAAGGGGCTTGCAACGCGTTTTCTGGGGCCCGGGTTTTCAGTCTTCTCCCATGCCGGCTAGGGATATATTTAGGTTTGCTTGGAAAAATCGAACCCGAAGGGTCCAGTTGCATGTGGGGCTGCGTAAAGGCTCCCCTGGGGAGTTCACTTGTACCCAAAGCCTTCCTTTGGTGACACTTTTGGATGGGCGAAAAGGGCTCGTAACGCATTTCCAGGGGCCTGATTTTTCAGTCGTCTTCGATGCCGGCTAGTGCTAGGTTTAGGGATGCTCGGAAACAGCGAACCCAGAGGGCCCAGTTGCATGTGGGGCTGCGTAAAGGCTCCCCTGGGGAGTTCACTTGTATCCAAAGCCTTCCTTTGGTGACACTTTTGGATGGTCCAAAGGGGCTTGTAACCTGTTTCCTGGGGCCTGATTTTTCAGTCGTCTTCGATGCCGGCTAGGGCTATGTGTAGGGATGCTCGGAAACAGCGAACCCGGAGGGTCCAGTTGCATGTGGGGCTGCGTAAAGGCTCCCCTGGGGAGTTCACTTGTACCAAAATCCTTCCTTTGGTGACACTTTTGGATGGTCCAAAGGGGCTTGCAACGCGTTTCCTGGGGCCGGATTTTTCAGTCGTCTTCAATGCCGGCTAGTGCTAGGTTTAGGGATGCTCGGAAACAGCGAACCCGGAGGGTCCAGTTGCATGTGGGGCTGCGTAAAGGCTCCCCTGGGGAGTTCTCTTGTACCCAAAGTCTTCCTTTCGGGGCACTTTTGGATGGGCGAATGGGGCTTGTAACGCATTTCCTGGGGCCTGATTTTTCATTCGTCTCCGATGACTGCTAGGGCTATGTTTAGGGATGCTCGGAAACAGCGAACCCGGAGGGTCCAGTTGCATGTGGGGCTGCGTAAAGGCTCCCCTGGGGAGTTCACTTGTACCCAAAGCCTTCCTTTGGTGACACTTTTGGATGGTCCAAAGGGGCTTGAAACTCGTTTTCTGGGGCCCGGGTTTTCAGTCTTCTCCCATTCCGGCTAGTGATATATTTAGCGTTGCTCGGAAACAGCGAACCTGGAGTGTCCAGTTGCATGTGGGGCTGCGTAAAGGCTCCCCTGGGGAGTTCTCTTGTACTCAATGTCTTCCTTTGGGGGCACTTTTGGATGGGCGAAAAGGGCTCGCAACGCATTTCCTGGGGCCTGATTTTTCAGTCGTCTTCGATGCCGGCTAGGGCTATGTTTAGGGATGCTCGGAAACAGCGAACCCGGAGGGTCCAGTTGCATGTGGGGCTGCGTAAAGGCTCCCCTGGGGAGTTCACTTGTACCAAAATCCTTCCTTTGGTGACACTTTTGGATGGTCCAAAGGGGCTTGCAACGCGTTTCCTGGGGCCGGATTTTTCAGTCGTCTTCAATGCCGGCTAGTGCTAGGTTTAGGGATGCTCGGAAACAGAGAACCCGGAGGGTCCAGTTGCATGTGGGGCTGCGTAAAGGCTCCCCTGGGGAGTTCACTTGTATCCAAAGCCTTCCTTTGGTGACACTTTTGGATGTTCCAAAGGGGCTTGCAACGCGTTTTCTGGGGCCCGGGTTTTCAGTCTTCTCCCATGCCGGCTAGTGATTTATTTAGCGTTGCTCGGAAAAATCGAACCCAGAGGGTCCAGTTGCATGTGGGGCTGCGTAACGTCTCCCCTGGGGAGTTCACTTGTACCCAAAGTCTTCCTTTGGGGGCACTTTTGGATGGGCGAATGGGGCTTGCAACGCATTTCCTGGGGCCTGATTTTTCATTCGTCTTCGATGCCGGCTAGGGCTATGTTTAGGGATGCTCGGAAACAGCGAACCCGGAGGGTCCAGTTGCATGTGGGGCTGCGTAAAGGCTCCCCTGGGGAGTTCACTTGTACCCAAAGCCTTCCTTTGGTGACAGTTTTGGATGGTCCAAAGGGGTTTGCAACGCGTTTCCTGGAGCCTGATTTTTCAGTCGTCTTCGATGCCGGCTAGGGCTATGTTTAGGGATGCTCGGAAACAGCGAACCCGGAGGGTCCAGTTGCATGTGGGGCTGCGTAAAGGCTCCCCTGGGGAGTTCTCTTGTACCCAAAGTCTTCCTTTCGGGGCACTTTTGGATGGGCGAATGGGGCTTGTAACGCATTTCCTGGGGCCTGATTTTTCATTCGTCTCCGATGACTGCTAGGGCTATGTTTAGGGATGCTCGGAAACAGCGAACCCGGAGGGTCCAGTTGCATGTGGGGCTGCGTAAAGGCTCCCCTGGGGAGTTCACTTGTACCCAAAGCCTTCCTTTGGGGGCACTTTTGGATGGTCCAAAGGGGCTTGCAACGCGTTTCCTGGAGCCTGATTTTTCAGTCGTCTTCGATGCCGGCTAGGGCTATGTTTACGGATGCTCGGAAACAGCGAACCCGGAGGGTCCAGTTGCATGTGGGGCTGCGTAAAGGCTCCCCTGGGGAGTTCTCTTGTACCCAAAGCCTTCCTTTGGTGACACTTTGGAATGGTCCAAAGGGGCTTGCAACGCGTTTTCTGGGGCCCGGGTTTTCAGTCTTCTCCCATGCCGGCTAGGGATATATTTAGGTTTGCTTGGAAAAATCGAACCCGAAGGGTCCAGTTGCATGTGGGGCTGCGTAAAGGCTCCCCTGGGGAGTTCACTTGTACCCAAAGCCTTCCTTTGGTGACACTTTTGGATGGGCGAAAACGGCTCGTAACGCATTTCCTGGGGCCTGATTTTTCATTCGTCTTCGATGCCGGCTAGGGCTATGTTTAGGGATGCTCGGAAACAGCGAACCCGGAGGGTCCAGTTGCATGTGGGGCTGCGTAAAGGCTCCCCTGGGGAGTTCACTTGTACCAAAAGCCTTCCTTTGGTGACACTTTTGGATGGTCCAAAGGGACTTGCAACGCGTTTCCTGGGGCCGGATTTTTCAGTCGTCTTCGATGCCGGCTAGGGCTATGTTTAGGGATGCTCGGAAACAGCGAACCCGGAGGGTCCAGTTGCATGTGGGGCTGCGTAAAGGCTCCCCTGGGGAGTTCTCTTGTACCCAAAGTCTTCCTTTCGGGGCACTTTTGGATGGGCGAATGGGGCTTGTAACGCATTTCCTGGGGCCTGATTTTTCATTCGTCTCCGATGACTGCTAGGGCTATGTTAAGGGATGCTCGGAAACAGCGAACCCGGAGGGTCCAGTTGCATGTGGGGCTGCGTAAAGGCTCCCCTGGGGAGTTCACTTGTACCCAACGCCTTCCTTTGGGGGCACTTTTGGATGGTCCAAAGGGGCTCGGAACGTATTTCCTGGAGCCTGATTTTTCAGTCGTCTTCGATGCCGGCTAGGGCTATGTTTAGGGATGCTCGGAAACAGCGAACCCGGAGGGTCCAGTTGCATGTGGGGCTGCGTAAAGGCTCCCCTGGGGAGTTCTCTTGTACCCAAAGCCTTCCTTTGGTGACACTTTGGAATGGTCCAAAGGGGCTTGCAACGCGTTTTCTGGGGCCCGGGTTTTCAGTCTTCTCCCATGCCGGCTAGGGATATATTTAGGTTTGCTTGGAAAAATCGAACCCGAAGGGTCCAGTTGCATGTGGGGCTGCGTAAAGGCTCCCCTGGGGAGTTCACTTGTACCCAAAGCCTTCCTTTGGGGGCACTTTTGGATGGGCGAAAACGGCTCGTAACGCATTTCCTGGGGCCTGATTTTTCATTCGTCTTCGATGCCGGCTAGGGCTATGTTTAGGGATGCTCGGAAACAGCGAACCCGGAGGGTCCAGTTGCATGTGGGGCTGCATAAAGGCTCCCCTGGGGAGTTCACTTGTACCAAAAGCCTTCCTTTGGTGACACTTTTGGATGGTCCAAAGGGACTTGCAACGCGTTTCCTGGGGCCGGATTTTTCAGTCGTCTTCGATGCCGGCTAGGGCTATGTTTAGGGATGCTCGGAAACAGCGAACCCGGAGGGTCCAGTTGCATGTGGGGCTGCGTAAAGGCTCCCCTGGGGAGTTCACTTGTATCCAAAGCCTTCCTTTGGTGACACTTTTGGATGGTCCAAAGGGGCTTGCAACGCGTTTCCTGGAGCCTGATTTTTCAGTCTTCTTCGATGCCGGCTAGGGCTATGTTTAGGGATGCTCGGAAACAGCGAACCCGGAGGGTCCAGTTGCATGTGGGGCTGCGTAAAGGCTCCCCTGGGGAGTTCTCTTGTACCCAAAGCCTTCCTTTGGTGACACTTTTGGATGGTCCAAAGGGGCTTGCAACGCGTTTCCTGGAGCCTGATTTTTCAGTCGTCTTCGATGCCGGCTAGGGCTATGTTTAGGGATGCTCGGAAAAATCGAACCCGGAGGGTCCAGTTGCATGTGGGGCTGCGTAAAGGCTCCCCTGGGGAGTTCTCTTGTACCCAAAGCCTTCCTTTGGGGGCACTTTTGGATGGGCGAAAAGGGCTCGTAACGCATTTCCAGGGGCCTGATTTTTCATTCGTCTTCGATGCCAGCTAGGGCTATGTTTAGGGATGCTCGGAAACAGCGAACCCGGAGGGTCCAGTTGCATGTGGGGCTGCGTAAAGGCTCCCCTCGGGAGTTCACTTGTACCCAAAGCCTTCCTTTGGTGACAGTTTTGGATGGTCCAAAGGGGCTTGCAACGCGTTTTCTGGGGCCCGGGTTTTCAGTCTTCTCCCATGCCGGCTAGGGATATATTTAGGTTTGCTCGGAAAAATCGAACCCGAAGGGTCCAGTTGCATGTGGGGCTGCGTAAAGGCTCCCCTGGGGAGTTCTCTTGTACCCAAAGCCTTCGTTTGGGGGCACTTTTGGATGGTCCAAAGGGGCTTGCAACGCGTTTCCTGGAGCCTGATTTTTCAGTCGTCTTCGATGCCGGCTAGGGCTATGTTTAGGGATGCTCGGAAACAGCGAACCCGGAGGGTCCAGTTGCATGTGGGGCTGCGTAAAGGCTCCCCTGGGGAGTTCACTTGTACCCAAAGCCTTCCTTTGGGGGCACTATTGGATGGGTGAAAAGGGCTCGTAACGCATTTCCAGGGGCCTGATTTTCAGTCGTCTTCGATGCCGGCTAGTGCTAGGTTTAGGGATGCTCGGAAACAGCGAACCCGGAGGGTCCAGTTGCATGTGGGGCTGCGTAAAGGCTCCCCTGGGGAGTTCACTTGTACCCAAAGCCATCCTTTGGTGACACTTTTGGATGTTCCAAAGGGGCTTGCAACGCGTTTTCTGGGGCCCGGGTTTTTAGTTTTCTCGCATGCCGGGTAGTGATTTATTTAGCGTTGCTCGGAAACAGCGAACCCAGAGGGTCCAGTTGCATGTGGGGCTGCGTAACGTCTCCCCTGGGGAGTTCACTTGTACCCAAAGTCTTCCTCTGGGGGCACTTTTGGATGGGCGAAAAGGGCTTGAAACGCATTTCCTGGGGCCTGATTTTTCATTCGTCTTCGATGCCGGCTAGGGATATGTTTAGGGATGCTCGGAAACAGCGAACCCGTAGGGTCCAGTTGCATGTGGGGCTGCGTAACGTCTCCCCTGGGGAGTTCACTTGTACCCAAAGTCTTCCTTTGGGGGCACTTTTGGATGGGCGAATGGGGCTTGAAACGCATTTCCTGGGGCCTGATTTTTCATTCGTCTTCGATGCCGGCTAGGGCTATGTTTAGGGATGCTCGGAAACAGCGAACCCGGAGGGTCCAGTTGCATGTGGGGCTGCGTAAAGGCTCCCCTGGGGAGTTCACTTGTACCCAAAGCCTTCCTTTGGTGACAGTTTTGGATGGTCCAAAGGGGTTTGCAACGCGTTTCCTGGAGCCTGATTTTTCAGTCGTCTTCGATGCCGGCTAGGGCTATGTTTAGGGATGCTCGGAAACAGCGAACCCGGAGGGTCCAGTTGCATGTGGGGCTGCGTAAAGGCTCCCCTGGGGAGTTCTCTTGTACCCAAAGTCTTCCTTTCGGGGCACTTTTGGATGGGCGAATGGGGCTTGTAACGCATTTCCTGGGGCCTGATTTTTCATTCGTCTCCGATGACTGCTAGGGCTATGTTTAGGGATGCTCGGAAACAGCGAACCCGGAGGGTCCAGTTGCATGTGGGGCTGCGTAAAGGCTCCCCTGGGGAGTTCACTTGTACCAAAAGCCTTCCTTTGGGGGCACTTTTGGATGGTCCAAAGGGGCTTGCAACGCGTTTCCTGGAGCCTGATTTTTCAGTCGTCTTCGATGCCGGCTAGGGCTATGTTTACGGATGCTCGGAAACAGCGAACCCGGAGGGTCCAGTTGCATGTGGGGCTGCGTAAAGGCTCCCCTGGGGAGTTCACTTGTACCCAAAGCCTTCCTTTGGTGACACTTTGGAATGGTCCAAAGGGGCTTGCAACGCGTTTTCTGGGGCCCGGGTTTTCAGTCTTCTCCCATGCCGGCTAGGGATATATTTAGGTTTGCTTGGAAAAATCGAACCCGAAGGGTCCAGTTGCATGTGGGGCTGCGTAAAGGCTCCCCTGGGGAGTTCACTTGTACCCAAAGCCTTCCTTTGGTGACACTTTTGGATGGGCGAAAAGGGCTCGTAACGCATTTCCAGGGGCCTGATTTTTCAGTCGTCTTCGATGCCGGCTAGTGCTAGGTTTAGGGATGCTCGGAAACAGCGAACCCAGAGGGCCCAGTTGCATGTGGGGCTGCGTAAAGGCTCCCCTGGGGAGTTCACTTGTATCCAAAGCCTTCCTTTGGTGACACTTTTGGATGGTCCAAAGGGGCTTGTAACCTGTTTCCTGGGGCCTGATTTTTCAGTCGTCTTCGATGCCGGCTAGGGCTATGTGTAGGGATGCTCGGAAACAGCGAACCCGGAGGGTCCAGTTGCATGTGGGGCTGCGTAAAGGCTCCCCTGGGGAGTTCACTTGTACCAAAATCCTTCCTTTGGTGACACTTTTGGATGGTCCAAAGGGGCTTGCAACGCGTTTCCTGGGGCCGGATTTTTCAGTCGTCTTCAATGCCGGCTAGTGCTAGGTTTAGGGATGCTCGGAAACAGCGAACCCGGAGGGTCCAGTTGCATGTGGGGCTGCGTAAAGGCTCCCCTGGGGAGTTCTCTTGTACCCAAAGTCTTCCTTTCGGGGCACTTTTGGATGGGCGAATGGGGCTTGTAACGCATTTCCTGGGGCCTGATTTTTCATTCGTCTCCGATGACTGCTAGGGCTATGTTTAGGGATGCTCGGAAACAGCGAACCCGGAGGGTCCAGTTGCATGTGGGGCTGCGTAAAGGCTCCCCTGGGGAGTTCACTTGTACCCAAAGCCTTCCTTTGGTGACACTTTTGGATGGTCCAAAGGGGCTTGAAACTCGTTTTCTGGGGCCCGGGTTTTCAGTCTTCTCCCATTCCGGCTAGTGATATATTTAGCGTTGCTCGGAAACAGCGAACCTGGAGTGTCCAGTTGCATGTGGGGCTGCGTAAAGGCTCCCCTGGGGAGTTCTCTTGTACTCAATGTCTTCCTTTGGGGGCACTTTTGGATGGGCGAAAAGGGCTCGCAACGCATTTCCTGGGGCCTGATTTTTCAGTCGTCTTCGATGCCGGCTAGGGCTATGTTTAGGGATGCTCGGAAACAGCGAACCCGGAGGGTCCAGTTGCATGTGGGGCTGCGTAAAGGCTCCCCTGGGGAGTTCACTTGTACCAAAATCCTTCCTTTGGTGACACTTTTGGATGGTCCAAAGGGGCTTGCAACGCGTTTCCTGGGGCCGGATTTTTCAGTCGTCTTCAATGCCGGCTAGTGCTAGGTTTAGGGATGCTCGGAAACAGAGAACCCGGAGGGTCCAGTTGCATGTGGGGCTGCGTAAAGGCTCCCCTGGGGAGTTCACTTGTATCCAAAGCCTTCCTTTGGTGACACTTTTGGATGTTCCAAAGGGGCTTGCAACGCGTTTTCTGGGGCCCGGGTTTTCAGTCTTCTCCCATGCCGGCTAGTGATTTATTTAGCGTTGCTCGGAAAAATCGAACCCAGAGGGTCCAGTTGCATGTGGGGCTGCGTAACGTCTCCCCTGGGGAGTTCACTTGTACCCAAAGTCTTCCTTTGGGGGCACTTTTGGATGGGCGAATGGGGCTTGCAACGCATTTCCTGGGGCCTGATTTTTCATTCGTCTTCGATGCCGGCTAGGGCTATGTTTAGGGATGCTCGGAAACAGCGAACCCGGAGGGTCCAGTTGCATGTGGGGCTGCGTAAAGGCTCCCCTGGGGAGTTCACTTGTACCCAAAGCCTTCCTTTGGTGACAGTTTTGGATGGTCCAAAGGGGTTTGCAACGCGTTTCCTGGAGCCTGATTTTTCAGTCGTCTTCGATGCCGGCTAGGGCTATGTTTAGGGATGCTCGGAAACAGCGAACCCGGAGAGTCCAGTTGCATGTGGGGCTGCGTAAAGGCTCCCCTGGGGAGTTCTCTTGTACCCAAAGTCTTCCTTTCGGGGCACTTTTGGATGGGCGAATGGGGCTTGTAACGCATTTCCTGGGGCCTGATTTTTCATTCGTCTCCGATGACTGCTAGGGCTATGTTTAGGGATGCTCGGAAACAGCGAACCCGGAGGGTCCAGTTGCATGTGGGGCTGCGTAAAGGCTCCCCTGGGGAGTTCACTTGTACCCAAAGCCTTCCTTTGGGGGCACTTTTGGATGGTCCAAAGGGGCTTGCAACGCGTTTCCTGGAGCCTGATTTTTCAGTCGTCTTCGATGCCGGCTAGGGCTATGTTTACGGATGCTCGGAAACAGCGAACCCGGAGGGTCCAGTTGCATGTGGGGCTGCGTAAAGGCTCCCCTGGGGAGTTCTCTTGTACCCAAAGCCTTCCTTTGGTGACACTTTGGAATGGTCCAAAGGGGCTTGCAACGCGTTTTCTGGGGCCCGGGTTTTCAGTCTTCTCCCATGCCGGCTAGGGATATATTTAGGTTTGCTTGGAAAAATCGAACCCGAAGGGTCCAGTTGCATGTGGGGCTGCGTAAAGGCTCCCCTGGGGAGTTCACTTGTACCCAAAGCCTTCCTTTGGTGACACTTTTGGATGGGCGAAAACGGCTCGTAACGCATTTCCTGGGGCCTGATTTTTCATTCGTCTTCGATGCCGGCTAGGGCTATGTTTAGGGATGCTCGGAAACAGCGAACCCGGAGGGTCCAGTTGCATGTGGGGCTGCGTAAAGGCTCCCCTGGGGAGTTCACTTGTACCAAAAGCCTTCCTTTGGTGACACTTTTGGATGGTCCAAAGGGACTTGCAACGCGTTTCCTGGGGCCGGATTTTTCAGTCGTCTTCGATGCCGGCTAGGGCTATGTTTAGGGATGCTCGGAAACAGCGAACCCGGAGGGTCCAGTTGCATGTGGGGCTGCGTAAAGGCTCCCCTGGGGAGTTCTCTTGTACCCAAAGTCTTCCTTTCGGGGCACTTTTGGATGGGCGAATGGGGCTTGTAACGCATTTCCTGGGGCCTGATTTTTCATTCGTCTCCGATGACTGCTAGGGCTATGTTTAGGGATGCTCGGAAACAGCGAACCCGGAGGGTCCAGTTGCATGTGGGGCTGCGTAAAGGCTCCCCTGGGGAGTTCACTTGTACCCAAAGCCTTCCTTTGGGGGCACTTTTGGATGGTCCAAAGGGGCTCGGAACGTATTTCCTGGAGCCTGATTTTTCAGTCGTCTTCGATGCCGGCTAGGGCTATGTTTAGGGATGCTCGGAAACAGCGAACCCGGAGGGTCCAGTTGCATGTGGGGCTGCGTAAAGGCTCCCCTGGGGAGTTCTCTTGTACCCAAAGCCTTCCTTTGGTGACACTTTGGAATGGTCCAAAGGGGCTTGCAACGCGTTTTCTGGGGCCCGGGTTTTCAGTCTTCTCCCATGCCGGCTAGGGATATATTTAGGTTTGCTTGGAAAAATCGAACCCGAAGGGTCCAGTTGCATGTGGGGCTGCGTAAAGGCTCCCCTGGGGAGTTCACTTGTACCCAAAGCCTTCCTTTGGGGGCACTTTTGGATGGGCGAAAACGGCTCGTAACGCATTTCCTGGGGCCTGATTTTTCATTCGTCTTCGATGCCGGCTAGGGCTATGTTTAGGGATGCTCGGAAACAGCGAACCCGGAGGGTCCAGTTGCATGTGGGGCTGCATAAAGGCTCCCCTGGGGAGTTCACTTGTACCAAAAGCCTTCCTTTGGTGACACTTTTGGATGGTCCAAAGGGACTTGCAACGCGTTTCCTGGGGCCGGATTTTTCAGTCGTCTTCGATGCCGGCTAGGGCTATGTTTAGGGATGCTCGGAAACAGCGAACCCGGAGGGTCCAGTTGCATGTGGGGCTGCGTAAAGGCTCCCCTGGGGAGTTCACTTGTATCCAAAGCCTTCCTTTGGTGACACTTTTGGATGGTCCAAAGGGGCTTGCAACGCGTTTCCTGGAGCCTGATTTTTCAGTCTTCTTCGATGCCGGCTAGGGCTATGTTTAGGGATGCTCGGAAACAGCGAACCCGGAGGGTCCAGTTGCATGTGGGGCTGCGTAAAGGCTCCCCTGGGGAGTTCTCTTGTACCCAAAGCCTTCCTTTGGTGACACTTTTGGATGGTCCAAAGGGGCTTGCAACGCGTTTCCTGGAGCCTGATTTTTCAGTCGTCTTCGATGCCGGCTAGGGCTATGTTTAGGGATGCTCGGAAAAATCGAACCCGGAGGGTCCAGTTGCATGTGGGGCTGCGTAAAGGCTCCCCTGGGGAGTTCTCTTGTACCCAAAGCCTTCCTTTGGGGGCACTTTTGGATGGGCGAAAAGGGCTCGTAACGCATTTCCAGGGGCCTGATTTTTCATTCGTCTTCGATGCCAGCTAGGGCTATGTTTAGGGATGCTCGGAAACAGCGAACCCGGAGGGTCCAGTTGCATGTGGGGCTGCGTAAAGGCTCCCCTCGGGAGTTCACTTGTACCCAAAGCCTTCCTTTGGTGACAGTTTTGGATGGTCCAAAGGGGCTTGCAACGCGTTTTCTGGGGCCCGGGTTTTCAGTCTTCTCCCATGCCGGCTAGGGATATATTTAGGTTTGCTCGGAAAAATCGAACCCGAAGGGTCCAGTTGCATGTGGGGCTGCGTAAAGGCTCCCCTGGGGAGTTCTCTTGTACCCAAAGCCTTCCTTTGGGGGCACTTTTGGATGGTCCAAAGGGGCTTGCAACGCGTTTCCTGGAGCCTGATTTTTCAGTCGTCTTCGATGCCGGCTAGGGCTATGTTTAGGGATGCTCGGAAACAGCGAACCCGGAGGGTCCAGTTGCATGTGGGGCTGCGTAAAGGCTCCCCTGGGGAGTTCACTTGTACCCAAAGCCTTCCTTTGGGGGCACTATTGGATGGGTGAAAAGGGCTCGTAACGCATTTCCAGGGGCCTGATTTTCAGTCGTCTTCGATGCCGGCTAGTGCTAGGTTTAGGGATGCTCGGAAACAGCGAACCCGGAGGGTCCAGTTGCATGTGGGGCTGCGTAAAGGCTCCCCTGGGGAGTTCACTTGTACCCAAAGCCATCCTTTGGTGACACTTTTGGATGTTCCAAAGGGGCTTGCAACGCGTTTTCTGGGGCCCGGGTTTTTAGTTTTCTCGCATGCCGGGTAGTGATTTATTTAGCGTTGCTCGGAAACAGCGAACCCAGAGGGTCCAGTTGCATGTGGGGCTGCGTAACGTCTCCCCTGGGGAGTTCACTTGTACCCAAAGTCTTCCTTTGGGGGCACTTTTGGATGGGCGAATGGGGCTTGAAACGCATTTCCTGGGGCCTGATTTTTCATTCGTCTTCGATGCCGGCTAGGGCTATGTTTAGGGATGCTCGGAAACAGCGAACCCGTAGGGTCCAGTTGCATGTGGGGCTGCGTAAAGGCTCCCCTGGGGAGTTCACTTGTACCCAAAGCCTTCCTTTGGTGACAGTTTTGGATGGTCCAAAGGGGCTTGAAACGCGTTTCCTGGAGCCTGATTTTTCAGTCGTCTTCGATGCCGGCTAGGGCTATGTTTAGGGATGCTCGGAAACAGCGAACCCGGAGGGTCCAGTTGCATGTGGGGCTGCGTAAAGGCTCCCCTGGGGAGTTCTCTTGTACCCAAAGCCTTCCTTTGGTGACACTTTGGAATGGTCCAAAGGGGCTTGCAACGCGTTTTCTGGGGCCCGGGTTTTCAGTCTTCTCCCATGCCGGCTAGGGATATATTTAGGTTTGCTCGGAAAAATCGAACCCGAAGGGTCCAGTTGCATGTGGGGCTGCGTAAAGGCTCCCCTGGGGAGTTCACTTGTACCAAAAGCCTTCCTTTGGTGACACTTTTGGATGGTCCAAAGGGGCTTGTAACCTGTTTCATGGGGCCTGATTTTTCAGTCGTCTTCGATACCGGCTAGGGCTATGTTTAGGGATGCTCGGAAACAGCGAACCCGGAGGGTCCAGTTGCATGTGGGGCTGCGTAAAGGCTCCCCTGGGGAGTTCACTTGTACCCAAAGCCTTCCTTTGGGGGCACTTTTGGATGGTCCAAAGGGGCTCGCAACGCGTTTTCTGGGGCCGGGTTTTCAGTCCTCTCCCATGCCGGCTAGGGTTACGTTTAGGGATGCTCGGAAACAGCGAACCCGGAGGGTCCAGTTGCATGTGGGGCTGCGTAAAGGCTCCCCTGGGGAGTTCTCTTGTACCCAAAGCCTTCCTTTGGTGACACTTTGGAATGGTCCAAAGGGGCTTGCAACGCGTTTTCTGGAGCCCGGGTTTTCATTCATCTCCCATGCCGGCTAGGGATATATTTAGGTTTGCTCGGAAAAATCGAACCCGAAGGGTCCAGTTGCATGTGGGGCTGCGTAAAGGCTCCCCTGGGGAGTTCACTTGTACCAAAAGCCTTCCTTAGGTGACACTTTTGGATGGTCCAAAGTGGCTTGTAACGCATTTCCTGGGGCCGGATTTTTCAGTCGTCTTCGATGCCGGCTAGGGCTATGTTTAGGGATGCTCGGAAACAGCGAACCCGGAGGGTCCAGTTGCATGTGGGGCTGCGTAAAGGCTCCCCTGGGGAGTTCTCTTGTACCCAAAGTCTTCCTTTCGGGGCACTTTTGGATGGGCGAATGGGGCTTGTAACGCATTTCCTGGGGCCTGATTTTTCATTCGTCTCCGATGACTGCTAGGGCTATGTTTAGGGATGCTCGGAAACAGCGAACCCGGAGGGTCCAGTTGCATGTGGGGCTGCGTAAAGGCTCCCCTGGGGAGTTCACTTGTACCCAAAGCCTTCCTTTGGGGGCACTTTTGGATGGTCCAAAGGGGCTCGGAACGTATTTCCTGGAGCCTGATTTTTCAGTCGTCTTCGATGCCGGCTAGGGCTATGTTTAGGGATGCTCGGAAACAGCGAACCCGGAGGGTCCAGTTGCATGTGGGGCTGCGTAAAGGCTCCCCTGGGGAGTTCTCTTGTACCCAAAGCCTTCCTTTGGTGACACTTTGGAATGGTCCAAAGGGGCTTGCAACGCGTTTTCTGGGGCCCGGGTTTTCAGTCTTCTCCCATGCCGGCTAGGGATATATTTAGGTTTGCTTGGAAAAATCGAACCCGAAGGGTCCAGTTGCATGTGGGGCTGCGTAAAGGCTCCCCTGGGGAGTTCACTTGTACCCAAAGCCTTCCTTTGGGGGCACTTTTGGATGGGCGAAAACGGCTCGTAACGCATTTCCTGGGGCCTGATTTTTCATTCGTCTTCGATGCCGGCTAGGGCTATGTTTAGGGATGCTCGGAAACAGCGAACCCGGAGGGTCCAGTTGCATGTGGGGCTGCATAAAGGCTCCCCTGGGGAGTTCACTTGTACCAAAAGCCTTCCTTTGGTGACACTTTTGGATGGTCCAAAGGGACTTGCAACGCGTTTCCTGGGGCCGGATTTTTCAGTCGTCTTCGATGCCGGCTAGGGCTATGTTTAGGGATGCTCGGAAACAGCGAACCCGGAGGGTCCAGTTGCATGTGGGGCTGCGTAAAGGCTCCCCTGGGGAGTTCACTTGTATCCAAAGCCTTCCTTTGGTGACACTTTTGGATGGTCCAAAGGGGCTTGCAACGCGTTTCCTGGAGCCTGATTTTTCAGTCTTCTTCGATGCCGGCTAGGGCTATGTTTAGGGATGCTCGGAAACAGCGAACCCGGAGGGTCCAGTTGCATGTGGGGCTGCGTAAAGGCTCCCCTGGGGAGTTCTCTTGTACCCAAAGCCTTCCTTTGGTGACACTTTTGGATGGTCCAAAGGGGCTTGCAACGCGTTTCCTGGAGCCTGATTTTTCAGTCGTCTTCGATGCCGGCTAGGGCTATGTTTAGGGATGCTCGGAAAAATCGAACCCGGAGGGTCCAGTTGCATGTGGGGCTGCGTAAAGGCTCCCCTGGGGAGTTCTCTTGTACCCAAAGCCTTCCTTTGGGGGCACTTTTGGATGGGCGAAAAGGGCTCGTAACGCATTTCCAGGGGCCTGATTTTTCATTCGTCTTCGATGCCAGCTAGGGCTATGTTTAGGGATGCTCGGAAACAGCGAACCCGGAGGGTCCAGTTGCATGTGGGGCTGCGTAAAGGCTCCCCTCGGGAGTTCACTTGTACCCAAAGCCTTCCTTTGGTGACAGTTTTGGATGGTCCAAAGGGGCTTGCAACGCGTTTTCTGGGGCCCGGGTTTTCAGTCTTCTCCCATGCCGGCTAGGGATATATTTAGGTTTGCTCGGAAAAATCGAACCCGAAGGGTCCAGTTGCATGTGGGGCTGCGTAAAGGCTCCCCTGGGGAGTTCTCTTGTACCCAAAGCCTTCCTTTGGGGGCACTTTTGGATGGTCCAAAGGGGCTTGCAACGCGTTTCCTGGAGCCTGATTTTTCAGTCGTCTTCGATGCCGGCTAGGGCTATGTTTAGGGATGCTCGGAAACAGCGAACCCGGAGGGTCCAGTTGCATGTGGGGCTGCGTAAAGGCTCCCCTGGGGAGTTCACTTGTACCCAAAGCCTTCCTTTGGGGGCACTATTGGATGGGTGAAAAGGGCTCGTAACGCATTTCCAGGGGCCTGATTTTCAGTCGTCTTCGATGCCGGCTAGTGCTAGGTTTAGGGATGCTCGGAAACAGCGAACCCGGAGGGTCCAGTTGCATGTGGGGCTGCGTAAAGGCTCCCCTGGGGAGTTCACTTGTACCCAAAGCCATCCTTTGGTGACACTTTTGGATGTTCCAAAGGGGCTTGCAACGCGTTTTCTGGGGCCCGGGTTTTTAGTTTTCTCGCATGCCGGGTAGTGATTTATTTAGCGTTGCTCGGAAACAGCGAACCCAGAGGGTCCAGTTGCATGTGGGGCTGCGTAACGTCTCCCCTGGGGAGTTCACTTGTACCCAAAGTCTTCCTTTGGGGGCACTTTTGGATGGGCGAATGGGGCTTGAAACGCATTTCCTGGGGCCTGATTTTTCATTCGTCTTCGATGCCGGCTAGGGCTATGTTTAGGGATGCTCGGAAACAGCGAACCCGTAGGGTCCAGTTGCATGTGGGGCTGCGTAAAGGCTCCCCTGGGGAGTTCACTTGTACCCAAAGCCTTCCTTTGGTGACAGTTTTGGATGGTCCAAAGGGGCTTGAAACGCGTTTCCTGGAGCCTGATTTTTCAGTCGTCTTCGATGCCGGCTAGGGCTATGTTTAGGGATGCTCGGAAACAGCGAACCCGGAGGGTCCAGTTGCATGTGGGGCTGCGTAAAGGCTCCCCTGGGGAGTTCTCTTGTACCCAAAGCCTTCCTTTGGTGACACTTTGGAATGGTCCAAAGGGGCTTGCAACGCGTTTTCTGGGGCCCGGGTTTTCAGTCTTCTCCCATGCCGGCTAGGGATATATTTAGGTTTGCTCGGAAAAATCGAACCCGAAGGGTCCAGTTGCATGTGGGGCTGCGTAAAGGCTCCCCTGGGGAGTTCACTTGTACCAAAAGCCTTCCTTTGGTGACACTTTTGGATGGTCCAAAGGGGCTTGTAACCTGTTTCATGGGGCCTGATTTTTCAGTCGTCTTCGATACCGGCTAGGGCTATGTTTAGGGATGCTCGGAAACAGCGAACCCGGAGGGTCCAGTTGCATGTGGGGCTGCGTAAAGGCTCCCCTGGGGAGTTCACTTGTACCCAAAGCCTTCCTTTGGGGGCACTTTTGGATGGTCCAAAGGGGCTCGCAACGCGTTTTCTGGGGCCGGGTTTTCAGTCCTCTCCCATGCCGGCTAGGGTTACGTTTAGGGATGCTCGGAAACAGCGAACCCGGAGGGTCCAGTTGCATGTGGGGCTGCGTAAAGGCTCCCCTGGGGAGTTCTCTTGTACCCAAAGCCTTCCTTTGGTGACACTTTGGAATGGTCCAAAGGGGCTTGCAACGCGTTTTCTGGAGCCCGGGTTTTCATTCATCTCCCATGCCGGCTAGGGATATATTTAGGTTTGCTCGGAAAAATCGAACCCGAAGGGTCCAGTTGCATGTGGGGCTGCGTAAAGGCTCCCCTGGGGAGTTCACTTGTACCAAAAGCCTTCCTTAGGTGACACTTTTGGATGGTCCAAAGTGGCTTGTAACGCATTTCCTGGGGCCTGATTTTTCATTCGTCATCGATGACTGCTGGGGCTATGTTTAGGGATGCTCGGAAACAGCAAACCCGGAGGGTCCAGTTGCATGTGGGGCTTCGTAAAGGCTCCCCTGGGGAGTTCACTTGTACCCAAAGCCTTCCTTTGGGGGCACTTTTGGATGGTCCAAAGGGGCTTGCAACGTGTTTCCTGGAGCCTGATTTTTCAGTCGTCTTCGATGCCGGCTAGGGTTATGTTTAGGGATGCTCGGAAACAGCGAACCCGGAGGGTCCAGTTGCATGTGGGGCTGCGTAAAGGCTCCCCTGGGGAGTTCACTTGTACCCAAAGCCTTCCTTTGGGGGCACTTTTGGATGGGTGAAAAGCGCTCGCAACGCATTTCCTGGGGCCTGATTTTTCAGTCGTCTTCGATGCCGGCTAGGGCTATGTTTAGGGATGCTCGGAAACAGCGAACCCGGAGGGTCCAGTTGCATGTGGGGCTGCGTAAAGGCTCCCCTGGGGAGTTCACTTGTACCCAAAGCCTTCCTTTGGTGACACTTTTGGATGGTCCAAAGGGGCTTCCAACGCGTTTTCTGGGGCCCTGGTTTTCAGTCTTCTCCCATGCCGGCTAGGGATATATTTAGGTTTGCTCGGAAAAATCGAACCCGGAGGGTCCAGTTGCATGTGGGGCTGCGTAAAGGCTCCCCTGGGGAGTTCACTTGTACCCAAAGCCTTCCTTTGGGGGCACTTTTGGATGGGCGAATTGGGCTCGCAACGCATTTCCTGGGGCCTGATTTTTCAGTCGTCTTCGATGCCGGCTAGGGCTATGTTTAGGGATGCTCGGAAACAGAGAACCCGGAGGGTCCAGTTGCATGTGGGGCTGCGTAAAGGCTCCCCTGGGGAGTTCACTTGTACCCAAAGCCTTCCTTTGGGGGCACTTTTGGATGTTCCAAAGGGGCTTGCAACGCGTTTTCTGTGGCCCGGGTTTTCAGTCTTCTCCCATGCCGGCTAGTGATTTATTTAGCGTTGCTCGGAAACAGCGAACCTGGAGGGTCCAGTTGCATGTGGGGCTGCGTAAAGGCTCCCCTGGGGAGTTCACTTGTATCCAAAGCCTTCCTTTGGTGACACTTTTGGATGTTCCAAAGGGGCTTGCAACGCGTTTTCTGGGGCCCGGGTTTTCAGTCTTCTCCCATGCAGGCTAGTGATATATTTAGCGTTGCTCGGAAACAGCGAACCCGGAGGGTCCAGTTGCATGTGGGGCTGCGTAAAGGCTCCCCTGGGGAGTTCACTTGTATCCAAAGCCTTCCTTTGGTGACAGTTTTGGATGGTCCAAAGGGGCTTGCAACGCGTTTTCTGGGGCCCGGGTTTTCAGTCTTCTCCCATGCCGGCTAGGGATATATTTAGGTTTGCTCGGAAAAATCGAACCCGAAGGGTCCAGTTGCATGTGGGGCTGCGTAAAGGCTCCCCTGGGGAGTTCTCTTGTACCCAAAGCCTTCCTTTGGGGGCACTTTTGGATGGTCCAAAGGGGCTTGCAACGCGTTTCCTGGAGCCTGATTTTTCAGTCGTCTTCGATGCCGGCTAGGGCTATGTTTAGGGATGCTCGGAAACAGCGAACCCGGAGGGTCCAGTTGCATGTGGGGCTGCGTAAAGGCTCCCCTGGGGAGTTCACTTGTACCCAAAGCCTTCCTTTGGGGGCACTATTGGATGGGTGAAAAGGGCTCGTAACGCATTTCCTGGGGCCTGATTTTTCAGTCGTCTTCGATGCCGGCTAGTGCTAGGTTTAGGGATGCTCGGAAACAGCGAACCCGGAGGGTCCAGTTGCATGTGGGGCTGCGTAAAGGCTCCCCTGGGGAGTTCACTTGTACCCAAAGCCATCCTTTGGTGACACTTTTGGATGTTCCAAAGGGGCTTGCAACGCGTTTTCTGGGGCCCGGGTTTTTAGTTTTCTCGCATGCCGGGTAGTGATTTATTTAGCGTTGCTCGGAAACAGCGAACCCAGAGGGTCCAGTTGCATGTGGGGCTGCGTAACGTCTCCCCTGGGGAGTTCACTTGTACCCAAAGTCTTCCTTTGGGGGCACTTTTGGATGGGCGAATGGGGCTTGAAACGCATTTCCTGGGGCCTGATTTTTCATTCGTCTTCGATGCCGGCTAGGGCTATGTTTAGGGATGCTCGGAAACAGCGAACCCGTAGGGTCCAGTTGCATGTGGGGCTGCGTAAAGGCTCCCCTGGGGAGTTCACTTGTACCCAAAGCCTTCCTTTGGTGACAGTTTTGGATGGTCCAAAGGGGCTTGCAACGCGTTTCCTGGAGCCTGATTTTTCAGTCGTCTTCGATGCCGGCTAGGGCTATGTTTAGGGATGCTCGGAAACAGCGAACCCGGAGGGTCCAGTTGCATGTGGGGCTGCGTAAAGGCTCCCCTGGGGAGTTCTCTTGTACCCAAAGCCTTCCTTTGGTGACACTTTGGAATGGTCCAAAGGGGCTTGCAACGCGTTTTCTGGGGCCCGGGTTTTCAGTCTTCTCCCATGCCGGCTAGGGATATATTTAGGTTTGCTCGGAAAAATCGAACCCGAAGGGTCCAGTTGCATGTGGGGCTGCGTAAAGGCTCCCCTGGGGAGTTCACTTGTACCAAAAGCCTTCCTTTGGTGACACTTTTGGATGGTCCAAAGGGGCTTGTAACCTGTTTCATGGGGCCTGATTTTTCAGTCGTCTTCGATGCCGGCTAGGGCTATGTTTAGGGATGCTCGGAAACAGCGAACCCGGATGGTCCAGTTGCATGTGGGGCTGCGTAAAGGCTCCCCTGGGGAGTTCTCTTGTACCCAAAGTCTTCCTTTCGGGGCACTTTTGGATGGGCGTATGGGGCTTGTTACACATTTCCTGGGGCCTGATTTTTCAGTCGTCTCCGATGACTGCTAGCGCTATGTTTAGGGATGCTCGGAAACAGCGAACCCGGAGGGTCCAGTTGCATGTGGGGCTGCGTAAAGGCTCCCCTGGGGAGTTCACTTGTACCCAAAGCCTTCCTTTGGGGGCACTTTTGGATGGGCGAAAAAGTCTTGCAACGCATTTCCTGGGGCCTGATTTTTCAGTCGTCTTCGATGCCGGCTAGGGCTATGTTTAGGGATGCTCGGAAACAGCGAACCCGGAGGGTCCAGTTGCATGTGGGGCTGCGTAAAGGCTCCCCTGGGGAGTTCACTTGTACCCAAAGCCTTCCTTTGCTGACACTTTTGGATGGTCCAAAGGGGCTTGCAACGCGTTTCCTGGGGCCTGATTTTTCACTCGTCTTCGATGCCGGCTAGGGCTATGTTTAGGGATGCTCGGAAACAGTGAACCCGGAGGGTCCAGTTGCATGTATGGCTGCGTAAAGGCCCCCCTGGGGAGTTCACTTGTACCCAAAGCCTTCCTTTGGTAACACTTTTGGATGTTCCAAAGGGGCTTGCAACGCGTTTTCTGGGGCCCGGGTTTTCAGTCATCTCCCATGCCGGCTAGGGATATATATAGGTTTGCTCGGAAAAATCGAACCAGGAGGGTCCAGTTGCATGTGGGGCTGCGTAAAGGCTCCCCTGGGGTGTTCACTTGTACCCAAAGCCTTCCTTTAGGGGCACTTTTGGATGGGCGAAAAGGGCTTGTATCGCATTTCCAGGGGCCTGATTTTTCAGTCGTCTTCGATGCCGGCTAGTTCTAGGTTTAGGGATGCTCGGAAACAGCCAACCCGGAGGGTCCAGTTGCATGTGGGGCTGCGTAAAGGCTCCCCTGGGGAGTTCACTTGTACCCAAAGCCTTCCTTTGGGGGCACTTTTGGATGGGCGAAAAAGTCTTGCAACGCATTTCCTGGGGCCTGATTTTTCATTCGTCTTCGATGCCGGCAAGGGCTATGTTTAGGGATGCTCGGAAACAGCGAACCCGGAGGGTCCAGTTGCATGTGGGGCTGCATAAAGGCTCCCCTGGGGAGTTCACTTGTACCCAAAGCCTTCCTTTGGGGGCACTTTTGGATGGGCGAAAAGGGCTCGCAACGCATTTCCTGGGGCCTGATTTTTCAGTCGTCTTCGATGCCGGCAAGGGCTATGTTTAGGGATGCTCGGAAACAGCGAACCCGGAGGGTCCAGTTGCATGTGGGGCTGCGTAAAGGCTCCCCTGGGGAGTTCACTTGTACCCAAAGCCTTCCTTTGGGGGCACTTTTGGATGGGTGAAAAGGGCTCGTAACGCATTTCCTGGGGCCTGATTTTTCAGTCGTCTTTGATGTCGGCTAGGGCTATATTTAGGGATGCTCGGAAACAGCGAACCCCGAGGGTCCAGTTGCATGTGGGGCTGCGTAAAGGCTCCCCTGGGGAGTTCACTTGTACCCAAAGCCTTCCTTTGGGGGCACTTTTGGATGGGCGAAAAGGGCTCGTAACGCATTTCCTGGGGCCTGATTTTTCAGTCGTCTCCGATGACGGCTAGGGCTTCGTTTAGGTTTTCTCAGGAACAGCGAACCCGGATGGTCCAGTTGCATGTGGGGCTGCGTAAAGGCTCCCCTGGGGAGTTCACTTGTACCCAAAGCCTTCCTTTGGGGGCACTTTTGGATGGGCGAAAAAGTCTTGCAACGCATTTCCTGGGGCCTGATTTTTCAGTCGTCTTCGATGACTGCTAGGGCTATGTTTAGGGATGCTCGGAAACAGCGAACCCGGAGGGTCCAGTTGCATGTGGGGCTGCGTAAAGGCTCCCCTGGGGAGTTCACTTGTACCCAAAGCCTTCCTTTGGGGGCACTTTTGGATGGGCGAAAAGGGCTCGTAACGCATTTCCTGGGGCCTGATTTTTCAGTCGTCTCCGATGACGGCTAGGGCTTCGTTTAGGTTTTCTCAGGAACAGCGAACCCGGAGGGTCCAGTTGCATGTGGGGCTGCGTAAAGGCTCCCCTGGGGAGTTCACTTGTACCCAAAGCCTTCCTTTGGGGGCACTTTTGGATGGGCGAAAAGGGGTCGCAACGCATTTCCTGGGGCCTGATTTTTCAGTCGTCTTCGATGTCGGCTAGGGCTATGTTTAGGGATGCTCGAAAACAGCGAACCCGGAGGGTCCAGTTGCATGTGGGGCTGCGTAAAGGCTCCCCTGGGGAGTTCACTTGTACCCAAAGCCTTCCTTTGGTGACACTTTTGGATGGTCCAAAGGGGCTTGAAACTCGTTTTCTGGGGACAGGGTTTTCAGTCTTCTCCCATGCCGGCTAGTGATATATTTAGCGTTGCTCGGAAACAGCGAACCCGGAGGGTCCAGTTGCATGTGGGGCTGCGTAAAGGCTCCCCTGGGGCGTTCTCTTGTACCCAATGTCTTCCTTTGGGGGCACTTTTGGATGGGCGAAAAGGGCTCGCAACGCATTTCCTGGGGCCTGATTTTTCAGTCGTCTTCGATGCCGGCAAGGGCTATGTTTAGGGATGCTCGGAAACATCGAACCCGGAGGGTCCAGTTGCCTGTGGGGCTGCGTAAAGGCTCCCCTGGGGAGTTCACTTGTACCCAAAGCCTTCCTTTGGGGGCACTTTTGGATGGTCCAAAGGGGCTTGCAACGCATTTCCTGGGGCATGATTTTTCATTCGTTTTCGATGCCGGCTAGGGCTATGTTTAGGGATGCTCGGAAACAGCGAACCCGGAGGGTCCAGTTGCATGTGGGGCTGCGTAAAGCCTCCCCTGGGGAGTTCACTTGTACCCAAAGCCTTCCTTTGGGGGCACTTTTGGATGGGTGAAAAGGGCTCGTAACGCATTTCCTGGGGCCTGATTTTTCAGTCGTCTTCGATGTCGGCTAGGGCTATGTTTAGGGATGCTCGGAAACAGCGAACCCGGATGGTCCAGTTGCATGTGGGGCTGCGTAAAGGCTCCCCTGGGGAGTTCTCTTGTACCCAAAGTCTTCCTTTCGGGGCACTTTTGGATGGGCGTATGGGGCTTGTTACACATTTCCTGGGGCCTGATTTTTCAGTCGTCTCCGATGACTGCTAGCGCTATGTTTAGGGATGCTCGGAAACAGCGAACCCGGAGGGTCCAGTTGCATGTGGGGCTGCGTAAAGGCTCCCCTGGGGAGTTCACTTGTACCCAAAGCCTTCCTTTGGGGGCACTTTTGGATGGGCGAAAAAGTCTTGCAACGCATTTCCTGGGGCCTGATTTTTCAGTCGTCTTCGATGCCGGCTAGGGCTATGTTTAGGGATGCTCGGAAACAGCGAACCCGGAGGGTCCAGTTGCATGTGGGGCTGCGTAAAGGCTCCCCTGGGGAGTTCACTTGTACCCAAAGCCTTCCTTTGCTGACACTTTTGGATGGTCCAAAGGGGCTTGCAACGCGTTTCCTGGGGCCTGATTTTTCACTCGTCTTCGATGCCGGCTAGGGCTATGTTTAGGGATGCTCGGAAACAGTGAACCCGGAGGGTCCAGTTGCATGTGGGGCTGCGTAAAGGCCCCCCTGGGGAGTTCACTTGTACCCAAAGCCTTCCTTTGGTAACACTTTTGGATGTTCCAAAGGGGCTTGCAACGCGTTTTCTGGGGCCCGGGTTTTCAGTCATCTCCCATGCCGGCTAGGGATATATATAGGTTTGCTCGGAAAAATCGAACCAGGAGGGTCCAGTTGCATGTGGGGCTGCGTAAAGGCTCCCCTGGGGTGTTCACTTGTACCCAAAGCCTTCCTTTAGGGGCACTTTTGGATGGGCGAAAAGGGCTTGTAACGCATTTCCAGGGGCCTGATTTTTCAGTCGTCTTCGATGCCGGCTAGTGCTAGGTTTAGGGATGCTCGGAAACAGCGAACCCGGAGGGTCCAGTTGCATGTGGGGCTGCGTAAAGGCTCCCCTGGGGAGTTCACTTGTACCCAAAGCCTTCCTTTGGGGGCACTTTTGGATGGGCGAAAAAGTCTTGCAACGCATTTCCTGGGGCCTGATTTTTCAGTCGTCTTCGATGCCGGCAAGGGCTATGTTTAGGGATGCTCGGAAACAGCGAACCCGGAGGGTCCAGTTGCATGTGGGGCTGCGTAAAGGCTCCCCTGGGGAGTTCACTTGTACCCAAAGCCTTCCTTTGGGGGCACTTTTGGATGGTCCAAAGGGGCTTGAAACGCATTTCCTGGGGCCTGATTTTTCATTCGTCTTCGATGCCGGCTAGGGCTATGTTTAGGGATGCTCGGAAACAGCGAACCCGGAGGGTCCAGTTGCATGTGGGGCTGCGTAAAGGCTCCCCTGGGGAGTTCACTTGTACCCAAAGCCTTCCTTTGGGGGCACTTTTGGATGTGTGAAAAGGGCTCGTAACGCATTTCCTGGGGCCTGATTTTTCAGTCGTCTTCGATGTCGGCTAGGGCTATGTTTAGGGATGCTCGGAAACAGCGAACCCGGAGGGTCCAGTTGCATGTGGGGCTGCGTAAAGGCTCCCCTGGGGAGTTCTCTTGTACCCAAAGTCTTCCTTTCGGGGCACTTTTCGATGGGCGTATGGGGTTTGTTACACATTTCCTGGGGCCTGATTTTTCAGTCGTCTCCGATGACTGCTAGGGCTATGTTTAGGGATGCTCGGAAACAGCGAACCCGGAGGGTCCAGTTGCATGTGGGGCTGCGTAAAGGCTCCCCTGGGGAGTTCACTTGTACCCAAAGCCTTCCTTTGGGGGCACTTTTGGATGGGCGAAAAAGTCTTGCAACGCATTTCCTGGGGCCTGATTTTTCAGTCGTCTTCGATGTCGGCTAGGGCTATGTTTAGGGATGCTCGGAAACAGCGAACCCGGAGGGTCCAGTTGCATGTGGGGCTGCGTAAAGGCTCCCCTGGGGAGTTCACTTGTACCCAAAGCCTTCCTTTGGTGACACTTTTGGATGTTCCAAAGGGGCTTGCAACGCGTTTCCTGGGGCCTGATTTTTCACTCGTCTTCGATGCCGGCTAGGGCTATGTTTAGGGATGCTCGGAAACAGTGAACCCGGAGGGTCCAGTTGCATGTGGGGCTGCGTAAAGGCTCCCCTGGGGAGTTCACTTGTACCCAAAACCTTCCTTTGGTGACACTTTTGGATGTTCCAAAGGGGCTTGCCACGCGTTTTCTGGGGCCCGGGTTTTCAGTCATCTCCCATTCCGGCCAGGGATATATATAGGTTTGCTCGGAAAAATCGAACCCGGAGGGTCCAGTTGCATGTGGGGCTGCGTAAAGGCTCCCCTGGGGAGTTCACTTGTACCCAAAGCCTTCCTTTGGGGGCACTATTGGATGGGCGAAAAGGGCTTGTAACGCATTTCCAGGGGCCTGATTTTTCAGTCGTCTTCGATGCCGGCTAGTGCTAGGTTTAGGGATGCTCGGAAACAGCGAACCCGGAGGGTCCAGTTGCATGTGGGGCTGCGTAAAGGCTCCCCTGGGGAGTTCACTTGTACCCAAAGCCTTCCTTTGGGGGCACTTTTGGATGGGCGAAAAAGTCTTGCAACGCATTTCCTGGGGCCTGATTTTTCAGTCGTCTTCGATGCCGGCAAGGGCTATGTTTAGGGATGCTCGGAAACAGCGAACCCGGAGGGTCCAGTTGCATGTGGGGCTGCGTAAAGGCTCCCCTGGGGAGTTCACTTGTACCCAAAGCCTTCCTTTGGGGGCACTTTTGGATGGGCGAAAAGGGCTCACAACGCATTTCCTGGGGCCTGATTTTTCAGTCGTCTTCGATGCCGGCTAGGGCTATGTTTAGGGATGCTCGGAAACAGCGAACCCGGAGGGTCCAGTTGCATGTGGGGCTGCGTAAAGGCTCCCCTGGGGAGTTCACTTGTACCCAAAGCCTTCCTTTAGGGGCACTTTTGGATGGGCGAAAAAGTCTTGCAACGCATTTCCTGGGGCCTGATTTTTCAGTCGTCTTCGATGCCGGCTAGGGCTATGTTTAGGGATGCTCGGAAACAGCGAACCCGGAGGGTCCAGTTGCATGTGGGGCTGCGTAAAGGCTCCCCTGGGGAGTTCACTTGTACCCAAAGCCTTCCTTTGGGGGCACTTTTGGATGGGCGAAAAGGGCTCGTAACGCATTTCCTGGGGCCTGATTTTTCAGTCGTCTCCGATGACGGCTAGGGCTTCGTTTAGGTTTTCTCAGGAACAGCGAACCCGGAGGGTCCAGTTGCATGTGGGGCTGCGTAAAGGCTCCCCTGGGGAGTTCACTTGTACCCAAAGCCTTCCTTTGGGGGCACTTTTGGATGGGCGAAAAAGTCTTGCAACGCATTTCCTGGGGCCTGATTTTTCAGTCGTCTTCGATGCCGGCTAGGGCTATGTTTAGGGATGCTCGGAAACAGCGAACCCGGAGGGTCCAGTTGCATGTGGGGCTGCGTAAAGGCTCCCCTGGGGAGTTCACTTGTACCCAAAGCCTTCCTTTGGGGGCACTTTTGGATGGTCCAAAGGGGCTTGAAACGCATTTCCTGGGGCATGATTTTTCATTCGTCTTCGATGCCGGCTAGGGCTATGTTTAGGGATGCTCGGAAACAGCGAACCCAGAGGGTCCAGTTGCATGTGGGGCTGCGTAAAGGCTCCCCTGGGGAGTTCACTTGTACCCAAAGCCTTCCTTTGGGGGCACTTTTGGATGGGTGAAAAGGGCTCGTAACGCATTTCCTGGGGCCTGATTTTTCAGTCGTCTTCGATGTCGGCTAGGGCTATGTTTAGGGATGCTCGGAAACAGCGAACCCGGATGGTCCAGTTGCATGTGGGGCTGCGTAAAGGCTCCCCTGGGGAGTTCTCTTGTACCCAAAGTCTTCCTTTCGGGGCACTTTTGCATGGGCGTATGGGGCTTGTTACACATTTCCTGGGGCCTGATTTTTCAGTCGTCTCCGATGACTGCTAGGGCTATGTTTAGGGATGCTCGGAAACAGCGAACCCGGAGGGTCCAGTTGCATGTGGGGCTGCGTAAAGGCTCCCCTGGGGAGTTCACTTGTACCCAAAGCCTTCCTTTGGGGGCACTTTTGGATGGGCGAAAAAGTCTTGCAACGCATTTCCTGGGGCCTGATTTTTCAGTCGTCTTCGATGCCGGCTAGTGCTAGGTTTAGGGATGCTCGGAAACAGCGAACCCGGAGGGTCCAGTTGCATGTGGGGCTGCGTAAAGGCTCCCCTGGGGAGTTCACTTGTACCCAAAGCCTTCCTTTGGGGGCACTTTTGGATGGTCCAAAGGGGCTTGCAACGCATTTCCTGGGGCCTGATTTTTCAGTCGTCTTCGATGCCGGCAAGGGCTATGTTTAGGGATGCTCGGAAACAGCGAACCCGGAGGGTCCAGTTGCATGTGGGGCTGCGTAAAGGCTCCCCTGGGGAGTTCACTTGTACCCAAAGCCTTCCTTTGGGGGCACTTTTGGATGGGCGAAACAGTCTTGCAACGCATTTCCTGGGGCCTGATTTTTCAGTCGTCTTCGATGCCGGCTAGGGCTATGTTTAGGGATGCTCGGAAACAGCGAACCCGGAGGGTCCAGTTGCATGTGGGGCTGCGTAAAGGCTCCCCTGGGGAGTTCACTTGTACCCAAAGCCTTCCTTTGGGGGCACTTTTGGATGGTCCAAAGGGGCTTGAAACGCATTTCCTGGGGCATGATTTTTCATTCGTCTTCGATGCCGGCTAGGGCTATGTTTAGGGATGCTCGGAAACAGCGAACCCAGAGGGTCCAGTTGCATGTGGGGCTGCGTAAAGGCTCCCCTGGGGAGTTCACTTGTACCCAAAGCCTTCCTTTGGGGGCACTTTTGGATGGGTGAAAAGGGCTCGTAACGCATTTCCTGGGGCCTGATTTTTCAGTCGTCTTCGATGTCGGCTAGGGCTATGTTTAGGGATGCTCGGAAACAGCGAACCCGGATGGTCCAGTTGCATGTGGGGCTGCGTAAAGGCTCCCCTGGGGAGTTCTCTTGTACCCAAAGTCTTCCTTTCGGGGCACTTTTGCATGGGCGTATGGGGCTTGTTACACATTTCCTGGGGCCTGATTTTTCAGTCGTCTCCGATGACGGCTAGGGCTATGTTTAGGGATGCTCGGAAACAGCGAACCCGGAGGGTCCAGTTGCATGTGGGGCTGCGTAAAGGCTCCCCTGGGGAGTTCACTTGTACCCAAAGCCTTCCTTTGGGGGCACTTTTGGATGGGCGAAAAAGTCTTGCAACGCATTTCCTGGGGCCTGATTTTTCAGTCGTCTTCGATGCCGGCTAGTGCTAGGTTTAGGGATGCTCGGAAACAGCGAACCCGGAGGGTCCAGTTGCATGTGGGGCTGCGTAAAGGCTCCCCTGGGGAGTTCACTTGTACCCAAAGCCTTCCTTTGGGGGCACTTTTGGATGGTCCAAAGGGGCTTGCAACGCATTTCCTGGGGCCTGATTTTTCAGTCGTCTTCGATGCCGGCAAGGGCTATGTTTAGGGATGCTCGGAAACAGCGAACCCGGAGGGTCCAGTTGCATGTGGGGCTGCGTAAAGGCTCCCCTAGGGAGTTCACTTGTACCCAAAGCCTTCCTTTGGGGGCACTTTTGGATGGGCGAAAAGGGCTCGTAACGCATTTCCTGGGGCCTGATTTTTCAGTCGTCTCCGATGACGGCTAGGGCTTCGTTTAGGTTTTCTCAGGAACAGCGAACCCGGAGGGTGCAGTTGCATGTGGGGCTGCGTAAAGGCTCCCCTGGGGAGTTCACTTGTACCCAAAGCCTTCCTTTGGGGGCACTTTTGGATGGGTGAAAAGGGGTCGCAACGCATTTCCTGGGGCCTGATTTTTCAGTCGTCTTCGATGTCGGCTAGGGCTATGTTTAGGGATGCTCGGAAACAGCGAACCCGGAGGGTCCAGTTGCATGTGGGGCTGCGTAAAGGCTCCCCTGGGGAGTTCACTTGTACCCAAAGCCTTCCTTTGGTGACACTTTTGGATGGTCCAAAGGGGCTTGAAACTCGTTTTCTGGGGCCCGGGTTTTCAGTCTTCTCCCATGCCGGCTAGTGATATATTTAGCGTTGCTCGGAAACAGCGAACCCGGAGGGTCCAGTTGCATGTGGGGCTGCGTAAAGGCTCCCCTGGGGAGTTCTCTTGTACCCAATGTCTTCCTTTGGGGGCACTTTTGGATGGGCGAAAAGGGCTCGCAACGCATTTCCTGGGGCCTGATTTTTCAGTCGTCTTCGATGCCGGCTAGGGCTATGTTTAGGGATGCTCGGAAACAGCGAACCCGGAGGGTCCAGTTGCATGTGGGGCTGCGTAAAGGCTCCCCTGGGGAGTTCACTTGTACCCAAAGCCTTCCTTTGGGGGCACTTTTGGATGGTCCAAAGGGGCTTGAAACGCATTTCCTGGGGCATGATTTTTCATTCGTCTTCGATGACGGCTAGGGCTATGTTTAGGGATGCTCGGAAACAGCGAACCCAGAGGGTCCAGTTGCATGTGGGGCTGCGTAAAGGCTCCCCTGGGGAGTTCACTTGTACCCAAAGCCTTCCTTTGGGGGCACTTTTGGATGGGTGAAAAGGGCTCGTAACGCATTTCCTGGGGCCTGATTTTTCAGTCGTCTTCGATGTCGGCTAGGGCTATGTTTAGGGATGCTCGGAAACAGCGAACCCGGATGGTCCAGTTGCATGTGGGGCTGCGTAAAGGCTCCCCTGGGGAGTTCTCTTGTACCCAAAGTCTTCCTTTCGGGGCACTTTTGCATGGGCGTATGGGGCTTGTTACACATTTCCTGGGGCCTGATTTTTCAGTCGTCTCCGATGACGGCTAGGGCTATGTTTAGGGATGCTCGGAAACAGCGAACCCGGAGGGTCCAGTTGCATGTGGGGCTGCGTAAAGGCTCCCCTGGGGAGTTCACTTGTACCCAAAGCCTTCCTTTGGGGGCACTTTTGGATGGGCGAAAAAGTCTTGCAACGCATTTCCTGGGGCCTGATTTTTCAGTCGTCTTCGATGCCGGCTAGTGCTAGGTTTAGGGATGCTCGGAAACAGCGAACCCGGAGGGTCCAGTTGCATGTGGGGCTGCGTAAAGGCTCCCCTGGGGAGTTCACTTGTACCCAAAGCCTTCCTTTGGGGGCACTTTTGGATGGTCCAAAGGGGCTTGCAACGCATTTCCTGGGGCCTGATTTTTCAGTCGTCTTCGATGCCGGCAAGGGCTATGTTTAGGGATGCTCGGAAACAGCGAACCCGGAGGGTCCAGTTGCATGTGGGGCTGCGTAAAGGCTCCCCTAGGGAGTTCACTTGTACCCAAAGCCTTCCTTTGGGGGCACTTTTGGATGGGCGAAAAGGGCTCGTAACGCATTTCCTGGGGCCTGATTTTTCAGTCGTCTCCGATGACGGCTAGGGCTTCGTTTAGGTTTTCTCAGGAACAGCGAACCCGGAGGGTGCAGTTGCATGTGGGGCTGCGTAAAGGCTCCCCTGGGGAGTTCACTTGTACCCAAAGCCTTCCTTTGGGGGCACTTTTGGATGGGTGAAAAGGGGTCGCAACGCATTTCCTGGGGCCTGATTTTTCAGTCGTCTTCGATGTCGGCTAGGGCTATGTTTAGGGATGCTCGGAAACAGCGAACCCGGAGGGTCCAGTTGCATGTGGGGCTGCGTAAAGGCTCCCCTGGGGAGTTCACTTGTACCCAAAGCCTTCCTTTGGTGACACTTTTGGATGGTCCAAAGGGGCTTGAAACTCGTTTTCTGGGGCCCGGGTTTTCAGTCTTCTCCCATGCCGGCTAGTGATATATTTAGCGTTGCTCGGAAACAGCGAACCCGGAGGGTCCAGTTGCATGTGGGGCTGCGTAAAGGCTCCCCTGGGGAGTTCTCTTGTACCCAATGTCTTCCTTTGGGGGCACTTTTGGATGGGCGAAAAGGGCTCGCAACGCATTTCCTGGGGCCTGATTTTTCAGTCGTCTTCGATGCCGGCTAGGGCTATGTTTAGGGATGCTCGGAAACAGCGAACCCGGAGGGTCCAGTTGCATGTGGGGCTGCGTAAAGGCTCCCCTGGGGAGTTCACTTGTACCCAAAGCCTTCCTTTGGGGGCACTTTTGGATGGTCCAAAGGGGCTTGAAACGCATTTCCTGGGGCATGATTTTTCATTCGTCTTCGATGACGGCTAGGGCTATGTTTAGGGATGCTCGGAAACAGCGAACCCAGAGGGTCCAGTTGCATGTGGGGCTGCGTAAAGGCTCCCCTGGGGAGTTCACTTGTACCCAAAGCCTTCCTTTGCTGACACTTTTGGATGGGCGAAAAAGTCTTGCAACGGATTTCCTGGGGCCTGATTTTTCAGTCGTCTTCGATGCCGGCTAGGGCTATGTTTAGGGATGCTCGGAAACAGTGAACCCGGAGGGTCCAGTTGCATGTGGGGCTGCGTAAAGGCTCCCCTGGGGAGTTCACTTGTACCCAAAGCCTTCCTTTGGGGGCACTTTTGGATGGGCGAAAAGGGCTCATAACGCATTTCCTGGGGCCTGATTTTTCAGTCGTCTCCGATGACGGCTAGGGCTTCGTTTAGGTTTTCTCAGGAACAGCGAACCCGGAGGGTCCAGTTGCATGTGGGGCTGCGTAAAGGCTCCACTGGGGAGTTCACTTGTACCCAAAGCCTTCCTTTGGGGGCACTTTTGGATGGGCGAAAAGGGCTCGCAACGCATTTCCTGGGGCCTGATTTTTCAGTCGTCTTCGATGCTGGCTAGGGCTATGTTTAGGGATGCTCGGAAACAGCGAACCCGGAGGGTCCAGTTGCATGTGGGGCTGCGTAAAGGCTCCCCTGGGGAGTTCACTTGTACCCAAAGCCTTCCTTTGGGGGCACTTTTGGATGGGCGAAAAAGTCTTGCAACGGATTTCCTGGGGCCTGATTTTTCAGTCGTCTTCGATGCCGGCTAGGGCTATGTTTAGGGATGCTCGGAAACAGTGAACCCGGAGGGTCCAGTTGCATGTGGGGCTGCGTAAAGGCTCCCCTGGGGAGTTCACTTGTACCCAAAGCCTTCCTTTGGGGGCACTTTTGGATGGGCGAAAAGGGCTCGTAACGCATTTCCTGGGGCCTGATTTTTCAGTCGTCTCCGATGACGGCTAGGGATTCGTTTAGGTTTTCTCAGGAACAGCGAACCCGGAGGGTCCAGTTGCATGTGGGGCTGCGTAAAGGCTCCACTGGGGAGTTCACTTGTACCCAAAGCCTTCCTTTGGGGGCACTTTTGGATGGGCGAAAAGGGCTCGCAACGCATTTCCTGGGGCCTGATTTTTCAGTCGTCTTCGATGCTGGCTAGGGCTATGTTTAGGGATGCTCGGAAACAGCGAACCCGGAGGGTCCAGTTGCATGTGGGGCTGCGTAAAGGCTCCCCTGGGGAGTTCACTTGTACCCAAAGCCTTCCTTTGGTGACACTTTTGGATGGTCCAAAGGGGCTTGAAACTCGTTTTCTGGGGCCCGGGTTTTCAGTCTTCTCCAATTCCGGCTAGTGATATATTTAGCGTTGCTCGGAAACAGCGAACCCGGAGGGTCCAGTTGCATGTGGGGCTGCGTAAAGGCTCCCCTGGGGAGTTCTCTTGTACCCAATGTCTTCCTTTGGGGGCACTTTTGGATGGGCGAAAAGGGCTCGCAACGCATTTCCTGGGGCCTGATTTTTCAGTCGTCTTCGATGCCGGCTAGGGCTATGTTTAGGGATGCTCGGAAACAGCGAACCCGGAGGGTCCAGTTGCATGTGGGGCTGCGTAAAGGCTCCCCTGGGGAGTTCACTTGTACCCAAAGCCTTCCTTTGGGGGCACTTTTGGATGGTCCAAAGGGGCTTGCAACGCATTTCCTGGGGCCTGATTTTTCATTCGTCTTCGATGCCGGCTAGGGCTATGTTTAGGGATGCTCGGAAACAGCGAACCCGGAGGGTCCAGTTGCATGTGGGGCTGTGTAAAGGCTCCACTGGGGAGTTCACTTGTACCCAAAGCCTTCCTTTGGGGGCACTTTTGGATGGGTGAAAAGGGCTTGCAACGCAATTCCTGGGGCTGGATTTTTCAGTCGTCTTCGATGCCGGCTAGGTTTATGTTTAAGGATGCTCGGAAACAGCGAACCCGGAGGGTCCAGTTGCATGTGGGGCTGCGTAAAGGCTCCCCTGGGGAGTTCTCTTGTACCCAAAGTCTTCCTTTCGGGGCACTTTTGCATGGGAGAATGGGGCTTGTAACGCATTTCCTGGGGCCTGATTTTTCAGTCGTCTCCGATGACTGCTAGGGCTATGTTTAGGGATGCTCGGAAACAGCGAACCTGGAGGGTCCAGTTGCATGTGGGGCTGCGTAAAGGCTCCCCTGGGAAGTTCTCTTGTACCCAAAGCCTTCCTTTGGTGACGCTTTGGAATGGTCCAAAGGGGCTTGGAAAGCGTTTTCTGGGGCCCGGGTTTTCAGTCTTCTCCCATGCCGGCTAGGGATATATTTAGGTTTCCTCGGAAAAATCGAACCCGAAGGGTCCAGTTGCATGTGGGGCTGCGTAAAGGCTCCCCTGGGGAGTTCTCTTGTATCCAAAGCCTTCCTTTGGGGGCACTTTTGGATGGGCGAAAAGGGCTCGCAACGCGTTTCCTGGGGCCTGATTTTTCATTCGTCTTCGATGCCGGCTAGGGCTATGTTTAGGGATGCTCGGAAACAGCGAACCCGGAGGGTCCAGTTGCATGTGGGGCTGCGTAAAGGCTCCCCTGGGGAGTTCACTTGTACCCAAAGCCTTCCTTTGGTGACACTTTTGGATGGTCCAAAGGGGCTTGCAACGCGTTTCCTGGGGCCGGATTTTTCAGTCGTCTTCGATGCCGGCTAGGGCTATGTTTAGGGATGCTCGGAAACAGCGAACCCGGAGGGTCCAGTTGCATGTGGGGCTGCGTAAAGGCTCCCCTGGGGAGTTCACTTGTACCCAAAGCCTTCCTTTGGTGACACTTTTGGATGGTCCAAAGGGGCTTGAAACTCGTTTTCTGGGGCCCGGGTTTTCAGTCTTCTCCCATTCCGGCTAGTGATATATTTAGCGTTGCTCGGAAACAGCGAACCCGGAGGGTCCAGTTGCATGTGGGGCTGCATAAAGGCTCCCCTGGGGAGTTCTCTTGTACCCAATGTCTTCCTTTGGGGGCACTTTTGGATGGGCTAAAAGGGCTCGCAACGCATTTCCTGGGGCCAGATTTTTCAGTCGTCTTCGATGCCGGCTAGGGCTATGTTTAGGGATGCTCGGAAACAGCGAACCCGGAGGGTCCAGTTGCATGTGGGGCTGCGTAAAGGCTCCCCTGGGGAGTTCACTTGTACCCAAAGCCTTCCTTTGGTGACACTTTTGGATGGTCCAAAGGGGCTTGCAACACGTTTCCTGGGGCCGGATTTTTCAGTCGTCTTCAATGCCGGCTAGGGCTATGTTTAGGGATGCTCGGAAACAGCGAACCCGGAGGGTCCAGTTGCATGTGGGGCTGCGTAAAGGCTCCCCTGGGGAGTTCACTTGTACCCAAAGCCTTCCTTTGGTGACACTTTTGGATGTTCCAAAGGGGCTTGAAACGCGTTTCCTGGGGCCTGATTTTTCACTCGTCTTCGATGCCGGCTAGGGATTTGTTTAGGGATGCTCGGAAAAATCGAACCCGGAGGGTCCAGTTGCATGTGTGGCTGCGTAAAGGCTCCCCTGGGGAGTTCACTTGTACCCAAAGCCTTCCTTTGGTGACACTTTTGGATGTTCCAAAGGGGCTTGCAACGCGTTTCCTGGGGCCCGGGTTTTCAGTCTTCTCCCATGCCGGCTAGGGATATATATAGGTTTGCTCGGAAAAATCGAACCCGGAGGGTCCAGTTGCATGTGGGGCTGCGTAAAGGCTCCCCTGGGGAGTTCACTTGTACCCAAAGCCTTCCTTTGGGGGCACTTTTGGATGGGCGAAAAGGGCTTGTAACGCATTTCCTGGGGCCTGATTTTTCAGTCGTCTTCGATGCCGGCTAGGGCTAGGTTTAGGGATGCTCGGAAACAGCGAACCCGGAGGGTCCAGTTGCATGTGGGGCTGCGTAAAGGCTCCCCTGGGGAGTTCACTTGTACCCAAAGCCTTCCTTTGGGGGCACTTTTGGATGGGCGAAAAGGGCTCGGAACGCATTTCCTGGGGCCTGATTTTTCAGTCGTCTTCGATGCCGGCAAGTGCTATGTTTAGGGATGCTCGGAAACAGCGAACCCGGAGGGTCCAGTTGCATGTGGGGCTGCGTAAAGGCTCCCCTGGGGAGTTCACTTGTACCCAAAGCCTTCCTTTGGGGCCCTTTTGGATGGTCCAAAGGGGCTCGCAACTCATTTCCTGGGGCTGGATTTTTCACTCGTCTCCGATGACGGCTAGGTCTATGTTTAGGTCTGCTCAGGAACAGCGAACCCTGAGGGTCCAGATGCATGTGGGGCTGCGTAAAGGCTCCCCTGGGGAGTTCTCTTGTACCCAAAGTCTTCCTTTGGGGGCACTTTTGGATGGGCAAAAAGGGCTCGTAACGCATTTCCTGAGGCCTGATTTTTCAGTCATCTTCGATGCCGGCAAGGGCTATGTTTAGAGACGCTCGGACACAGCGAACCCGGAGGGTCCAGTTGCATGTGGGGCTGCGTAAAGGATCCCCTGGGGAGTTCACTTGTATCCAAAGCCTTCCTTTGCTGACACTTTTGGATGGTTCAAAGGGGCTTGCAACGCATTTCGTGGGGCCTGATTTTTCAGTCGTCTTCGATGCCGGCTAGGGCTATGTTTAGGGATGCTCGAAAACAGCGAACCCGGAGGGTCCAGTTGCATGTGGGGCTGCGTAAAGGCTCCCCTGGGAACTTCACATGTACCCAAGGCCTTCCTTTGGTGACACTTTTGGATGGTCCAAAGGGGCTCACAACTCATTTCCTGGGGCCGGATTCTTCACTCGTCTACGATGATTGTTAGGGCTACGTTTAGGGTTCCTCATGAACAGCGAACCCCGAGGGTCCAGTTGCATGTGGGGCTGCGTAAAGGCTCCCCTGGGGAGTTCACTTGTACCCAAAGCCTTCCTTTCGTGACACTTTTGGATGGTCCAAAGGGGCTTGCAACGCGTTTTCTGGGACCCGGTTTTCAGTCTTCTCCCATGCCGGCTAGTGATATATTTAGGGTTGCTCGGAAAAATCGAACCCGGAGGGTCCAGTTGCATGTGGGGCTGCGTAAAGGCTCCCCTGGGGAGTTCACTTGTACCCAAAGCCTTCCTTTGGGGGCACTTTTGGATGGGTGAAAAGGGCTCGTAACGCATTTCCTGGGGCCTGATTTTTCAGTCGTCTTCGAGGCCGACTAGGGCTATATTTAGGGATGCTCGGAAACAGCGAACCCGGAGGGTCCAGTTGCATGTGGGGCTGCGTAAAGGCTCCCCTGGGGAGTTCACTTGTACCCAAAGCCTTCCTTTGGTGACACTTTGGGATGGTCCAAAGGGGCTTGCAACGCGTTTCCTGGGGCCTGATTTTTCTGTCGTCTTCGATGCCGGCTAGGGCTATGTTTAGGGATGCTCGGAAACAGCGAACCCGGAGGGTCCAGTTGCATGTGGGGCTGCGTAAAGGCTCCCCTGGGAACTTCAGATGTACCCAAGGCCTTCCTTTGGTGACACTTTTGGATAGTCCAAAGGGGCTCACAACTCATATCCTGGGGACGGATTTTATACTTGTCTACGATGATTGCTAGGGCTACGTTTAGGGTTGCTCATGAACAGCGAACCCGGAGGGTCCAGTTGCATGTGGGGCTGCGTAAAGGCTCCCCTGGGGAGTTCACTTGTACCCAAAGCCTTCCTTTGGTGACACTTTGGGATGGTCCAAAGGGGCTTGCAACGCGTTTTCTGGGGCCCGTGTTTAGAGACTTCTCACATGCCGTCTAGGGATATATTTAGGGGTGCTCAGAAGCAGCGAACCGGAGGGTCCAGTTGCATGTAGGGCTGCGTAAAGGCTCCCCTGGGAACTTCAGATGTATCCAAAGCTTTCCTTTGGGGGCAGTTTTGGATGGTCCAAAGGGGCTCGCAACGCATTTCCTGGGCCTGATTTTTCACTCGTCTCCGATGACGGCTAGGGCTACGTTTAGGTTTGCTCATGAACAGCGAACCCGGAGGGTCCAGTTGCATGTGGGGCTGCGTAAAGGCACCAATGGTGAGTTCTCTTGTACCCAAAGCCTTCCTTTGGGGGCACTTTTGGATGGGCGAAAAGGGACTCGCAACGCGATTTCTGGGGCCCGGTTTTTCAGTCGTCTTCGATGCCGGCTTGGGCTATGTTTAGGGATGCTCTGAAACAGCGAACCCGGAGGGTCCAGTTGCATATGGGCTGCGTAAAGGATCCCCTGGGAACTTCAGATGTACCCAAAGCCTTCCTTTGGGGGCAGCTTTGGATGGTCCAAAGGGGCTCGCAACTCATTTCCTGGGGCCGGATTTTATACTTGTCTACGATGATTGCTAGGGCTACGTTTAGGGTTGCTCATGAACAGCGAACCCGGAGGGTCCAGTTGCATGTGGGGCTGCGTAAAGGCTCCCCTGGGGAGTTTTCTTGTACCCAAAGTCTTCGTTTGGGGGCACTTTTGGATGGTCCAAAGGGGCTCGCAACTCATTTCCTGGGGCCGGATTTTTCACTCGTCTACGATGATTGCTAGTGCTACGTTTATGGTTGCTCATGAACAGCGAACTCGGAGGGTCCAGTTGCATGTGGGGCTGCGTAAAGGCTCCCCTGGGGAGTTCACTTGTACCCAAAGCCTTCCTTTGGTGACACTTTGGGATGGTCCAAAGTGGCTTGCAACGCGTTTTCTGGGGCCCGTGTTTACAGTCTTCTCCCATGCCGGCTAGGGATATATTTAGGGTTGCTCAGAAACAGTGAACCCGGAGGGTCCAGTTGCATGTGGGGCTGTGTAAAGGCTCCCCTGGGGAGTTCACTTGTACCCAAAGCCTTCCTTTGGTGTCACTTTTGGATGGGCGAAAAGGGCTCGCAACGCATTTCCTGGGGCCTGATTTTTCAGTCGTCTTCGATGCCGGCTAGGGCTATGTTTAGGGATGCTCGGAAACAGCGAACCCGGAGGGTCCAGTTGCATATGGGGCTGCGTAAAGGCTCCCCTGGGGAGTTCTCTTGTACCCAAAGCCTTCCTTTGGGGGCACTTTTGGATGGTCCAAAGCGACTCGCAACGCGTTTTCTGGGGCCCGGTTTTTCAGTCGTCTTCGATGCCGGCTAGGTCTATGTTTAGGGATGCTCGGAAACAGCGAACCCGGAGGGTCCAGTTGCATGTGTGGCTGCGTAAAGGCTCCCCTGGGGAGTTCACTTGTACCCAAAGCCTTCCTTTGGTGACACTTTGGGATGGTCCAAAGGGGGTTGCAACGCGTTTTCTGGGGCCCGTGTTTTCAGTCTTCTCCCATGCCGGCTATGTGTATAAATAGGGTTGATCGGAAAAATCGAACCCGGAGGGTCCAGTTGCATGTGGGGCTGCGTAAAGGCTCCCCTGGGGAGTTCTCTTGTACCCAAAGCCTTCCTTTGGGGGCAGTTTTGGATGGGCGAAAACGGCTCGCAACGCATTTCCTGGGGCCAGAATTTTAGTCGTCTTCGATGCCGGCTAGGGCTATGTTTAGGGATGCTCGGAAACAGCGTACCCGGAGGGTCCAGTTGCATGTGGGGCTGCGTAAAGGCTCCCCTGGGGAGTTCTCTTGTACCCAAAGCCTTCCTTTTGGGGCACTTTTGGATGGGCGAAAAGGGCTCGCAAAGCATTTCCTGGGGCCTGATTTTTCAGTCGTCTTCGATGCCGGCTTGGGCTATGTTTAGGGGTGCTAGGAAACAGCGAACCCGGAGGGTGCAGTTGCATGTGGGGCTGCGTAAAGGCTCCCCTGGGGAGTTCACTTGTACCCAAAGCCTTCCTTTGGGGGCACTTTTGGATGGTCCAAAGGGGCTTGCAACGCGTTTTCTGGGACCCGGGTTTTCAGTCTTCTCCCATGCCGGCTAGTGATATATTTAGCGTTGCTCGGAAACAGCGAACCCGGAGGGTCCAGTTGCATGTGGGGCTGCGTAAAGGCTCCCCTGGGAACTTCAGATGTACCCAAGGCCTTCCTTTGGTGACACTTTTGGATGGTCCAAAGGGGCTCACAACTCATATCCTGGGGCCGGATTTTTCACTCGTCTATGATGACTGCTAGGGCTACTTTTAGGGTTGCTCGGAAACAGCGAACCCGGAGGGTCCAGTTGCATGTGGGGCTGCGTAAAGGCTCCCCTGGGGAGTTCTCTTGTACCCAAAGCCTTCCGTTGGGGGCACTTTTGGATGGGCGAAAAGGGCTCGCAACGCATTTCCTGGGGCCTGATTTTTCAGTCGTCTTCGATGCCGGCTAGGGCTATGTTTAGGGATGCTCGGAAACAGCGAACCCGGAGGGTCCAGTTGCATGTGGGGCTGCGTAAAGGCTCCCCTGGGGAGTTCTCTTGTACCCAAAGCCTTTCTTTGGGGGCACTTTTGGATGGTCCAAAGGGGCTTGCAACGGTTTTTCTGGGGCCCGGGTTTTCAGTCTTCTCCCATGCCGGCTAGGGATATATTTAGGGATGCTCGGAAAAATCAAACCCGAAGGGTCCAGTTGCATGTGGGGCTGCGTAAAGGCTCCCCTGGGGAGTTCACTTGTATCCAAAGCCTGCATTTGGAGGCACTTTTGGATGGGCGAAAAAGGGCTCGCAACGCATTTCCTGGGGCCTGATTTTTCACTCATCTCCGATGACGGCTAGGGCTACGTTTAGGTTTGCTAAGGAACAGAGAACCCGGAGGGTCCAGTTCCATGTGGGGCTGCGTAAAGGCTCCCCTGGGGAGTTCTCTTGTACCCAAAGTCTTCCTTTGGGGGCACTTCTGGATGGGCGAAAAGGGCTTGCAACGCATTTCCTGGGGCCTGATTTTTCAGTCGTCTTCGATGCCGGCAAGGGATACGTTTAGGGATGCTCGGAACAGCGAACCCGGAGGGTCCAGTTGCATGTGGGGCTGCGTAAAGGCTCCCCTGGGGAGTTCACTTGTACCCAAAGCCTTCCTTTGGTGACACTTTGGGATGGTCCAAAGGGGATTGCAACGCGTTTCCTGGGGCCTGATTTTTCAGTTGTCTTCGATGCCGGCTAGGGCTATGTTTAGGGATGCTCGAAAACAGCGAACCCGGAGGGTCCAGTTGCATGTGGGGCTGCGTAAAGGCTCCCCTGGGAACTTCAGATGTACCCAAGGCCTTCCTTTGGTGACACATTTGGATGGTCCAAAGGGGCTCGGAACGTATTTCCTGGGGCCTGATTTTTCAGTCGTCTCCGATGATGGTTAGGGCTACGTTTAGTTTTACTCAGGAACAGCGAACCCGGAGGGTCCAGTTGCATGTGGGGCTGCGTAAAGTCTCCGCGGGGAGTTCACTTGTATCCAAAGCCTTCCTTTGGGGGAACTTTTGGATGGTCCAAATGGGCTCGGAAGGCATTTCCTGGGGCCTGATTTTTCAGTCGTCTTCGATGCCGGCTAGGGCTATGTTTAGGGATGCTCGGAAACAGCGAACCCGGAGGGTCCAGTTGCATGTGGGGCTGCGTAAAGGCTCCCCTGGGGAGTTCTCTTGTACCCAAAGCCTTCCTTTGGTGACACTTTTGGATGGGCGAAAAGGGGCTTGCAACGCGTTTCCTGGGGCCTGATTTTTCAGTCTTCTTCGATGCCGGATAGGGCTATGTTTAGGGATGCTCGAAAACAGCGAACCCGGAGGGTCCAGTTGCATGTGGGGCTGCGTAAAGGCTCCCCTGAGGAGTTCTCTTGTACCCAAAGCCTTCCTTTGGGGGCACTTTTGGATGGTCCAAAGGGGCTCGTAACGCATTTCCTGGGGCCTGATTTTTCAGTCGTCTTCGATGACGGCTAGGGATATGTTTAGGGATGCTCGGAAACAGCGAACCCGGAGGGTCCAGTTGCATGTGGGTCTGCGTAAAGGCTCCCCTGGGGAGTTCAACTGTACCCAAAGCCTTCCTTTGGGGGCACATTTGGATGGGCGAAAAAGGCTTGCAACGCATTTCCTGGGGCCTGTTTTTTCAGTCGTCTTCGATGACTGCTAGGGATATGTTTAGGGATGCTCGAAAACAGCGAACCCGGAGGGTCCAGTTGCATGTGGGGCTGCGTAAAGGCTCCCCTGGGGAGTTCACTTGTACCCAAAGCCTTCCTTTGCTGACACTTTAGGATGGTCCAAAGGGGCTTGCAACGCTTTTTTTGGGGCCCGGGTTTTCAGTCTTCTCCCATGCCGGCTAGGGATATATTTAGGGATGCTCGGAAAAATCGAACCCGGAGGGTCCAGTTGCATGTGGGGCTGCGTAAAGGCTCCCCTGGGGAGTTCTCTTGTATCCAAAGCCTTCCTTTGGGGGCACTTTTGGATGGGTGAAAAGGGCTCGTAACGCATTTCCTGGGGCCTGATTTTTCAGTCGTCATCGATGCCGGTAGGGCTATGTTTAGGGATGCTTGGAAACAGCGAACCCGGAGGGTGCAGTTGCATGTGGGGCTGCGTAAAGGCTCCCCTGGGGAGATCACTTGTACCCAAAGCCTTCATTTGGAGGCACTTTTGGATGGGTGAAAAAGGGCTCGCAACGCATTTCCTGGGGCCTGATTTTTCACTCATCTCCGATGACGGCTAGGGCTACGTTTAGGTTTGCTAAGGAACAGCGAACCCGGAAGGTCCAGTTGCATGTGGGGCTGCGTAAAGGCTCCCCTGAGGAGTTCTCTTGTACCCAAAGCCTTCCTTTGGGGGCACTTTTGGATGGTCCAAAGGGGCTCGTAACGCATTTCCTGGGGCCTGATTTTTCAGTTGTCTTCGATGACGGCTAGGGATATGTTTAGGGATGCTCGGAAACAGCGAACCCGGAGGGTCCAGTTGCATGTGGGGCTGCGTAAAGGCTCCCCTGGGGAGTTCACCTGTACCAAAAGCCTTTCTTTGGTGACACTTTTGGATGGGCGAAAAAGTCTTGCAACGCATTTCCTGGGGCCTGATTTTTCAGTCGTCTTCGATGCCGGCTTGGGCTATGTTTAGGGGTGCTAGGAAACAGCGAACCCGGAGGGTCCAGTTCCATGTGGGGCTGCGTAAAGACTCCCCTGGGGAGTTTTCTTGTACCCAAAGTCTTCGTTTGGGGGCACTTTTGGATGGTCCAAAGGGGCTCGCAACTCATTTCGTGGTGCCGGATTTTTCACTCGTCTACGATGATTGCTAGGGCTACGTTTAGGGTTGCTCATGAACAGCGAACCCGGAGGGTCCAGTTGCATGTGGGGCTGCGTAAAGGCTCCCCTGGGGAGTTCACTTGTACCCAAAGCCTTCCTTTGGGGCCCTTTTGGATGGTCCAAAGGGGCTCGCAACTCATTTCCTGGGGCTGGATTTTTCACTCGTCTCCGATGACGGCTAGGTCTATGTTTAGGTCTGCTCAGGAACAGCGAACCCTGAGGGTCCAGATGCATGTGGGGCTGCGTAAAGGCTCCCCTGGGGAGTTCTCTTGTACCCAAAGCCTTCCTTTGGTGACACTTTTGGATGGGCGAAAAGGGGCTTGCAATGCGTTTCCTGGGGCCTGATTTTTCAGTCTTCTTCGATGCCGGATAGGGCTATGTTTAGGGATGCTCGAAAACAGCGAACCCGGAGGGTCCAGTTGCATGTGGGGCTGCGTAAAGGCTCCCCTGAGGAGTTCTCTTGTACCCAAAGCCTTCCTTTGGGGGCACTTTTGGATGGTCCAAAGGGGCTCGTAACGCATTTCCTGGGGCCTGATTTTTCAGTCGTCTTCGATGACGGCTAGGGATATGTTTAGGGATGCTCGGAAACAGCGAACCCGGAGGGTCCAGTTGCATGTGGGTCTGCGTAAAGGCTCCCCTGGGGAGTTCAACTGTACCCAAAGCCTTCCTTTGGGGGCACATTTGGATGGGCGAAAAAGGCTTGCAACGCATTTCCTGGGGCCTGTTTTTTCAGTCGTCTTCGATGACTGCTAGGGATATGTTTAGGGATGCTCGAAAACAGCGAACCCGGAGGGTCCAGTTGCATGTGGGGCTGCGTAAAGGCTCCCCTGGGGAGTTCACTTGTACCCAAAGCCTTCCTTTGCTGACACTTTAGGATGGTCCAAAGGGGCTTGCAACGCTTTTTTTGGGGCCCGGGTTTTCAGTCTTCTCCCATGCCGGCTAGGGATATATTTAGGGATGCTCGGAAAAATCGAACCCGGAGGGTCCAGTTGCATGTGGGGCTGGGTAAAGGCTCCCCTGGGGAGTTCTCTTGTATCCAAAGCCTTCCTTTGGGGGCACTTTTGGATGGGTGAAAAGGGCTCGTAACGCATTTCCTGGGGCCTGATTTTTCAGTCGTCATCGATGCCGGTAGGGCTATGTTTAGGGATGCTTGGAAACAGCGAACCCGGAGGGTGCAGTTGCATGTGGGGCTGCGTAAAGGCTCCCCTGGGGAGATCACTTGTACCCAAAGCCTTCATTTGGAGGCACTTTTGGATGGGTGAAAAAGGGCTCGCAACGCATTTCCTGGGGCCTGATTTTTCACTCATCTCCGATGACGGCTAGGGCTACGTTTAGGTTTGCTAAGGAACAGCGAACCCGGAAGGTCCAGTTGCATGTGGGGCTGCGTAAAGGCTCCCCTGGGGAGTTCACTTGTACCCAAAGCCTTCCTTTGGTGACACTTTGGGATGGTCCAAAGGGGCTTGCAACGCATTTCCTGGGGCCTGATTTTTCAGTCGTCTTCGATGCCGGCTAGGGCTATGTTTAGGGATGCTAGAAAACAGCGAACCCGGAGGGTCCAGTTGCATGTGGGGCTGCATAAAGGCTCCCCTGGGAACTTCAGATGTACCCAAGGCCTTCCTTTGGTGACACATTTGGATGGTCCAAAGGGGCTCGGAACGTATTTCCTGGGGCCTGATTTTTCAGTCGTCTCCGATGATGGTTAGGGCTACGTTTAGTTTTACTCAGGAACAGCGAACCCGGAGGGTCCAGTTGCATGTGGGGCTGCGTAAAGGCTCCCCTGAGGAGTTCTCTTGTACCCAAAGCCTTCCTTTGGGGGCACTTTTGGAAGGTCCAAAGGGGCTCGTAACGCATTTCCTGGGGCCTGATTTTTCAGTTGTCTTCGATGACGGCTAGGGATATGTTTAGGGATGCTCGGAAACAGCGAACCCGGAGGGTCCAGTTGCATGTGGGGCTGCGTAAAGGCTCCCCTGGGGAGTTCACCTGTACCAAAAGCCTTTCTTTGGTGACACTTTTGGATGGGCGAAAAAGTCTTGCAACGCATTTCCTGGGGCCTGATTTTTCAGTCGTCTTCGATGCCGGCTTGGGCTATGTTTAGGGGTGCTAGGAAACAGCGAACCCGGAGGGTCCAGTTCCATGTGGGGCTGCGTAAAGACTCCCCTGGGGAGTTTTCTTGTACCCAAAGTCTTCGTTTGGGGGCACTTTTGGATGGTCCAAAGGGGCTCGCAACTCATTTCGTGGTGCCGGATTTTTCACTCGTCTACGATGATTGCTAGGGCTACGTTTAGGGTTGCTCATGAACAGCGAACCCGGAGGGTCCAGTTGCATGTGGGGCTGCGTAAAGGCTCCCCTGGGGAGTTCACTTGTACCCAAAGCCTTCCTTTGGGGCCCTTTTGGATGGTCCAAAGGGGCTCGCAACTCATTTCCTGGGGCTGGATTTTTCACTCGTCTCCGATGACGGCTAGGTCTATGTTTAGGTCTGCTCAGGAACAGCGAACCCTGAGGGTCCAGATGCATGTGGGGCTGCGTAAAGGCTCCCCTGGGGAGTTCTCTTGTACCCAAAGTCTTCCTTTGGGGGCACTTTTGGATGGGCAAAAAGGGCTCGTAACGCATTTCCTGAGGCCTGATTTTTCAGTCATCTTCGATGCCGGCAAGGGCTATGTTTAGAGACGCTCGGACACAGCGAACCCAGAGGGTCCAGTTGCATGTGGGGCTGCGTAAAGGATCCCCTGGGGAGTTCACTTGTATCCAAAGCCTTCCTTTGCTGACACTTTTGGATGGTTCAAAGGGGCTTGCAACGCATTTCGTGGGGCCTGATTTTTCAGTCGTCTTCGATGCCGGCTAGGGCTATGTTTAGGGATGCTCGGAAACAGCGAACCCGGAGGGTCCAGTTGCATGTGGGGCTGCGTAAAGGCTCCCCTGGGAACTTCACATGTACCCAAGGCCTTCCTTTGGTGACACTTTTGGATGGTCCAAAGGGGCTCACAACTCATTTCCTGGGGCCGGATTCTTCACTCGTCTACGATGATTGTTAGGGCTACGTTTAGGGTTCCTCATGAACAGCGAACCCCGAGGGTCCAGTTGCATGTGGGGCTGCGTAAAGGCTCCCCTGGGGAGTTCACTTGTACCCAAAGCCTTCCTTTGGTGACACTTTTGGATGGTCCAAAGGGGCTTGCAACGCGTTTTCTGGGACCCGGTTTTCAGTCTTCTCCCATGCCGGCTAGTGATATATTTAGGGTTGCTCGGAAAAATCGAACCCGGAGGGTCCAGTTGCATGTGGGGCTGCGTAAAGGCTCCCCTGGGGAGTTCACTTGTACCCAAAGCCTTCCTTTGGGGGCACTTTTGGATGGGTGAAAAGGGCTCGTAACGCATTTCCTGGGGCCTGATTTTTCAGTCGTCTTCGAGGCCGACTAGGGCTATATTTAGGGATGCTCGGAAACAGCGAACCCGGAGGGTCCAGTTGCATGTGGGGCTGCGTAAAGGCTCCCCTGGGGAGTTCACTTGTACCCAAAGCCTTCCTTTGGTGACACTTTGGGATGGTCCAAAGGGGCTTGCAACGCGTTTCCTGGGGCCTGATTTTTCTGTCGTCTTCGATGCCGGCTAGGGCTATGTTTAGGGATGCTCGGAAACAGCGAACCCGGAGGGTCCAGTTGCATGTGGGGCTGCGTAAAGGCTCCCCTGGGAACTTCAGATGTACCCAAGGCCTTCCTTTGGTGACACTTTTGGATAGTCCAAAGGGGCTCACAACTCATATCCTGGGGACGGATTTTATACTTGTCTACGATGATTGCTAGGGCTACGTTTAGGGTTGCTCATGAACAGCGAACCCGGAGGGTCCAGTTGCATGTGGGGCTGCGTAAAGGCTCCCCTGGGGAGTTCACTTGTACCCAAAGCCTTCCTTTGGTGACACTTTGGGATGGTCCAAAGGGGCTTGCAACGCGTTTTCTGGGGCCCGTGTTTAGAGACTTCTCACATGCCGTCTAGGGATATATTTAGGGGTGCTCAGAAGCAGCGAACCGGAGGGTCCAGTTGCATGTAGGGCTGCGTAAAGGATCCCCTGGGAACTTCAGATGTATCCAAAGCTTTCCTTTGGGGGCAGTTTTGGATGGTCCAAAGGGGCTCGCAACGCATTTCCTGGGCCTGATTTTTCACTCGTCTCCGATGACGGCTAGGGCTACGTTTAGGTTTGCTCATGAACAGCGAACCCGGAGGGTCCAGTTGCATGTGGGGCTGCGTAAAGGCACCAATGGTGAGTTCTCTTGTACCCAAAGCCTTCCTTTGGGGGCACTTTTGGATGGGCGAAAAGGGACTCGCAACGCGATTTCTGGGGCCCGGTTTTTCAGTCGTCTTCGATGCCGGCTTGGGCTATGTTTAGGGATGCTCTGAAACAGCGAACCCGGAGGGTCCAGTTGCATATGGGCTGCGTAAAGGATCCCCTGGGAACTTCAGATGTACCCAAAGCCTTCCTTTGGGGGCAGCTTTGGATGGTCCAAAGGGGCTCGCAACTCATTTCCTGGGGCCGGATTTTATACTTGTCTACGATGATTGCTAGGGCTACGTTTAGGGTTGCTCATGAACAGCGAACCCGGAGGGTCCAGTTGCATGTGGGGCTGCGTAAAGGCTCCCCTGGGGAGTTTTCTTGTACCCAAAGTCTTCGTTTGGGGGCACTTTTGGATGGTCCAAAGGGGCTCGCAACTCATTTCCTGGGGCCGGATTTTTCACTCGTCTACGATGATTGCTAGTGCTACGTTTAGGGTTGCTCATGAACAGCGAACTCGGAGGGTCCAGTTGCATGTGGGGCTGCGTAAAGGCTCCCCTGGGGAGTTCACTTGTACCCAAAGCCTTCCTTTGGTGACACTTTGGGATGGTCCAAAGTGGCTTGCAACGCGTTTTCTGGGGCCCGTGTTTACAGTCTTCTCCCATGCCGGCTAGGGATATATTTAGGGTTGCTCAGAAACAGCGAACCCGGAGGGTCCAGTTGCATGTGGGGCTGCGTAAAGGCTCCCCTGGGGAGTTCACTTGTACCCAAAGCCTTCCTTTGGTGGCACTTTTGGATGGGCGAAAAGGGCTCGCAACGCATTTCCTGGGGCCTGATTTTTCAGTCGTCTTCGATGCCGGCTAGGGCTATGTTTAGGGATGCTCGGAAACAGCGAACCCGGAGGGTCCAGTTGCATATGGGGCTGCGTAAAGGCTCCCCTGGGGAGTTCTCTTGTACCCAAAGCCTTCCTTGGGGGCACTTTTGGATGGTCCAAAGCGACTCGCAACGCGTTTTCTGGGGCCCGGTTTTTCAGTCGTCTTCGATGCCGGCTAGGTCTATGTTTAGGGATGCTCGGAAACAGCGAACCCGGAGGGTCCAGTTGCATGTGTGGCTGCGTAAAGGCTCCCCTGGGGAGTTCACTTGTACCCAAAGCCTTCCTTTGGTGACACTTTGGGATGGTCCAAAGGGGGTTGCAACGCGTTTTCTGGGGCCCGTGTTTTCAGTCTTCTCCCATGCCGGCTAGGTGTATAAATAGGGTTGATCGGAAAAATCGAACCCGGAGGGTCCAGTTGCATGTGGGGCTGCGTAAAGGCTCCCCTGGGGAGTTCTCTTGTACCCAAAGCCTTCCTTTGGGGGCAGTTTTGGATGGGCGAAAACGGCTCGCAACGCATTTCCTGGGGCCAGAATTTTAGTCGTCTTCGATGCCGGCTAGGGCTATGTTTAGGGATGCTCGGAAACAGCGTACCCGGAGGGTCCAGTTGCATGTGGGGCTGCGTAAAGGCTCCCCTGGGGAGTTCTCTTGTACCCAAAGCCTTCCTTTTGGGGCACTTTTGGATGGGCGAAAAGGGCTCGCAAAGCATTTCCTGGGGCCTGATTTTTCAGTCGTCTTCGATGCCGGCTTGGGCTATGTTTAGGGGTGCTAGGAAACAGCGAACCCGGAGGGTGCAGTTGCATGTGGGGCTGCGTAAAGGCTCCCCTGGGGAGTTCACTTGTACCCAAAGCCTTCCTTTGGGGGCACTTTTGGATGGTCCAAAGGGGCTTGCAACGCGTTTTCTGGGACCCGGGTTTTCAGTCTTCTCCCATGCCGGCTAGTGATATATTTAGCGTTGCTCGGAAACAGCGAACCCGGAGGGTCCAGTTGCATGTGGGGCTGCGTAAAGGCTCCCCTGGGAACTTCAGATGTACCCAAGGCCTTCCTTTGGTGACACTTTTGGATGGTCCAAAGGGGCTCACATCTCATATCCTTGGGCCGGATTTTTCACTCGTCTATGATGACTGCTAGGGCTACTTTTAGGGTTGCTCGGAAACAGCGAACCCGGAGGGTCCAGTTGCATGTGGGGCTGCGTAAAGGCTCCCCTGGGGAGTTCACTTGTACCCAAAGCCTTCCTTTGGTGACACTTTGGGATGGTCCAAAGAGGCTTGCAACGCGTTTTCTGGGGCCCGTGTTTTCAGTCTTCTCCCATGCCGGCTAGGGATATATTTAAGGTTGCTCGGAAACAGCGAACCCGGAGGGTCCAGTTGCATGTGGGGCTGCGTAAAGGCTCCCCTGGGGAGTTCTCTTGTACCCAAAGCCTTCCGTTGGGGTCACTTTTGGATGGGCGAAAAGGGCTCGCAACGCATTTCCTGGCGCCTGATTTTTCAGTCGTCTTCGATGCCGGCTAGGGCTATGTTTAGGGATGCTCGGAAACAGCGAACCCGGAGGGTCCAGTTGCATGTGGGGCTGCGTAAAGGCTCCCCTGGGGAGTTCTCTTGTACCCAAAGCCTTCCTTTGGGGGCACTTTTGGATGGTCCAAAGGGGCTTGCAACGGTTTTTCTGGGGCCCGGGTTTTCAGTCTTCTCCCATGCCGGCTAGGGATATATTTAGGGATGCTCGGAAAAATCAAACCCGAAGGGTCCAGTTGCATGTGGGGCTGCGTAAAGGCTCCCCTGGGGAGTTCACTTGTATCCAAAGCCTGCATTTGGAGGCACTTTTGGATGGGCGAAAAAGGGCTCGCAACGCATTTCCTGGGGCCTGATTTTTCACTCATCTCCGATGACGGCTAGGGCTACGTTTAGGTTTGCTAAGGAACAGAGAACCCGGAGGGTCCAGTTCCATGTGGGGCTGCGTAAAGGCTCCCCTGGGGAGTTCTCTTGTACCCAAAGTCTTCCTTTGGGGGCACTTCTGGATGGGCGAAAAGGGCTTGCAAAGCATTTCCTGGGGCCTGATTTTTCAGTCGTCTTCGATGCCGGCAAGGGATACGTTTAGGGATGCTCGGAACAGCGAACCCGGAGGGTCCAGTTTCATGTGGGGCTGCGTAAAGGCTCCCCTGGGGAGTTCACTTGTACCCAAAGCCTTCCTTTGGTGACACTTTGGGATAGTCCAAAGGGGATTGCAACGCGTTTCCTGGGGCCTGATTTTTCAGTCGTCTTCGATGCCGGCTAGGGCTATGTTTAGGGATGCTCGAAAACAGCGAACCCGGAGGGTCCAGTTGCATGTGGGGCTGCGTAAAGGCTCCCCTGGGAACTTCAGATGTACCCAAGGCCTTCCTTTGGTGACACATTTGGATGGTCCAAAGGGGCTCGGAACGTATTTCCTGGGGCCTGATTTTTCAGTCGTCTCCGATGATGGTTAGGGCTACGTTTAGTTTTACTCAGGAACAGCGAACCCGGAGGGTCCAGTTGCATGTGGGGCTGCGTAAAGTCTCCGCGGGGAGTTCACTTGTATCCAAAGCCTTCCTTTGGGGGCACTTTTGGATGGTCCAAATGGGCTCGGAACGCATTTCCTGGGGCCTGATTTTTCAGTCGTCTTCGATGCCGGCTAGGGCTATGTTTAGGGATGCTCGGAAACAGCGAACCCGGAGGGTCCAGTTGCATGTGGGGCTGCGTAAAGGCTCCCCTGGGGAGTTCTCTTGTACCCAAAGCCTTCCTTTGGTGACACTTTTGGATGGGCGAAAAGGGGCTTGCAACGCGTTTCCTGGGGCCTGATTTTTCAGTCTTCTTCGATGCCGGATAGGGCTATGTTTAGGGATGCTCGAAAACAGCGAACCCGGAGGGTCCAGTTGCATGTGGGGCTGCGTAAAGGCTCCCCTGAGGAGTTCTCTTGTACCCAAAGCCTTCCTTTGGGGGCACTTTTGGATGGTCCAAAGGGGCTCGTAACGCATTTCCTGGGGCCTGATTTTTCAGTCGTCTTCGATGACGGCTAGGGATATGTTTAGGGATGCTCGGAAACAGCGAACCCGGAGGGTCCAGTTGCATGTGGGGCTGCGTAAAGGCTCCCCTGGGGAGTTCAACTGTACCCAAAGCCTTCCTTTGGGGGCACATTTGGATGGGCGAAAAAGGCTTGCAACGCATTTCCTGGGGCCTGTTTTTTCAGTCGTCTTCGATGACTGCTAGGGATATGTTTAGGGATGCTCGAAAACAGCGAACCCGGAGGGTCCAGTTGCATGTGGGGCTGCGTAAAGGCTCCCCTGGGGAGTTCACTTGTACCCAAAGCCTTCCTTTGCTGACACTTTAGGATGGTCCAAAGGGGCTTGCAACGCTTTTTTTGGGGCCCGGGTTTTCAGTCTTCTCCCATGCCGGCTAGGGATATATTTAGGGATGCTCGGAAAAATCGATCCCGGAGGGTCCAGTTGCATGTGGGGCTGCGTAAAGGCTCCCCTGGGGAGTTCTCTTGTATCCAAAGCCTTCCTTTGGGGGCACTTTTGGATGGGTGAAAAGGGCTCGTAACGCATTTCCTGGGGCCTGATTTTTCAGTCGTCATCGATGCCGGTAGGGCTATGTTTAGGGATGCTTGGAAACAGCGAACCCGGAGGGTGCAGTTGCATGTGGGGCTGCGTAAAGGCTCCCCTGGGGAGATCACTTGTACCCAAAGCCTTCATTTGGAGGCACTTTTGGATGGGTGAAAAAGGGCTCGCAACGCATTTCCTGGGGCCTGATTTTTCACTCATCTCCGATGACGGCTAGGGCTACGTTTAGGTTTGCTAAGGAACAGCGAACCCGGAAGGTCCAGTTGCATGTGGGGCTGCGTAAAGGCTCCCCTGGGGAGTTCACTTGTACCCAAAGCCTTTTTTTGGTGACACTTTGGGATGGTCCAAAGGGGCTTGCAACGCATTTCCTGGGGCCTGATTTTTCAGTCGTCTTCGATGCCGGCTAGGGCTATGTTTAGGGATGCTAGAAAACAGCGAACCCGGAGGGTCCAGTTGCATGTGGGGCTTCATAAAGGCTCCCCTGGGAACTTCAGATGTACCCAAGGCCTTCCTTTGGTGACACATTTGGATGGTCCAAAGGGGCTCGGAACGTATTTCCTGGGGCCTGATTTTTCAGTCGTCTCCGATGATGGTTAGGGCTACGTTTAGTTTTACCCAGGAACAGCGAACCCGGAGGGTCCAGTTGCATGTGGGGCTGCGTAAAGGCTCCCCTGAGGAGTTCTCTTGTACCCAAAGCCTTCCTTTGGGGGCACTTTTGGATGGTCCAAAGGGGCTCGTAACGCATTTCCTGGGGCCTGATTTTTCAGTTGTCTTCGATGACGGCTAGGGATATGTTTAGGGATGCTCGGAAACAGCGAACCCGGAGGGTCCAGTTGCATGTGGGGCTGCGTAAAGGCTCCCCTGGGGAGTTCACCTGTACCAAAAGCCTTTCTTTGGTGACACTTTTGGATGGGCGAAAAAGTCTTGCAACGCATTTCCTGGGGCCTGATTTTTCAGTCGTCTTCGATGCCGGCTTGGGCTATGTTTAGGGGTGCTAGGAAACAGCGAACCCGGAGGGTGCAGTTGCATGTGGGGCTGCGTAAAGGCTCCCCTGGGGAGTTCACTTGTACCCAAAGCCTTCCTTTGGGGGCACTTTTGGATGGTCCAAAGGGGCTTGCAACGCGTTTTCTGGGACCCGGGTTTTCAGTCTTCTCCCATGCCGGCTAGTGATATATTTAGCGTTGCTCGGAAACAGCGAACCCGGAGGGTCCAGTTGCATGTGGGGCTGCGTAAAGGCTCCCCTGGGAACTTCAGATGTACCCAAGGCCTTCCTTTGGTGACACTTTTGGATGGTCCAAAGGGGCTCACAACTCATATCCTGGGGCCGGATTTTTCACTCGTCTATGATGACTGCTAGGGGTACTTTTAGGGTTGCTCGGAAACAGCGAACCCGGAAGGTCCAGTTGCATGTGGGGCTGCGTAAAGGCTCCCCTGGGGAGTTCACTTGTACCCAAAGCCTTCCTTTGGTGACACTTTGGGATGGTCCAAAGAGGCTTGCAACGCGTTTTCTGGGGCCCGTGTTTTCAGTCTTCTCCCATGCCGGCTAGGGATATATTTAAGGTTGCTCGGAAACAGCGAACCCGGAGGGTCCAGTTGCATGTGGGGCTGCGTAAAGGCTCCCCTGGGGAGTTCTCTTGTACCCAAAGCCTTCCGTTGGGGGCACTTTTGGATGGGCGAAAAGGGCTCGCAACGCATTTCCTGGCGCCTGATTTTTCAGTCGTCTTCGATGCCGGCTAGGGCTATGTTTAGGGATGCTCGGAAACAGCGAACCCGGAGGGTCCAGTTATATGTGGGGCTGCGTAAAGGCTCCCCTGGGGAGTTCACTTGTACCCAAAGCCTTCCTTTGCTGACACTTTTGGATGGTCCAAAGGGGCTTGCAACGCTTTTTCTGGGGCCCGGGTTTTCAGTCTTCTCCCATGCCGGCTAGGGATATATTTAGGGATGCTCGGAAAAATCAAACCAGAAGGGTCCAGTTGCATGTGGGGCTGCGTAAAGGCTCCCCTGGGGAGTTCACTTGTACCCAAAGCCTTCCTTTGGGGGCACTTTTGGATGGGTGAAAAGGGCTTGGAACGCGTTTCCTGGGGCCTGATTTTTCACTCGTCTTCGATGCTGGCTAGGGCTATGATTAGGGATGCTCGGAAACAGCGAACCCGGAGGGTCCAGTTGCATGTGGGGCTGCGTAAAGGCTCCCCTGGGGAGTTCACTTGTACCCAAAGCCTTCCTTTGGTGACACTTTGGGATGGTCCAAAGGGGCTTGCAACGCATTTCCTGGGGCCTGATTTTTCAGTCGTCTTCGATGCCGGCTAGGGCTATGTTTAGGGATGCTCGAAAACAGCGAACCCGGAGGGTCCAGTTGCATGTGGGGCTGCATAAAGGCTCCCCTGGAAACTTCAGATGTACCCAAGGCCTTCCTTTGGTGACACATTTGGATGGTCCAAAGGGGCTCGGTACGTATTTCCTGGGGCCTGATTTTTCAGTCGTCTCCGATGATGGTTAGGGCTACGTTTAGTTTTACTCAGGAACAGCGAACCCGGAGGGTCCAGTTGCATGTGGGGCTGCGTAAAGGCTCCCCTGAGGAGTTCTCTTGTACCCAAAGCCTTCCTTTGGGGGCAATTTTGGATGGTCCAAAGGGACTCGTAACGCATTTCCTGGGGCCTGATTTTCCGTTGTCTTCGATGACGGCTAGGGATATGTTTAGGGATGCTCGGAAACAGCGAACCCGGAGGGTCCAGTTGCATGTGGGGCTGCGTAAAGGCTCCCCTGGGGAGTTCACCTGTACCAAAAGCCTTTCTTTGGTGACACTTTTGGATGGGCGAAAAAGTCTTGCAACGCATTTCCTGGGGCCTGATTTTTCAGTCGTCTTCGATGCCGGCTTGGGCTATGTTTAGGGGTGCTAGGAAACAGCGAACCCGGAGGGTGCAGTTGCATGTGGGGCTGCGTAAAGGCTCCCCTGGGGAGTTCACTTGTACCTAAAGCCTTCCTTTGGGGGCACTTTTGGATGGTCCAAAGGGGCTTGCAACGCGTTTTCTGGGACCCGGGTTTTCAGTCTTCTCCCATGCCGGCTAGTGATATATTTAGCGTTGCTCGGAAACAGCGAACCCGGAGGGTCCAGTTGCATGTGGGGCTGCGTAAAGGCTCCCCTGGGAACTTCAGATGTACCCAAGGCCTTCCTTTGGTGACACTTTTGGATGGTCCAAAGGGGCTCACAACTCATATCCTGGGGCCGGATTTTTCACTCGTCTATGATGACTGCTAGGGCTACTTTTAGGGTTGCTCGGAAACAGCGAACCCGGAAGGTCCAGTTGCATGTGGGGCTGCGTAAAGGCTCCCCTGGGGAGTTCACTTGTACCCAAAGCCTTCCTTTGGTGACACTTTGGGATGGTCCAAAGAGGCTTGCAACGCGTTTTCTGGGGCCCGTGTTTTCAGTCTTCTCCCATGCCGGCTAGGGATATATATAAGGTTGCTCGGAAACAGCGAACCCGGAGGGTCCAGTTGCATGTGGGGCTGCGTAAAGGCTCCCCTGGGGAGTTCACTTGTACCCAAAGCCTTCCGTTGGGGGCACTTTTGGATGGGCGAAAAGGGCTCGCAACGCATTTCCTGGCGCCTGATTTTTCAGTCGTCTTCGATGCCGGCTAGGGCTATGTTTAGGGATGCTCGGAAACAGCGAACCCGGAGGGTCCAGTTGCATGTGGGGCTGCGTAAAGGCTCCCCTGGGGAGTTCTCTTGTACCCAAAGCATTCCTTTGGGGGCACTTTTGAATGGGCGAAAAACGTTCTGAACGTATTTCCTGGGGCCTGTTTTTTCAGTCGTCTTCGATGCCGGCTAGGGCTATGTTTAGGGATGCTTGGAAACAGCGAACCCGGAGGGTCCAGTTGCATGTGGGGCTGCGTAAAGGCTCCCCTGGGGAGTTCACTTGTACCCAAAGCCTTCCTTTGCTGACACTTTTGGATGGTCCAAAGGGGCTTGCAACGCTTTTTCTGGGGCCCGGGTTTTCAGTCTTCTCCCATGCCGGCTAGGGATATATTTAGGGATGCTCGGAAAAATCAAACCCGAAGGGTCCAGTTGCATGTGGGGCTGCGTAAAGGCTCCCCTGGGGAGTTCACTTGTATCCAAAGCCTTCCTTTGGGGGCACTTTTGGATGGGTGAAAAGGGCTCGTAACGCATTTCCTGGGGCCTGATTTTTCAGTCGTCATCGATGCCGGTAGGGCTATGTTTAGGGATGCTTGGAAACAGCGAACCCGGAGGGTGCAGTTGCATGTGGGGCTGCGTAAAGGCTCCCCTGGGGAGATCACTTGTACCCAAAGCCTGCATTTGGAGGCACTTTTGGATGGGCGAAAAAGGGCTCGCAACGCATTTCCTGGGGCCTGATTTTTCACTCATCTCCGATGACGGCTAGGGCTACGTTTAGGTTTGCTAAGGAACAGAGAACCCGGAGGGTCCAGTTGCATGTGGGGCTGCGTAAAGGCTCCCCTGGGGAGTTCTCTTGTACCCAAAGTCTTCCTTTGGGGGCACTTTTCGATGGGCGAAAAGGGCTTGCAACGCGTTTTCTGGGGCCCGTGTTTTCAGTCTTCTCCCATGCCGGCTAGGGATATATTTAAGGTTGCTCGGAAACAGCGAACCCGGAGGGTCCAGTTGCATGTGGGGCTGCGTAAAGGCTCCCCTGGGGAGTTCACTTGTACCCAAAGCCTTCCTTTGGTGACACTTTTGGATGGTCCAAAGGGGATTGCAACGCGTTTCCTCGGGCCTGATTTTTCAGTCGTCTTCGATGCCGGCTAGGGCTATGTTTAGGGATGCTCGAAAACAGCGAACCCGGAGGGTCCAGTTGCATGTGGGGCTGCGTAAAGGCTCCCCTGGGAACTTCAGATGTACCCAAGGCCTTCCTTTGGTGACACATTTGGATGGTCCAAAGGGGCTCGGAACGTATTTCCTGGGGCCTGATTTTTCAGTCGTCTCCGATGATGGTTAGGGCTACGTTTAGTTTTACTCAGGAACAGCAAACCCGGAGGGTCCAGTTGCATGTGGGGCTGCGTAAAGTCTCCGCGGGGAGTTCACTTGTATCCAAAGCCTTCCTTTGGGGGCAATTTTGGATGGTCCAAATGGGCTCGGAACGCATTTCCTGGGGCCTGATTTTTCAGTCGTCTTCGATGCCGGCTAGGGCTATGTTTAGGGATGCTCGGAAACAGCGAACCCGGAGGGTCCAGTTGCATGTGGGGCTGCGTAAAGGCTCCCCTGGGGAGTTCACTTGTACCCAAAGCCTTCCTTTGGTGACACTTTTGGATGGGCGAAAAGGGGCTTGCAACGCGTTTTCTGGGACCCGGGTTTTCAGTCTTCTCCCATGCCGGCTAGTGATATATTTAGCGTTGCTCGGAAACAGCGAACCCGGAGGGTCCAGTTGCATGTGGGGCTGCGTAAAGGCTCCCCTGGGAACTTCAGATGTACCCAAGGCCTTCCTTTGGTGACACTTTTGGATGGTCCAAAGGGGCTCACAACTCATATCCTGGGGCCGGATTTTTCACTCGTCTATGATGACTGCTAGGGCTACTTTTAGGGTTGCTCGGAAACAGCGAACCCGGAAGGTCCAGTTGCATGTGGGGCTGCGTAAAGGCTCCCCTGGGGAGTTCACTTGTACCCAAAGCCTTCCTTTGGTGACACTTTGGGATGGTCCAAAGAGGCTTGCAACGCGTTTTCTGGGGCCCGTGTTTTCAGTCTTCTCCCATGCCGGCTAGGGATATATATAAGGTTGCTCGGAAACAGCGAACCCGGAGGGTCCAGTTGCATGTGGGGCTGCGTAAAGGCTCCCCTGGGGAGTTCACTTGTACCCAAAGCCTTCCGTTGGGGGCACTTTTGGATGGGCGAAAAGGGCTCGCAACGCATTTCCTGGCGCCTGATTTTTCAGTCGTCTTCGATGCCGGCTAGGGCTATGTTTAGGGATGCTCGGAAACAGCGAACCCGGAGGGTCCAGTTGCATGTGGGGCTGCGTAAAGGCTCCCCTGGGGAGTTCTCTTGTACCCAAAGCATTCCTTTGGGGGCACTTTTGAATGGGCGAAAAACGTTCTGAACGTATTTCCTGGGGCCTGTTTTTTCAGTCGTCTTCGATGCCGGCTAGGGCTATGTTTAGGGATGCTTGGAAACAGCGAACCCGGAGGGTCCAGTTGCATGTGGGGCTGCGTAAAGGCTCCCCTGGGGAGTTCACTTGTACCCAAAGCCTTCCTTTGCTGACACTTTTGGATGGTCCAAAGGGGCTTGCAACGCTTTTTCTGGGGCCCGGGTTTTCAGTCTTCTCCCATGCCGGCTAGGGATATATTTAGGGATGCTCGGAAAAATCAAACCCGAAGGGTCCAGTTGCATGTGGGGCTGCGTAAAGGCTCCCCTGGGGAGTTCACTTGTATCCAAAGCCTTCCTTTGGGGGCACTTTTGGATGGGTGAAAAGGGCTCGTAACGCATTTCCTGGGGCCTGATTTTTCAGTCGTCATCGATGCCGGTAGGGCTATGTTTAGGGATGCTTGGAAACAGCGAACCCGGAGGGTGCAGTTGCATGTGGGGCTGCGTAAAGGCTCCCCTGGGGAGATCACTTGTACCCAAAGCCTGCATTTGGAGGCACTTTTGGATGGGCGAAAAAGGGCTCGCAACGCATTTCCTGGGGCCTGATTTTTCACTCATCTCCGATGACGGCTAGGGCTACGTTTAGTTTTACTCAGGAACAGCAAACCCGGAGGGTCCAGTTGCATGTGGGGCTGCGTAAAGTCTCCGCGGGGAGTTCACTTGTATCCAAAGCCTTCCTTTGGGGGCAATTTTGGATGGTCCAAATGGGCTCGGAACGCATTTCCTGGGGCCTGATTTTTCAGTCGTCTTCGATGCCGGCTAGGGCTATGTTTAGGGATGCTCGGAAACAGCGAACCCGGAGGGTCCAGTTGCATGTGGGGCTGCGTAAAGGCTCCCCTGGGGAGTTCACTTGTACCCAAAGCCTTCCTTTGGTGACACTTTTGGATGGGCGAAAAGGGGCTTGCAACGCGTTTCCTGGGGCCTGATTTTTCAGTCTTCTTCGATGCCGGCTAGGGCTATGTTTAGGGATGCTCGGAAACAGCGAACCCGGAGGGTCCAGTTGCATGTGGGGCTGCGTAAAGGCTCCCCTGAGGAGTTCTCTTGTACCCAAAGCCTTCCTTTGGGGGCACTTTTGGATGGTCCAAAGGGGCTCGTAACGCATTTCCTGGGGCCTGATTTTTCAGTTGTCTTCGATGACGGCCAGGGATATGTTTAGGGATGCTCGGAAACAGCGAACCCGGAGGGTCCAGTTGCATGTGGGGCTGCGTAAAGGCTCCCCTGGGGAGTTCACCTGTACCCAAAGCCTTCCTTTGGGGGCACTTTTGGATGGGCGAAAAAGGCTTGCAACGCATTTCCTGGGGCCTGTTTTTTCAGTCGTCTTCGATGCCGGCTAGGGCTATGTTTAGGGATGCTCGAAAACAGCGAACCCGGAGGGTCCAGTTGCATGTGGGGCTGCGTAAAGGCTCCCCTGGGGAGTTCACTTGTACCCAAAGCCTTCCTTTGCTGACACTTTTGGATGGTCCAAAGGGGCTTGCAACGCTTTTTCTGCGGCCCGGGTTTTCAGTCTTCTCCCATGCCGGCTAGGGATATATTTAGGGTTGCTCTGAAAAATCGAACCCGGAGGGTCCAGTTGCATGTGGGGCTGCGTAAAGGCTCCCCGGGGAGTTCACTTGTATCCAAAGCCTTCCTTTGGGGGCACTTTTGGATGGGTGAAAAGGGCTCGTAACGCATTTCCTGGGGCCTGATTTTTCAGTCGTCATCGATGCCGGTAGGGCTATGTTTAGGGATGCTTGGAAACAGCGAACCCGGAGGGTGCAGTTGCATGTGAGGCTGCGTAAAGGCTCCCCTGGGGAGATCACTTGTACCCAAAGCCTTCATTTGGAGGCACTTTTGGATGGGCGAAAAAGGGCTCGCAACGCATTTCCTGGGGCCTGATTTTTCACTCATCTCCGATGACAGCTAGGGCTACGTTTAGGTTTGCTAAGGAACAGAGAACCCGGAAGGTCCAGTTCCATGTGGGGCTGCGTAAAGGCTCCCCTGGGGAGTTCTCTTGTACCCAAAGTCTTCCTTTGGGGGCACTTTTCGATGGGCGAAAAGGGCTTGCAACGCATTTCCTGGGGCCTGATTTTTCAGTCGTCTTCGATGCCGGCAAGGGTTACGTTTATGGATGCTCGGAAACAGCGAACCCGGAGGGTCCAGTTGCATGTGGGGCTGCGTAAAGGCTCCCCTGGGGAGTTCACTTGTACCCAAAGCCTTCCTTTGCTGACACTTTTGGATGGTCCAAAGGGGCTTGCAACGCATTTCCTGGGGCCTGATTTTTCAGTCGTCTTCGATGCCGGCTAGGGCTATGTTTAGGGATGCTCGAAAACAGCGAACCCGGAGGGTCCAGTTGCATTTGGGGCTGCATAAAGGCTCCCCTGGGAACTTCAGATGTACCCAAGGCCTTCCTTTGGTGACACATTTGGATGGTCCAAAGGGGCTCGGAACGTATTTCCTGGGGCCTGATTTTTCAGTCGTCTCCGATGATGGTTAGGGCTACGTTTAGTTTTACTCAGGAACAGCGAACCCGGAGGGTCCAGTTGCATGTGGGGCTGCGTAAAGGCTCCCCTGAGGAGTTCTCTTGTACCCAAAGCCTTCCTTTGGGGGCACTTTTGGATGGTCCAAAGGGGCTCGTAACGCATTTCCTGGGGCCTGATTTTTCAGTTGTCTTCGATGACGGCTAGGGATATGTTTAGGGATGCTCGAAAACAGCGAACCCGGAGGGTCCAGTTGCATGTGGGGCTGCGTAAAGGCTCCCCTGGGGAGTTCACCTGTACCCAAAGCCTTCCTTTGGGGGCACTTTTGGATGGGCGAAAAAGGCTTGCAACGCATTTCCTGGGGCCTGTTTTATCAGTCGTCTTCGATGCCGGCTAGGGCTATGTTTAGGGATGCTCGAAAACAGCGAACCCGGAGGGTCCAGTTGCATGTGGGGCTGCGTAAAGGCTCCCCTGGGGAGTTCTCTTGTACCCAAAGCCTTCCTTTGCTGACACTTTAGGATGGTCCAAAGGGGCTTGCAACGCTTTTTCTGGGGCCCGGGTTTTCAGTCTTCTCCCATGCCGGCTAGGGATATATTTAGGTTTGCTCGAAAATTCGAACCCGGAGGGTCCAGTTGCATGTGGGGCTGCGTAAAGGCTCCCCGGGGAGTTCACTTGTATCCAAAGCCTTCCTTTGGGGGCACTTTTGGATGGGTGAAAAGGGCTCGTAACGCATTTCCTGGGGCCTGATTTTTCAGTCGTCATCGATGCCGGTAGGGCTATGTTTAGGGATGCTTGGAAACAGCGAACCCGGAGGGTGCAGTTGCATGTGAGGCTGCGTAAAGGCTCCCCTGGGGAGATCACTTGTACCCAAAGCCTTCATTTGGAGGCACTTTTGGATGGGCGAAAAAGGGCTCGCAACGCATTTCCTGGGGCCTGATTTTTCACTCATCTCCGATGACAGCTAGGGCTACGTTTAGGTTTGCTAAGGAACAGAGAACCCGGAAGGTCCAGTTCCATGTGGGGCTGCGTAAAGGCTCCCCTGGGGAGTTCTCTTGTACCCAAAGTCTTCCTTTGGGGGCACTTTTCGATGGGCGAAAAGGGCTTGCAACGCATTTCCTGGGGCCTGATTTTTCAGTCGTCTTCGATGCCGGCAAGGGTTACGTTTATGGATGCTCGGAAACAGCGAACCCGGAGGGTCCAGTTGCATGTGGGGCTGCGTAAAGGCTCCCCTGGGGAGTTCACTTGTACCCAAAGCCTTCCTTTGCTGACACTTTTGGATGGTCCAAAGGGGCTTGCAACGCATTTCCTGGGGCCTGATTTTTCAGTCGTCTTCGATGCCGGCTAGGGCTATGTTTAGGGATGCTCGAAAACAGCGAACCCGGAGGGTCCAGTTGCATGTGGGGCTGCATAAAGGCTCCCCTGGGAACTTCAGATGTACCCAAGGCCTTCCTTTGGTGACACATTTGGATGGTCCAAAGGGGCTCGGAACGTATTTCCTGGGGCCTGATTTTTCAGTCGTCTCCGATGATGGTTAGGGCTACGTTTAGTTTTACTCAGGAACAGCGAACCCGGAGGGTCCAGTTGCATGTGGGGCTGCGTAAAGGCTCCCCTGAGGAGTTCTCTTGTACCCAAAGCCTTCCTTTGGGGGCACTTTTGGATGGTCCAAAGGGGCTCGTAACGCATTTCCTGGGGCCTGATTTTTCAGTTGTCTTCGATGCCGGCTAGGGATATGTTTAGGGATGCTCGAAAACAGCGAACCCGGAGGGTCCAGTTGCATGTGGGGCTGCGTAAAGGCTCCCCTGGGGAGTTCACCTGTACCCAAAGCCTTCCTTTGGGGGCACTTTTGGATGGGCGAAAAAGGCTTGCAACGCATTTCCTGGGGCCTGTTTTATCAGTCGTCTTCGATGCCGGCTAGGGCTATGTTTAGGGATGCTCGAAAACAGCGAACCCGGAGGGTCCAGTTGCATGTGGGGCTGCGTAAAGGCTCCCCTGGGGAGTTCTCTTGTACCCAAAGCCTTCCTTTGCTGACACTTTAGGATGGTCCAAAGGGGCTTGCAACGCTTTTTCTGGGGCCCGGGTTTTCAGTCTTCTCCCATGCCGGCTAGGGATATATTTAGGTTTGCTCGAAAATTCGAACCCGAAGGGTCCAGTTGCATGTGGGGCTGCGTAAAGGCTCCCCTGGGGAGTTCTCTTGTACCCAAAGCCTTCCTTTGGGGGCACTTTTGGATGGGCGAAAAGGGCTCGCAACGCATTTCCTGGGGCCTGATTTTTCAGTCGTCTTCGATGCCTGCTAGGGCTATGTTTAAGGATGCTCGGAAACAACGAACCCGGAGGGTCCAGTTGCATGTGGGGCTGCGTAAAGGCTCCCCTGGGGAGTTCACTTGTACCCAAAGCCTTCCTTTGGGGCCCTTTTGGATGGTCCAAAGGGGCTCGCAACTCATTTCCTGGGGCTGGATTTTTCACTCGTCTCTGATGACGGCTAGGTCTATGTTTAGGTCTGCTCAGGAACAGCGAACCCTGAGGGTCCAGATGCATGTGGGGCTGCGTAAAGGCTCCCCTGGGGAGTTCTCTTGTACCCAAAGTCTTCCTTTGGGGGCACTTTTGGATGGGCAAAAAGGGCTCGTAACGCATTTCCTGAGGCCTGATTTTTCAGTCATCTTCGATGCCGGCAAGGGCTATGTTTAGAGACGCTCGGACACAGCGAACCCGGAGGGTCCAGTTGCATGTGGGGCTGCGTAAAGGATCCCCTGGGGAGTTCACTTGTATCCAAAGCCTTCCTTTGCTGACACTTTTGGATGGTTCAAAGGGGCTTGCAACGCATTTCGTGGGGCCTGATTTTTCAGTCGTCTTCGATGCCGGCTAGGGCTATGTTTAGGGATGCTCGAAAACAGCGAACCCGGAGGGTCCAGTTGCATGTGGGGCTGCGTAAAGGCTCCCCTGGGAACTTCACATGTACCCAAGGCCTTCCTTTGGTGACACTTTTGGATGGTCCAAAGGGGCTCACAACTCATTTCCTGGGGCCGGATTCTTCACTCGTCTACGATGATTGTTAGGGCTACGTTTAGGGTTCCTCATGAACAGCGAACCCCGAGGGTCCAGTTGCATGTGGGGCTGCGTAAAGGCTCCCCTGGGGAGTTCACTTGTACCCAAAGCCTTCCTTTCGTGACACTTTTGGATGGTCCAAAGGGGCTTGCAACGCGTTTTCTGGGACCCGGTTTTCAGTCTTCTCCCATGCCGGCTAGTGATATATTTAGGGTTGCTCGGAAAAACCGAACCCGGAGGGTCCAGTTGCATGTGGGGCTGCGTAAAGGCTCCCCTGGGGAGTTCACTTGTACCCAAAGCCTTCCTTTGGGGGCACTTTTGGATGGGTGAAAAGGGCTCGTAACGCATTTCCTGGGGCCTGATTTTTCAGTCGTCTTCGAGGCCGACTAGGGCTATATTTAGGGATGCTCGGAAACAGCGAACCCGGAGGGTCCAGTTGCATGTGGGGCTGCGTAAAGGCTCCCCTGGGGAGTTCACTTGTACCCAAAGCCTTCCTTTGGTGACACTTTGGGATGGTCCAAAGGGGCTTGCAACGCGTTTCCTGGGGCCTGATTTTTCTGTCGTCTTCGATGCCGGCTAGGGCTATGTTTAGGGATGCTCGGAAACAGCGAACCCGGAGGGTCCAGTTGCATGTGGGGCTGCGTAAAGGCTCCCCTGGGAACTTCAGATGTACCCAAGGCCTTCCTTTGGTGACACTTTTGGATAGTCCAAAGGGGCTCACAACTCATATCCTGGGGACGGATTTTATACTTGTCTACGATGATTGCTAGGGCTACGTTTAGGGTTGCTCATGAACAGCGAACCCGGAGGGTCCAGTTGCATGTGGGGCTGCGTAAAGGCTCCCCTGGGGAGTTCACTTGTACCCAAAGCCTTCCTTTGGTGACACTTTGGGATGGTCCAAAGGGGCTTGCAACGCGTTTTCTGGGGCCCGTGTTTAGAGACTTCTCACATGCCGTCTAGGGATATATTTAGGGGTGCTCAGAAGCAGCGAACCGGAGGGTCCAGTTGCATGTCGGGCTGCGTAAAGGCTCCCCTGGGAACTTCAGATGTATCCAAAGCTTTCCTTTGGGGGCAGTTTTGGATGGTCCAAAGGGGCTCGCAACGCATTTCCTGGGCCTGATTTTTCACTCGTCTCCGATGACAGCTAGGGCTACGTTTAGGTTTGCTCATGAACAGCGAACCCGGAGGGTCCAGTTGCATGTGGGGCTGCGTAAAGGCACCAATGGTGAGTTCTCTTGTACCCAAAGCCTTCCTTTGGGGGCACTTTTGGATGGGCGAAAATGGACTCGCAACGCGATTTCTGGGGCCCGGTTTTTCAGTCGTCTTCGATGCCGGCTTGGGCTATGTTTAGGGATGCTCTGAAACAGCGAACCCGGAGGGTCCAGTTGCATATGGGCTGCGTAAAGGATCCCCTGGGAACTTCAGATGTACCCAAAGCCTTCCTTTGGGGGCAGCTTTGGATGGTCCAAAGGGGCTCGCAACTCATTTCCTGGGGCCGGATTTTATACTTGTCTACGATGATTGCTAGGGCTACATTTAGGGTTGCTCATGAACAGCGAACCCGGAGGGTCCAGTTGCATGTGGGGCTGCGTAAAGGCTCCCCTGGGGAGTTTTCTTGTACCCAAAGTCTTCGTTTGGGGGCACTTTTGGATGGTCCAAAGGGGCTCGCAACTCATTTCCTGGGGCCGGATTTTTCACTCGTCTACGATGATTGCTAGTGCTACGTTTAGGGTTGCTCATGAACAGCGAACTCGGAGGGTCCAGTTGCATGTGGGGCTGCGTAAAGGCTCCCCTGGGGAGTTAACTTGTACCCAAAGCCTTCCTTTGGTGACACTTTTGGATGGTCCAAAGTGGCTTGCAACGCGTTTTCTGGGGCCCGTGTTTACAGTCTTCTCCCATGCCGGCTAGGGATATATTAGGGTTGCTCAGAAACAGCGAACCCGGAGGGTCCAGTTGCATGTGGGGCTGCGTAAAGGCTCCCCTGGGGAGTTCACTTGTACCCAAAGCCTTCCTTTGGTGGCACTTTTGGATGGGCGAAAAGGGCTCGCAACGCATTTCCTGGGGCCTGATTTTTCAGTCGTCTTCGATGCCGGCTAGGGCTATGTTTAGGGATGCTCGGAAACAGCGAACCCGGAGGGTCCAGTTGCATGTGGGGCTGCGTAAAGGCTCCCCTGGGGAGTTCTCTTGTACCCAAAGCCTTCCTTTGGGGGCACTTTTGGATGGTCCAAAGGGACTCGCAACGCGTTTCCTGGGGCCCGGTTTTTCAGTCGTCTTCGATGCCGGCTAGGTCTATGTTTAGGGATGCTCGGAAACAGCGAACCCGGAGGGTCCAGTTGCATGTGTGGCTGCGTAAAGGCTCCCCTGGGGAGTTCACTTGTACCCAAAGCCTTCCTTTGGTGACACTTTGGGATGGTCCAAAGGGGGTTGCAACACGTTTTCTGGGGCCCGTGTTTTCAGTCTTCTCCCATGCCGGCTAGGTATATAAATAGGGTTGATCGGAAAAATCGAACCCGGAGGGTCCAGTTGCATGTGGGGCTGCGTAAAGGCTCCCCTGGGGAGTTCTCTTGTACCCAAAGCCTTCCTTTGGGGGCAGTTTTGGATGGGCGAAAACGGCTCGCAACGCATTTCCTGGGGCCAGAATTTTAGTCGTCTTCGATGCCGGCTAGGGGTATGTTTAGGGATGCTCGGAAACAGCGTACCCGGAGGGTCCAGTTGCATGTGGGGCTGCGTAAAGGCTCCCCTGGGGAGTTCTCTTGTACCCAAAGCCTTCCTTTTGGGGCACTTTTGGATGGGCGAAAAGGGCTCGCAAAGCATTTCCTGGGGCCTGATTTTTCAGTCGTCTTCGATGCCGGCTTGGGCTATGTTTAAGGGTGCTAGGAAACAGCGAACCCGGAGGGTGCAGTTGCATGTGGGGCTGCGTAAAGGCTCCCCTGGGGAGTTCACTTGTACCCAAAGCCTTCCTTTGGGGGCACTTTTGGATGGTCCAAAGGGGCTTGCAACGCGTTTTCTGGGGCCCGGGTTTTCAGTCTTCTCCCATGCCGGCTAGTGATATATTTAGCGTTGCTCGGAAACAGCGAACCCGGAGGGTCCAGTTGCATGTGGGGCTGCGTAAAGGCTCCCCTGGGAACTTCAGATGTACCCAAGGCCTTCCTTTGGTGACACTTTTGGATGGTCCAAAGGGGCTCACAACTCATATCCTGGGGCCGGATTTTTCACTCGTCTATGATGACTGCTAGGGCTACTTTTAGGGTTGCTCGGAAACAGCGAACCCGGAGGGTCCAGTTGCATGTGGGGCTGCGTAAAGGCTCCCCTGGGGAGTTCTCTTGTACCCAAAGCCTTCCTTTGGGGGCAGTTTTGGATGGGCGAAAACGGCTCGCAACGCATTTCCTGGGGCCAGAATTTTAGTCGTCTTCGATGCCGGCTAGGGCTATGTTTAGGGATGCTCGGAAACAGCGTACCCGGAGGGTCCAGTTGCATGTGGGGCTGCGTAAAGGCTCCCCTGGGAACTTCAGATGTACCCAAGGCCTTCCTTTGGTGACACATTTGGATGGTCCAAAGGGGCTCGGAACGTATTTCCTGGGGCCTGATTTTTCAGTCGTCTCCGATGATGGTTAGGGCTACGTTTAGTTTTACTCAGGAACAGCGAACCCGGAGGGTCCAGTTGCATGTGGGGCTGCGTAAAGGCTCCGCGGGGAGTTCACTTGTATCCAAAGCCTTCCTTTGGGGGCACTTTTGGATGGTCCAAATGGGCTCGGAACGCATTTCCTGGGGCCTGATTTTTCAGTCGTCTTCGATGCCGGCTAGGGCTATGTTTAGGGATGCTCGGAAACAGCGAACCCGGAGGGTCCAGTTGCATGTGGGGCTGCGTAAAGGCTCCCCTGAGGAGTTCTCTTGTACCCAAAGCCTTCCTTTGGGGGCACTTTAGGATGGTCCAAAGGGGCTTGCAACGCTTTTTTTGGGGCCCGGGTTTTCAGTCTTCTCCCATGCCGGCTAGGGATATATTTAGGGATGCTCGGAAAAATCGAACCCGAAGGGTCCAGTTGCATGTGGGGCTGCGTAAAGGCTCCCCTGGGGAGTTCACTTGTATCCAAAGCCTTCCTTTGGGGGCACTTTTGGATGGGCGAAAAGGGCTCGTAACGCATTTCCTGGGGCCTGATTTTTCAGTCGTCATCGATGCCGGTAGGGCTATGTTTAGGGATGCTTGGAAACAGCGAACCCGGAGGGTGCAGTTGCATGTGGGGCTGCGTAAAGGCTCCCCTGGGGAGATCACTTGTACCCAAAGCCTTCCTTTGGGGGCACTTTTGGATGGTCCAAAGGGGCTTGCAACGCGTTTTCTGGGACCCGGGTTTTCAGTCTTCTCCCATGCCGGCTAGTGATATATTTAGCGTTGCTCGGAAACAGCGAACCCGGAGGGTCCAGTTGCATGTGGGGCTGCGTAAAGGCTCCCCTGGGAACTTCAGATGTACCCAAGGCCTTCCTTTGGTGACACTTTTGGATGGTCCAAAGGGGCTCACAACTCATATCCTGGGGCCGGATTTTTCACTCGTCTATGATGACTGCTAGGGCTACTTTTAGGGTTGCTCGGAAACAGCGAACCCGGAAGGTCCAGTTGCATGTGGGGCTGCGTAAAGGCTCCCCTGGGGAGTTCTCTTGTACCCAAAGCCTTCCTTTGCTGACACTTTGGGATGGTCCAAAGAGGCTTGCAACGCGTTTTCTGGGGCCCGTGTTTTCAGTCTTCTCCCATGCCGGCTAGGGATATATTTAACGTTGCTCGGAAACAGCGAACCCGGAGGGTCCAGTTGCATGTGGGGCTGCGTAAAGGCTCCCCTGGGGAGTTCACTTGTACCCAAAGCCTTCCGTTGGGGGCACTTTTGGATGGGCGAAAAGGGCTCGCAACGCATTTCCTGGCGCCTGATTTTTCAGTCGTCTTCGATGCCGGCTAGGGCTATGTTTAGGGATGCTCGGAAACAGCGAACCCGGAGGGTCCAGTTGCATGTGGGGCTGCGTAAAGGCTCCCCTGGGGAGTTCTCTTGTACCCAAAGCATTCCTTTGGGGGCACTTTTGAATGGGCGAAAAACGTTCTGAACGTATTTCCTGGGGCCTGTTTTTTCAGTCGTCTTCGATGCCGGCTAGGGCTATGTTTAGGGATGCTTGGAAACAGCGAACCCGGAGGGTCCAGTTGCATGTGGGGCTGCGTAAAGGCTCCCCTGGGGAGTTCACTTGTACCCAAAGCCTTCCTTTGCTGACACTTTTGGATGGTCCAAAGGGGCTTGCAACGCTTTTTCTGGGGCCCGGGTTTTCAGTCTTCTCCCATGCCGGCTAGGGATATATTTAGGGATGCTCGGAAAAATCAAACCCGAAGGGTCCAGTTGCATGTGGGGCTGCGTAAAGGCTCCCCTGGGGAGTTCACTTGTATCCAAAGCCTTCCTTTGGGGGCACTTTTGGATGGGTGAAAAGGGCTCGTAACACATTTCCTGGGGCCTGATTTTTCAGTCGTCATCGATGCCGGTAGGGCTATGTTTAGGGATGCTCGGAAACAGCGAACCCGGAGGGTGCAGTTGCATGTGGGGCTGCGTAAAGGCTCCCCTGGGGAGATCACTTGTACCCAAAGCCTTCATTTGGAGGCACTTTTGGATGGGCGAAAAAGGGCTCGCAACGCATTTCCTGGGGCCTGATTTTTCACTCATCTCCGATGACGGCTAGGGCTACGTTTAGGTTTGCTAAGGAACAGAGAACCCGGAGGGTCCAGTTCCATGTGGGGCTGCGTAAAGGCTCCCCTGGGGAGTTCTCTTGTACCCAAAGCCTTCCTTTGCTGACACTTTAGGATGGTCCAAAGGGGCTTGCAACGCTTTTTTTGGGGCCCGGGTTTTCAGTCTTCTCCCATGCCGGCTAGGGATATATTTAGGGATGCTCGGAAAAATCGAACCCGAAGGGTCCAGTTGCATGTGGGGCTGCATAAAGGCTCCCCTGGGAACTTCAGATGTACCCAAGGCCTTCCTTTGGTGACACATTTGGATGGTCCAAAGGGGCTCGGAACGTATTTCCTGGGGCCTGATTTTTCAGTCGTCTCCGATGATGGTTAGGGCTACGTTTAGTTTTCCTCAGGAACAGCGAACCCGGAGGGTCCAGTTGCATGTGGGGCTGCGTAAAGGCTCCCCTGAGGAGTTCTCTTGTACCCAAAGCCTTCCTTTGGGGGCACTTTTGGATGGTCCAAAGGGGCTCGTAACGCATTTCCTGGGGCCTGATTTTTCAGTTGTCTTCGATGCCGGCTAGGGATATGTTTAGGGATGCTCGAAAACAGCGAACCCGGAGGGTCCAGTTGCATGTGGGGCTGCGTAAAGGCTCCCCTGGGGAGTTCACCTGTACCCAAAGCCTTCCTTTGGGGGCACTTTTGGATGGGCGAAAAAGGCTTGCAACGTATTTCCTGGGGCCTGTTTTATCAGTCGTCTTCGATGCCGGCTAGGGCTATGTTTAGGGATGCTCGAAAACAGCGAACCCGGAGGGTCCAGTTGCATGTGGGGCTGCGTAAAGGCTCCCCTGGGGAGTTCTCTTGTACCCAAAGCCTTCCTTTGCTGACACTTTAGGATGGTCCAAAGGGGCTTGCAACGCTTTTTCTGGGGCCCGGGTTTTCAGTCTTCTCCCATGCCGGCTAGGGATATATTTAGGTTTGCTCGAAAATTCGAACCCGAAGGGTCCAGTTGCATGTGGGGCTGCGTAAAGGCTCCCCTGGGGAGTTCTCTTGTACCCAAAGCCTTCCTTTGGGGGCACTTTTGGATGGGCGAAAAGGGCTCGCAACGCATTTCCTGGGGCCTGATTTTTCAGTCGTCTTCGATGCCTGCTAGGGCTATGTTTAAGGATGCTCGGAAACAACGAACCCGGAGGGTCCAGTTGCATGTGGGGCTGCGTAAAGGCTCCCCTGGGGAGTTCACTTGTACCCAAAGCCTTCCTTTGGGGCCCTTTTGGATGGTCCAAAGGGGCTCGCAACTCATTTCCTGGGGCTGGATTTTTCACTCGTCTCTGATGACGGCTAGGTCTATGTTTAGGTCTGCTCAGGAACAGCGAACCCTGAGGGTCCAGATGCATGTGGGGCTGCGTAAAGGCTCCCCTGGGGAGTTCTCTTGTACCCAAAGTCTTCCTTTGGGGGCACTTTTGGATGGGCAAAAAGGGCTCGTAACGCATTTCCTGAGGCCTGATTTTTCAGTCATCTTCGATGCCGGCAAGGGCTATGTTTAGAGACGCTCGGACACAGCGAACCCGGAGGGTCCAGTTGCATGTGGGGCTGCGTAAAGGATCCCCTGGGGAGTTCACTTGTATCCAAAGCCTTCCTTTGCTGACACTTTTGGATGGTTCAAAGGGGCTTGCAACGCATTTCGTGGGGCCTGATTTTTCAGTCGTCTTCGATGCCGGCTAGGGCTATGTTTAGGGATGCTCGAAAACAGCGAACCCGGAGGGTCCAGTTGCATGTGGGGCTGCGTAAAGGCTCCCCTGGGAACTTCACATGTACCCAAGGCCTTCCTTTGGTGACACTTTTGGATGGTCCAAAGGGGCTCACAACTCATTTCCTGGGGCCGGATTCTTCACTCGTCTACGATGATTGTTAGGGCTACGTTTAGGGTTCCTCATGAACAGCGAACCCCGAGGGTCCAGTTGCATGTGGGGCTGCGTAAAGGCTCCCCTGGGGAGTTCACTTGTACCCAAAGCCTTCCTTTCGTGACACTTTTGGATGGTCCAAAGGGGCTTGCAACGCGTTTTCTGGGACCCGGTTTTCAGTCTTCTCCCATGCCGGCTAGTGATATATTTAGGGTTGCTCGGAAAAATCGAACCCGGAGGGTCCAGTTGCATGTGGGGCTGCGTAAAGGCTCCCCTGGGGAGTTCACTTGTACCCAAAGCCTTCCTTTGGGGGCACTTTTGGATGGGTGAAAAGGGCTCGTAACGCATTTCCTGGGGCCTGATTTTTCAGTCGTCTTCGAGGCCGACTAGGGCTATATTTAGGGATGCTCGGAAACAGCGAACCCGGAGGGTCCAGTTGCATGTGGGGCTGCGTAAAGGCTCCCCTGGGGAGTTCACTTGTACCCAAAGCCTTCCTTTGGTGACACTTTGGGATGGTCCAAAGGGGCTTGCAACGCGTTTCCTGGGGCCTGATTTTTCTGTCGTCTTCGATGCCGGCTAGGGCTATGTTTAGGGATGCTCGGAAACAGCGAACCCGGAGGGTCCAGTTGCATGTGGGGCTGCGTAAAGGCTCCCCTGGGAACTTCAGATGTACCCAAGGCCTTCCTTTGGTGACACTTTTGGATAGTCCAAAGGGGCTCACAACTCATATCCTGGGGACGGATTTTATACTTGTCTACGATGATTGCTAGGGCTACGTTTAGGGTTGCTCATGAACAGCGAACCCGGAGGGTCCAGTTGCATGTGGGGCTGCGTAAAGGCTCCCCTGGGGAGTTCACTTGTACCCAAAGCCTTCCTTTGGTGACACTTTGGGATGGTCCAAAGGGGCTTGCAACGCGTTTTCTGGGGCCCGTGTTTAGAGACTTCTCACATGCCGTCTAGGGATATATTTAGGGGTGCTCAGAAGCAGCGAACCGGAGGGTCCAGTTGCATGTCGGGCTGCGTAAAGGCTCCCCTGGGAACTTCAGATGTATCCAAAGCTTTCCTTTGGGGGCAGTTTTGGATGGTCCAAAGGGGCTCGCAACGCATTTCCTGGGCCTGATTTTTCACTCGTCTCCGATGACGGCTAGGGCTACGTTTAGGTTTGCTCATGAACAGCGAACCCGGAGGGTCCAGTTGCATGTGGGGCTGCGTAAAGGCACCAATGGTGAGTTCTCTTGTACCCAAAGCCTTCCTTTGGGGGCACTTTTGGATGGGCGAAAATGGACTCGCAACGCGATTTCTGGGGCCCGGTTTTTCAGTCGTCTTCGATGCCGGCTTGGGCTATGTTTAGGGATGCTCTGAAACAGCGAACCCGGAGGGTCCAGTTGCATATGGGCTGCGTAAAGGATCCCCTGGGAACTTCAGATGTACCCAAAGCCTTCCTTTGGGGGCAGCTTTGGATGGTCCAAAGGGGCTCGCAACTCATTTCCTGGGGCCGGATTTTATACTTGTCTACGATGATTGCTAGGGCTACATTTAGGGTTGCTCATGAACAGCGAACCCGGAGGGTCCAGTTGCATGTGGGGCTGCGTAAAGGCTCCCCTGGGGAGTTTTCTTGTACCCAAAGTCTTCGTTTGGGGGCACTTTTGGATGGTCCAAAGGGGCTCGCAACTCATTTCCTGGGGCCGGATTTTTCACTCGTCTACGATGATTGCTAGTGCTACGTTTAGGGTTGCTCATGAACAGCGAACTCGGAGGGTCCAGTTGCATGTGGGGCTGCGTAAAGGCTCCCCTGGGGAGTTAACTTGTACCCAAAGCCTTCCTTTGGTGACACTTTTGGATGGTCCAAAGTGGCTTGCAACGCGTTTTCTGGGGCCCGTGTTTACAGTCTTCTCCCATGCCGGCTAGGGATATATTAGGGTTGCTCAGAAACAGCGAACCCGGAGGGTCCAGTTGCATGTGGGGCTGCGTAAAGGCTCCCCTGGGGAGTTCACTTGTACCCAAAGCCTTCCTTTGGTGGCACTTTTGGATGGGCGAAAAGGGCTCGCAACGCATTTCCTGGGGCCTGATTTTTCAGTCGTCTTCGATGCCGGCTAGGGCTATGTTTAGGGATGCTCGGAAACAGCGAACCCGGAGGGTCCAGTTGCATATGGGGCTGCGTAAAGGCTCCCCTGGGGAGTTCTCTTGTACCCAAAGCCTTCCTTTGGGGGCACTTTTGGATGGTCCAAAGGGACTCGCAACGCGTTTCCTGGGGCCCGGTTTTTCAGTCGTCTTCGATGCCGGCTAGGTCTATGTTTAGGGATGCTCGGAAACAGCGAACCCGGAGGGTCCAGTTGCATGTGTGGCTGCGTAAAGGCTCCCCTGGGGAGTTCACTTGTACCCAAAGCCTTCCTTTGGTGACACTTTGGGATGGTCCAAAGGGGGTTGCAACACGTTTTCTGGGGCCCGTGTTTTCAGTCTTCTCCCATGCCGGCTAGGTATATAAATAGGGTTGATCGGAAAAATCGAACCCGGAGGGTCCAGTTGCATGTGGGGCTGCGTAAAGGCTCCCCTGGGGAGTTCTCTTGTACCCAAAGCCTTCCTTTGGGGGCAGTTTTGGATGGGCGAAAACGGCTCGCAACGCATTTCCTGGGGCCAGAATTTTAGTCGTCTTCGATGCCGGCTAGGGCTATGTTTAGGGATGCTCGGAAACAGCGTACCCGGAGGGTCCAGTTGCATGTGGGGCTGCGTAAAGGCTCCCCTGGGGAGTTCTCTTGTACCCAAAGCCTTCCTTTTGGGGCACTTTTGGATGGGCGAAAAGGGCTCGCAAAGCATTTCCTGGGGCCTGATTTTTCAGTCGTCTTCGATGCCGGCTTGGGCTATGTTTAAGGGTGCTAGGAAACAGCGAACCCGGAGGGTGCAGTTGCATGTGGGGCTGCGTAAAGGCTCCCCTGGGGAGTTCACTTGTACCCAAAGCCTTCCTTTGGGGGCACTTTTGGATGGTCCAAAGGGGCTTGCAACGCGTTTTCTGGGACCCGGGTTTTCAGTCTTCTCCCATGCCGGCTAGTGATATATTTAGCGTTGCTCGGAAACAGCGAACCCGGAGGGTCCAGTTGCATGTGGGGCTGCGTAAAGGCTCCCCTGGGAACTTCAGATGTACCCAAGGCCTTCCTTTGGTGACACTTTTGGATGGTCCAAAGGGGCTCACAACTCATATCCTGGGGCCGGATTTTTCACTCGTCTATGATGACTGCTAGGGCTACTTTTAGGGTTGCTCGGAAACAGCGAACCCGGAGGGTCCAGTTGCATGTGGGGCTGCGTAAAGGCTCCCCTGGGGAGTTCTCTTGTACCCAAAGCCTTCCTTTGGGGGCAGTTTTGGATGGGCGAAAACGGCTCGCAACGCATTTCCTGGGGCCAGAATTTTAGTCGTCTTCGATGCCGGCTAGGGCTATGTTTAGGGATGCTCGGAAACAGCGTACCCGGAGGGTCCAGTTGCATGTGGGGCTGCGTAAAGGCTCCCCTGGGGAGTTCTCTTGTACCCAAAGCCTTCCTTTTGGGGCACTTTTGGATGGGCGAAAAGGGCTCGCAAAGCATTTCCTGGGGCCTGATTTTTCAGTCGTCTTCGATGCCGGCTTGGGTTATGTTTAGGGGTGCTAGGAAACAGCGAACCCGGAGGGTGCAGTTGCATGTGGGGCTGCGTAAAGTCTCCCCTGGGGAGTTCACTTGTACCCAAAGCCTTCCTTTGGGGGCACTTTTGGATGGTCCAAAGGGGCTTGCAACGCGTTTTCTGGGACCCGGGTTTTCAGTCTTCTCCCATGCCGGCTAGTGATATATTTAGCGTTGCTCGGAAACAGCGAACCAGGAGGGTCCAGTTGCATGTGGGGCTGCGTAAAGGCTCCCCTGGGAACTTCAGATGTACCCAAGGCCTTCCTTTGGTGACACTTTTGGATGGTCCAAAGGGGCTCACAACTCATATCCTGGGGCCGGATTTTTCACTCGTCTATGATGACTGCTAGGGCTACTTTTAGGGTTGCTCGGAAACAGCGAACCCGGAGGGTCCAGTTGCATGTGGGGCTGCGTAAAGGCTCCCCTGGGGAGTTCACTTGTACCCAAAGCCTTCCTTTGCTGACACTTTGGGATGGTCCAAAGAGGCTTGCAACGCGTTTTCTGGGGCCCGTGTTTTCAGTCTTCTCCCATGCCGGCTAGGGATATATTTAAGGTTGCTCGGAAACAGCGAACCCGGAGGGTCCAGTTGCATGTGGGGCTGCGTAAAGGCTCCCCTGGGGAGTTCTCTTGTACCCAAAGCCTTCCGTTGGGGGCACTTTTGGATGGGCGAAAAGGGCTCGCAACGCATTTCCTGGGGCCTGATTTTTCAGTCGTCTTCGATGCCGGCTAGGGCTATGTTTAGGGATGCTCGGAAACAGCGAACCCGGAGGGTCCAGTTGCATGTGTGGCTGCGTAAAGGCTCCCCTGGGGAGTTCTCTTGTACCCAAAGCATTCCTTTGGGGGCACTTTTGAATGGGCGAAAAGCATTCTGAACGTATTTCCTGGGGCCTGTTTTTTCAGTCGTCTTCGATGCCGGCTAGGGCTATGTTTAGGGATGCTCGAAAACAGCGAACCCGGAGGGTCCAGTTGCATGTGGGGCTGCGTAAAGGCTCCCCTGGGGAGTTCACTTGTACCCAAAGCCTTCCTTTGGGGGCACTTTTGGATGGTCCAAAGGGGCTTGCAACGCTTTTTATGGGGCCCGGGTTTTCAGTCTTCTCCCATGCCGGCTAGGGATATATTTAGGGATGCTCGGAAAAATCAAACCCGAAGGGTCCAGTTGCATGTGGGGCTGCGTAAAGGCTCCCCTGGGGAGTTCACTTGTATCCAAAGCCTGCATTTGGAGGCACTTTTGGATGGGCGAAAAAGGGCTCGCAACGCATTTCCTGGGGCCTGATTTTTCACTCATCTCCGATGACGGCTAGGGCTACGTTTAGGTTTGCTAAGGAACAGAGAACCCGGAGGGTCCAGTTCCATGTGGGGCTGCGTAAAGGCTCCCCTGGGGAGTTCTCTTGTACCCAAAGTCTTCCTTTGGGGGCACTTTTGGATGGGCGAAAAGGGCTTGCAACGCATTTCCTGGGGCCTGATTTTTCAGTCGTCTTCGATGCCGGCAAGGGATACGTTTAGGGATGCTCGGAACAGCGAACCCGGAGGGTCCAGTTTCATGTGGGGCTGCGTAAAGGCTCCCCTGGGGAGTTCACTTGTACCCAAAGCCTTCCTTTGGTGACACTTTGGGATGGTCCAAAGGGGAATGCAACGCGTTTCCTGGGGCCTGATTTTTCAGTCGTCTTCGATGCCGGCTAGGGCTATGTTTAGGGATGCTCGAAAACAGCGAACCCGGAGGGTCCAGTTGCATGTGGGGCTGCGTAAAGGCTCCCCTGGGAACTTCAGATGTACCCAAGGCCTTCCTTTGGTGACACATTTGGATGGTCCAAAGGGGCTCGGAACGTATTTCCTGGGGCCTGATTTTTCAGTCGTCTCCGATGATGGTTAGGGCTACGTTTAGTTTTACTCAGGAACAGCGAACCCGGAGGGTCCAGTTGCATGTGGGGCTGCGTAAAGGCTCCGCGGGGAGTTCACTTGTATCCAAAGCCTTCCTTTGGGGGCACTTTTGGATGGTCCAAATGGGCTCGGAACGCATTTCCTGGGGCCTGATTTTTCAGTCGTCTTCGATGCCGGCTAGGGCTATGTTTAGGGATGCTCGGAAACAGCGAACCCGGAGGGTCCAGTTGCATGTGGGGCTGCGTAAAGGCTCCCCTGAGGAGTTCTCTTGTACCCAAAGCCTTCCTTTGGGGGCACTTTAGGATGGTCCAAAGGGGCTTGCAACGCTTTTTTTGGGGCCCGGGTTTTCAGTCTTCTCCCATGCCGGCTAGGGATATATTTAGGGATGCACGGAAAAATCGAACCCGAAGGGTCCAGTTGCATGTGGGGCTGCGTAAAGGCTCCCCTGGGGAGTTCACTTGTATCCAAAGCCTTCCTTTGGGGGCACTTTTGGATGGGCGAAAAGGGCTCGTAACGCATTTCCTGGGGCCTGATTTTTCAGTCGTCATCGATGCCGGTAGGGCTATGTTTAGGGATGCTTGGAAACAGCGAACCCGGAGGGTGCAGTTGCATGTGGGGCTGCGTAAAGGCTCCCCTGGGGAGATCACTTGTACCCAAAGCCTTCCTTTGGGGGCACTTTTGGATGGTCCAAAGGGGCTTGCAACGCGTTTTCTGGGACCCGGGTTTTCAGTCTTCTCCCATGCCGGCTAGTGATATATTTAGCGTTGCTCGGAAACAGCGAACCCGGAGGGTCCAGTTGCATGTGGGGCTGCGTAAAGGCTCCCCTGGGAACTTCAGATGTACCCAAGGCCTTCCTTTGGTGACACTTTTGGATGGTCCAAAGGGGCTCACAACTCATATCCTGGGGCCGGATTTTTCACTCGTCTATGATGACTGCTAGGGCTACTTTTAGGGTTGCTCGGAAACAGCGAACCCGGAAGGTCCAGTTGCATGTGGGGCTGCGTAAAGGCTCCCCTGGGGAGTTCTCTTGTACCCAAAGCCTTCCTTTGCTGACACTTTGGGATGGTCCAAAGAGGCTTGCAACGCGTTTTCTGGGGCCCGTGTTTTCAGTCTTCTCCCATGCCGGCTAGGGATATATTTAACGTTGCTCGGAAACAGCGAACCCGGAGGGTCCAGTTGCATGTGGGGCTGCGTAAAGGCTCCCCTGGGGAGTTCACTTGTACCCAAAGCCTTCCGTTGGGGGCACTTTTGGATGGGCGAAAAGGGCTCGCAACGCATTTCCTGGCGCCTGATTTTTCAGTCGTCTTCGATGCCGGCTAGGGCTATGTTTAGGGATGCTCGGAAACAGCGAACCCGGAGGGTCCAGTTGCATGTGGGGCTGCGTAAAGGCTCCCCTGGGGAGTTCTCTTGTACCCAAAGCATTCCTTTGGGGGCACTTTTGAATGGGCGAAAAACGTTCTGAACGTATTTCCTGGGGCCTGTTTTTTCAGTCGTCTTCGATGCCGGCTAGGGCTATGTTTAGGGATGCTTGGAAACAGCGAACCCGGAGGGTCCAGTTGCATGTGGGGCTGCGTAAAGGCTCCCCTGGGGAGTTCACTTGTACCCAAAGCCTTCCTTTGCTGACACTTTTGGATGGTCCAAAGGGGCTTGCAACGCTTTTTCTGGGGCCCGGGTTTTCAGTCTTCTCCCATGCCGGCTAGGGATATATTTAGGGATGCTCGGAAAAATCAAACCCGAAGGGTCCAGTTGCATGTGGGGCTGCGTAAAGGCTCCCCTGGGGAGTTCACTTGTATCCAAAGCCTTCCTTTGGGGGCACTTTTGGATGGGTGAAAAGGGCTCGTAACACATTTCCTGGGGCCTGATTTTTCAGTCGTCATCGATGCCGGTAGGGCTATGTTTAGGGATGCTCGGAAACAGCGAACCCGGAGGGTGCAGTTGCATGTGGGGCTGCGTAAAGGCTCCCCTGGGGAGATCACTTGTACCCAAAGCCTTCATTTGGAGGCACTTTTGGATGGGCGAAAAAGGGCTCGCAACGCATTTCCTGGGGCCTGATTTTTCACTCATCTCCGATGACGGCTAGGGCTACGTTTAGGTTTGCTAAGGAACAGAGAACCCGGAGGGTCCAGTTCCATGTGGGGCTGCGTAAAGGCTCCCCTGGGGAGTTCTCTTGTACCCAAAGCCTTCCTTTGCTGACACTTTAGGATGGTCCAAAGGGGCTTGCAACGCTTTTTTTGGGGCCCGGGTTTTCAGTCTTCTCCCATGCCGGCTAGGGATATATTTAGGGATGCTCGGAAAAATCGAACCCGAAGGGTCCAGTTGCATGTGGGGCTGCGTAAAGGCTCCCCTGGGGAGTTCTCTTGTATCCAAAGCCTTCCTTTGGGGGCACTTTTGGATGGGTGAAAAGGGCTCGTAACGCATTTCCTGGGGCCTGATTTTTCAGTCGTCATCGATGCCGGTAGGGCTATGTTTAGGGATGCTCAGAAACAGCGAACCCGGAGGGTCCAGTTGCATGTGGGGCTGCGTAAAGGCTCCCCTGGGGAGATCACTTGTACCCAAAGCCTTCATTTGGAGGCACTTTTGGATGGGTGAAAAAGGGCTCGCAACGCATTTCCTGGGGCCTGATTTTTCACTCATCTCCGATGACGGCTAGGGCTACGTTTAGGTTTGCTAAGGAACAGAGAACCCAGAAGGTCCAGTTCCATGTGGGGCTGCGTAAAGGCTCCCCTGGGGAGTTCTCTTGTACCCAAAGCCTTCCGTTGGGGGCACTTTTCGATGGGCGAAATGGGCTTGCAACGCATTTCCTGGGGCCTGATTTTTCAGTCGTCTTCGATGCCGGCAAGGGTTACGTTTATGGATGCTCGGAAACAGCGAACCCGGAGGGTCCAGTTGCATGTGGGGCTGCGTAAAGGCTCCCCTGGGGAGTTTTCTTGTACCCAAAGTCTTCGTTTGGGGGCACTTTTGGATGGTCCAAAGGGGCTCGCAACTCATTTCCTGGGGCCGGATTTTTCACTCGTCTACGATGATTGCTAGTGCTACGTTTAGGGTTGCTCATGAACAGCGAACTCGGAGGGTCCAGTTGCATGTGGGGCTGCGTAAAGGCTCCCCTGGGGAGTTCACTTGTACCCAAAGCCTTCCTTTGGTGACACTTTGGGATGGTCCAAAGTGGCTTGCAACGCGTTTTCTGGGGCCCGTGTTTACAGTTTTCTCCCATGCCGGCTAGGGATATATTTAGGGTTGCTCAGAAACAGCGAACCCGGAGGGTCCAGTTGCATGTGGGGCTGCGTAAAGGCTCCCCTGGGGAGTTCACTTGTACCCAAAGCCTTCCTTTGGTGGCACTTTTGGATGGGCGAAAAGGGCTCGCAACGCATTTCCTGGGGCCTGATTTTTCAGTCGTCTTCGATGCCGGCTAGGGCTATGTTTAGGGATGCTCGGAAACAGCGAACCCGGAGGGTCCAGTTGCATATGGGGCTGCGTAAAGGCTCCCCTGGGGAGTTCTCTTGTACCCAAAGCCTTCCTTTGGGGGCACTTTTGGATGGTCCAAAGGGACTCGCAACGCGTTTCCTGGGGCCCGGTTTTTCAGTCGTCTTCGATGCCGGCTAGGTCTATGTTTAGGGATGCTCGGAAACAGCGAACCCGGAGGGTCCAGTTGCATGTGTGGCTGCGTAAAGGCTCCCCTGGGGAGTTCACTTGTACCCAAAGCCTTCCTTTGGTGACACTTTGGGATGGTCCAAAGGGGGTTGCAACGCGTTTTCTGGGGCCCGTGTTTTCAGTCTTCTCCCATGCCGGCTAGGTATATAAATAGGGTTGATCGGAAAAATCGAACCCGGAGGGTCCAGTTGCATGTGGGGCTGCGTAAAGGCTCCCCTGGGGAGTTCTCTTGTACCCAAAGCCTTCCTTTGGGGGCAGTTTTGGATGGGCGAAAACGGCTCGCAACGCATTTCCTGGGGCCAGAATTTTAGTCGTCTTCGATGCCGGCTAGGGCTATGTTTAGGGATGCTCGGAAACAGCGTACCCGGAGCTTCCAGTTGCATGTGGGGCTGCGTAAAGGCTCCCCTGGGGAGTTCTCTTGTACCCAAAGCCTTCCTTTTGGGGCACTTTTGGATGGGCGAAAAGGGCTCGCAAAGCATTTCCTGGGGCCTGATTTTTCAGTCGTCTTCGATGCCGGCTTGGGCTATGTTTAGGGGTGCTAGGAAACAGCGAACCCGGAGGGTGCAGTTGCATGTGGGGCTGCGTAAAGGCTCCCCTGGGGAGTTCACTTGTACCCAAAGCCTTCCTTTGGGGGCACTTTTGGATGGTCCAAAGGGGCTTGCAACGCGTTTTCTGGGACCCGGGTTTTCAGTCTTCTCCCATGCCGGCTAGTGATATATTTAGCGTTGCTCGGAAACAGCGAACCCGGAGGGTCCAGTTGCATGTGGGGCTGCGTAAAGGCTCCCCTGGGAACTTCAGATGTACCCAAGGCCTTCCTTTGGTGACACTTTTGGATGGTCCAAAGGGTCTCACAACTCATATCCTGGGGCCGGATTTTTCACTCGTCTATGATGACTGCTAGGGCTACTTTTACGGTTGCTCGGAAACAGCGAACCCGGAGGGTCCAGTTGCATGTGGGGCTGCGTAAAGGCTCCCCTGGGGAGTTCACTTGTACCCAAAGCCTTCCTTTGCTGACACTTTGGGATGGTCCAAAGAGGCTTGCAACGCGTTTTCTGGGGCCCGTGTTTTCAGTCTTCTCCCATGCCGGCTAGGGATATATTTAAGGTTGCTCGGAAACAGCGAACCCGGAGGGTCCAGTTGCATGTGGGGCTGCGTAAAGGCTCCCCTGGGGAGTTCTCTTGTACCCAAAGCCTTCCGTTGGGGGCACTTTTGGATGGGCGAAAAGGGCTCGCAACGCATTTCCTGGGGCCTGATTTTTCAGTCGTCTTCGATGCCGGCTAGGGCTATGTTTAGGGATGCTCGGAAACAGCGAACCCGGAGGGTCCAGTTGCATGTGTGGCTGTGTAAAGGCTCCCCTGGGGAGTTCTCTTGTACCCAAAGCATTCCTTTGGGGGCACTTTTGAATGGGCGAAAAGCGTTCTGAACGTATTTCCTGGGGCCTGTTTTTTCAGTCGTCTTCGATGCCGGCTAGGGCTATGTTTAGGGATGCTCGAAAACAGCGAACCCGGAGGGTCCAGTTGCATGTGGGGCTGCGTAAAGGCTCCCCTGGGGAGTTCACTTGTACCCAAAGCCTTCCTTTGGGGGCACTTTTGGATGGTCCAAAGGGGCTTGCAACGCTTTTTCTGGGGCCCGGGTTTTCAGTCTTCTCCCATGCCGGCTAGGGATATATTTAGGGATGCTCGGAAAAATCAAACCCGAAGGGTCCAGTTGCATGTGGGGCTGCGTAAAGGCTCCCCTGGGGAGTTCACTTGTATCCAAAGCCTGCATTTGGAGGCACTTTTGGATGGGCGAAAAAGGGCTCGCAACGCATTTCCTGGGGCCTGATTTTTCACTCATCTCCGATGACGGCTAGGGCTACGTTTAGGTTTGCTAAGGAACAGAGAACCCGGAGGGTCCAGTTCCATGTGGGGCTGCGTAAAGGCTCCCCTGGGGAGTTCTCTTGTACCCAAAGTCTTCCTTTGGGGGCACTTCTGGATGGGCGAAAAGGGCTTGCAACGCATTTCCTGGGGCCTGATTTTTCAGTCGTCTTCGATGCCGGCAAGGGATACGTTTAGGGATGCTCGGAACAGCGAACCCGGAGGGTCCAGTTTCATGTGGGGCTGCGTAATGGCTCCCCTGGGGAGTTCACTTGTACCCAAAGCCTTCCTTTGGTGACACTTTGGGATGGTCCAAAGGGGATTGCAACGCGTTTCCTGGGGCCTGATTTTTCAGTCGTCTTCGATGCCGGCTAGGGCTATGTTTAGGGATGCTCGAAAACAGCGAACCCGAAGGGTCCAGTTGCATGTGGGGCTGCGTAAAGGCTCCCCTGGGAACTTCAGATGTACCCAAGGCCTTCCTTTGGTGACACATTTGGATGGTCCAAAGGGGCTCGGAACGTATTTCCTGGGGCCTGATTTTTCAGTCGTCTCCGATGATGGTTAGGGCTACGTTTAGTTTTACTCAGGAACAGCGAACCCGGAGGGTCCAGTTGCATGTGGGGCTGCGTAAAGCCTCCGCGGGGAGTTCACTTGTATCCAAAGCCTTCCTTTGGGGGCACTTTTGGATGGTCCAAATGGGCTCGGAACGCATTTCCTGGGGCCTGATTTTTCAGTCGTCTTCGATGCCGGCTAGGGCTATGTTTAGGGATGCTCGGAAACAGCGAACCCGAAGGGTCCAGTTGCATGTGGGGCTGCGTAAAGGCTCCCCTGGGGAGTTCTCTTGTACCCAAAGCCTTCCTTTGGTGACACTTTTGGATGGGCGAAAAGGGGCTTGCAACGCGTTTCCTGGGGCCTGATTTTTCAGTCTTCTTCGATGCCGGATAGGGCTATGTTTAGGGATGCTCGAAAACAGCGAACCCGGAGGGTCCAGTTGCATGTGGGGCTGCGTAAAGGCTCCCCTGGGGAGTTCACTTGTACCCAAAGCCTTCCTTTGGGGGCACTTTTGGATGGTCCAAAGGGGCTTGCAACGCTTTTTCTGGGGCCCGGGTTTTCAGTCTTCTCCCATGCCGGCTAGGGATATATTTAGGGATGCTCGGAAAAATCAAACCCGAAGGGTCCAGTTGCATGTGGGGCTGCGTAAAGGCTCCCCTGGGGAGTTCACTTGTATCCAAAGCCTGCATTTGGAGGCACTTTTGGATGGGCGAAAAAGGGCTCGCAACGCATTTCCTGGGGCCTGATTTTTCACTCATCTCCGATGACGGCTAGGGCTACGTTTAGGTTTGCTAAGGAACAGAGAACCCGGAGGGTCCAGTTCCATGTGGGGCTGCGTAAAGGCTCCCCTGGGGAGTTCTCTTGTACCCAAAGTCTTCCTTTGGGGGCACTTCTGGATGGGCGAAAAGGGCTTGCAACGCATTTCCTGGGGCCTGATTTTTCAGTCGTCTTCGATGCCGGCAAGGGATACGTTTAGGGATGCTCGGAACAGCGAACCCGGAGGGTCCAGTTTCATGTGGGGCTGCGTAATGGCTCCCCTGGGGAGTTCACTTGTACCCAAAGCCTTCCTTTGGTGACACTTTGGGATGGTCCAAAGGGGATTGCAACGCGTTTCCTGGGGCCTGATTTTTCAGTCGTCTTCGATGCCGGCTAGGGCTATGTTTAGGGATGCTCGAAAACAGCGAACCCGAAGGGTCCAGTTGCATGTGGGGCTGCGTAAAGGCTCCCCTGGGAACTTCAGATGTACCCAAGGCCTTCCTTTGGTGACACATTTGGATGGTCCAAAGGGGCTCGGAACGTATTTCCTGGGGCCTGATTTTTCAGTCGTCTCCGATGATGGTTAGGGCTACGTTTAGTTTTACTCAGGAACAGCGAACCCGGAGGGTCCAGTTGCATGTGGGGCTGCGTAAAGCCTCCGCGGGGAGTTCACTTGTATCCAAAGCCTTCCTTTGGGGGCACTTTTGGATGGTCCAAATGGGCTCGGAACGCATTTCCTGGGGCCTGATTTTTCAGTCGTCTTCGATGCCGGCTAGGGCTATGTTTAGGGATGCTCGGAAACAGCGAACCCGAAGGGTCCAGTTGCATGTGGGGCTGCGTAAAGGCTCCCCTGGGGAGTTCTCTTGTACCCAAAGCCTTCCTTTGGTGACACTTTTGGATGGGCGAAAAGGGGCTTGCAACGCGTTTCCTGGGGCCTGATTTTTCAGTCTTCTTCGATGCCGGATAGGGCTATGTTTAGGGATGCTCGAAAACAGCGAACCCGGAGGGTCCAGTTGCATGTGGGGCTGCGTAAAGGCTCCCCTGAGGAGTTCTCTTGTACCCAAAGCCTTCCTTTGGGGGCACTTTTGGATGGTCCAAAGGGGCTCGTAACGCATTTCCTGGGGCCTGATTTTTCAGTCGTCTTCGATGACGGCTAGGGATATGTTTAGGGATGCTCGGAAACAGCGAACCCGGAGGGTCCAGTTGCATGTGGGTCTGCGTAAAGGCTCCCCTGGGGAGTTCAACTGTACCCAAAGCCTTCCTTTGGGGGCACATTTGGATGGGCGAAAAAGGCTTGCAACGCATTTCCTGGGGCCTGTTTTTTCAGTCGTCTTCGATGACTGCTAGGGTTATGTTTAGGGATGCTCGGAAACAGCGAACCCGGAGGGTCCAGTTGCATGTGGGGCTGCGTAAAGGCTCCCCTGGGGAGTTCACTTGTACCCAAAGCCTTCCTTTGCTGACACTTTAGGATGGTCCAAAGGGGCTTGCAACGCTTTTTTTGGGGCCCGGGTTTTCAGTCTTCTCCCATGCCGGCTAGGGATATATTTAGGGATGCTCGGAAAAATCGAACCCGAAGGGTCCAGTTGCATGTGGGGCTGCGTAAAGGCTCCCCTGGGGAGTTCACTTGTATCCAAAGCCTTCCTTTGGGGGCACTTTTGGATGGGTGAAAAGGGCTCGTAACGCATTTCCTGGGGCCTGATTTTTCAGTCGTCATCGATGCCGGTAGGGCTATGTTTAGGGATGCTTGGAAACAGCGAACCCGGAGGGTGCAGTTGCATGTGGGGCTGCGTAAAGGCTCCCCTGGGGAGATCACTTGTACCCAAAGCCTTCATTTGGAGGCACTTTTGGATGGGTGAAAAAGGGCTCGCAACGCATTTCCTGGGGCCTGATTTTTCACTCATCTCCGATGACAGCTAGGGCTACGTTTAGGTTTGCTAAGGAACAGAGAACCCGGAGGGTCCAGTTGCATGTGGGGCTGCGTAAAGTCTCCCCTGGGAACTTCAGATGTACCCAAGGCCTTCCTTTGGTGACACATTGGGATGGTCCAAAGGGGCTCGGAACGTATTTCCTGGGGCCTGATTTTTCAGTCGTCTCCGATGATGGTTAGGGCTACGTTTAGTTTTACTCAGGAACAGCGAACCCGGAGGGTCCAGTTGCATGTGGGGCTGCGTAAAGGCTCCCCTGAGGAGTTCTCTTGTACCCAAAGCCTTCCTTTGGGGGCACTTTTGGATGGTCCAAAGGGGCTCGCAACGCATTTCCTGGGGCCTGATTTTTCAGTTGTCTTCGATGACGGCTAGGGCTATGTTTAGGGATGCTTGGAAACAGCGAACCCGGAGGGTCCAGTTGCATGTGGGGCTGCGTAAAGGCTCCCCTGGGGAGTTCACCTGTACCAAAAGCCTTTCTTTGGTGACACTTTTGGATGGGCGAAAAAGTCTTGCAACGCATTTCCTGGGGCCTGATTTTTCAGTCGTCTTCGATGCCGGCTTGGGCTATGTTTAGGGGTGCTAGGAAACAGCGAACCCGGAGGGTGCAGTTGCATGTGGGGCTGCGTAAAGGCTCCCCTGGGGAGTTCACTTGTACCCAAAGCCTTCCTTTGGGGGCACTTTTGGATGGTCCAAAGGGGCTTGCAACGCGTTTTCTGGGACCCGGGTTTTCAGTCTTCTCCCATGCCGGCTAGTGATATATTTAGCGTTGCTCGGAAACAGCGAACCCGGAGGGTCCAGTTGCATGTGGGGCTGCGTAAAGGCTCCCCTGGGAACTTCAGATGTACCCAAGGCCTTCCTTTGGTGACACTTTTGGATGGTCCAAAGGGGCTCACAACTCATATCCTGGGGCCGGATTTTTCACTCGTCTATGATGACTGCTAGGGCTACTTTTAGGGTTGCTCGGAAACAGCGAACCCGGAAGGTCCAGTTGCATGTGGGGCTGCGTAAAGGCTCCCCTGGGGAGTTCACTTGTACCCAAAGCCTTCCTTTGGTGACACTTTGGGATGGTCCAAAGAGGCTTGCAACGCGTTTTCTGGGGCCCGTGTTTTCAGTCTTCTCCCATGCCGGCTAGGGATATATTTAAGGTTGCTCGGAAACAGCGAACCCGGAGGGTCCAGTTGCATGTGGGGCTGCGTAAAGGCTCCCCTGGGGAGTTCTCTTGTACCCAAAGCCTTCCGTTGGGGGCACTTTTGGATGGGCGAAAAGGGCTCGCAACGCATTTCCTGGCGCCTGATTTTTCAGTCGTCTTCGATGCCGGCTAGGGCTATGTTTAGGGATGCTCGGAAACAGCGAACCCGGAGGGTCCAGTTGCATGTGGGGCTGCGTAAAGGCTCCCCTGGGGAGTTCTCTTGTACCCAAAGCCTTCCTTTGGTGACACTTTTGGATGGGCGAAAAGGGGCTTGCAACGCGTTTCCTGGGGCCCGGTTTTTCAGTCGTCTTCGATGCCGGCTAGGTCTATGTTTAGGGATGCTCGGAAACAGCGAACCCGGAGGGTCCAGTTGCATGTGGGGCTGCGTAAAGGCTCCCCTGGGGAGTTCACTTGTACCCAAAGCCTTCCTTTGCTGACACTTTTGGATGGTCCAAAGGGGCTTGCAACGCTTTTTCTGGTGCCCGGGTTTTCAGTCTTCTCCCATGCCGGCTAGGGATATATTTAGGGATGCTCGGAAAAATCAAACCCGAAGGGTCCAGTTGCATGTGGGGCTGCGTAAAGGCTCCCCTGGGGAGTTCACTTGTATCCAAAGCCTTCCTTTGGGGGCACTTTTGTATGGGTGAAAAGGGCTTGGAACGCGTTTCCTGGGGCCTGATTTTTCACTCGTCTTCGATGCTGGCTAGGGCTATGATTAGGGATGCTCGGAAACAGCGAACCCGGAGGGTCCAGTTGCATGTGGGGCTGCGTAAAGGCTCCCCTGGGGAGTTCACTTGTACCCAAAGCCTTCCTTTGGTGACACTTTGGGATGGTCCAAAGGGGCTTGCAACGCATTTCCTGGGGCCTGATTTTTCAGTCGTCTTTGATGCCGGCTAGGGCTATGTTTAGGGATGCTCGAAAACAGCGAACCCGGAGGGTCCAGTTGCATGTGGGGCTGCATAAAGGCTCCCCTGGGAACTTCAGATGTACCCAAGGCCTTCCTTTGGTGACACATTGGGATGGTCCAAAGGGGCTCGGAACGTATTTCCTGGGGCCTGATTTTTCAGTCGTCTCCGATGATGGTTAGGGCTACGTTTAGTTTTACTCAGGAACAGCGAACCCGGAGGGTCCAGTTGCATGTGGGGCTGCGTAAAGGCTCCCCTGAGGAGTTCTCTTGTACCCAAAGCCTTCCTTTGGGGGCACTTTTGGATGGTCCAAAGGGGCTCGTAACGCATTTCCTGGGGCCTGATTTTTCAGTTGTCTTCGATGACGGCTAGGGATATGTTTAGGGATGCTCGGAAACAGTGAACCCGGAGGGTCCAGTTGCATGTGGGGCTGCGTAAAGGCTCCCCTGGGGAGTTCACCTGTACCAAAAGCCTTTCTTTGGTGACACTTTTGGATGGGCGAAAAAGTCTTGCAACGCATTTCCTGGGGCCTGATTTTTCAGTCGTCTTCGATGCCGGCTTGGGCTATGTTTAGGGGTGCTAGGAAACAGCGAACCCGGAGGGTGCAGTTGCATGTGGGGCTGCGTAAAGGCTCCCCTGGGGAGTTCACTTGTACCCAAAGCCTTCCTTTGGGGGCACTTTTGGATGGTCCAAAGGGGCTTGCAACGCGTTTTCTGGGACCCGGGTTTTCAGTCTTCTCCCATGCCGGCTAGTGATATATTTAGCGTTGCTCGGAAACAGCGAACCCGGAGGGTCCAGTTGCATGTGGGGCTGCGTAAAGGCTCCCCTGGGAACTTCAGATGTACCCAAGGCCTTCCTTTGGTGACACTTTTGGATGGTCCAAAGGGGCTCACAACTCATATCCTGGGGCCGGATTTTTCACTCGTCTATGATGACTGCTAGGGCTACTTTTAGGGTTGCTCGGAAACAGCGAACCCGGAAGGTCCAGTTGCATGTGGGGCTGCGTAAAGGCTCCCCTGGGGAGTTCACTTGTACCCAAAGCCTTCCTTTGGTGACACTTTGGGATGGTCCAAAGAGGCTTGCAACGCGTTTTCTGGGGCCCGTGTTTTCAGTCTTCTCCCATGCCGGCTAGGGATATATTTAAGGTTGCTCGGAAACAGCGAACCCGGAGGGTCCAGTTGCATGTGGGGCTGCGTAAAGGCTCCCCTGGGGAGTTCTCTTGTACCCAAAGCCTTCCGTTGGGGGCACTTTTGGATGGGCGAAAAGGGCTCGCAACGCATTTCCTGGCGCCTGATTTTTCAGTCGTCTTCGATGCCGGCTAGGTCTATGTTTAGGGATGCTCGGAAACAGCGAACCCGGAGGGTCCAGTTGCATGTGGGGCTGCGTAAAGGCTCCCCTGGGGAGTTCACTTGTACCCAAAGCCTTCCTTTGCTGACACTTTTGGATGGTCCAAAGGGGCTTTCAACGCTTTTTCTGGTGCCCGGGTTTTCAGTCTTCTCCCATGCCGGCTAGGGATATATTTAGGGATGCTCGGAAAAATCAAACCCGAAGGGTCCAGTTGCATGTGGGGCTGCGTAAAGGCTCCCCTGGGGAGTTCACTTGTATCCAAAGCCTTCCTTTGGGGGCACTTTTGGATGGGTGAAAAGGGCTTGGAACGCGTTTCCTGGGGCCTGATTTTTCACTCGTCTTCGATGCTGGCTAGGGCTATGATTAGGGATGCTCGGAAACAGCGAACCCGGAGGGTCCAGTTGCATGTGGGGCTGCGTAAAGGCTCCCCTGGGGAGTTCACTTGTACCCAAAGCCTTCCTTTGGTGACACTTTGGGATGGTCCAAAGGGGCTTGCAACGCATTTCCTGGGGCCTGATTTTTCAGTCGTCTTCGATGCCGGCTAGGGCTATGTTTAGGGATGCTCGAAAACAGCGAACCCGGAGGGTCCAGTTGCATATGGGGCTGCATAAAGGCTCCCCTGGGAACTTCAGATGTACCCAAGGCCTTCCTTTGGTGACACATTTGGATGGTCCAAAGGGGCTCGGAACGTATTTCCTGGGGCCTGATTTTTCAGTCGTCTCCGATGATGGTTAGGGCTACGTTTAGTTTTACTCAGGAACAGCGAACCCGGAGGGTCCAGTTGCATGTGGGGCTGCGTAAAGGCTCCCCTGAGGAGTTCTCTTGTACCCAAAGCCTTCCTTTGGGGGCACTTTTGGATGGTCCAAAGGGGCTCGTAACGCATTTCCTGGGGCCTGATTTTTCAGTTGTCTTCGATGACGGCTAGGGCTATGTTTAGGGATGCTCGGAAACAGCGAACCCGGAGGGTCCAGTTGCATGTGGGTCTGCGTAAAGGCTCGCCTGGGGAGTTCAACTGTACCCAAAGCCTTCCTTTGGGGGCACATTTGGATGGGCGAAAAAGGCTTGCAACGCATTTCCTGGGGCCTGTTTTTTCAGTCGTCTTCGATGACTGCTAGGGCTATGTTTAGGGATGCTCGAAAACAGCGAACCCGGAGGGTCCAGTTGCATGTGGGGCTGCGTAAAGGCTCCCCTGGGGAGTTCACTTGTACCCAAAGCCTTCCTTTGCTGACACTTTAGGATGGTCCAAAGGGGCTTGCAACGCTTTTTTTGGGGCCCGGGTTTTCAGTCTTCTCCCATGCCGGCTAGGGATATATTTAGGGTTGCTCTGAAAAATCGAACCCGAAGGGTCCAGTTGCATGTGGGGCTGCGTAAAGGCTCCCCTGGGGAGTTCTCTTGTATCCAAAGCCTTCCTTTGGGGGCACATTTGGATGGGTGAAAAGGGCTCGTAACGCATTTCCTGGGGCCTGATTTTTCAGTCGTCATCGATGCCGGTAGGGCTATGTTTAGGGATGCTTGGAAACAGCGAACCCGGAGGGTCCAGTTGCATGTGGGGCTGCGTAAAGGCTCCCCTGGGGAGATCACTTGTACCCAAAGCCTTCATTTGGAGGCACTTTTGGATGGGTGAAAAAGGGCTCGCAACGCATTTCCTGGGGCCTGATTTTTCACTCATCTCCGATGACGGCTAGGGCTACGTTTAGGTTTGCTAAGGAACAGAGAACCCAGAAGGTCCAGTTCCATGTGGGGCTGCGTAAAGGCTCCCCTGGGGAGTTCTCTTGTACCCAAAGTCTTCCTTTGGGGGCACTTTTCGATGGGCGAAAAGGGCTTGCAACGCATTTCCTGGGGCCTGATTTTTCAGTCGTCTTCGATGCCGGCAAGGGTTACGTTTATGGATGCTCGGAAACAGCGAACCCGGAGGGTCCAGTTGCATGTGGGGCTGCGTAAAGGCTCCCCTGGGGAGTTCACTTGTACCCAAAGCCTTCCTTTGCTGACACTTTTGGATGGTCCAAAGGGGCTTGCAACGCATTTCCTGGGGCCTGATTTTTCAGTCGTCTTCGATGCCGGCTAGGGCTATGTTTAGGGATGCTCGAAAACAGCGAACCCGGAGGGTCCAGTTGCATGTGGGGCTGCATAAAGGCTCCCCTGGGAACTTCAGATGTACCCAAGGCCTTCCTTTGGTGACACATTTGGATGGTCCAAAGGGGCTCGGAACGTATTTCCTGGGGCCTGATTTTTCAGTCGTCTCCGATGATGGTTAGGGCTACGTTTAGTTTTACTCAGGAAGAGCGAACCCGGAGGGTCCAGTTGCATGTGGGGCTGCGTAAAGGCTCCCCTGAGGAGTTCTCTTGTACCCAAAGCCTTCCTTTGGGGGCACTTTTGGATGGTCCAAAGGGGCTCGTATCGCATATCCTGGGGCCTGATTTTTCAGTTGTCTTCGATGACGGCTAGGGATATGTTTAGGGATGCTCGGAAACAGCGAACCCGGAGGGTCCAGTTGCATGTGGGGCTGCGTAAAGGCTCCCCTGGGGAGTTCACCTGTACCCAAAGCCTTCCTTTGGGGGCACTTTTGGATGGGCGAAAAAGGCTTGCAACGCATTTCCTGGGGCCTGTTTTTTCAGTCGTCTTCGATGCCGGCTAGGGCTATGTTTAGGGATGCTCGAAAACAGCGAACCCGGAGGGTCCAGTTGCATGTGGGGCTGCGTAAAGGCTCCCCTGGGGAGTTCTCTTGTACCCAAAGCCTTCCTTTGCTGACACTTTTGGATGGTCCAAAGGGGCTTGCAACGCTTTTTCTGGGGCCCGGGTTTTCAGTCTTCTCCCATGCCGGCTAGGGATATATTTAGGGTTGCTCTGAAAAATCGAACCCGGAGGGTCCAGTTGCATGTGGGGCTGCGTAAAGGCTCCCCGGGGAGTTCACTTGTATCCAAAGCCTTCCTTTGGGGGCACTTTTGGATGGGTGAAAAGGGCTCGTAACGCATTTCCTGGGGCCTGATTTTTCAGTCGTCTTCGATGACGGCTAGGGATATGTTTAGGGATGCTCGGAAACAGCGAACCCGGAGGGTCCAGTTGCATGTGGGTCTGCGTAAAGGCTCCCCTGGGGAGTTCAACTGTACCCAAAGCCATCCTTTGGGGGCACATTTGGATGGGCGAAAAAGGCTTGCAACGCATTTCCTGGGGCCTGTTTTTTCAGTCGTCTTCGATGCCGGCTAGGGCTATGTTTAGGGATGCTCGAAAACAGCGAACCCGGAGGGTCCAGTTGCATGTGGGGCTGCGTAAAGGCTCCCCTGGGGAGTTCACTTGTACCCAAAGCCTTCCTTTGCTGACACTTTAGGATGGTCCAAAGGGGCTTGCAACGCTTTTTTTGGGGCCCGGGTTTTCAGTCTTCTCCCATGCCGGCTAGGGATATATTTAGGGATGCTCGGAAAAATCGAACCCGAAGGGTCCAGTTGCATGTGGGGCTGCGTAAAGGCTCCCCTGGGGAGTTCTCTTGTATCCAAAGCCTTCCTTTGGGGGCACTTTTGGATGGGTGAAAAGGGCTCGTAACGCATTTCCTGGGGCCTGATTTTTCAGTCGTCATCGATGCCGGCTAGGGCTATGTTTAGGGATGCTTGGAAACAGCGAACCCGGAGGGTGCAGTTGCATGTGGGGCTGCGTAAAGGCTCCCCTGGGGAGATCACTTGTACCCAAAGCCTTCATTTGGAGGCACTTTTGGATGGGTGAAAAAGGGCTCGCAACGCATTTCCTGGGGCCTGATTTTTCACTCATCTCCGATGACGGCTAGGGCTACGTTTAGGTTTGCTAAGGAACAGAGAACCCGGAGGGTCCAGTTCCATGTGGGGCTGCGTAAAGGCTCCCCTGGGGAGTTCTCTTGTACCCAAAGTCTTCCTTTGGGGGCACTTTTCGATGGGCGAAAAGGGCTTGCAACGCATTTCCTGGGGCCTGATTTTTCAGTCGTCTTCGATGCCGGCAAGGGTTACGTTTATGGATGCTCGGAAACAGCGAACCCGGAGGGTCCAGTTGCATGTGGGGCTGCGTAAAGGCTCCCCTGGGGAGTTCACTTGTACCCAAAGCCTTCCTTTGCTGACACTTTTGGATGGTCCAAAGGGGCTTGCAACGCATTTCCTGGGGCCTGATTTTTCAGTCGTCTTCGATGCCGGCTAGGGCTATGTTTAGGGATGCTCGAAAACAGCGAACCCGGAGGGTCCAGTTGCATGTGGGGCTGCATAAAGGCTCCCCTGGGAACTTCAGATGTACCCAAGGCCTTCCTTTGGTGACACATTTGGATGGTCCAAAGGGGCTCGGAACGTATTTCCTGGGGCCTGATTTTTCAGTCGTCTCCGATGATGGTTAGGGCTACGTTTAGTTTTACTCAGGAACAGCGAACCCGGAGGGTCCAGTTGCATGTGGGGCTGCGTAAAGGCTCCCCTGAGGAGTTCTCTTGTACCCAAAGCCTTCCTTTGGGGGCACTTTTGGATGGTCCAAAGGGGCTCGTAACGCATTTCCTGGGGCCTGATTTTTCAGTTGTCTTCGATGACGGCTAGGGATATGTTTAGGGATGCTCGGAAACAGCGAACCCGGAGGGTCCAGTTGCATGTGGGGCTGCGTAAAGGCTCCCCTGGGGAGTTCACCTGTACCCAAAGCCTTCCTTTGGGGGCACTTTTGGATGGGCGAAAAAGGCTTGCAACGCATTTCCTGGGGCCTGTTTTTTCAGTCGTCTTCGATGCCGGCTAGGGCTATGTTTAGGGATGCTCGAAAACAGCGAACCCGGAGGGTCCAGTTGCATGTGGGGCTGCGTAAAGGCTCCCCTGGGGAGTTCTCTTGTACCCAAAGCCTTCCTTTGCTGACACTTTTGGATGGTCCAAAGGGGCTTGCAACGCTTTTTCTGGGGCCCGGGTTTTCAGTCTTCTCCCATGCCGGCTAGGGATATATTTAGGGTTGCTCTGAAAAATCGAACCCGGAGGGTCCAGTTGCATGTGGGGCTGCGTAAAGGCTCCCCGGGGAGTTCACTTGTATCCAAAGCCTTCCTTTGGGGGCACTTTTGGATGGGTGAAAAGGGCTCGTAACGCATTTCCTGGGGCCTGATTTTTCAGTCGTCTTCGATGACGGCTAGGGATATGTTTAGGGATGCTCGGAAACAGCGAACCCGGAGGGTCCAGTTGCATGTTGGTCTGCGTAAAGGCTCCCCTGGGGAGTTCAACTGTACCCAAAGCCATCCTTTGGGGGCACATTTGGATGGGCGAAAAAGGCTTGCAACGCATTTCCTGGGGCCTGTTTTTTCAGTCGTCTTCGATGACTGCTAGGGCTATGTTTAGGGATGCTCGAAAACAGCGAACCCGGAGGGTCCAGTTGCATGTGGGGCTGCGTAAAGGCTCCCCTGGGGAGTTCACTTGTACCCAAAGCCTTCCTTTGCTGACACTTTAGGATGGTCCAAAGGGGCTTGCAACGCTTTTTTTGGGGCCCGGGTTTTCAGTCTTCTCCCATGCCGGCTAGGGATATATTTAGGGATGCTCGGAAAAATCGAACCCGAAGGGTCCAGTTGCATGTGGGGCTGCGTAAAGGCTCCCCTGGGGAGTTCTCTTGTATCCAAAGCCTTCCTTTGGGGGCACTTTTGGATGGGTGAAATGGGCTCGTAACGCATTTCCTGGGGCCTGATTTTTCAGTCGTCATCGATGCCGGCTAGGGCTATGTTTAGGGATGCTTGGAAACAGCGAACCCGGAGGGTGCAGTTGCATGTGGGGCTGCGTAAAGGCTCCCCTGGGGAGATCACTTGTACCCAAAGCCTTCATTTGGAGGCACTTTTGGATGGGTGAAAAAGGGCTCGCAACGCATTTCCTGGGGCCTGATTTTTCACTCATCTCCGATGACGGCTAGGGCTACGTTTAGGTTTGCTAAGGAACAGAGAACCCGGAGGGTCCAGTTCCATGTGGGGCTGCGTAAAGGCTCCCCTGGGGAGTTCTCTTGTACCCAAAGTCTTCCTTTGGGGGCACTTTTCGATGGGCGAAAAGGGCTTGCAACGCATTTCCTGGGGCCTGATTTTTCAGTCGTCTTCGATGCCGGCAAGGGTTACGTTTAGGGATGCTCGGAAACAGCGAACCCGGAGGGTCCAGTTGCATGTGGGGCTGCGTAAAGGCTCCCCTGGGGAGTTCACTTGTACCCAAAGCCTTCCTTTGCTGACACTTTTGGATGGTCCAAAGGGGCTTGCAACGCATTTCCTGGGGCCTGATTTTTCAGTCGTCTTCGATGCCGGCTAGGGCTATGTTTAGGGATGCTCGAAAACAGCGAACCCGGAGGGTCCAGTTGCATGTGGGGCTGCATAAAGGCTCCCCTGGGAACTTCAGATGTACCCAAGGCCTTCCTTTGGTGACACATTGGGATGGTCCAAAGGGGCTCGGAACGTATTTCCTGGGGCCTGATTTTTCAGTCGTCTCCGATGATGGTTAGGGCTACGTTTAGTTTTACTCAGGAACAGCGAACCCGGAGGGTCCAGTTGCATGTGGGGCTGCGTAAAGGCTCCCCTGAGGAGTTCTCTTGTACCCAAAGCCTTCCTTTGGGGGCACTTTTGGATGGTCCAAAGGGGCTCGTAACGCATTTCCTGGGGCCTGATTTTTCAGTTGTCTTCGATGACGGCTAGGGATATGTTTAGGGATGCTCGGAAACAGCGAACCCGGAGGGTCCAGTTGCATGTGGGGCTGCGTAAAGGCTCCCCTGGGGAGTTCTCTTGTACCCAAAGCCTTCCTTTGCTGACACTTTTGGATGGTCCAAAGGGGCTTGCAACGCTTTTTCTGCGGCCCGGGTTTTCAGTCTTCTCCCATGCCGGCTAGGGATATATTTAGGGTTGCTCTGAAAAATCGAACCCGGAGGGTCCAGTTGCATGTGGGGCTGCGTAAAGGCTCCCCGGGGAGTTCACTTGTATCCAAAGCCTTCCTTTGGGGGCACTTTTGGATGGGTGAAAAGGGCTCGTAACGCATTTCCTGGGGCCTGATTTTTCAGTCGTCATCGATGCCGGTAGGGCTATGTTTAGGGATGCTTGGAAACAGCGAACCCGGAGGGTGCAGTTGCATGTGAGGCTGCGTAAAGGCTCCCCTGGGGAGATCACTTGTACCCAAAGCCTTCATTTGGAGGCACTTTTGGATGGGCGAAAAAGGGCTCGCAACGCATTTCCTGGGGCCTGATTTTTCACTCATCTCCGATGACAGCTAGGGCTACGTTTAGGTTTGCTAAGGAACAGAGAACCCGGAAGGTCCAGTTCCATGTGGGGCTGCGTAAAGGCTCCCCTGGGGAGTTCTCTTGTACCCAAAGTCTTCCTTTGGGGGCACTTTTCGATGGGCGAAAAGGGCTTGCAACGCATTTCCTGGGGCCTGATTTTTCAGTCGTCTTCGATGCCGGCAAGGGTTACGTTTATGGATGCTCGGAAACAGCGAACCCGGAGGGTCCAGTTGCATGTGGGGCTGCGTAAAGGCTCCCCTGGGAACTTCAGATGTACCCAAGGCCTTCCTTTGGTGACACATTTGGATGGTCCAAAGGGGCTCGGAACGTATTTCCTGGGGCCTGATTTTTCAGTCGTCTCCGATGATGGTTAGGGCTACGTTTAGTTTTACTCAGGAACAGCGAACCCGGAGGGTCCAGTTGCATGTGGGGCTGCGTAAAGGCTCCCCTGAGGAGTTCTCTTGTACCCAAAGCCTTCCTTTGGGGGCACTTTTGGATGGTCCAAAGGGGCTCGTAACGCATTTCCTGGGGCCTGATTTTTCAGTTGTCTTCGATGCCGGCTAGGGATATGTTTAGGGATGCTCGAAAACAGCGAACCCGGAGGGTCCAGTTGCATGTGGGGCTGCGTAAAGGCTCCCCTGGGGAGTTCACCTGTACCCAAAGCCTTCCTTTGGGGGCACTTTTGGATGGGCGAAAAAGGCTTGCAACGCATTTTCTGGGGCCTGTTTTATCAGTCTTCTTCGATGCCGGATAGGGCTATGTTTAGGGATGCTCGAAAACAGCGAACCCGGAGGGTCCAGTTGCATGTGGGGCTGCGTAAAGGCTCCCCTGGGGAGTTCTCTTGTACCCAAAGCCTTCCTTTGCTGACACTTTTGGATGGTCCAAAGGGGCTTGCAAAGCTTTTTCTGGGGCCCGGGTTTTCAGTCTTCTCCCATGCCGGCTAGGGATATATTTAGGGTTGCTCTGAAAAATCGAACCCGGAGGGTCCAGTTGCATGTGGGGCTGCGTAAAGGCTCCCCTGGGGAGTTCACTTGTATCCAAAGCCTTCCTTTGGGGGCACTTTTGGATGGGTGAAAAAGGCTCGTAACGCATTTCCTGGGGCCTGATTTTTCAGTCGTCATCGATGCCGGTAGGGCTATGTTTAGGGATGCTTGGAAACAGCGAACCCGGAGGGTGCAGTTGCATGTGGGGCTGCGTAAAGGCTCCCCTGGGGAGTTCTCTTGTACCCAAAGTCTTCCTTTGGGGGCACTTTTCGATGGGCGAAAAGGGCTTGCAACGCATTTCCTGGGGCCTGATTTTTCAGTCGTCTTCGATGCCGGCAAGTGTTACGTTTATGGATGCTCGGAAACAGCGAACCCGGAGGGTCCAGTTGCATGTGGGGCTGCGTAAAGGCTCCCCTGGGGAGTTCACTTGTACCCAAAGCCTTCCTTTGCTGACACTTTTGGATGGTCCAAAGGGGCTTGCAACCCATTTCCTGGGGCCTGATTTTTCAGTCGTCTTCGATGCCGGCTAGGGCTATGTTTAGGGATGCTCGAAAACAGCGAACCCGGAGGGTCCAGTTCCATGTGGGGCTGCATAAAGGCTCCCCTGGGAACTTCAGATGTACCCAAGGCCTTCCTTTGGTGACACATTGGGATGGTCCAAAGGGGCTCGGAACGTATTTCCTGGGGCCTGATTTTTCAGTCGTCTCCGATGATGGTTAGGGCTACGTTTAGTTTTACTCAGGAACAGCGAACCCGGAGGGTCCAGTTGCATGTGGGGCTGCGTAAAGGCTCCCCTGAGGAGTTCTCTTGTACCCAAAGCCTTCCTTTGGGGGCACTTTTGGATGGTCCAAAGGGGCTCGTAACGCATTTCCTGGGGCCTGATTTTTCAGTTGTCTTCGATGACGGCTAGGGATATGTTTAGGGATGCTCGGAAACAGCGAACCCGGAGGGTCCAGTTGCATGTGGGGCTGCGTAAAGGCTCCCCTGGGGAGTTCACCTGTACCCAAAGCCTTCCTTTGGGGGCACTTTTGGATGGGCGAAAAAGGCTTGCAACGCATTTCCTGGGGCCTGTTTTTTCAGTCGTCTTCGATGACGGCTAGGGCTATGTTTAGGGATGCTCGGAAACAGCGAACCCGGAGGGTCCAGTTGCATGTGGGGCTGCGTAAAGGCTCCCCTGGGGAGTTCTCTTGTACCCAAAGCCTTCCTTTGCTGACACTTTTGGATGGTCCAAAGGGGCTTGCAACGCTTTTTCTGGGGCCCGGGTTTTCAGTCTTCTCCCATGCCGGCTAGGGATATATTTAGGGTTGCTCTGAAAAATCGAACCCGGAGGGTCCAGTTGCATGTGGGGCTGCGTAAAGGCTCCCCGGGGAGTTCACTTGTATCCAAAGCCTTCCTTTGGGGGCACTTTTGGATGGGTGAAAAGGGCTCGTAACGCATTTCCTGGGGCCTGATTTTTCAGTCGTCATCGATGCCGGTAGGGCTATGTTTAGGGATGCTTGGAAACAGCGAACCCGGAGGGTGCAGTTGCATGTGGGGCTGCGTAAAGGCTCCCCTGGGGAGATCACTTGTACCCAAAGCCTTCATTTGGAGGCACTTTTGGATGGGCGAAAAAGGGCTCGCAACGCATTTCCTGGGGCCTGATTTTTCACTCATCTCCGATGACGGCTAGGGCTACGTTTAGGTTTGCTAAGGAACAGAGAACCCGGAGGGTCCAGTTGCATGTGGGGCTGCGTAAAGGCTCCCCTGGGGAGTTCTCTTGTACCCAAAGTCTTCCTTTGGGGGCACTTTTCGATGGGCGAAAAGGGCTTGCAACGCATTTCCTGGGGCCTGATTTTTCAGTCGTCTTCGATGCCGGCAAGGGTTACGTTTAGGGATGCTCGGAAACAGCGAACCCGGAGGGTCCAGTTGCATGTGGGGCTGCGTAAAGGCTCCCCTGGGGAGTTCACTTGTACCCAAAGCCTTCCTTTGCTGACACTTTTGGATGGTCCAAAGGGGCTTGCAACGCATTTCCTGGGGCCTGATTTTTCAGTCGTCTTCGATGCCGGCTAGGGCTATGTTTAGGGATGCTCGAAAACAGCGAACCTGGAGGGTCCAGTTGCATGTGGGGCTACATAAAGGCTCCCCTGGGAACTTCAGATGTACCCAAGGCCTTCCTTTGGTGACACATTTGGATGGTCCAAAGGGGCTCGGAACGTATTTGCTGGGGCCTGATTTTTCAGTCGTCTCCGATGATGGTTAGGGCTACGTTTAGTTTTACTCAGGAACAGCGAACCCGGAGGGTCCAGTTGCATGTGGGGCTGCGTAAAGGCTCCCCTGGGGAGTTCTCTTGTACCCAAAGCCTTCCTTTGGGGGCACTTTTGGATGGTCCAAAGGGGCTCGTAACGCATTTCCTGGGGCCTGATTTTTCAGTCGTCTTCGAAGCCGGCTAGGGATATGTTTAGGGATGCTCGGAAACAGCGAACCCGGAGGGTCCAGTTGCATGTGGGGCTGCGTAAAGGCTCCCCTGGGGAGTTCACCTGTACCCAAAGCCTTCCTTTGGGGGCACTTTTGGATGGGCGAAAAAGGCTTGCAACGCATTTCCTGGGGCCTGTTTTTTCAGTCGTCTTCGATGCCGGCTAGGGCTATGTTTAGGGATGCTCGGAAACAGCGAACCCGGAGGGTCCAGTTGCATGTGGGGCTGCGTAAAGGTTCCCCTGGGGAGTTCTCTTGTACCCAAAGCCTTCCTTTGCTGACACTTTTGGATGGTCCAAAGGGGCTTGCAACGCTTTTTCTGGGGCCCGGGTTTTCAGTCTTCTCCCATGCCGGCTAGGGATATATTTAGGGTTGCTCTGAAAAATCGAACCCGGAGGGTCCAGTTGCATGTGGGGCTTCGTAAAGTCTCCGCGGGGAGTTCACTTGTATTCAAAGCCTTCCTTTGGGGGCACTTTTGGATGGTCCAAATGGGCTCGGAATGCATTTCCTGGGGCCTGATTTTCAGTCGTCTCCGATGACGGCTAGGGGTACGTTTAGTTTTGCTCAGGAACAGCGAACCCGGAGGGTCCAGTTGCATGTGGGGCTGCGTAAAGGCTCCTCTGGCGAGTTCTCTTGTACCCAAAGCCTTCCTTTGCTGACACTTTTGGATGGGCGAAAAAGGGCTCGCAACACATTTCCTGGGGCCTGATTTTTCACTCATCTCCGATGACGGCTAGGGCTACGTTTAGGTTTGCTAAAGAACATAGAACCCGGAGGGTCCAGTTCCATGTGGGGCTGCGTAAAGGCTCCCCTGGGGAGTTCTCTTGTACCCAAAGTCTTCCTTTGGGGGCACTTTTCGATGGGCGAAAAGGGCTTGCAACGCATTTCCTGGGGCCTGATTTTTCAGTCGTCTTCGATGCCGGCAAGGGTTACGTTTAGGGATGCTCGGAAACAGCGAACCCGGAGGGTCCAGTTGCATGTGGGGCTGCGTAAAGGCTCCCCTGGGGAGTTCACTTGTACCCAAAGCCTTCCTTTGCTGACACTTTTGGATGGTCCAAAGGGGCTTGCAACGCGTTTCCTGGGGCCTGATTTTTCAGTCGTCTTCGATGCCGGCTAGGGCTATGTTTAGGGATGCTCGAAAACAGCGAACCCGGAGGGTCCAGTTGCATGTGGGGCTGCGTAAAGGCTCTCCTGGGAACTTCAGATGTACCCAAGGCCTTCCTTTGGTGACACATTTGGATGGTCCAAAGGGGCTCGGAACGTATTTCCTGGGGCCTGATTTTTCAGTCGTCTCCGATGATGGTTAGGGCTACGTTTAGTTTTACTCAGGAACAGCGAACCCGGAGGGTCCAGTTGCATGTGGGGCTGCGTAAAGTCTCCCCGGGGAGTTCACTTGTATCCAAAGCCTTCCTTTGGGGGCAATTTTGGATGGTCCAAATGGGCTCGGAACGCATTTCCTGGGGCCTGATTTTTCAGTCGTCTTCGATGCCGGCTAGGGATATGTTTAGGGATGCTCGGAAACGGCGAACCCGGAGGGTCCAGTTGCATGTGGGGCTGCGTAAAGGCTCCCCTGGGGAGTTCTCTTGTACCCAAAGCCTTCCTTTGGTGACACTTTTGGATGGGCGAAAAGGGGCTTGCAACGCGTTTCCTGGGGCCTGATTTTTCAGTCGTCTTCGATGCCGGCTAGGGCTATGTTTAGGGATGCTCGAAAACAGCGAACCCGGAGGGTCCAGTTGCATGTGGGGCTGCGTAAAGGCTCCCCTGAGGAGTTCTCTTGTACCCAAAGCCTTCCTTTGCAGGCACTTTTGGATGGTCCAAAGGGGCTCGTAACGCATTTCCTGGGGCCTGATTTTTGAGTCGTCTTCGATGACGGCTAGGGATATGTTTAGGGATGCTCGGAAACAGCGAACCCGGAGGGTCCAGTTGCATGTGGGGCTGCGTAAAGGCTCCCCTGGGGAGTTCTCTTGTACCCAAAGCCTTCCTTTGCTGACACTTTTGGATGGTCCAAAGAGACTTGCAACACTTTTTCTGGGGCCCGGGTTTTCAGTCTTCTCCCATGCCGGCTAGGGATATATTTAAGGTTGCTCGGAAATATCGAACCCGGAGTGTCCAGTTGCAAGTGGGGCTGCGTAAAGGCTCCCCTGGGGAGTTCACTTGTACCCAAAGCCTTCCTTTGGGGGCACTTTTGGATGGGAGAAAAGGGCTTGCAACGCGTTTCCTGGGGCCTGATTTTTCAGTCGTCTTCGATGCCGGCTAGGGCTATGTGTAGGGATGCTCGAAAACAGCGAACCCGGAGGGTCCAGTTGCATGTGGCGCTGCGTAAAGGCTCCCCTGGGAACTTCAGATGTACCCAAGGCCTTCCTTTGGTGACACATTTGGATGGTCCAAAGGGGCTCGGAACGCATTTCCTGGGGCCTGATTTTTCAGTCGTCTCCGATGATGGTTAGGGCTACGTTTAGTTTTGCTCATGAACAGCGAACCCGGAGGGTCCAGTTGCATGTGGGGCTGCGTAAAGTCTCCGCGGGGAGTTCAATTGTATCCAAAGCCTTCCTTTGGGGGCACTTTTGGATGGTCCAAAGGGGCTCGGAACGCATTTCCTGGGGCCTGATTTTTCACTCGTCTCCGATGACGGCTAGGGCTACTTTTAGGTTTGCTCAGGAACAGCGAACCCGGAGGGTCCAGTTGCATGTGGGGCTGCGTAAAGGCTCCCCTGGGGAGTTCACTTGTACCCAAAGCCTACCTTTGGGGGCACTTTTGAATTGGCGAAAAAGGCTTGCAACGCATTTCCTGGGGCCTGATTTTTCACTCGTCCTCGATGCCGGCTAGGGCTATGTTTAGGGATGCTCGGAAACAGCGAACCCGGAGGGTCCAGTTGCATGTGGGGCTGAGTAAAGGCTCCCCTGGGGAGTTCACTTGTACCCAAAGCCTTCCTTTGCTGACACTTTTGGATGGTCCAAAGAGACTTGCAACACTTTTTCTGGGGCCCGGCTTTTCAGTCTTCTCCCATGCCGGCTAGGGATATATTTAAGGTTGCTCGGAAATATCGAACCCGGAGGGTCCAGTTGCAAGTGGGGCTGCGTAAAGGCTCCCCTGGGGAGTTCACTTGTACCCAAAGCCTTCCTTTGGGGGCACTTTTGGATGGGCGAAAAGGGCTTGCAACGCGTTTCCTGGGGCCTGATTTTTCAGTCGTCTTCGATGCCGGCTAGGGCTATGTGTAGGGATGCTCGAAAACAGCGAACCCGGAGGGTCCAGTTGCATGTGGCGCTGCTTAAAGGCTCCCCTGGGAACTTCAGATGTACCCAAGGCCTTCCTTTGGTGACACTTTTGGATGGTCCAAAGGGGCTCGCAACGCATTTCCTGGGGCCGTATTTTTCACCCGTCTACGATGACTGCTATGGCTACTGTTAGGGTTGCTCGGAAACAGCGAACCCGGAGGGTTCAGTTGCATGTGGGGCTGCGTAAAGGCTCCCCTGGGGAGTTCACTTGTACCCAAAGCCTTCCTTTGGTGACACTTTTGAATGGGCGAAAAGGGCTCGGAACGCATTTCCTGGGGACTGATTTTTCAGTCGTCTTCGATTCCGGCTAGGGATATGTTTAGGGATGCTCGGAAACAGCGAACCCAGAGGGTCCAGTTGCATGTGGGGCTGCGTAAAGGCTCCCCTGGGGAGTTCTCTTGTACCCAAAGTCTTCCTTTGGGGGCACTTTTGGATGGGCAAAAAGGGCTCGGAACGCATTTCCTGGGGCCGGATTTTTCAGTCGTCTTCGATTCCGGCTAGGGATATGTTTAGGGATGCTCGGATACAGCAAACCCGGAGGGTCCAGTTGCATGTTGGGCTGCGTAAAGGCTCTCCTGGGGAGTTCACTTGTACCCAAAGCCTTCCTTTGGTGACACTTTGGGATGGTCCAAAGGGGCTTGCAACGCCTTTCCTGGGGCCTGATTTTTCAGTCGTCTTTGATGCCGGATAGAGATATGTTTAGGGATGCTCGAAAACAGCGAACCCGGAGGGTCCAGTTGCATGTCGGGCTGCATAAAGGCTCCTCTGGGGATTTCACTTGTACCCAAAGCCTTCCTTTGGTGACACTTTTGGATGGTCCAACGGGGCTTGCAACGCATTTCCTGGGGCCTGATTTTTCAGTCGTCTTCGATGCCGGCTAGGGTTGTGTTTAGGGATGCTCGAAAACAGCTAACCCGGAGGGTCCAGTTGCATGTGGGGCTGCGTAAAGGCTCCCCTGGGGAGTTCACTTGTACCCAAAGCCTTCCTTTGGTGACACTTTTGGATGGTCCAAAGTGGCTTGCAACGCGTTTTCTGGGGCCCGTGTTTTCAGTCTTCTCCCATGCCGGCTAGGGATATATTTAGTGTTGCTCGTGAACAGCGAACCCGGAGGGTCCAGTTGCATGTGGGGCTGCGTAAAGGCTCCCCTGGGGAGTTCACTTGTACCCAAAGCCTTCCTTTGGTGACACTTTGGGATGGTCCAAAGGGGCTTGCAACGCCTTTCCTGGGGCCTGATTTTTCAGTCGTCTTTGATGCCGTATAGAGATATGTTTAGGGATGCTCGAAAACAGCGAACCCGGAGGGTCCAGTTGCATGTCAGGCTGCGTAAAGGCTCCTCTGTGGATTTCACTTGTACCCAAAGCCTTCCTTTGGTGACACTTTTGGATGGTCCAACGGGGCTTGCAACGCATTTCCTGGGGCCTAATTTTTCAGTCGTCTTCGATGCCGGCTAGGGCTGTGTTTAGGGATGCTCGAAAACAGCGAACCCGGAGGGTCCAGTTGCATGTGGCGCTGCGTAAAGGCTCCCCTGGGGAGTTCACTTGTACCCAAAGCCTTCCTTTGGTGACACTTTGGGATGGTCCAAAGTGGCTTGCAACGCGTTTTCTGGGGCCCGTGTTTTCAGTCTTCTCCCATGCCGGCTAGGGATATATTTAGTGTTGCTCGTAAACAGCGAACCCGGAGGGTCCAGTTGCATGTGGGGCTGCGTAAAGGCTCCCCTGGGGAGTTCACTTGTACCCAAAGCCTTCCTTTGGGGGCACTTTTGGATGGGCGAAAAGGGCTCGGAACTCATTTCCTGGGGCCTAATTTTTCAGTCGTCTTCGATGCCGGCTAGGGCTATGTTTAGGGATGCTCGAAAACAGCGAACCCGGAGGGTCCAGTTGCATGTGGGGATGCATAAAGGCTCCCCTGGGGAGTTCTCTTGTACCCAAAGCCTTCCTTTGCTGACACTTTTGGATGGGCGAAAAGGGGCTTGCAACGCGTTTTCTGGGGCCTGATTTTTCAGTCGTCTTCGATGCCGGATAGGGCTATGTTTAGGGATGCTCGAAAACAGCGAACCCGGAGGGTCCAGTTGCATGTGGGGCTGCGTAAAGGCTCCCCTGGGGAGTTCACTTGTACCCAAAGCCTTCCTTTGGGGGCACTTTTGGATGGTCCAAAGGGGCTCGTAACGCATTTCCTGGGGCCTGATTTTTCACTCGTCCTCGATGCCGGCTAGGGCTATGTTTAGGGATGCTCGGAAACAGCGAACCCGGAGGGTCCAGTTGCATGTGGGGCTGCGTAAAGGCTCCCCTGGGGAGTTCACCTGTACCCAAAGCCTTCCTTTGGGGGCACTTTTGGATGGGCGAAAAAGGCTTGCAACGCATTTCCTGGGGCGTGTTTTTTCAGTCGTCTTCGATGCCGACTAGGGCTATGTTTAGGGATGCTCGGAAACAGCGAACCCGGAGGGTCCAGTTGCATGTGGGGCTGCGTAAAGGCTCCCCTGGGGAGTTCTCTTGTACGCAAAGCCTTCCTTTGCTGACACATTTGGATGGTCCAAAGGGGCTTGCAACGCTTTTTCTGGGGCCTGATTTTTCAGTCTTCTACCATGCCGGCTAGTGATATATTTAGGGTTGCTCTGAAAAATCGAACCCGGAGGGTCCAGTTGCATGTGGGGCTGCGTAAAGGTTCCCCGGGGAGTTCACTTGTATCCAAAGCCTTCCTTTGGGGGCACTTTTGGATGGTCCAAATGGGCTCGGAATGCATTTCCTGGGGCCTGATTTTCAGTCGTCTCCGATGACGGCTAGGGGTACGTTTAGTTTTGCTCAGGAACAGCGAACCCGGAGGGTCCAGTTGCATGTGGGGCTGCGTAAAGGCTCCCCTGGGGAGTTCTCTTGTACCCAAAGCCTTCCTTTGGGGGCACTTTTGGATGGGCGAAAAGGGCTCGTAACGCATTTCCTGGGGTCTGATTTTTCAGTCGTCTTCGATGCCGGCTAGGGATATGTTTAGGGATGCTCGGAAACAGCGAACCCGGAGGGTCCAGTTGCATGTGGGACTGCGTAAAGGTTCCCCGGGGAGTTCACTTGTATCCAAAGCCTGCCTTTGGGGGCACTTTTGGATGGGTGAAAAGGGCTCGTAACGCATTTCCTGGGGCCTGATTTTTCCGTCGTCATCGATGCCGGTAGGCCTATGTTTAGGGATGCTTGGAAACAGCGAACCCGGAGGGTGCAGTTGCATGTGGGGCTGCGTAAAGGCTCCCCTGGCGAGATCACTTGTACCCAAAGCCTTCCTTTGGAGGCACTTTTGGATGGGCCAAAAGGGGCTCGCAACGCATTTCCTGGGGCCTGATTTTTCACTCATCTCCGATGACGGCTAGGGCTACGTATAGGTTTGCTAAGGAACAGAGAACCCGGAGGGTCCAGTTGCATGTGGGGCTGCGTAAAGGCTCCCCTGGGGAGTTCTCTTGTACCCAAAGTCTTCCTTTGGGGGCACTTTTGGATGGGCGAAAAGGGTTTGCAACGCATTTCCTGGGGCCTGATTTTTCAGTCGTCTTCGATGCCGGCTAGGGCTATGTTTAGGGATGCTCGGAAACAGCGAACCCGGAGGGTCCAGTTGCATGTGGGGCTGCGTAAAGGCTCCCCTGGGGAGTTCACTTGTACCCAAAGCCTTCCTTTGGTGACACTTTTGGATGGTTCAAAGGGGCTTGCAACGCGTTTCCTGGGGCCTGATTTTTCAGTCGTCTTCGATGCCGGCTAGGGATATGTTTAGGGATGCTCGAAAACAGCGAACCCGGAGGGTCCAGTTGCATGTGGGGCTGCGTAAAGGCTCCCCTGGGAACTTCAGATGTACCCAAGGCCTTCCTTTGGTGACACATTTGGATGGTCCAAAGGGGCTCGCAACGCATTTCCTGGGGCCGTATTTTTCACTCGTCTACGATGACTGCTAGGGTTACGGTTAGGGATGCTCGGAAACAGCGAACCCGGAGGGTCCAGTTGCATGTGGGGCTGCGTAAAGGCTCCCCTGGGGAGTTCTCTTGTACCCAAAGTCTTTCTTTGGGGGCACTTTTGGATGGGCGAAAAGGGCTCGGAACGCATTTCCTGGGGCCTGATTTTTCACTCGTCTTCGATGCCGGCTAGGGATATGTTTAGGGATGCTCGGATACAGCAAACCCGGAGGGTCCAGTTGCATGTTGGGCTGCGTAAAGGCTCTCCTGGGGAGTTCACTTGTACCCAAAGCCTTCCTTTGGTGACACTTTTGGATGGTCCAAAGGGGCTCGCAACGCGTTTCCTGGGGCCTGATTTTTCAGTCGTCTTTGATGCCGGCTAGAGCTATGTTTAGGGATGCTCGAAAACAGCGAACCCGGAGGGTCCAGTTGCATGTGGGGCTGCGTAAAGGCTCCTCTGGGGATTTCACTTGTACCCTAAGCCTTCCTTTGGTGACACTTTTGGATGGTCCAAAGGGGATTGCAACGCATTTCCGGGGGCCTGATTTTTCAGTCGTCTTCGATGCCGGCTAGGGCTGTGTTTAGGGATGCTCGAAAACAGCGAACCCGGAGGGTCCAGTTGCATGTGGGGCTGCGTAAAGGCTCCCCTGGGGAGTTCACTTGTACCCAAAGCCTTCCTTTGCTGACACTTTGGGATGGTCCGAAGTGGCTTGCAACGCGTTTTCTGGGGACCGTGTTTTCAGTCTTCTCCCATGCCGGCTAGGGATATATTTAGTGTTGCTCGTAAACAGCGAACCCGGAGGGTCCAGTTGCATGTGGGGCTGCGTAAAGGCTCCCCTGGGGAGTTCACTTGTACCCAAAGCCTTCCTTTGGAGGCACTTTTGGATGGGCGAAAAGGGCTCGGAACGCCTTTCCTGGGGCCTGATTTTTCAGTCGTCTTCGATGCCGGCAAGGGCTATGTTTAGGGATGCTCGGAAACAGCGAACCCGGAGGGTCCAGTTGCATGTGGGGCTGCGTAAAGGCTCCCCTGGGGAGTTCACTTGTACCCAAAGCCTTCCTTTGGTGACACTTTTGGATTGTCCAAAGGGGTTCGCAATGCATTTCCTGGGGCCGTATTTTTCACTCGTCTCCGATGACGGCTAGGGCTACGTATAGGGTTGCTCAGAAACAGCGAAACCAGAGGGTCCAGTTGCATGTGGGGCTGCGTAAAGGCTCCCCTGGGGAGTTCTCTTGTACCCAAAGTCTTCCTTTGGGGGCACTTTTGGATGGTCCAAATGGGCTCGGAACGCATTTCCTGGGGCCTGATTTTTCAGTCGTCTCCGATGACGGCTAGGGCTAGGTTTAGTTTTTCTCAGGAACAGCGAACCCGGAGGGTCCAGTTGCCTGCGGATCTGCGTAAAGGCTCCACTGGGGAGTTCACTTGTACCCAAAGCCTTCCTTTGGTGACCCATTTGGATGTTCCAAAGGGGCTTGCAACGCGTTTTCTGGGACCCGGGTTTTCAGTCTTATCCCATGCCGGCTAGTGATATATTTAGGGTTGCTCTGAAAAATCGAACCCGGAGGGTCCAGTTGCATGTGGGGCTGTGTAAAGGCTCCCCGGGGAGTTCACTTGTATCCAAAGCCTTCCTTTGGGGGCACTTTTGGATGGTCCAAATGGGCTCGGAACGCATTTCCTGGGGCCTGATTTTTCAGTCGTCTCCGGTGACGGCTAGGGTTGGTTTAGTTTTGCTCAGGAACAGCGAACACGGAGGGTCCAGTTGCATGTGGGGCTGCGTAAAGGCTCCCCTTGGGAGTTCACTTGTACCCAATGCCTTCCTTTAGTGACACTTTGGATGGTCCAAAGGGGCTTGCAACGCGTTTTCTGGGGCCCGGGTTTTCAGTCTTCTACCAGGCCGGCTAGTGATATATTTAGGGTTGCACGGAAAAATCGAACCCGGAGGGTCCAGTTGCAAGTGGGGCTGCGTAAAGGCTCCCCTTGGGATATCACTTGAACCCAAAACCTTCATTTGGAGGCACTTTTGGATGGGCGAAAAAGTGCTTGCAACGCATTTCCTGGGGCCTGATTTTTCACTCATCTCCGATGACTGCAAGGGCTACGTTTAGGTTTTCCAAAGAACATCGAACCCGGAGGGTCCAGTTGCATGTGGGGCTGCGTAAAGGCTCCTCTGGGGATTTCACTTGTACCCAAAGCCTTCCTTTGGTGACACTTTTGGATGGTCCAAAGGGGTTCGCAACGCATTTCCTGAGGCCGTATTTTTCACTCGTCTCCGATGACGGCTAGGGCTACGTTTAGGGTTGCTCGGAAACAGCGAAACCAGAAGGTCCAGTTGCATGTGGGGCTGCGTAAAGGCTCCCCTGGGGAGTTCTCTTGTACCCAAAGCCTTCCTTTGGGGGCACTTTTGGATGGGCGAAAAAGGGCTCGCAACGCATTTCCTGGGGCTTGATTTTTCAGTCGTCTTCGATGCCGGCAAGGGCTATGTTTAGGGATGCTCGGAAACAGCGAACCCGGAGTGTCCAGTTGCATGTGGGGCTGCGTAAAGGCTCCCCTGGGGAGTTCTCTTGTACCCAAAGTCTTCCTTTGGGGGCACTTTTGGATGGGTGATAAGGGCTCGGAACGCATTTCCTGGGGCCTGATTTTTCAGTCGTCTTCGAAGCCGGCTAGGGCTATGTTTAGGGATGCTTGGAAACAGCGAACCCGGAGGGTCCAGTTGCCTGTGGATCTGCGTAAAGGCTCCACTGGGGAGTTCACTTGTACCCAAAGCCTTCCTTTAGTGACACATTTGGATGGTCCAAAGGGGCTTGCAACGCGTTTTCTGGGACCCGGGTTTTAAGTCTTCTCCCATGCCGGCTAGTGATATATTTAGGGTTGCTCGGAAACAGCGAACCCGGAGCGTCCAGTTGCATGTGGGGCTGCGTAAAGGCTCCCCTGGGGAGTTCACTTGTACCCAAAGCCTTCCTTTGCTGACAATTTTGGATGGTCCAAAGGGGCTTGCAACGCATTTTCTGGGGCCCGGGTTTTCAGTCTTCTCCCATGCCGGCTAGTGATATATTTCGGGTTGCTCTGAAAAAAAGAACCCGGAGGGTCCAGTTGCATGTGGGGCTGCGTAAAGGCTCCCCTGGGGAGTTCTCTTGTACCCAAAGTCTTCCTTTGGGGGCACTTTTGGATGGGCGAAAAGGGCTCGGAACGCATTTCCTGGGGCCTGATTCTTCAGTCGTCTTCGATGCCGGCTAGGGCTATGTTTAGGGATGCTCGGAAACAGCGAACCCGGAGGGTCCAGTTGCCTGCGGATCTGCGTAAAGGCTCCACTGGGGAGTTCACTTGTACCCAAAGCCTTCCTTTGGTGACCCATTTGGATGTTCCAAAGGGGCTTGCAACGCTTTTTCTGGGACCCGGGTTTTCAGTCTTCTCCCATGACGGCTAGTGATATATTTAGAGTTGCTCTGAAAAATCGAACCCGGAGGGTCCAGTTGCATGTGGGGCTGTGTAAAGGCTCCCCGGGGAGTTCACTTGTATCCAAAGCCTTCCTTTGGGCGCACTTTTGGATGGTCCAAAGGGGCTCGGAACGCATTTCCTGGGGCCTGATTTTTAGTCGTCTCCGGTGACGGCTAGGGTTGGGTTAGTTTTGCTCAGGAACAGCGAACACGGAGGGTCCAGTTGCATGTGGGGCTGCGTAAAGGCTCCCCTTGGGAGTTCACTTGTACCCAAAGCCTTCCTTTAATGACACTTTTGGATGGTCCAAAGGGGCTTGCAACGCGTTTTCTGTGGCCCGGGTTTTCAGTCTTCTACCAGGCCGGCTAGTGATATATTTAGGGTTGCTCGGAAAAATCGAACCCGGAGGGTCCAGTTGCATGTGGGGCTGCGTAAAGGCTCCCCTTGGGAGATCACTTGAACCCAAAGCCTTCATTTGGAGGCACTTTTGTATGGGCGAAAAAGGGCTCGTAACGCATTTCCTGGGGCCTGATTTTTCAGTTGTCATCGATGCCGGCTAGGGATATGTTTAGGGATGCTCAGAAACAGCGAACCCGGAGGGTCCAGTTGCATGTGGGGCTGCGTAAAGGCTCCCCTGGGGAGTTCTCTTGTACCCAAAGCCTTCCTTTGGGGGCACTTTTGGATGGGCGAAAAGGGCTCGTAACGCATTTCCTGGGGTCTGATTTTTCAGTCGTCTTCGATGCCGGCTAGGGATATGTTTAGGGATGCTCGGAAACAGCGAACCCGGAGGGTCCAGTTGCATGTGGGACTGCGTAAAGGCTCCCCGGGGAGTTCACTTGTATCCAAAGCCTGCCTTTGGGGACACTTTTGGATGGGTGAAAAGGGCTCGTAACGCATTTCCTGGGGCCTGATTTTTCCGTCGTCATCGATGCCGGTAGGGCTATGTTTAGGGATGCTTGGAAACAGCGAACCCGGAGGGTGCAGTTGCATGTGGGGCTGCGTAAAGGCTCCCGTGGCGAGATCACTTGTACCCAAAGCCTTCCTTTGGAGGTACTTTTGGATGGGCCAAAAGGGGCTCGCAACGCATTTCCTGGGGCCTGATTTTTCACTCATCTCCGATGACGGCTAGGGCTACGTATAGGTTTGCTAAGGAACAGAGAACCCGGATGGTCCAGTTGCATGTGGGGCTGCGTAAAGGCTCCCCTGGGGAGTTCTCTTGTACCCAAAGTCTTCCTTTGGGGTGTTGTGGTTTAACCCGGCCGGCAGCTAAACACCACGCAACCGTTCGCTCACCCTCCCCCCTCCCTCTCTGGGACGGGGGAGAGAAATGGAAAGTGAAGCCCGTGAGTTGAGATAAAGACAGTTTAATAAGACAGGAAAATAATAATAACAAAATAATAATAAAAATAATAACAATAATAATACAATGATGATAATAGGAAAGTAATAATAGTATGTACAAACAAGTGATGCACAATGCAATTGCTCACCACCCGCTGACCGATGCCCAGCCTAACCCCGAGCAGTCCGGCCCCTTCCCCCCCAGCTAGCCACCCCTATATATTGTTTAGCATGACGTCAGATGGTATGGAATACCCCTTTGGCTAGTTTGGGTCACCTGTCCTGGGTCTGTCCCCTCCCAGCTCTTACTGCACCCCCAGCCTGCCCGTTGGCAGGACAGAGCAAAAGGCTGAGATGTCCTTGGCTTAGTATAAGCACTGCTCTGCAACAATTAAAGCATCGGGGTGTTATCAGCACTCTTCTCATCCTAAGCCAAAACACAGCATTCCACAAGCTACTAGGAAGAAAATTAATTCTGTTCTAACTGAAACCAGGACATCTATCCACCCCTTATTCCATACCATTTATGTCATGCTCAGGTTACACTCTTTTCCATACATTCTAATTAGTCACCTATAGTAATCATGGTAGTGATAACATACAGTATAATATACTATTTAACATGGTACAATTCAGTTCATGGGCTATTCTCACCCAGTATTAAATCTCCTTGAGGTACACACCGGACCTCTCCGTTCTTTTGCATCACCCACCAAGTGTATCCAGGTCCCTGAGCGAAAACAATTCCACGAATAGGTTTGCCTTTTCCTGAGGCAGGAGTAGCCCAGACTGTTTTACCCAGCATATTTTTTACATGCACTACAGGAACTTTATCCCCATCTACAGTACGTAACAGGTTTGATTGGGCAGGTCCAGCTCGGTTGGTAGATCCCCTAGTATTGACTAACCAAGTGGCCTTTGCTAAATGCGTATCCCAGTTTTTGAACGTCCCAGCGCCCATTGCTTTCAAGGTAGTCTTTAACAGGCCATTGTATCGTTCAACTTTCCCGGAGGCTGGTGCATGATAGGGGATGTGATACACCCATTCAATACCATGTTCTTTGGCCCAAGTGTCTATAAGGTTGTTTCGGAAGTGAGTCCCATTGTCTGATTCTATTCTTTCTGGGGTGCCATGTCGCCATAGGACTTGCTTTTCAAGGCCCAGGATGGTGTTCCGGGCGGTGGCATGAGGCACAGGATATGTTTCCAGCCATCCGGTGGTTGCTTCCACCATTGTAAGTACGTGGCGCTTGCCATTGCGAGTTTGAGGGAGTGTGATGTAATCAATCTGCCAGGCCTCTCCATATTTATATTTCAGCCATCGTCCTCCATACCAAAGAGGCTTTGACCGTTTGGCTTGCTTGATTGCAGCACATGTTTCACAGTCATGAATAACCTGTGCTATAGCATCCATGGTTAAGTCCACCCCTCGATCACGAGCCCATCTGTATGTTGCATCTCTACCTTGATGGCCTGAGGTGTCATGGGCCCATCGGGCTATAAATAATTCACCTTTATGCTGCCAATCCAAGTCCACCTGAGCTACTTCAATCTTAGCAGCCTGATCCACCTGCTGGTTGTTTTGATGTTCTTCAGTAGCCCGATTTTTGGGCACATGAGCATCTACGTGGCGTACTTTCACAGCCAGGTTCTCTACCCGAGCAGCAATATCTTGCCACAATGCAGCAGCCCAGATGGGTTTGCCCCTACGCTGCCAGTTGTTTTGCTTCCATTGCTGTAACCATCCCCACAGGGCATTTGCTACCATCCATGAATCGGTGTAGAGATAGAGAACTGGCCATTTTTCTCGTTCAGCAATGTCTAAAGCCAGCTGAATGGCTTTCACTTCTGCAAACTGACTCGATTCACCTTCTCCCTCAGCAGCTTCTGCAACTCGTCGCGTAGGACTCCATACAGCAGCCTTCCATCTCCGATGCTTCCCCACAATACGACAGGACCCATCAGTGAACAGGGCATATTTCTTTTCATTCTCTGGCAACTGGTTGTACAGTGGGGCTTCTTCAGCACGACCCACCTCCTCCTCTGATGATATCCCAAAGTATTTGCCTTCTGGCCAGTCCATGATCACTTCCAATATTCCTGGGCGACTGGGGTTTCCTATTCGAGCCCGCTGAGTAATCAATGCAACCCACTTGCTCCATGTAGCATCAGTTGCATGATGCGTAGAGGGGACCCTTCCCTTGAACATCCAGCCTAGTACCGGCAATCGGGGTGCTAGGAGGAGCTGCGCTTCAGTACCGACCACCTCCGAAGCAGATCGAACTCCTTCATATGCTGCCAATATCTCCTTTTCAGTTGGAGTATAGCGGGCCTCAGATCCTCTGTATCCCCGACTCCAAAACCCCAGGGGCCGACCTCGAGTTTCCCCAGGTTCTTTCTGCCAGAGGCTCCAGGTGGGGCCGTTCTCCCCGGCTGCAGTGTAGAGCACATTCTTTACATCTGGTCCTGTTCGAACTGGCCCAAGGGCTACTGCATGGACTATTTCCTGCTTGATTTGTTCAAAGGCTTGTCGTTGTTCAGGGCCCCATTCAAACTCATTCTTCTTACGGGTTACTTGGTAGAGCGGGTTTACAATCAGACTGTAATTTGGGATGTGCATTCTCCAAAACCCCACAACACCTAGGAAAGTCTGTGTTTGAAGGATTGTCTGCTGGAAGTTGGAGCAGCAAACTTTTCGGAGAATCCTTTTTTCCTGATTGTTTTCTTTTGCAACTCACGTACCCGTGCCTCTAGGGTCGCGGTAGATTTTCCATCCCATTTTCTCATGTCCTCTCCATGGTCTCGTAAGTAAAACCACAGGGTGGCACGGGGTGAGTACCCACTATATCGTCTTCCTTGTGTGGATGAACGCCTACCCCTGATAGCTGAGACACTGCTTTGTACAGGTGCGGAGGAGAATAATCTCTCTTCAAGTTGGTGAAACTTTTCAGAAAGTTTCTCCCAGGTGTTCTCTTTCGGTCGTTGGACACTGGTTGGTTCAGGTTGGGGGGAAGATAGATTCTCTTTAAGTTGGTGGACCTCTTCAGACAGTTTCTCCACAGCTGAGACGCAGGCCTGTAAGGAAGAGGAGAGACTTTCTTCGTACTGCCGGAGTTGTTTAGCCGCTTCATCCACTGTGGGTTCCTCATCCTCTTTCCAGGCCATTACTGCCAATGAGCTGGCATATGATGATGGTGCACTCCGTACAAACTTCCGCCACATGGGTCGTGTACACTTGACTTCATCTGGATCTTTGGATGTTTGTGTCTGGTCTGGATCCTCATAAATCACTTCCCGTACGGCTAATTCCCTCAGGTACTGGATTCCCTTCTCCATAGTGGTCCACTTGCCTGGTACACATAAAATATCTTCCTTGAAGGGATACCTTTCCCTCACAGCTGAGAGGAGACGCCTCCAGAGGCTGGTGGGTCGTGCTCCATCTGCAATTGCTTTGTCAATGCCGGCGTCTCGAGCAAGGGATCCCAACCGTCTGGCTTCCCTGCCGTCTAATTCCACACAATTGGCTCCAGAGTCCCAGCACCGGAGCAGCCAGGTGACAAGCTGCTCACCTATACAGCGACCAAAATCTTTTCGCACATCTCGTAGCTCGCGCTCGTTTAGGCTTCGCGTAGTTACTGTTGCTCTTTCGGCATCCTCATCTTCCTCCTCCTGAATCCTTGATGGCCCAGCGTCGTCATCATCTTCGTCATCTCTATACTTAGTTTTGGCAGAAGCCTTACCTGGATTGGCAGAAGACTCTCTGCGTTCTAAACGACTTGAATTTCTGTACCATATTTTCACCTTCTCTACAGGGGCAGCTTGCACTGCTACTGCTCGTTTCTCTGACTTTGTTACAGGGTCTGCCACAGGGATTGGAATACCCTCTGCAGGGTCAACTTGCACTGCTACAGCTCGTTTCTCTGACACGGCCACAGGAGCTGGAGCGGCTGCAGGAGCTGGAGCAGTTGCAGGAACCGGAGCTGTAGCGGCTACAGGAGCTGGAGCTAGAGCTGGAGCAGTTGCAGGAGCTGGGACTGGAGCAGCAGTAGGAGCTGGAGCTGGAGCGGCTGCAGGAGCTGGAGCTGGAGCTGGAGCAGTTGCAGGAGCTGGGACTGGAGCAGCAGTAGGAGCTGGAGCTGGAGCGGCTACAGGAGCTGGAGCTGGAGCGGCTGCAGGAACTGGAACTGGAGCGGCTGCAGGAGCTGGGACTGGAGCGGCTGCAGGAGCTGGGACTGGAGCGGCTGCAGGAGCTGGAACTGGAGCGGCTGCAGGAGCTGGGACTGGAGCGGCTGCAGGAGCTGGGACTGGGGCGGCTGCAGGAGCTGGGACTGGGGCGGCTGCAGGAACCGGATCTGGAGCGGCTGCAGGAGCTGGGACTGGAGCGGCTGCAGGAGCTGGAACTGGAGCGGCTGCAGGAGCTGGAGCTGGGGCGGCTGCAGGAGCTGGAGCTGGGGCGGCTGCAGGAACCGGATCTGGGGCGGCTGCAGGAACCGGATCTGGAGCGGCTGCCGAGTCCACCGTAGGGGTCACAGTGGCCGTTGGATCTGTCACAGGGCTTGGAGTGGCCGCAGGGTCTGTCACTAAGTTGATAGCAGTATCAATGGCAGCTCGATAGGCATGAGCCAGGCCCCAGCACGTTACAATGATTTGTGTTACTTTAGAACTGCCAGAATCATGACACCTTTTTTTCAAGCATTCTGCCAGTTTTTGAGGATTTTGCCATTGTTCAGGGGTGAATTTCCAACACACTGGGGGTGCCAACTGCTCTAGATGCCTGCCCATATCCGCCCATACTCCCTGCCACCCACAACTATCCTGCCCCCGGGCAGATCTCCAGAAGAGCTTCCCAAGTAGTTGTTTAACTTTAAGCAGAACCTGAAGTGCATTCATGAGGCAGAACAACAAGACTATGGTACTCTGAGTATTCCAGAAATATTCAATATCTTGGAGAGCTATTGTGACAAGCTCAGGGGATAAGAGGGTGGTGAAGGAGGAAGGCAGAGTGACCCAGGAGGATACAGGGGTGGTGAAGGAGAAAGGGAGAGTAAGCAAGTAAGGAAAAATATCCTCCCCTTTCCCCTCCACAGATTGACTCCTTAATGGAAAAAAACAACAGGTATAATTGCTAATAGTTTCCAAGATACAGTTTCCAAAGTACAGAGTCGACGATGTTACTGAATACAAATAACAAGTTAGAGTCATGACCACATATTTCATCGTCTCATAAGCCATTGCTACAACACACAGCACCATAATGATCTGAAACCAGGGCCCGGAGAGGATAAACAACACGACAGAGAGTAAATACGGAAAATAATGTACTATAATACTCAATTTGGAAAACAGGCGGAGCAAAGTTGAGATTAAAGCAATCAGCATTATGACAAGTGACTATTAAGCAGGTCTAATCCTTACACCAATTTTAGTTTAACACACTCTGGTCAGATCTGCCGTTATCTCAACCTTTCGGGCCCCACGTTGGGCGCCAAAAAGGCTGTTGTGGTTTAACCCGGCCGGCAGCTAAACACCACGCAGCCGTTCGCTCACCCTCCCCCCTCCCTCTCTGGGACGGGGGAGAGAAATGGAAAGTGAAGCCCGTGAGTTGAGATAAAGACAGTTTAATAAGACAGGAAAATAATAATAACAAAATAATAATAAAAATAATAACAATAATAATACAATGATGATAATAGGAAAGTAATAATAGTATGTACAAACAAGTGATGCACAATGCAATTGCTCACCACCCGCTGACCGATGCCCAGCCTAACCCCGAGCAGTCCGGCCCCTTCCCCCCCAGCTAGCCACCCCTATATATTGTTTAGCATGACGTCAGATGGTATGGAATACCCCTTTGGCTAGTTTGGGTCACCTGTCCTGGGTCTGTCCCCTCCCAGCTCTTACTGCACCCCCAGCCTGCCCGTTGGCAGGACAGAGCAAAAGGCTGAGATGTCCTTGGCTTAGTATAAGCACTGCTCTGCAACAATTAAAGCATCGGGGTGTTATCAGCACTCTTCTCATCCTAAGCCAAAACACAGCATTCCACCAGCTACTAGGAAGAAAATTAATTCTGTTCTAACTGAAACCAGGACATGGGGGCACTTTTGGATGGGCGAAAAGGGCTTGCAACGCATTTCCTGGGGCCTGATTTTTCAGTCGTCTTCGATGCCGGCTAGGGCTATGTTTAGGGATGCTCGGAAACAGCGAACCCGGAGGGTCCAGTTGCATGTGGGGCTGCGTAAAGGCTCCCCTGGGGAGTTCACTTGTACCCAAAGCCTTCCTTTGGTGACACTTTTGGATGGTTCAAAGGGGCTTGCAACGCGTTTCCTGGGGCCTGATTTTTCAGTCGTCTTCGATGCCGGCTAGGGATATGTTTAGGGATGCTCGAAAACAGCGAACCCGGAGGGTCCAGTTGCATGTGGGGCTGCGTAAAGGCTCCCCTGGGAACTTCAGATGTACCCAAGGCCTTCCTTTGGTGACACATTTGGATGGTCCAAAGGGGTTCGGAACGCATTTCCTGGGGCCTGATTTTTCAGTCGTCTCCGATGATTGTTAGGGCTACGTTTAGTTTTGCTCAGGAATAGCGAACCCGGAGGGTCCAGTTGCATGTGGGGCTGCGTAAAGTCTCCCCGGGGAGTTCACTTGTATCCAAAGCCTTCCTTTGGGGGCACTTTTGGATGGTCCAAATGGGCTCGGAACGCATTTCCTGGGGCCTGATTTTTCACTCGTCTCCGATGACGGCTAGGGCTAGGTTTAGTTTTGCTCAGGAACAGCGAACCCAGAGGGTCCAGTTGCATGTGGGGCTGCGTAAAGGCTCCCCTGGGGAGTTCTCTTGTACCCAAAGCCTTCCATTGGGGGCACTTTTAGATGGGCGAAAAAGGCTTGCAACGCATTTCCTGGGGCCTGATTTTTCAGTCGTCTTCGATGCCGGCTAGGGCTATGTTTAGGGATGCTCAGAAACAGCGAACCCAGAGGGTCCAGTTGCATGTGGGGCTGCGTAAAGGCTCCCCTGCGGAGTTTACTTGTACCCAAAGCCTTCCTTTAGTGACACTTTTGGATGGTCCAAATGGGCTTGCAACGCGTTTTCTGGGGCCGTATTTTTCACTCGTCTACGATGACTGCTAGGGTTACGGTTAGGGATGCTCGGAAACAGCGAACCCGGAGGGTCCAGTTGCATGTGGGGCTGCGTAAAGGCTCCCCTGGGGAGTTCTCTTGTACCCAAAGTCTTTCTTTGGGGGCACTTTTGGATGGGCGAAAAGGGCTCGGAACGCATTTCCTGGGGCCTGATTTTTCACTCGTCTTCGATGCCGGCTAGGGATATGTTTAGGGATGCTCGAAAACAGCAAACCCGGAGGGTCCAGTTGCATGTTGGGCTGCGTAAAGGCTCCCCTGGGGAGTTCACTTGTACCCAAAGCCTTCCTTTGGGGGCACTTTTGGATGGGATAAAAGGGCTTGAAACGCGTTTCCTGGGGCCTGATTTTTCTGTCGTCTTCGATGCCGGCTAGGGCTCTGTTTAGGGATGCTCGAAAACAGCGAACCCGGAGGGTCCAGTTGCATGTGGGGCTGCGTAAAGGCTCCCCTGGGAACTTCAGATGTACCCAAGGCCTTCCTTTGGTGACAGTTTTGGATGGTCCAAAGGGGCTCGCAACGCATTTCCTGGGGCCGTATTTTTCACTCGTCTACGATGACTGCTAGGGTTACGGTTAGGGATGCTCGGAAACAGCGAACCCGGAGGGTCCAGTTGCATGTGGGGCTGCGTAAAGGCTCCCCTGGGGAGTTCTCTTGTACCCAAAGTCTTTCTTTGGGGGCACTTTTGGATGGGCGAAAAGGGCTCGGAACGCATTTCCTGGGGCCTGATTTTTCACTCGTCTTCGATGCCGGCTAGGGATATGTTTAGGGATGCTCGAAAACAGCAAACCCGGAGGGTCCAGTTGCATGTTGGGCTGCGTAAAGGCTCTCCTGGGGAGTTCACTTGTACCCAAAGCCTTCCTTTGGTGACACTTTGGGATGGTCCAAAGGGGCTCGCAACGCGTTTCCTGGGGCCTGATTTTTCAGTCGTCTTTGATGCCGGCTAGAGCTATGTTTAGGGATGCTCGAAAACAGCGAACCCGGAGGGTCCAGTTGCATGTGGGGCTGCGTAAAGGCTCCTCTGGGGATTTCACTTGTACCCTAAGCCTTCCTTTGGTGACACTTTTGGATGGTCCAAAGGGGATTGCAACGCATTTCCGGGGGCCTGATTTTTCAGTCGTCTTCGATGCCGGCTAGGGCTGTGTTTAGGGATGCTCGAAAACAGCGAACCCGGAGGGTCCAATTGCATGTGGGGCTGCGTAAAGGCTCCCCTGGGGAGTTCACTTGTACCCAAAGCCTTCCTTTGCTGACACTTTGGGATGGTCCGAAGTGGCTTGCAACGCGTTTTCTGGGGCCCGTGTTTTCAGTCTTCTCCCATGCCGGCTAGGGATATATTTAGTGTTGCTCGTAAACAGCGAACCCGGAGGGTCCAGTTGCATGTGGGGCTGCGTAAAGGCTCCCCTGGGGAGTTCACTTGTACCCAAAGCCTTCCTTTGGGGGCACTTTTGGATGGGCGAAAAGGGCTCGGAACGCCTTTCCTGGGGCCTGATTTTTCAGTCGTCTTCGATGCCGGCAAGGGCTATGTTTAGGGATGCTCGGAAACAGCGAACCCGGAGGGTCCAGTTGCATGTGGGGCTGCGTAAAGGCTCCCCTGGGGAGTTCACTTGTACCCAAAGCCTTCCTTTGGTGACACTTTTGGATTGTCCAAAGGGGTTCGCAATGCATTTCCTGGGGCCGTATTTTTCACTCGTCTCCGATGACGGCTAGGGCTACGTATAGGGTTGCTCAGAAACAGCGAACCCGGAGGGTCCAGTTGCATGTGGGGCTGCGTAAAGGCTCCCCTGGGGAGTTCTCTTGTACCCAAAGCCTTCCTTTGGGGGCACTTTTGGATGGTCCAAATGGGCTCGGAACGCATTTCCTGGGGCCTGATTTTTCAGTCGTCTCCGATGACGGCTAGGGCTAGGTTTAGTTTTTCTCAGGAACAGCGAACCCGGAGGGTCCAGTTGCCTGCGGATCTGCGTAAAGGCTCCACTGGGGAGTTCACTTGTACCCAAAGCCTTCCTTTGGTGACCCATTTGGATGTTCCAAAGGGGCTTGCAACGCGTTTTCTGGGACCCGGGTTTTCAGTCTTCTCCCATGCCGGCTAGTGATATATTTAGGGTTGCTCTGAAAAATCGAACCCGGAGGGTCCAGTTGCATGTGGGGCTGTGTAAAGGCTCCCCGGGGAGTTCACTTGTATCCAAAGCCTTCCTTTGGGGGCACTTTTGGATGGTCCAAATGGGCTCGGAACGCATTTCCTGGGGCCTGATTTTTCAGTCGTCTCCGGTGACGGCTAGGGTTGGTTTAGTTTTGCTCAGGAACAGCGAACACGGAGGGTCCAGTTGCATGTGGGGCTGCGTAAAGGCTCCCCTTGGGAGTTCACTTGTACCCAATGCCTTCCTTTAGTGACACTTTGGATGGTCCAAAGGGGCTTGCAACGCGTTTTCTGGGGCCCGGGTTTTCAGTCTTCTACCAGGCCGGCTAGTGATATATTTAGGGTTGCACGGAAAAATCGAACCCGGAGGGTCCAGTTGCAAGTGGGGCTGCGTAAAGGCTCCCCTTGGGAGATCATTTGAACCCAAAGCCTTCATTTGGAGGCACTTTTGGATGGGCGAAAAAGTGCTTGCAACGCATTTCCTGGGGCCTGATTTTTCACTCATCTCCGATGACTGCTAGGGCTACGTTTAGGTTTTCCAAAGAACATCGAACACGGAGGGTCCAGTTGCATGTGGGGCTGCGTAAAGGCTCCTCTGGGGATTTCACTTGTACCCAAAGCCTTCCTTTGGTGACAGTTTTGGATGGTCCAAAGGGGTTCGCAACGCATTTCCTGAGGCCGTATTTTTCACTCGTCTCCGATGACGGCTAGGGCTACGTTTAGGGTTGCTCGGAAACAGCGAAACCAGAGGGTCCAGTTGCATGTGGGGCTGCGTAAAGGCTCCCCTGGGGAGTTCTCTTGTACCCAAAGCCTTCCTTTGGGGACACTTTTGGATGGGCGAAAAAGGGCTCGCAACGCATTTCCTGGGGCTTGATTTTTCAGTCGTCTTCGATGCCGGCAAGGGCTATGTTTAGGGATGCTCGGAAACAGCGAACCCGGAGTGTCCAGTTGCATGTGGGGCTGCGTAAAGGCTCCCCTGGGGAGTTCTCTTGTACCCAAAGTCTTCCTTTGGGGGCACTTTTGGATGGGCGATAAGGGCTCGGAACGCATTTCCTGGGGCCTGATTTTTCAGTCGTCTTCGAAGCCGGCTAGGTCTATGTTTAGGGATGCTTGGAAACAGCGAACCCGGAGGGTCCAGTTGCCTGTGGATCTGCGTAAAGGCTCCACTGGGGAGTTCACTTGTACCCAAAGCCTTCCTTTGCTGACACTTTTGGATGGTCCAAAGGGGCTTGCAACGCATTTTCTGGGGCCCGTGTTTTCAGTCTTCTCCCATGCCGGCTAGTGATATATTTCGGGTTGCTCTGAAAAAAAGAACCCGGAGGGTCCAGTTGCATGTGGGGCTGCGTAAAGGCTCCCCTGGGGAGTTCTCTTGTACCCAAAGTCTTCCTTTGGGGGCACTTTTGGATGGGCGAAAAGGGCTCGGAACGCATTTCCTGGGGCCTGATTCTTCAGTCGTCTTCGATGCCGGCTAGGGCTATGTTTAGGGATGCTCGGAAACAGCGAACCCGGAGGGTCCAGTTGCCTGCGGATCTGCGTAAAGGCTCCACTGGGGAGTTCACTTGTACCCAAAGCCTTCCTTTGGTGACCCATTTGGATGTTCCAAAGGGGTTTGCAACGCTCTTTCTGGGACCCGGGTTTTCAGTCTTCTCCCATGACGGCTAGTGATATATTTAGGGTTGCTCTTAAAAATCGAACCCGGAGGGTCCAGTTGCATGTGGGGCTGTGTAAAGGCTCCCCGGGGAGTTCACTTGTATCCAAAGCCTTCCTTTGGGCGCACTTTTGGATGGTCCAAAGGGGCTCGGAACGCATTTCCTGGGGCCTGATTTTTAGTCGTCTCCGGTGACGGCTAGGGTTGGGTTAGTTTTGCTCAGGAACAGCGAACACGGAGGGTCCAGTTGCATGTGGGGCTGCGTAAAGGCTCCCCTTGGGAGTTCACTTGTACCCAAAGCCTTCCTTTAGTGACACTTTTGGATGGTCCAAAGGGGCTTGCAACGCGTTTTCTGTGGCCCGGGTTTTCAGTCTTCTACCAGGCCGGCTAGTGATATATTTAGGGTTGCTCGGAAAAATCGAACCCGGAGGGTCCAGTTGCATGTGGGGCTGCGTAAAGGCTCCCTTGGGAGATCACTTGAACCCAAAGCCTTCATTTGGAGGCACTTTTGGATGGGCGAAAAAGGGCTCGTAACGCATTTCCTGGGGCCTGATTTTTCAGTTGTCATCGATGCCGGCTAGGGATATGTTTAGGGATGCTCAGAAACAGCGAACCCGGAGGGTCCAGTTGCATGTGGGGCTGCGTAAAGGCTCCCCTGGGGAGTTCACTTGTACCCAAAGCCTTCTTTTGGTGACACTTTTGGATGGTTCAAAGGGGCTTGCAACGTTTATTCTGGGGACCGGGTTTTCAGTCTTCTCCCATGCCGGCTAGGGATATATTTAGAGTTGCTCTGAAAAATCGAACCCGGAGGGTCCAGTTGCATGTGGGGCTGCGTAAAGGCTCCCCTGGGGAGTTCACTTGTACCCAAAGCCTTCCTTTAGTGACACTTTTGGATGGTCCAAAGGGGCTTGCAACGGGTTTTCTGTGGCCCGTGTTTTCAGTCTTCTCCCATGCCGGCTAGGGATATATTTAGGGTTGCTCGGAAACAGCGAATTCGAAGGGTCCAGTTGCATGTGGGGCTGCGTAAAGGCTCCCATGGGGAGTTCTCTTGTACCCAAAACCTTCCTTTGGGGGCACTTTTGGATGGTCCAAAGGGGCTCGGAACGCATTTCCTGGGGCCTGATTTTTCAGTCGTCTTCGATGCCGGCAAGGGCTATGTTTAGGGATGCTCGGAAACAGCGAACCCGGAGGGTCCAGTTGCATGTGGGGCTGCGTAAAGGCTCCCCTGGGGAGTTCACTTGTACCCAAAGCCTTCCTTTGGGGACACTTTTGCATGGTCCAAAGGGGCTTGCAACGCGTTTCCTGGGGCCTGATTTTTCAGTCGTCTTCGATGACGGCTAGGGCTATGTTTAGGGATGCTCGAAAACAGCGAACCCGGAGGGTCCAGTTGCATGTGGGGCTGCGTAAAGGCTCCCCTGGGGAGTTCACTTGTACCCAAAGCCTTCCTTTGGGGGCACTTTTGGATGGTCCAAAGGGGCTCTGGACGCATTTCCTGCGGCCGGATTTTTCACTCGTCTCCGATGCCGGCTAGGGTTATGTTTAGGGATGCTCGGAAACAGCGAACCCGGAGGGTCCAGTTGCATGTGGGGCTGCGTAAAGGCTCCCCTGGGGAGTTCACTTGTACCCAAAGCCTTCCTTTGGGGGCACTTTTGGATGGGCGAAAAGGGCTCGTAATGCATTTTCTGGGGCTTGATTTTTCAGTCGTCTTCGATGCCCGCTAGTGCTATGTTTAAGGATGCTCATAAACAGCGAACCCGGAGGGTCCAGTTGCATGTGGGGCTGCGTAAAGGCTCCCCTGGGGAGTTCACTTGTATCCAAAGCCTACCTTTGGGGGCACTTTTGAATTGGCGAAAAAGGCTTGCAACGCATTTCCTGGGGCCTTATTTTTCACTCGTCCTCGATGCCGGCTAGGGCTATGTTTAGGGATGCTCGGAAACAGCGAACCCGGAGGGTCCAGTTGCATGTGGGGCTGAGTAAATGCTCCCCTGGGGAGTTCTCTTGTACCCAAAGCCTTCCTTTGGGGGCACTTTTGGATGGGCGAAAAAGGGCTCGCAACGCATTTCCTGGGGCCTGATTTTTCAGTCGTCTTCGATGCCGGCAAGGGCTATGTTTAGGGATGCTCGGAAACAGCGAACCCGGAGTGTCCAGTTGCATGTGGGGCTGCGTAAAGGCTCCCCTGGGGAGTTCTCTTGTACCCAAAGTCTTCCTTTGGGGGCACTTTTGGATGGGCGATAAGGGCTCGGAACGCATTTCCTGGGGCCTGATTTTTCAGTCGTCTTCGAAGCTGGCTAGGGCTATGCTTAGGGATGCTTGGAAACAGCGAACCCGGAGGGTCCAGTTGCCTGTGGATCTGCGTAAAGGCTCCACTGGGGAGTTCACTTGTACCCAAAGCCTTCCTTTGGTGACACATTTGGATGGTCCAAAGGGGCTTGCAACGCGTTTTCTGGGACCCGGGTTTTCAGTCTTCTCCCATGCCGGCTAGTGATATATTTAGGGTTGCTCGGAAACAGTGAACCCGGAGGGTGCAGTTGCATGTGGGGCTGCGTAAAGGCTCCCCTGGGGAGTTCACTTGTACCCAAAGCCTTCCTTTGCTGAAACTTTTGGATGGTCCAAAGGGGCTTGCAACGCATTTTCTGGGGCCCGGGTTTTCAGTCTTCTCCCATGCCGGCTAGTGATATATTTCGGGTTGCTCTGAAAAAAAGAACCCGGAGGGTCCAGTTGCATGTGGGGCTGCGTAAAGGCTCCCCTGGGGAGTTCACTTGTACCCAAAACCTTCCTTTGGGGGCACTTTTGGATGGGCGAAAAGGGCTCGCAACGCATTTCCTGGCGCCTGATTTTTCAGTCGTCTTCGATGCCGGCTAGGGCTATGTTTAGGGATGCTCGGAAACAGCGAACCCGGAGGGTCCAGTTGCATGTGGGGCTGCGTAAAGGCCCCCCTGGGGAGTTCTCTTGTACCCAAAGTCTTCCTTTGGGGGCACTTTTGGATGGGTGAAAAGGGCTCGCAACGCATTTCCTGGCGCCTGATTTTTCAGTCGTCTTCGATGCCGGATAGGGCTATGTTTAGGGATGCTCGGAAACAGCGAACCCGGAGGGTCCAGTTGCATGTGGGGCTGCGTAAAGGCTCCCCTGGGGAGTTCTCTTGTACCCAAAGTCTTCCTTTGGGGGCACTTTTGGATGGGCGAAAAAGGGCTCGGAACGCATTTCCTGGGGCCTGATTCTTCAGTCGTCTTCGATGCCGGCTAGGGCTATGTTTAGGGATGCTTGGAAACAGCGAACCCGGAGGGTCCAGTTGCATGTGGGGCTGTGTAAAGGCTCCCCGGGGAGTTCACTTGTATCCAAAGCCTTCCTTTGGGGGCACTTTTGGATGGTCCAAAGGGGCTCGGAACGCATTTCCTGGGGCCTGATTTTTAGTCGTCTCCGGTGACGGCTAGGGTTGGGTTAGTTTTGCTCAGGAACAGCGAACACGGAGGGTCCAGTTGCATGTGGGGCTGCGTAAAGGCTCCCCTTGGGAGTTCACTTGTACCCAAGCCTTCCTTTAGTGACACTTTTGGATGGTCCAAAGGGGCTTGCAACGCGTTTTCTGTGGCCCGGGTTTTCAGTCTTCTACCAGGCCGGCTAGTGATATATTTAGGGTTGCTCGGAAAAATCGAACCCGGAGGGTCCAGTTGCATGTGGGGCTGCGTAAAGGCTCCCTTGGGAGATCACTTGAACCCAAAGCCTTCATTTGGAGGCACTTTTGGATGGGCGAAAAAGGGCTCGTAACGCATTTCCTGGGGCCTGATTTTTCAGTTGTCATCGATGCCGGCTACGGATATGTTTAGGGATGCTCAGAAACAGCGAACCCGGAGGGTCCAGTTGCATGTGGGGCTGCGTAAAGGCTCCCCTGGGGAGTTCACTTGTACCCAAAGCCTTCTTTTGGTGACACTTTTGGATGGTTCAAAGGGGCTTGCAACGTTTATTCTGGGGACCGGGTTTTCAGTCTTCTCCCATGCCGGCTAGGGATATATTTAGGGTTGCTCTGAAAAATCGAACCCGGAGGGTCCAGTTGCATGTGGGGCTGCGTAAAGGCTCCCCTGGGGAGTTCTCTTGTACCCAAAACCTTCCTTTGGGGGCACTTTTGGATGGTCCAAAGGGGCTCGGAACGCATTTCCTGGGGCCTGATTTTTCAGTCGTCTTCGATGCCGGCAAGGGCTATGTTTAGGGATGCTCGGAAACAGCGAACCCGGAGGGTCCAGTTGCATGTGGGGCTGCGTAAAGGCTCCCCTGGGGAGTTCACTTGTACCCAAAGCCTTCCTTTGGGGAAAATTTTGCATGGTCCAAAGGGGCTTGCAACGCGTTTCCTGGGGCCTGATTTTTCAGTCGTCTTCGATGACGGCTAGGGCTATGTTTAGGGATGCTCGAAAACAGCGAACCCGGAGGGTCCAGTTGCATGTGGGGCTGCGTAAAGGCTCCCCTGGGGAGTTCACTTGTACCCAAAGACTTCCTTTGGGGGCACTTTTGGATGGTCCAAAGGGGCTCGGGACGCATTTCCTGGGGCCTGATTTTTCACTCGTCTCCGATGCCGGCTAGGGTTATGTTTAGGGATGCTCGGAAACAGCGAACCCGGAGGGTCCAGTTGCATGTGGGGCTGCGTAAAGGCTCCCCTGGGGAGTTCACTTGTACCCAAAGCCTTCCTTTGGGGGCACTTTTGGATGGGCGAAAAGGGCTCGTAATGCATTTTCTGGGGCTTGATTTTTCAGTCGTCTTCGATGCCCGCTAGTGCTATGTTTAAGGATGCTCATAAACAGCGAACCCGGAGGGTCCAGTTGCATGTGGGGCTGCGTAAAGGCTCCCCTGGGGAGTTCACTTGTATCCAAAGCCTACCTTTGGGGGCACTTTTGAATTGGCGAAAAAGGCTTGCAACGCATTTCCTGGGGCCTGATTTTTCACTCGTCCTCGATGCCGGCTAGGGCTATGTTTAGGGATGCTCGGAAACAGCGAACCCGGAGGGTCCAGTTGCATGTGGGGCTGTGTAAATGCTCCCCTGGGGAGTTCACTTGTACCCAAAGCCTTCCTTTGCTGTCACTTTTGGATGGTCCAAAGGGACTTGCAACACTTTTTCTGGGGCCCGGGTTTTCAGTCTTCTCCCATGCCGGCTAGGGATATATTTAAGGTTGCTCGGAAATATCGAACCCGAAGGGTCCAGTTGCATGTGGGGCTGCGTAAATGCTCCCCTGGGGAGTTCACTTGTACCCAAAGCCTTCCTTTGGTGACACTTTGGGATGGTCCTAAGGGGCTTGCAACGCGTTTTCTCGGGCCCGGGTTTTCAGTCTTCTCCCATGCCGGCTAGTGATATATTTAGGGTTGCTCGGAAACAGCGAACCTGAAGGGTCCAGTTGCATGTGGGGCTGCGTAAAGGCTCCCCTGGGGAGTTCTCTTGTACCCAAAGCCTTCCTTTGGGGGCACTTTTGGATGGGCGAAAAGGGCTCGTAACGCATTTCCTGGGGCCTGATTTTTCAGTCGTCTTCGATGCCGGCTAGGGATATGTTTAGGGATGCTCGGAAACAGCGAACCCGGAGGGTCCAGTTGCATGTGGGGCTGCGTAAAGGCTCCCCTGGGGAGTTCTCTTGTACCCAAAGCCTTCCTTTGGGGGCACTTTTGGATGGTCCAAAGGGGCTTGCAACCCATTTCCTGGGGCCTGATTTTTCAGTCGTCTTTTATGCCGGCAAGTGTTATGTTTAGGGATGCTCGAAAACAGCGAGCCCGGAGGGTGCAGTTGCATGTGGGGCTACGTAAAGGCTCCCCTGGGGAGTTCTCTTGTACCCAAAGCCTTCCTTTGGGGGCACTTTTGGATGGGCGAAAAGGGGTCGCAACGCATTTCCTGGGGCCTGATTTTTCACACATCTTCGATGCCGGCTAGGGCTATGTTTAGGGATGCTCGGAAACAGCGAACCCGGAGAGTCCAGTTGCATGTGGGGCTGCGTAAAGGCTCACCTGGGGAGTTCTCTTGTACCCAAAGCCTTCCTTTGGGGGCACTTTTGGATGGTCCAAAGGGGCTTGCAACCCATTTCCTGGGGCCTGATTTTTCAGTCGTCTTTTATGCCGGCTAGGGATATGTTTAGGGATGCTCGAAAACAGCGAACCCGGAGGGTCCAGTTGCATGTGGGGCTGCGTAAAGGCTCCCCTGGGAACTTCAGATGTACCCAAGGCCTTCCTTTGGTGACACTTTTGGATGGTCCAAAGGGGTTCGGAACGCATTTCCTGGGGCCTGATTTTTCAGTCGTCTCCGATGATTGTTAGGGATACGTTTAGTTTTGCTCAGGAATAGCGAACCCGGAGGGTCCAGTTGCATGTGGGGCTGCGTAAAGTCTCCCCGGGGTGTTCACTTGTATCCAAAGCCTTCCTTTGGGGGCACTTTTGGATGGTCCAAATGGGCTCGGAACGCATTTCCTGGGGCCTGATTTTTCAGTCGTCTCCGATGACGGCTAGGGCTAGGTTTAGTTTTGCTCATGAACAGCGAACCCAGAGGGTCCAGTTGCATGTGGGGCTGCGTAAAGGCTCCCCTGGGGAGTTCTCTTGTACCCAAAGCCTTCCATTGGGGGCACTTTTAGATGGGCGAAAAAGGCTTGCAACGCATTTCCTGGGGCCTGATTTTTCAGTCGTCTTCGATGCCGGCTAGGGCTATGTTTAGGGATGATCAGAAACAGCGAACCCAGAGGGTCCAGTTGCATGTGGGGCTGCGTAAAGGCTCCCCTGGGGTTTTTACTTGTACCCAAAGCCTTCCTTTAGTGACACTTTTGGATGGTCCAAATGGGCTTGCAACGTGTTTTCTGGGGCCCGGGTTTTCAGTCTTCTCCCATGCCGGCTAGGGATATATTTAGGGTTGCTCGGAAAAATCGAACCCGGAGGGTCCAGTTGCAAGTGGGGCTGCGTAAAGGCTCCCCTGGGGAGTTCACTTGTACCCAAAGCCTTCCTTTGGGGGCACTTTTGGATGGGAGAAAAGGGCTTGCAACGCGTTTCCTGGGGCCTGATTTTTCTGTCGTCTTCGATGCCGGCTAGGGCTATGTTTAGGGATGCTCGGAAACAGCGAACCCGGAGGGTCCAGTTGCCTGCGGATCTGCGTAAAGGCTCCACTGGGGAGTTCACTTGTACCCAAAGCCTTCCTTTGGTGACCCATTTGGATATTCCAAAGGGGCTTGCAACGCGTTTTCTGGGACCCGGGTTTTCAGTCTTCTCCCATGCCGGCTAGTGATATATTTAGGGTTGCTCTGAAAAATCGAACCTGGAGGGTCCAGTTGCATGTGGGGCTGTGTAAAGGCTCCCCGGGGAGTTCACTTGTATCCAAAGCCTTCCTTTGGGGGCACTTTTGGATGGTCCAAATGGGCTCGGAACGCATTTCCTGGGGCCTGATTTTTCAGTCGTCTCCGGTGACGGCTAGGGTTGGTTTAGTTTTGCTCAGGAACAGCGAACACGGAGGGTCCAGTTGCATGTGGGGCTGCGTAAAGGCTCCCCTTGGGAGTTCACTTGTACCCAATGCCTTCCTTTAGTGACACTTTGGATGGTCCAAAGGGGCTTGCAACGCGTTTTCTGTGGCCCGGGTTTTCAGTCTTCTACCAGGCCGGCTAGTGATATATTTAGGGTTGCACGGAAAAATCGAACCCGGAGGGTCCAGTTGCAAGTGGGGCTGCGTAAAGGCTCCCCTTGGGAGATCACTTGAACCCAAAGCCTTCATTTGGAGGCACTTTTGGATGGGCGAAAAAGTGCTTGCAACGCATTTCCTGGGGCCTGATTTTTCACTCATCTCCGATGACTGCTAGGGCTACGTTTAGGTTTTCCAAAGAACATCGAACCCGGAGGGTCCAGTTGCATGTGGGGCTGCGTAAAGGCTCCCCTGGGGAGTTCTCTTGTACCCAAAGCCTTCCTTTGGGGGCACTTTTGGATGGTCCAAAGGGGCTTGCAACCCATTTCCTGGGGCCTGATTTTTCAGTCGTCTTTTATGCCGGCTAGGGATATGTTTAGGGATGCTCGAAAACAGCGAACCCGGAGGGTCCAGTTGCATGTGGGGCTGCGTAAAGGCTCCCCTGGGAACTTCAGATGTACCCAAAGCCTTCCTTTGGTGACACTTTTGGATGGTCCAAAGGGGTTCGGAACGCATTTCCTGGGGCCTGATTTTTCAGTCGTCTCCGATGATTGTTAGGGATACGTTTAGTTTTGCTCAGGAATAGCGAACCCGGAGGGTCCAGTTGCATGTGGGGCTGCGTAAAGTCTCCCCGGGGTGTTCACTTGTATCCAAAGCCTTCCTTTGGGGGCACTTTTGGATGGTCCAAATGGGCTCGGAACGCATTTCCTGGGGCCTGATTTTTCAGTCGTCTCCGATGACGGCTAGGGCTAGGTTTAGTTTTGCTCATGAACAGCGAACCCAGAGGGTCCAGTTGCATGTGGGGCTGTGTAAAGGCTCCCCTGGGGAGTTCTCTTGTACCCAAAGCCTTCCATTGGGGGCACTTTTAGATGGGCGAAAAAGGCTTGCAACGCATTTCCTGGGGCCTGATTTTTCAGTCGTCTTCGATGCCGGCTAGGGCTATGTTTAGGGATGATCAGAAACAGCGAACCCAGAGGGTCCAGTTGCATGTGGGGCTGCGTAAAGGCTCCCCTGGGGTTTTTACTTGTACCCAAAGCCTTCCTTTAGTGACACTTTTGGATGGTCCAAATGGGCTTGCAACGTGTTTTCTGGGGCCCGGGTTTTCAGTCTTCTCCCATGCCGGCTAGGGATATATTTAGGGTTGCTCGGAAAAATCGAACCCGGAGGGTCCAGTTGCAAGTGGGGCTGCGTAAAGGCTCCCCTGGGGAGTTCACTTGTACCCAAAGCCTTCCTTTGGGGGCACTTTTGGATGGGAGAAAAGGGCTTGCAACGCGTTTCCTGGGGCCTGATTTTTCTGTCGTCTTCGATGCCGGCTAGGGCTATGTTTAGGGATGCTCGGAAACAGCGAACCCGGAGGGTCCAGTTGCCTGCGGATCTGCGTAAAGGCTCCACTGGGGAGTTCACTTGTACCCAAAGCCTTCCTTTGGTGACCCATTTGGATATTCCAAAGGGGCTTGCAACGCGTTTTCTGGGACCCGGGTTTTCAGTCTTCTCCCATGCCGGCTAGTGATATATTTAGGGTTGCTCTGAAAAATCGAACCTGGAGGGTCCAGTTGCATGTGGGGCTGTGTAAAGGCTCCCCGGGGAGTTCACTTGTATCCAAAGCCTTCCTTTGGGGGCACTTTTGGATGGTCCAAATGGGCTCGGAACGCATTTCCTGGGGCCTGATTTTTCAGTCGTCTCCGGTGACGGCTAGGGTTGGTTTAGTTTTGCTCAGGAACAGCGAACACGGAGGGTCCAGTTGCATGTGGGGCTGCGTAAAGGCTCCCCTTGGGAGTTCACTTGTACCCAATGCCTTCCTTTAGTGACACTTTGGATGGTCCAAAGGGGCTTGCAACGCGTTTTGTGTGGCCCGGGTTTTCAGTCTTCTACCAGGCCGGCTAGTGATATATTTAGGGTTGCACGGAAAAATCGAACCCGGAGGGTCCAGTTGCAAGTGGGGCTGCGTAAAGGCTCCCCTTGGGAGATCACTTGAACCCAAAGCCTTCATTTGGAGGCACTTTTGGATGGGCGAAAAAGTGCTTGCAACGCATTTCCTGGGGCCTGATTTTTCACTCATCTCCGATGACTGCTAGGGCTACGTTTAGGTTTTCCAAAGAACATCGAACCCGGAGGGTCCAGTTGCATGTGGGGCTGCGTAAAGGCTCCCCTGGGGAGTTCTCTTGTACCCAAAGCCTTCCTTTGGGGGCACTTTTGGATGGTCCAAAGGGGCTTGCAACCCATTTCCTGGGGCCTGATTTTTCAGTCGTCTTTTATGCCGGCTAGGGATATGTTTAGGGATGCTCGAAAACAGCGAACCCGGAGGGTCCAGTTGCATGTGGGGCTGCGTAAAGGCTCCCCTGGGAACTTCAGATGTACCCAAGGCCTTCCTTTGGTGACACTTTTGGATGGTCCAAAGGGGTTCGGAACGCATTTCCTGGGGCCTGATTTTTCAGTCGTCTCCGATGATTGTTAGGGATACGTTTAGTTTTGCTCAGGAATAGCGAACCCGGAGGGTCCAGTTGCATGTGGGGCTGCGTAAAGTCTCCCCGGGGTGTTCACTTGTATCCAAAGCCTTCCTTTGGGGGCACTTTTGGATGGTCCAAATGGGCTCGGAACGCATTTCCTGGGGCCTGATTTTTCAGTCGTCTCCGATGACGGCTAGGGCTAGGTTTAGTTTTGCTCATGAACAGCGAACCCAGAGGGTCCAGTTGCATGTGGGGCTGCGTAAAGGCTCCCCTGGGGAGTTCTCTTGTACCCAAAGCCTTCCATTGGGGGCACTTTTAGATGGGCGAAAAAGGCTTGCAACGCATTTCCTGGGGCCTGATTTTTCAGTCGTCTTCGATGCCGGCTAGGGCTATGTTTAGGGATGATCAGAAACAGCGAACCCAGAGGGTCCAGTTGCATGTGGGGCTGCGTAAAGGCTCCCCTGGGGTTTTTACTTGTACCCAAAGCCTTCCTTTAGTGACACTTTTGGATGGTCCAAATGGGCTTGCAACGTGTTTTCTGGGGCCCGGGTTTTCAGTCTTCTCCCATGCCGGCTAGGGATATATTTAGGGTTGCTCGGAAAAATCGAACCCGGAGGGTCCAGTTGCAAGTGGGGCTGCGTAAAGGCTCCCCTGGGGAGTTCACTTGTACCCAAAGCCTTCCTTTGGGGGCACTTTTGGATGGTCCAAATGGGCTCGGAACGCATTTCCTGGGGCCTGATTTTTCAGTCGTCTCCGGTGACGGCTAGGGTTGGTTTAGTTTTGCTCAGGAACAGCGAACACGGAGGGTCCAGTTGCATGTGGGGCTGCGTAAAGGCTCCCCTTGGGAGTTCACTTGTACCCAATGCCTTCCTTTAGTGACACTTTGGATGGTCCAAAGGGGCTTGCAACGCGTTTTCTGTGGCCCGGGTTTTCAGTCTTCTACCAGGCCGGCTAGTGATATATTTAGGGTTGCACGGAAAAATCGAACCCGGAGGGTCCAGTTGCAAGTGGGGCTGCGTAAAGGCTCCCCTTGGGAGATCACTTGAACCCAAAGCCTTCATTTGGAGGCACTTTTGGATGGGCGAAAAAGTGCATGCAACGCATTTCCTGGGGCCTGATTTTTCACTCATCTCCGATGACTGCTAGGGCTACGTTTAGGTTTTCCAAAGAACATCGAACCCGGAGGGTCCAGTTGCATGTGGGGCTGCGTAAAGGCTCCCCTGGGGAGTTCTCTTGTACCCAAAGTCTTCCTTTGGGGGCACTTTTGGATGGGCGAAAAGGGCTTGCAACGCATTTCCTGGGGCCTGATTTTTCAGTCGTCTTCGATGCCGGCAAGGGTTATGTTTAGGGATGCTCAGAAACAGCGAACCCGGAGGGTCCAGTTGCATGTGGGGCTGCGTAAAGGCTCCTCTGGGGATTTCACTTGTACCCAAAGCCTTCCTTTGGTGACAGTTTTGGATGGTCCAAACGGGTTCGGAACGCATTTCCTGAGGCCGTATTTTTCACTCGTCTCCGATGACGGCTAGGGCTACGTTTAGGGTTGCTCGGAAACAGCGAAACCAAAGGGTCCAGTTGCATGTGGGGCTGCGTAAAGGCTCCCCTGGGGAGTTCTCTTGTACCCAAAGCCTTCCTTTGGGGGCACTTTTGGATGGGCGAAAAAGGGCTCGCAACGCATTTCCTGGGGCCTGATTTTTCAGTCGTCTTCGATGACTGCTGGGGCTATGTTTAGGGATGCTCGGAAACAGCGAACCCGGAGTGTCCAGTTGCATGTGGGGCTGCGTAAAGGCTCCCCTGGGGAGTTCTCTTGTACCCAAAGTCTTCCTTTGGGGGCACTTTTGGATGGGCGAAAAGGGCTCGGAACGCATTTCCTGGGGCCTGATTTTTCAGTCGTCTTCGAAGCCGGCTAGGGCTATGTTTAGGGATGCTTGGAAACAGCGAACCCGGAGGGTCCAGTTGCCTGTGGATCTGCGTAAAGGCTCCCCTGGGGAGTTCACTTGTACCCAAAGCCTTCCTTTGGTGACACATTTGGATGGTCCAAAGGGGCTTGCAACGCGTTTTCTGGGACCCGGGTTTTCAGTCTTCTCCCATGCCGGCTAGTGATATATTTAGGGTTGCTCGGAAACAGCGAACCCGGAGGGTGCAGTTGCATGTGGGGCTGCGTAAAGGCTCCCCTGGGGAGTTCACTTGTACCCAAAGCCTTCCTTTGCTGAGACTTTTGGATGGTCCAAAGGGGCTTGCAACTCATTTTCTGGGGCCCGGGTTTTCAGTCTTCTCCCATTCCGGCTAGTGATATATTTCGGGTTGCTCTGAAAAAAAGAACCCGGAGGGTCCAGTTGCATGTGGGGCTGCGTAAAGGCTCCCCTGGGGAGTTCACTTGTACCCAAAGCCTTCCTTTGGGGGCACTTTTGGATGGTCCAAATGGGCTCGGAACGCATTTCCTGGGGCCTGATTTTTCAGTCGTCTCCGGTGACGGCTAGGGTTGGTTTAGTTTTGCTCAGGAACAGCGAACACGGAGGGTCCAGTTGCATGTGGGGCTGCGTAAAGGCTCCCCTTGGGAGTTCACTTGTACCCAATGCCTTCCTTTAGTGACACTTTGGATGGTCCAAAGGGGCTTGCAACGCGTTTTCTGTGGCCCGGGTTTTCAGTCTTCTACCAGGCCGGCTAGTGATATATTTAGGGTTGCACGGAAAAATCGAACCCGGAGGGTCCAGTTGCAAGTGGGGCTGCGTAAAGGCTCCCCTTGGGAGATCACTTGAACCCAAAGCCTTCATTTGGAGGCACTTTTGGATGGGCGAAAAAGTGCTTGCAACGCATTTCCTGGGGCCTGATTTTTCACTCATCTCCGATGACTGCTAGGGCTACGTTTAGGTTTTCCAAAGAACATCGAACCCGGAGGGTCCAGTTGCATGTGGGGCTGCGTAAAGGCTCCCCTGGGGAGTTCTCTTGTACCCAAAGTCTTCCTTTGGGGGCACTTTTGGATGGGCGAAAAGGGCTTGCAACGCATTTCCTGGGGCCTGATTTTTCAGTCGTCTTCGATGCCGGCAAGGGTTATGTTTAGGGATGCTCAGAAACAGCGAACCCGGAGGGTCCAGTTGCATGTGGGGCTGCGTAAAGGCTCCTCTGGGGATTTCACTTGTACCCAAAGCCTTCCTTTGGTGACAGTTTTGGATGGTCCAAACGGGTTCGGAACGCATTTCCTGAGGCCGTATTTTTCACTCGTCTCCGATGACGGCTAGGGCTACGTTTAGGGTTGCTCGGAAACAGCGAAACCAAAGGGTCCAGTTGCATGTGGGGCTGCGTAAAGGCTCCCCTGGGGAGTTCTCTTGTACCCAAAGCCTTCCTTTGGGGGCACTTTTGGATGGGCGAAAAAGGGCTCGCAACGCATTTCCTGGGGCCTGATTTTTCAGTCGTCTTCGATGACTGCTGGGGCTATGTTTAGGGATGCTCGGAAACAGCGAACCCGGAGTGTCCAGTTGCATGTGGGGCTGCGTAAAGGCTCCCCTGGGGAGTTCTCTTGTACCCAAAGTCTTCCTTTGGGGGCACTTTTGGATGGGCGAAAAGGGCTCGGAACGCATTTCCTGGGGCCTGATTTTTCAGTCGTCTTCGAAGCCGGCTAGGGCTATGTTTAGGGATGCTTGGAAACAGCGAACCCGGAGGGTCCAGTTGCCTGTGGATCTGCGTAAAGGCTCCCCTGGGGAGTTCACTTGTACCCAAAGCCTTCCTTTGGTGACACATTTGGATGGTCCAAAGGGGCTTGCAACGCGTTTTCTGGGACCCGGGTTTTCAGTCTTCTCCCATGCCGGCTAGTGATATATTTAGGGTTGCTCGGAAACAGCGAACCCGGAGGGTGCAGTTGCATGTGGGGCTGCGTAAAGGCTCCCCTGGGGAGTTCACTTGTACCCAAAGCCTTCCTTTGCTGAGACTTTTGGATGGTCCAAAGGGGCTTGCAACTCATTTTCTGGGGCCCGGGTTTTCAGTCTTCTCCCATTCCGGCTAGTGATATATTTCGGGTTGCTCTGAAAAAAAGAACCCGGAGGGTCCAGTTGCATGTGGGGCTGCGTAAAGGCTCCCCTGGGGAGTTCACTTGTACCCAAAGCCTTCCTTTGGGGGCACTTTTGGATGGGCGAAAAGGGCTCGCAACGCATTTCCTGGCGCCTGATTTTTCAGTCGTCTTCGATGCCGGCTAGGGCTATGTTTAGGGATGCTCGGAAACAGCGAACCCGGAGGGTCCAGTTGCATGTGGGGCTGCGTAAAGGCTCCCCTGGGGAGTTCTCTTGTACCCAAAGTCTTCCTTTGGGGGCACTTTTGGATGGTCCAAAGGGGTTCGGAACGCATTTCCTGGGGCCTGATTTTTCACTCGTCTCCACTGACGGCTAGGGCTATGTTTAGGGATGCTCGGAAACAGCGAACCCGGAGGGTCCAGTTGCATGTGGGGCTGCGTAAAGGCTCCCCTGGGGAGTTCTCTTGTACCCAAAGTCTTCCTTTGGGGGCACTTTTGGATGGGCGAAAAGGGCTCGGAACGCATTTCCTGGGGCCTGATTCTTCAGTCGTCTTCGATGCCGGGTAGGGCTATGTTTAGGGATGCTCGAAAACAGCGAACCCGGAGGGTCCAGTTGCATGTGGGGCTGTGTAAAGGCTCCCCGGGGAGTTCACTTGTATCCAAAGCCTTCCTTTGGGGGCACTTTTGGATGGTCCAAAGGGGCTCGGAACGCATTTCCTGGGGCCTGATTTTTCAGTCGTCTCCGGTGACGGCTAGGGTTGGTTTAGTTTTGCTCAGGAACAGCGAACACGGAGGGTTCAGTTGCATGTGGGGCTGCGTAAAGGCTCCCCTTGGGAATTCACTTGTACCCAAAGCCTTCCTTTAGTGACACTTTTGGATGGTCCAAAGGGGCTTGCAACGCGTTTTCTGTGGCCCGGGTTTTCAGTCTTCTACCAGGCCGGCTAGTGATATATTTAGGGTTGCTTGGGAAAATCGAACCCGGAGGGTCCAGTTGCATGTGGGGCTGCGTAAAGGCTCCCCTTGGGAGATCACTTGAACCCAAAGCCTTCATTTGGAGGCACTTTTGGATGGGCGAAAAAGGGCTCGTAACGCATTTCCTGGGGCCTGATTTTTCAGTTGTCATCGATGCCGGCTAGGGATATGTTTAGGGATGCTCAGAAACAGCGAACCCGGAGGGTCCAGTTGCATGTGGGGCTGCGTAAAGGCTCCCCTGGGGAGTTCACTTGTACCCAAAGCCTTCTTTTGGTGACACTTTTGGATGGTTCAAAGGGGCTTGCAACGTTTATTCTGGGGACCGGTTTTCAGTTTTCTCCCATGCCGGCTAGGGATATATTTAGGGTTGCTCTGAAAAATCGAACCCGGAGGGTCCAGTTGCATGTGGGGCTGCGTAAAGGCTCCCCTGGGGAGTTCACTTGTACCCAAAGCCTTCCTTTAGTGACACTTTTGGATGGTCCAAAGGGGCTTGCAACGGGTTTTCTGTGGCCCGTGTTTTCAGTCTTCTCCCATGCCAGCTAGGGATATATTTAGGGTTGCTCGGAAACAGCGAATTCGAAGGGTCCAGTTGCATGTGGGGCTGCGTAAAGGCTCCCGTGGGAAGTTCACTTGTACCCAAAGCCTTCCTTTAGTGACACTTTTGCATGGTCCAAAGGGGCTTGCAACGCATTTCCTGGGGCCTGATTTTTCAGTCGTCTTCGATGCCGGCAAGGGCTATGTTTAGGGATGCTCGGAAACAGCGAACCCGGAGGGTCCAGTTGCATGTGGGGCTGCGTAAAGGCTCCCCTGGGGAGTTCACTTGTACCCAAAGCCTTCCTTTGGGGACACTTTTGCATGGTCCAAAGGGGCTTGCAACGCGTTTCCTGGGGCCTGATTTTTCAGTCGTCTTCGATGACGGCTAGGGCTATGTTTAGGGATGCTCGAAAACAGCGAACCCGGAGGGTCCAGTTGCATGTGGGGCTGCGTAAAGGCTCCCCTGGGGAGTTCACCTGTACCCAAAGCCTTCCTTTGCTGACACTTTTGGATGGTCCAAAGGGGCTTGCAACGCGTTTTCTGTGGCCCGGGTTTTCAGTCTTCTACCAGGCCGGCTAGTGATATATTTAGGTTTGCTCGGAAAAATCGAACCCGAAGGGTCCAGTTGCAAGTGGGGCTGCGTAAAGGCTCCCCTTGGGAGATCACTTGAACCCAAAGCCTTCATTTGGAGGCACTTTTGGATGGGCGAAAAAGGGCTTGCAACGCATTTCCTGGGGCCTGATTTTTCACTCATCTCCGATGACTGCTAGGGCTACGTTTAGGTTTTCCAAAGAACATCGAACCCGGATGGTCCAGTTGCATGTGGGGCTGCGTAAAGGCTCCCCTGGGGAGTTCTCTTGTACCCAAAGCCTTCCTTTGGTGACACTTTTGCATGGTCCAAAGGGGCTTGCAACGCATTTCCTGGGGCCTGATTTTTCAGTCGTCTCCGATGACGGCTAGGGCTATGTTTAGGGATGCTCGAAAACAGCGAACCCGGAGGGTCCAGTTGCATGTGGGGCTGCGTAAAGGCTCCCCTGGGGAGTTCACTTGTACCCAAAGTCTTCCTTTGGGGGCACTTTTGGATGGTCCAAATGGGCTCGGGACGCATTTCCTGGGGCCGGATTTTTCACTCGTCTCCGATGCCGGCTAGGGTTATGTTTAGGGATGCTCGGAAACAGCGAACCCGGAGGGTCCAGTTCCATGTGGGGCTGCGTAAAGGCTCCCCTGGGGAGTTCACTTGTACCCAAAGCCTTCCTTTGGGGGCACTTTTGGATGGGCGAAAAGGGCTCGTAATGCATTTTCTGGGGCTTGATTTTTCAGTCGTCTTCGATGCCCGCTAGTGCTATGTTTAAGGATGCTCATAAACAGCGAACCCGGAGGGTCCAGTTGCATGTGGGGCTGCGTAAAGTCTCCCCTGGGGAGTTCACTTGTACCCAAAGCCTACCTTTGGGGGCACTTTTGAATTGGCGAAAAAGGCTTGCAACGCATTTCCTGGGGCCTGATTTTTCACTCGTCCTCGATGCCGGCTAGGGCTATGTTTAGGGTTGCTCGGAAACAGCGAACCCGGAGGGTCCAGTTGCATGTGGGGCTGCGTAAATGCTCCCCTGGGGAGTTCACTTGTACCCAAAGCCTTCCTTTGCTGACACTTTTGGATGGTCCAAAGGGACTTGCAACACTTTTTCTGGGGCCCGGGTTTTCGGTCTTCTCCCATGCCGGCTAGGGATATATTTAAGGTTGCTCGGAAATATCGAACCCGAAGGGTCCAGTTGCATGTGGGGCTGCGTAAATGCTCCCCTGGGGAGTTCACTTGTACCCAAAGCCTTCCTTTGGTGACACTTTGGGATGGTCCAAAGGGGCTTGCAACGCGTTTCCTCGGGCCCGGGTTTTCAGTCTTCTCCCATGCCGGCTAGTGATATATTTAGGGTTGCTCGGAAACAGCGAACCTGAAGGGTCCAGTTGCATGTGGGGCTGCGTAAAGGCTCCCCTGGGGAGTTCTCTTGTACCCAAAGCCTTCCTTTGGGGGCACTTTTGGATGGGCGAAAAGGGCTCGTAACGCATTTCCTGGGGCCTGATTTTTCAGTCGTCTTCGATGCCGGCTAGGGATATGTTTAGGGATGCTCGGAAACAGCGAACCGGGAGGGTCCAGTTGCATGTGGGGCTGCGTAAAGGCTCCCCTGGGGAGTTCTCTTGTACCCAAAGCCTTCCTTTGGTGGCACTTTTGGATGGTCCAAAGGGGCTTGCAACCCATTTCCTGGGGCCTGATTTTTCAGTCGTCTTTTATGCCGGCAAGTGTTATGTTTAGGGATGCTCGAAAACAGCGAGCCCGGAGGGTGCAGTTGCATGTGGGGCTACATAAAGGCTCCCCTGGGAACTTCAGATGTACCCAAAGCCTTCCTTTTGGGGCACTTTTGGATGGGCGAAAAGGGGTCGCAACGCATTTCCTGGGGCCTGATTTTTCACACATCTTCGATGCCGGCTAGGGCTATGTTTAGGGATGCTCGGAAACAGCGAACCCGGAGAGTCCAGTTGCATGTGGGGCTGCGTAAAGGCTCACCTGGGGAGTTCTCTTGTACCCAAAGCCTTCCTTTGGGGGCACTTTTGGATGGTCCAAAGGGGCTTGCAACCCATTTCCTGGGGCCTGATTTTTCAGTCGTCTTTTATGCCGGCTAGGGATATGTTTAGGGATGCTCGAAAACAGCGAACCCGGAGGGTCCAGTTGCATGTGGGGCTGCGTAAAGGCTCCCCTGGGGAGTTCTCTTGTACCCAAAGCCTTCCTTTGGGGGCATTTTTGGATGGTCCAAAGGGGCTCGGAACGCATTTCCTGGGGCCTGATTTTTCACTCGTCTCCGATGACGGCTAGGGCTACGTTTAGGTTTGCTCATGAACAGCGAACCCGGAGGGTCCAGTTGCATGTGGGGCTGCGTAAAGGCTCCCCTGGGGAGTTGTCTTGTACCCAAAGCCTTCCTTTGGAGGCACTTTTGGATGGGCCAAAAGGGCTCGCAACGCATTTCCTGGGGCCTGATTTTTCAGTCGTCTTCGATGCTGGCTAGGGCTATATTTAGGGTTGCTCGGAAAGAGCGAACCCGGAGGGTCCAGTTGCATGTGGGGCTGAGTAAAGGCTCCCCTGGGGAGTTCAATTGTACCCAAAGTCTTCCTTTGGGGGCACATTTGCATGGTCCAAAGGGGCTTGCAACGTTTTTTCTGGGGACCGGGTTTTCAGTCTTCTCCCATGCCGGCTAGGGATATATTTAGGGTTGCTCGGAAACAGCGAATTCGAAGGGTCCAGTTGCATGTGGGGCTGAGTAAAGGCTCCCCTGAGGAGTTCACTTGTACCCAAAGCCTTCCTTTAGTGACACTTTTGGATGGTCCAAAGGGGCTTGCAACGGGTTTTCTGGGGCCCGTGTTTTCAGTCTTCTCCCATGCCGGCTAGGGATATATTTAGGGTTGCTCGGAAACAGCGAATTCGAAGGGTCCAGTTGCATGTGGGGCTGCGTAAAGGCTCCCCTGGGGAGTTCTCTTGTACCTAAAACCTTCCTTTGGGGGCACTTTTGGATGGTCCAAAGGGGCTCGGAACGCATTTCCTGGGGCCTGATTTTTCAGTCGTCTTCGATGCCGGCAAGGACTATGTTTAGGGATGCTCGGAAACAGCGAACCCGGAGGGTCCAGTTGCATGTGGGGCTGCGTAAAGGCTCCCCTGGGGAGTTCACTTGTACCCAAAGCCTTCCTTTGGTGACACTTTTGCATGGTCCAAAGGGGCTTGCAACGCGTTTCCTGGGGCCCGGGTTTTCAGTCTTCTCCCATGCCGGCTAGGGCTATGTTTAGGGTTGCTCTGAAAAAAAGAACCCGAAGTGTCCAGTTGCATGTGGGGCTGCGTAAAGGCTCCCCTGGGGAGTTCTCTTGTACCCAAAGCCTTCCTTTGGGGGCATTTTTGGATGGTCCAAAGGGGCTCGGAACGCATTTCCTGGGGCCTGATTTTTCACTCGTCTCCGATGACGGCTAGGGCTACGTTTAGGTTTGCTCATGAACAGCGAACCCGGAGGGTCCAGTTGCATGTGGGGCTGCGTAAAGGCTCCCCTGGGGAGTTGTCTTGTACCCAAAGCCTTCCTTTGCGGGCACTTTTGGATGGGCCAAAAGGGCTCGCAACGCATTTCCTGGGGCCTGATTTTTCAGTCGTCTTCGATGCCGGCTAGGGCTATGTTTAGGGTTGCTCGGAAACAGCGAACCCGGAGGGTCCAGTTCCATGTGGGGCTGAGTAAAGGCTCCCCTGGGGAGTTCAATTGTACCCAAAGTCTTCCTTTGGGGGCACTTTTGAATGGGTTAAAAGGGCTCGTAACGCATTTCCTGGGGCCTGATTTTTCAGTTGTCATCGATGCCGGCTAGGGATATGTTTAGGGATGCTCGGAAACAGCGAACCCGGAGGGTCCAGTTGCATGTGGGGCTGCGTAAAGGCTCCCCTGGGGAGTTCTCTTGTACCCAAAGCCTTCCTTTGGGGGCATTTTTGGATGGTCCAGAGGGGCTCGGAACGCATTTCCTGGGGCCTGATTTTTCACTCGTCTCCGATGACGGCTAGGGCTACGTTTAGGTTTGCTCATGAACAGCGAACCCGGAGGGTCCAGTTGCATGTGGGGCTGCGTAAAGGCTCCCCTGGGGAGTTCTCTTGTACCCAAAGCCTTCCTTTGCGGGCACTTTTGGATGGGCCAAAAGGGCTCGCAACGCATTTCCTGGGGCCTGATTTTTCAGTCGTCTTCGATGCCGGCTAGGGCTATGTTTAGGGTTGCTCGGAAACAGCGAACCCGGAGGGTCCAGTTCCATGTGGGGCTGAGTAAAGGCTCCCCTGGGGAGTTCAATTGTACCCAAAGTCTTCCTTTGGGGGCACTTTTGAATGGGTTAAAAGGGCTCGTAACGCATTTCCTGGGGCCTGATTTTTCAGTTGTCATCGATGCCGGCTAGGGATATGTTTAGGGATGCTCGGAAACAGCGAACCCGGAGGGTCCAGTTGCATGTGGGGCTGCGTAAAGGCTCCCCTGGGGAGTTCACTTGTACCCAAAGCCTTCTTTTGGTGACACTTTTGGATGGTCCAAAGGGACTTGCAACACTTTTTCTGGGGACCGGGTTTTCAGTCTTCTCCCATGCCGGCTAGGGATATATTTAAGGTTGCTCGGAAATATCGAACCCGGAGGGTCCAGTTGCATGTGGGGCTGCGTAAAGGCTCCCCTGGGGAGTTCACTTGTACCCAAAGCCTTCCTTTGGTGACACTTTGGGATGGTCCAAAGGGGCTTGCAATGCGTTTTCTCGGGCCCGGGTTTTCAGTCTTCTCCCATGCCGGCTAGTGATATATTTAGAGTTGCTCTGAAAAATCGAACCCGGAGGGTCCAGTTGCATGTGGGGCTGCGTAAAGGCTCCCCTGGGGAGTTCACTTGTACCCAAAGTCTTCCTTTGGTGACACTTTGGGATGGTCCAAAGGGGCTTGCAACGGGTTTTCTGGGGCCCGTGTTTTCAGTCTTCTCCCATGCCGGCTAGGGATATATTTAGGGTTGCTCGGAAACTGCGAACCTGAAGGGTCCAGTTGCATGTGGGGCTGCATAAAGGCTCCCCTGGGGAGTTCTCTTGTACCCAAAGCCTTCCTTTGGGGGCACTTTTGGATGGGCGAAAAGGGCTCGTAACGCATTTCCTGGGGCCTGATTTTTCAGTCGTCTTCGATGCCGGCTAGGGATATGTTTAGGGATGCTCGGAAACAGCGAACCCGGAGGGTCCAATTGCATGTGGGGCTGCGTAAAGGCTCCCCTGGGGAGTTCTCTTGTACCCAAAGCCTTCCTTTGGTGGCACTTTTGGATGGTCCAAAGGGGCTTGCAACCCATTTCCTGGGGCCTGATTTTTCAGTCGTCTTTTATGCCGGCAAGTGTTATGTTTAGGGATGCTCGAAAACAGCGAGCCCGGAGGGTGCAGTTGCATGTGGGGCTTCGTAAAGGCTCCCCTGGGGAGTTCTCTTGTACCCAAAGCCTTCCTTTGGGGGCACTTTTGGATGGGCGAAAAGGGCTCGGAACGCATTTCCTGGGGCCTGATTTTTCACACATCTTCGATGCCGGCTAGGGCTATGTTTAGGGATGCTCGGAAACAGCGAACCCGGAGTGTCCAGTTGCATGTGGGGCTGCGTAAAGGCTCACCTGGGGAGTTCTCTTGTACCCAAAGCCTTCCTTTGGGGGCACTTTTGGATGGTCCAAAGGGGCTTGCAACCCATTTCCTGGGGCCTGATTTTTCAGTCGTCTTTTATGCCGGCAAGTGTTATGTTTACGGATGCTCGAAAACAGCGAACCCGGAGGGTCCAGTTGCATGTGGGGCTTCGTAAAGGCTCCCCTGGTGTCCTGGTTTTAGTTAGAACAGAATTAATTTTCTTCCTAGTAGCTTGTGGAATGCTGTGTTTTGGCTTAGGATGAGAAGAGTGCTGATAACACCCCGATGCTTTAATTGTTGCAGAGCAGTGCTTATACTAAGCCAAGGACATCTCAGCCTTTTGCTCTGCCCTGCCAACGGGCAGGCTGGGGGTGCAGTAAGAGCTGGGAGGGGACAGACCCGGGACAGGTGACCCAAACTAGCCAAAGGGGTATTCCATACCATCTGACGTCATGCTAAACAATATATAGGGGCGGCTAGCCGGGGGGACGGGGCCGGACTGCTCGGAGTTAGGCTGGGCATCGGTCAGCGAGTGGTGAGCAATTGCATTGTGCATCACTTGTTTGTACATATTATTATTATTTCCCTATTATCACCATATTATTATTATTGTTATTATTGTTATTATTATTTTGTTATTATTATTTTCCTGTCTTATTAAACTGTCTTTATCTCAACTCACGGGCTTCACTTTCCATTTCTCTCCCCCGTCCCAGAGAGGGAGGGGGGAGGGTGAGCGAACGGCTGCGTGGTGTTTGGCTGCCGGCCGGGTTAAACCACGACAGTCATTTTGGCGCCCAACGTGGGGCCCGAAAGGTTTAGATAACGGCAGATCTGACCAGAGTGTGTTAAACTAAAATTGGTGTAAGGATTAGACCTGCTTAATAGTCACTTGTCATGATGCTGATTACTTTAATCTCAACTCTGCTGCGCCTGTTTTCCAAATTGAGTATTATAGTACATTATTTTCCGTATTTGCTCTCTGTCATGTTGTTTATCCTCTCCGGGCCCTGGTTTCAGATCATTATGGTACTGTGTGTTGTAGCAATGGCTTATGAGACGATGAAATATGTGGTCATGACTCTAACTTGTTACTTGTATTCAGTAACATCGTCGACTCTGTACTTTGGAAACTGTATCTTGGAAACTATTAGCAATTATACCTGTTGTTTTTTTCCATTAGGGAGTCAATCTGTGGAGGGGAAAGGGGAGGATATTTTTCCTTACTTGCTTACTCTCCCTTTCTCCTTCACCACCCCTGTATCCTCCTGGATCACTCTGCCTTCCTCCTTCACCACCCTCTTATCCCCTGAGCTTGTCACAATAGCTCTCCAAGATATTGAATACTATTGGGATACTCGGAATACCATAGTCTTGTTGTTCTGCCTCATGAATGCACTTCAGGTTCTGCTTAAAGTTAAACAACTACTTGGGAAGCTCATCCGGAGATCTGCCCGGAGGCAGGATAGTTGTGGGTGGCAGGGAGTATGGGTGGATATGGGCAGGCATCTAGAGCAGTTGGCACCCCCAGTGTGTTGGAAATTCACCCCTGAACAATGGCAAAATCCTCAAAAACTGGCAGAATGCTTGAAAAAAAGGTGTCATGATTCTGGCAGTTCCAAAGTAACACAAATCATTGTAACGTGCTGGGGCCTGGCTCATGCCTATCGAGCTGCCATTGATACTGCTATCAACTTAGTGACAGACCCTGCGGCCACTCCAAGCCCTGTGACAGATCCAACGGCCACTGTGACCCCTACGGTGGATTCTGCAGCCGCTCCAGCCCCAGCTCCTGCAGCCACTCCAGATCCGGTTCCTGCAGCCGCTCCAGATCCGGTTCCTGCAGCCGCTCCAGTCCCAGCTCCTGCAGCCGCTCCAGCTCCAGCTCCTGCAGCCGCTCCAGTCCCAGCTCCTGCAGCCGCTCCAGTCCCAGCTCCTGCAGCCGCTCCAGTCCCAGTTCCTGCAGCTGCTCCAGTTCCAGATCCTGCAGCCGCTCCAGTTCCAGCTCCGGCCGCTACTCCAGTCCCAGTTCCTGCAACTGCTCCAGTCCCAGCTCCTGAAGCCGCTCCAGCTCCAGCTCCTACTGCTGCTCCAGTCCCAGCTCCTGCAACTGCTCCAGCTCCAGCTCCTGAAGCCGCTCCAGCTCCAGCTCCTACTGCTGCTCCAGTCCCAGCTCCTGCAACTGCTCCAGCTCCAGCTCCTGTAGCCGCTACAGCTCCAGTTCCTGCAACTGCTCCAGCTCCTGCAGCCACTCCAGCTCCTGTGGCTGTGTCAGAGAAACGAGCTGTAGCAGTGCAAGTTGACCCTGCAGAGGGTATTCCAATCCCTGTAACGGGGTCAGAGAAACGAGCTGTAGCAGTGCAAGTTGACCCTGCAGAGGGTATTACAACCTCTGTGGCAGACCCTGTAACAAAGTTAGAGAAACGAGCTGTAGCAGTGCAAGTTGACCCTGCAGAGGGTATTACAACCTCTGTAGCAGACCCTGTAACAAAGTCAGAGAAACGAGCAGTAGCAGTGCAAGCTGCCCCTGTAGAGAAGGTGAAAAAATGGTATAGAGATTCAGGTCGTTTAGAACGCAGAGAGTCTTCTGCCAATCCAGGTAAGGCTTCTGCCAAAACTAGGTATAGAGATGACGAAGATGACGACGACGCTGGGCCATCAAGGATTCAGGAGGAGGAAGATGAGGATGCCGAAAAAGCAACAGTAACTACCCGAAGCCTAAACGAGCGCGAGCTACGAGATGTGCGAAAAGATTTTGGTCGCTGTATAGGTGAGCAGCTTGTCACCTGGCTGCTCCGGTGCTGGGACTCTGGAGCCAATTGTGTGGAATTAGACGGCAGGGAAGCCAAGCGGCTGGGATCCCTTGCTCGAGACGCCGGCATTGACAAAGCAATTGCAGATGGAGCACAATCCACCAGCCTCTGGAGGCGTCTCCTCTCAGCTGTGAGGGAAAGGTATCCCTTCAAGGAAGAACTTTTATGTCTACCAGGCAAGTGGACCACTATGGAGAAGGGAATCCAGTACCTGAGGGAATTAGCCGTACGGGAAGTGATTTATGAGGATCCAGACCTCAGACAAACATCCAAAGACCCAGATGAAGTCAAGTGTACACGACCCATGTGGCGGAAGTTTGTACGGAGTGCACCATCATCATATGCCAGCTCATTGGCAATAATGGCCTGGAAAGAGGATGAGGAACCCACAGTGGATGAAGAGGCTAAACAACTCCGGCAGTATGAAGAAAGTCTTTCCTCTTCCTTACAGGCCTGCGTCTCAGCTGTGGAGAAACTTTCTGAAAAGGTTCACCAACTTGAAGAGAATCTATTGTCCTCCCCACCTGAACCAACCAGTGCCCACCGACCAAAAGAGAACACTTGGGAGAAACTTTCTGAAAAGGTTCACCAACTTGAAGAGAGATTATTCTCCTCCGTACCTGTACAAAGCAGTGTCTCAGCTGTCAGGGGTAGGCGTTCACCCACACAAGGAAGACGCTATGGTGGGTACTCACCCCGTGCCACCCTGTGGTTTTACTTACGAGACCATGGAGAGGACATGAGAAAATGGGATGGAAAATCTACCGCGACCCTAGAGGCACGGGTACGTGAGTTGCAAAAGAAAACAATCAGGAAAAAGGGATTCTCCGAAAAGTTTGCTGCTCCAACTTCCAGCAGACAGTCCTTCAAACACAGAAACGAAGAAGATTCTGACCAGGATTAGGGGGGCCCTGCCTCCAGCCAGGGGGAGGAAAGGGACAATCGAGTTTATTGGACTGTGTGGATTCGATGGCCTGGCACATCACGCGCACAGAAGTATAAGGCTTTAGTAGACACCGGTGCACAATGTACTATAATGCCATCGAGCTATAAAGGACCAGAGCCCATCTATATTTGTGGAGTGACAGGAGGATCTCAGCAGTTGACTGTATTGGAGGCTGAAGTGAGTCTGACTGGGAATGAGTGGGAAAAGCACCGCATTGTGACTGGCCCGGATGCTCCATGTATCCTTGGCATAGACTATCTTAGAAGAGGATATTGCAAGGACCCAAAAGGGTTCCGGTGGGCTTTTGGTATAGCTGCCTTAGAGACAGAGGGCATTAAACAATTATCTACCTTGCCTGGTCTCTCAGAGGACCCCTCTGTTGTGGGGTTGCTGAGGGTCGAAGAACAGCAAGTGCCAATCGCTACCACAACTGTGCACCGGCGGCAATATCGCACTAACCGAGACTCCCTGATCCCCATCCATAAGCTAATTCGTCAATTGGAGAGCCAAGGAGTGATCAGCAAGACCCATTCACCTTTCAATAGTCCCATATGGCCAGTGAGAAAGTCTAATGGTGAGTGGAGACTAACAGTGGACTATCGCGGCCTGAACGAAGTCACGCCACCACTGAGTGCTGCAGTGCCGGACATGCTGGAACTTCAGTATGAACTTGAATCGAAGGCAGCCAAGTGGTACGCCACAATTGATATCGCTAATGCATTTTTCTCCATCCCTCTAGCAGTAGAGTGCAGGCCACAATTTGCCTTCACTTGGAGGGGAGTCCAATATACTTGGAATAGGCTGCCCCAGGGGTGGAAACACAGCCCTACCATTTGCCATGGGCTGATCCAGTCTGCGCTAGAGCAGGGGGAAGCTCCTGAACACCTGCAGTACATCGATGACATTATTGTGTGGGGTGACACAGCAGAGGAAGTTTTCGAGAAAGGGAAGAAAATAGTCCAAATCCTTCTGAAAGCCGGTTTTGCCATAAAACAAAATAAAGTCAAAGGACCTGCACAAGAGATCCAGTTTTTAGGAATAAAATGGCAAGATGGACGTCGTCAAATCCCAATGGATGTGATCAACAAAATAACAGCTATGTCTCCACCAACTAACAAAAAAGAAACACAGACTTTCCTAGGTGTTGTGGGGTTTTGGAGAATGCACATCCCAAATTACAGTCTGATTGTAAACCCGCTCTACCAAGTAACCCGTAAGAAGAATGAGTTTGAATGGGGCCCTGAACAACGACAAGCCTTTGAACAAATCAAGCAGGAAATAGTCCATGCAGTAGCTCTTGGGCCAGTTCGAACAGGACCAGATGTAAAGAATGTGCTCTACACTGCAGCCGGGGAGAACGGCCCCACCTGGAGCCTCTGGCAGAAAGAACCTGGGGAAACTCGAGGTCGGCCCCTGGGGTTTTGGAGTCAGGGATACAGAGGATCCGAGGCCCGCTATACTCCAACTGAAAAGGAGATATTAGCAGCATATGAAGGAGTTTGATCTGCTTCGGAGGTGGTCGGTACTGAAGCGCAGCTCCTCCTAGCACCCCGATTGCCGGTACTAGGCTGGATGTTCAAGGGAAGGGTCCCCTCTACGCATCATGCAACTGATGCTACATGGAGCAAGTGGGTTGCACTGATTACTCAGCGGGCTCGAATAGGAAACCCCAGTCGCCCAGGAATATTGGAAGTGATCATGGACTGGCCAGAAGGCAAATACTTTGGGATATCATCAGAGGAGGAGGTGGGTCGTGCTGAAGAAGCCCCACTGTACAACCAGTTGCCAGAGAATGAAAAGAAATATGCCCTGTTCACTGATGGGTCCTGTCGTATTGAGGGGAAGCATCGGAGATGGAAGGCTGCTGTATGGAGTCCTATGCGACGAGTTGCAGAAGCTGCTGAGGGAGAAGGTGAATCGAGTCAGTTTTGCAGAAGTGAAAGCCATTCAGCTGGCTTTAGACATTGCTGAACGAGAAAAATGGCCAGTTCTCTATCTCTACACCGATTCATGGATGGTAGCAAATGCCCTGTGGGGATGGTTACAGCAATGGAAGCAAAACAACTGGCAGCGTAGGGGCAAACCCATTTGGGCTGCTGCATTGTGGCAAGATATTGCTGCTCGGGTAGAGAACCTGGCTGTGAAAGTACGCCACGTAGATGCTCATGTGCCCAAGAATCGGGCTACTGAAGAACATCAAAACAACCAGCAGGTGGATCAGGCTGCTAAGATTGAAGTAGCTCAGGTGGACCTGGATTGGCAGCATAAAGGTGAATTATTTATAGCCCGATGGGCCCATGACACCTCAGGCCATCAAGGTAGAGATGCAACCTACAGATGGGCTCGTGATCGAGGGGTGGACCTGACCATGGACGCTATAGCACAGGTTATTCATGACTGTGAAACATGTGCTGCAATCAAGCAAGCCAAACGGTCAAAGCCTCTTTGGTATGGAGGACGATGGCTGAAATATAAATATGGAGAGGCCTGGCAGATTGATTACATCACACTCCCTCAAACTCGCAATGGCAAGCGCCACGTACTTACAATGGTGGAAGCAACCACCGGATGGCTGGAAACATATCCTGTGCCTCATGCCACCGCCCGGAACACCATCCTGGGCCTTGAAAAGCAAGTCCTATGGCGACATGGCACCCCAGAAAGAATAGAATCAGACAATGGGACTCACTTCCGAAACAACCTTATAGACACTTGGGCCAAAGAACATGGTATTGAATGGGTGTATCACATCCCCTATCATGCACCAGCCTCCGGGAAAGTTGAACGATACAATGGCCTGTTAAAGACTACCTTGAAAGCAATGGGCGCTGGGACGTTCAAAAACTGGGATACGCATTTGGCAAAGGCCACCTGGTTAGTCAATACTAGGGGATCTACCAACCGAGCTGGACCTGCCCAATCAAACCTGTTACGTACTGTAGATGGGGATAAAGTTCCTGTAGTGCATGTAAAAAATATGCTAGGTAAAACAGTCTGGGCTACTCCTGCCTCAGGAAAAGGCAAACCTATTCGTGGAATTGTTTTCGCTCAGGGACCTGGATACACATGGTGGGTGATGCAAAAGAACGGAGAGGTCCGGTGTGTACCTCAAGGAGATTTAATACTGGGTGAGAATAGCCCATGAACTGAATTGTACCATGTTAATTAGTATATTATATTGTATGTTATCACTACCATGATTACTATAGGTGACTAATTAGAATGTATGGAAAAGAGTGTAACCTGAGCATGACATAAATGGTATGGAATAAGGGGTGGATAGATGACCTGGTTTCAGTTAGAACAGAATTAATTTTCTTCCTAGTAGCTTGTGGAATGCTGTGTTTTGGCTTAGGATGAGAAGAGTGCTGATAACACCCCGATGCTTTAATTGTTGCAGAGCAATGCTTATACTAAGCCAAGGACATCTCAGCCTTTTGCTCTGCCCTGCCAACGGGCAGGCTGGGGGTGCAGTAAGAGCTGGGAGGGGACAGACCCGGGACAGGTGACCCAAACTAGCCAAAGGGGTATTCCATACCATCTGACGTCATGCTAAACAATATATAGGGGCGGCTAGCCGGGGGGACGGGGCCGGACTGCTCGGAGTTAGGCTGGGCATCGGTCAGCGAGTGGTGAGCAATTGCATTGTGCATCACTTGTTTGTACATATTATTATTATTTCCCTATTATCACCATATTATTATTATTGTTATTATTGTTATTATATTTTGTTATTATTATTTTCCTGTCTTATTAAACTGTCTTTATCTCAACTCACGGGCTTCACTTTCCATTCCTCTCCCCCGTCCCAGAGAGGGAGGGGGGAGGGTGAGCGAACGGCTGCGTGGTGTTTGGCTGCCGGCCGGGTTAAACCACGACACCTGGGAACTTCAGATGTACCCAAGGCCTTCCTTTGGTGACACTTTTGGATGGTCCAAAGGGGCTCGCAACGCATTTCCTGGGGCCGTATTTTTCACTCGTCTACGATGACTGCTAGGACTATATTTAGGGTTGCTCGGAAACAGCGAACCGGGAGGGTCCAGTTGCATGTGGGGCTGCGTAAAGGCTCCCCTGGGGAGTTCTCTTGTACCCAAAGCCTTCCTTTGGGGGCACTTTTGGATGGTCCAAAGGGGCTTGCAATGCTTTTTCTGGGGCCCGGGTTTTCAGTCTTCTCCCATGCCGGCTAGGGATATATTTAGGGTTGCTCGGAAAAATAGAACCCGGAGGGTCCAGTTGCATGTGGGGCTGCGTAAAGGCTCCCCTGGGGAGTTCACTTGTATCCAAAGCCTTCTTTTGGGGGCACTTTTGGATGGTCCAAAGGGGCTCGGAACGCATTTCCTGGGGCCTGATTTTTCACTCGTCTCCGATGACGGCTAGGGCTACGTTTAGGTATGCTCAGGAACAGCGAACCCGGAGGGTCCAGTTGCATGTGGGGCTGCGTAAAGGCTCCCCTGGGGAGTTCTCTTATACCCAAAGTCTTCCTTTGGGGGCACTTTTGGATGGGCGAAAAGGGCTTGCAACGCGTTTCCTGGGGCCTGATTTTTCAGTCGTCTCGATGCCAGCAAGGGCTATGTTTAGGGATGCTCGGAAACAGCGAACCCGGAGGGTCCAGTTGCATGTGGGGCTGCGTAAAGGCTCCCCTGGGGAGTTCACTTGTACCCAAAGCCTTCCTTTGGTGACACTTTTGGATGGTCCAAAGGGGCTTGCAACGCGTTTCCTGGGGCCTGATTTTTCAGTCGTCTTCGATGCCGGCTAGGGCTATGTTTAGGGATGCTCGGAAACAGCGAACCCGGAGGGTCCAGTTGCATGTGGGGGTGCATAAAGGCTCCCCTGGGAACTTCAGATGTACCCAAGGCCTTCCTTTGGGGGCACTTTTGGATGGGCGAAAAGGGCTCGGAACGCATTTCCTGGGGCTGCATTTTTCACTCGTCTACGATGACTGCTAGGGCTACGTTTAGGGTTGCTCGGAAACAGCAAACCCGGAGGGTCCAGTTGCATGTGGGGCTGCGTAAAGGCTCCCCTGGGGAGTTCACTTGTACCCAAAGCCTTCCTTTGGTGACACTTTGGGATGGTCCAAAGGGGCTTGCAACGCGTTTCCTGGAGTCTGATTTTTCAGTCGTCTTCGATGCCGGCTAGGGCTATGTTTAGGGATGCTCGAAAACAGCGAACCCGGAGGGTCCAGTTGCATGTGGGGCTGCGTAAAGGCTCCCCTGGGGAGTTCACTTGTACCCAAAGCCTTCCTTTGGTGACACTTTTGGATGCTCCAAAGGGGCTTGCAACGCGTTTTCTGGGGCCCGGGTTTTCAGTCTTCTCCCATGCCGGCTGGTGATATATTTAGGGTTGCTCTGAAAAATCGAACCCGGAGGGTCCAGTTGCATGTGGGGCTGCGTAAAGGCTCCCCTGGGGAGTTCACTTGTATCCAAAGCCTTCCTTTGGGGGCACTTTTGGATGGTCCAAAGGGGCTCGTAACGCATTTCCTGGGGCCTGATTTTTCAGTCGTCTCCGATGACGGCTAGGGCTACGTTTAGGTATGCTCAGGAACAGCGAACCCGGAGGGTCCAGTTGCATGTGGGGCTGCGTAAAGGCTCCCCTGGGGAGTTCACTTGTACCCAAAGCCTTCCTTTGTTGACACTTTTGGATGGTCCAAAGGGGCTTGCCACGCGTTTTCTGGGGCCCGGGTTTTCCGTCTTCTCCCATGCCGGCTAGTGATATATTTAGGGTTACTCTGAAAAATCGAACCCGGAGGGTCCAGTTGCATGTGGGGCTGTGTAAAGGCTCCCCTGGGGAGTTCACTTGTATCCAAAGCCTTCCTTTGGGGGCACATTTGGATGGTCCAAAGGGGCTCGGAACGCATTTCCTGGGGCCTGATTTTTCACTCGTCTCCGATAACGGCTAGGGCTACGTTTAGGTATGCTCGGAACAGCGAACCCGGAGGGTCCAGTTGCATGTGGGGCTGCGTAAAGGCTCCCCTGGGGAGTTCACTTGTACCCAAAGCCTTCCTTTGGTGACACTTTTGGACGGTCCAAAGGGGCTTCCAACGCGTTTCCTGGGGCCTGATTTTTCAGTCGTCTTCGATGACGGCTACGGCTATGTTTAGGGATGCTCGAAAACAGCGAACCCGAAGGGTCCAGTTGCATGTGGGGCTGCGTAAAGGCTCCCCTGGGGAGTTCACTTGTACCCAAAGCCTTCCTTTGGTGACACTTTTGGATGGGCGAAAAGGGGCTTGCAAAGGGTTTTCTGGGGCCTGATTTTTCAGTCGACTTCGATGCCGGCTAGGGATATGTTTAGGGATGCTCGGAAACAGCGAACCCGGAGGGTCCAGTTGCATGTGGGGCTGCGTAAAGGCTCCCCTGGGGAGTTCACTTGTACCCAAAGCCTTCCTTTGGTGACACTTTGGGATTGTCCAAAGGGGCTTGGAACGGCTTTTCTGGGGCCCGGGTTTTCAGTCTTCTCCCATGCCGGCTAGGGCTACATTTAGGGTTGCTCGGAAACAGCGAACCCAAAGGGTCCAGTTGCATGTGGGGCTGCGTAAAGGCTCCCCTGGGGAGTTCTCTTGTACCCAAAGCCTTCCTTTGGGGGCACTTTTGGATGGGCGAAAAGGGGCTTGCAACGGGTTTTCTGGGGCCTGATTTTTCAGTCGTCTTCGATGCCGGCTAGGGTTATGTTTAGGGATGCTCGGAAACAGCGAACCCGGAGGGTCCAGTTGCATGTGGGGCTGCGTAAAGGCTCCCCTGGGAACTTCAGATGTACCCAAGGCCTTCCTTTGGTGACACTTTTGGATGGTCCACAGGGGCTCGCAACGCATTTCCTGGGGCCGGATTTTTCACTCGTCTATGATGACTGCTACGGCTACATTTAGGGTTGCTCGGAAACAGCGAACCCGGAGGGTCCAGTTGCATGTGGGGCTGCGTAAAGGCTCCCCTGGGGAGTTCTCTTGTACCCAAAGCCTTCCTTTGGTGACACTTTTGGATGGTCCAAAGGGGCTTGCAACACGTTTTCTGGGGCCCGGGTTTTCAGTCTTCTCCCATGCCAGCTAGGGATATATATAGGGTTGCTCGGAAACAGCGAACCCGAAGGGTCCAGTTGCATGTGGGGCTGCGTAAAGGCTCCCCTGGGGAGTTCACTTGTACCAAAAGCCTTCCTTAGGGGGCACTTTTGGATGGGCGAAAAGGGGCTTGCAACGGGTTTTCTGGGGCCTGATTTTTCAGTCGTCTTCGATGCCGGCTAGGGCTATGTTTAGGGATGCTCGGAAACAGCGAACCCGGAGGGTCCAGTTGCATGTGGGGCTGCGTAAAGGCTCCCCTGGGGAGTTCACATGTACCCAAAGCCTTCCTTTCGTGACACTTTTGGATGGTCCAAAGGGGCTTGCAACGCGTTTTCTGGGGCCCGGGTTTTCAGTCTTCTCCCATGCCGGCTAGTGATATATTTAGGGTTGCTCGGAAAAATCGAACCCGGAGGGTCCAGTTGCATGTGGGGCTGCGTAAAGGCTCCCCTGGGGAGTTCACTTGTATCCAAAGCCTTCCTTTGGGGGCACTTTTGGAAGGTCGAATGGGGCTTGTAGCACGTTTTCTGGGGCCGGATTGTTCACTCGTCTACGATGACTGCTAGGGCTACGTTTAGGGTTGCTCGGAAACAGCAAACCCGGAGGGTCCAGTTGCATGTGGGGCTGCGTAAAGGCTCCCCTGGGGAGTTCTCTTATACCCAAAGACTTCCTTTGGGGGCACTTTTGGATGGGCGAAAAGGGCTCGCAACGCATTTCCTGGCGCCTGATTTTTCACACGTCTTCGATGCCGGCTAGGGATATGTTTAGGGATGCTCGGAAACAGCGAACCAGGAGAGTCCAGTTGCATGTGGGGCTGCGTAAAGGCTCCCCTGGGGAGTTCAGATGTACCCAAGGCCTTCCTTTGGTGACACATTTGGATGGTCCAAAGGGGTTCGGAACGCATTTCCTGGGGCCTGATTTTTCAGTCGTCTCCGATGATTGTTAGGGCTACGTTTAGTTTTGCTCAGGAATAGCGAACCCGGAGGGTCCAGTTGCATGTGGGGCTGCGTAAAGTCTCCCCGGGGAGTTCACTTGTATCCAAAGCCTTCCTTTGGGGGCACTTTTGGATGGTCCAAATGGGCTCGGAACGCATTTCCTGGGGCCTGATTTTTCAGTCGTTTCCGATGACGGCTAGGGCTAGGTTTAGTTTTGCTCAGGAACAGCGAACCCAGAGGGTCCAGTTGCATGTGGGGCTGCGTAAAGGCTCCCCTTGGGAGTTCACTTGTACCCAATGCCTTCCTTTAGTGACACTTTGGATGGTCCAAAGGGGCTTGCAACGCGTTTTCTGGGGCCCGGGTTTTCAGTCTTCTACCAGGCCGGCTAGTGATATATTTAGGGTTGCACGGAAAAATCGAACCCGGAGGGTCCAGTTGCATGTGGGGCTGCGTAAAGGCTCCCCTTGGGAGATCACATGAACCCAAAGCCTTCATTTGGAGGCACTTTTGGATGGGAGAAAAAGTGCTTGCAACGCATTTCCTGGAGCCTGATTTTTCACTCATCTCCGATGACTGCTAGGGCTACGTTTAGGTTTTCCAAAGAACATCGAACCCGGAGGGTCCAGTTGCATGTGGGGCTGCGTAAAGGCTCCCCTGGGGAGTTCTCTTGTACCCAAAGTCTTCCTTTGGGGGCACTTTTGGATGGGCGAAAAGGGCTTGCAACGCATTTCCTGGGGCCTGATTTTTCAGTCGTCTTCGATGCCGGCAAGGGTTATGTTTAGGGATGCTCAGAAACAGCGAACCCGGAGGGTCCAGTTGCATGTGGGGCTGCGTAAAGGCTCCTCTGGGGATTTCACTTGTACCCAAAGCCTTCCTTTGGTGACAGTTTTGGATGGTCCAAAGGGGTTCGCAACGCATTTCCTGAGGCCGTATTTTTCACTCGTCTCCGATGACGGCTAGGGCTACGTTTAGGGTTGCTCGGAAACAGCGAACCCGGAGGGTCCAGTTGCATGTGGGGCTGCGTAAAGGCTCCCCTGGGGAGTTCTCTTGTACCCAAAGCCTTCCTTTGGGGGCACTTTTGGATGGGCGAAAAAGGGCTCGGAACGCATTTCCTGGGGCCTGATTTTTCAGTCGTCTTCGATGCCGGCAACGGCTATGTTTAGGGATGCTCGGAAACAGCGAACCCGGAGGGTCCAGTTTCCTGCGGATCTGCGTAAAGGCTCCACTGGGGAGTTCACTTGTACCCAAAGCCTTCCTTTGGTGACCCATTTGGATGTTCCAAAGGGGCTTGCAACGCTTTTTCTGGGACCCGGGTTTTCAATCTTCTCCCATGCCGGCTAGGGATATATTTATGGTTGCTCGGAAATATCGAACCCGGAGGGTCCAGTTGCATGTGGGGCTGTGTAAAGGCTCCCCGGGGAGTTCACTTGTATCCAAAGCCTTCCTTTGGGGGCACTTTTGGATGGTCCAAAGGGGCTCGGAAAGCATTTCCTGGGGCCTGATTTTTAGTCGTCTCCGGTGACGGCTAGGGTTGGGTTAGTTTTGCTCAGGAACAGCGAACACGGAGGGTCCAGTTGCATGTGGGGCTGCGTAAAGGCTCCCCTGGGGAGTTCACTTGTACCCAAAGCCTTCCTTTAGTGACACTTTTGGATGGTCCAAAGGGGCTTGCAACGCGTTTTCTGTGGCCCGGGTTTTCAGTCTTCTCCCATGCCGGCTAGTGATATATTTAGGGTTGCTCGGAAAAATCGGACCCGGAGGGTCCAGTTGCATGTGGGGCTGCGTAAAGGCTCCCCTTGGGAGATCACTTGAACCCAAAGCCTTCATTTGGAGGCACTTTTGGATGGGCGAAAAAGGGCTCGTAACGCATTTCCTGGGGCCTGATTTTTCAGTTGTCATCGATGCCGGCTAGGGATATGTTTAGGGATGCTCAGAAACAGCGAACCCGGAGGGTCCAGTTGCATGTGGGGCTGCGTAAAGGCTCCCCTGGGGAGTTCACTTGTACCCAAAGCCTTCTTTTGGTGACACTTTTGGATGGTTCAAAGGGGCTTGCAACGTTTATTCTGGGGACCGGGTTTTCAGTCTTCTCCCATGCCGGCTAGGGATATATTTAGGGTTGCTCCGAAAAATCGAACCCGGAGGGTCCAGTTGCATGTGGGGCTGCGTAAAGGCTCCCCTGGGGAGTTCACTTGTACCCAAAGCCTTCCTTTAGTGACACTTTTGGATGGTCCAAAGGGGCTTGCAACGGGTTTTCTGTGGCCCGTGTTTTCAGTCTTCTCCCATGCCGGCTAGGGATATATTTAGGGTTGCTCGGAAACAGCGAATTCGAAGGGTCCAGTTGCATGTGGGGCTGCGTAAAGGCTCCCCTGGGGAGTTCTCTTGTACCCAAAACCTTCCTTTGGGGGCACTTTTGGATGGTCCAAAGGGGCTCGGAACGCATTTCCTGGGGCCTGATTTTTCAGTCGTCTTCGATGCCGGCAAGGGCTATGTTTAGGGATGCTCGGAAACAGCGAACCTGAAGGGTCCAGTTGCATGTGGGGCTGCGTAAAGGCTCCCCTGAGGAGTTCTCTTGTACCCAAAGCCTTATTTGGTGACACTTTTGGATGGGCGAAAAGGGCTCGTAACGCATTTCCTGGGGCCTGATTTTTCAGTCGTCTTCGATGCCGGCTAGGGCTATGTTTAGGGATGCTCGGAAACAGCGAACCCGGAGGGTCCAGTTGCATGTGGGGCTGCGTAAAGGCTCCCCTGGGGAGTTCACTTGTACCCAAAGCCTTCCTTTGCGGGCACTTTTGGATGGTCCAAAGGGGCTTGCAACCCATTTCCTGGGGCCTGATTTTTCAGTCGTCTTTTATGCCGGCAAGTGTTATGTTTAGGGATGCTCGAAAACAGCGAACCCGGAGGGTCCAGTTGCATGTGGGGCTGCGTAAAGGCTCCCCTGGGGAGTTCTCTTGTACCCAAAGCCTTCCTTTGGGGGCACTTTTGGATGGGCGAAAAGGGCTCGGAACGCATTTCCTGGGGCCTGATTTTTCACACATCTTCGATGCCGGCTAGGGCTATGTTTAGGGATGCTCGGAAACAGCGAACCCGTAGAGTCCAGTTGCATGTGGGGCTGCGTAAAGGCTCACCTGGGGAGTTCTCTTGTACCCAAAGCCTTCCTTTGGGGGCACTTTTGGATGGTCCAAAGGGGCTTGCAACCCATTTCCTGGGGCCTGATTTTTCAGTCGTCTTCGATGCCGGCTAGGGATATGTTTAGGGATGCTCGAAAACAGCGAACCCGGAGGGTCCAGTTGCATGTGGGGCTGCGTAAAGGCTCCCCTGGGAACTTCAGATGTACCCAAGGCCTTCCTTTGGTGACACATTTGGATGGTCCAAAGGGGTTCGGAACGCATTTCCTGGGGCCTGATTTTTCAGTCGTCTCCGATGATTGTTAGGGCTACGTTTAGTTTTGCTCAGGAATAGCGAACCCGGAGGGTCCAGTTGCATGTGGGGCTGCGTAAAGTCTCCCCGGGGAGTTCACTTGTATCCAAAGCCTTCCTTTGGGGGCACTTTTGGATGGTCCAAATGGGCTCCGAACGCATTTCCTGGGGCCTGATTTTTCACTCGTCTCCGATGACGGCTAGGGCTAGGTTTAGTTTTGCTCATGAACAGCGAACCCAGAGGGTCCAGTTGCATGTGGGGCTGCGTAAAGGCTCCCCTGGGGAGTTCTCTTGTACCCAAAGCCTTCCATTGGGGGCACTTTTAGATGGGCGAAAAAGGCTTGCAACGCATTTCCTGGGGCCTGATTTTTCAGTCGTCTTCGATGCCGGCTAGGGCTATGTTTAGGGATGCTCAGAAACAGCGAACCCAGAGGGTCCAGTTGCATGTGGGGCTGCGTAAAGGCTCCCCTGGGGAGTTCTCTTGTACCCAAAGCCTTCCTTTGGTGACACTTTTGGATTGTCCAAAGGGGTTCGCAATGCTTTTCCTGGGGCCGTATTTTTCACTCGTCTCCGATGACGGCCAGGGCTACGTTTAGGGTTGCTCAGAAACAGCGAAACCAGAGGGTCCAGTTGCATGTGGGGCTGCGTAAAGGCTCCCCTGGGGAGTTCTCTTGTACCCAAAGTCTTCCTTTGGGGGCACTTTTGGATGGGCGAAAAGGGCTCGCAAAGCATTTCCTGGGGCCTGATTTTTCAGTCGTCTTCGAAGCCGGCTAGGTCTATGTTTAGGGATGCTCGGAAACAGCGAACCCGGAGGGTCCAGTTGCCTGCGGATCTGCGTAAAGGCTCCACTGGGGAGTTCACTTGTACCCAAAGCCTTCCTTTGGTGACCCATTTGGATGTTCCCAAGGGGCTTGCAACGCGTTTTCTGGGACCCGGGTTTTCAGTCTTCTCCCATGCCGGCTAGTGATATATTTAGGGTTGCACGGAAAAATCGAACCCGGAGGGTCCAGTTGCAAGTGGGGCTGCGTAAAGGCTCCCCATGGGAGATCACTTGAACCCAAAGCCTTCATTTGGAGGCACTTTTGGATGGGCGAAAAAGCGCTTGCAACGCATTTCCTGGGGCCTGATTTTTCACTCATCTCCGATGACTGCTAGGGCTACGTTTAGGTTTTCCAAAGAACCTCGAACCCGGAGGGTCCAGTTGCATGTGGGGCTGCGTAAAGGCTCCTCTGGGGAGTTCTCTTGTACCCAAAGCCTTCCTTTGGTGACAGTTTTGGATGGTCCAAAGGGGTTCGCAACGCATTTCCTGAGGCCGTATTTTTCAGTCGTCTTCGATGACGGCTAGGGCTATGTTTAGGGATGCTCGGAAACAGCGAACACGGAGGGTCCAGTTGCATGTGGGGCTGCGTAAAGGCTCCCCTGGGGAGTTCTCTTGTACCCAATGTCTTTCTTTAGGGGCACATTTGGATGGGCGAAAAGGGCTCGGAACGCATTTCCTGGGGCCTGATTCTTCAGTCGTCTTCGATGCCGGCTAGGGCTATGTTTAGGGATGCTCGAAAACAGCGAACCCGGAGGGTCCAGTTGCATGTGGGGCTGTGTAAAGGCTCCCCGGGGAGTTCACTTGTATCCAAAGCCTTCCTTTGGGGGCACTTTTGGATGGTCCAAAGGGGCTCGGAACGCATTTCCTGGGGCCTGATTTTTCAGTCGTCTCCGGTGACGGCTAGGGTTGGTTTAGTTTTGCTCAGGAACAGCGAACACGGAGGGTTCAGTTGCATGTGGGGCTGCGTAAAGGCTCCCCTTGGGAATTCACTTGTACCCAAAGCCTTCCTTTAGTGACACTTTTGGATGGTCCAAAGGGGCTTGCAACGCGTTTTCTGGGGCCCGGGTTTTCAGTCTTCTACCAGGCCGGCTAGTGATATATTTAGGGTTGCTTGGAAAAATCGAACCCGGAGGGTCCAGTTGCATGTGGGGCTGCGTAAAGGCTCCCCTTGGGAGATCACTTGAACCCAAAGCCTTCATTTGGAGGCACTTTTGGATGGGCGAAAAAGGGCTCGTAACGCATTTCCTGGGGCCTGATTTTTCAGTTGTCATCGATGCCGGCTAGGGATATGTTTAGGGATGCTCAGAAACAGCGAACCCGGAGGGTCCAGTTGCATGTGGGGCTGCGTAAAGGCTCCCCTGGGGAGTTCACTTGTACCCAAAGCCTTCCTTTGGGGGCACTTTTGGATGGTTCAAAGGGGCTTGCAACGTTTATTCTGGGGACCGGTTTTCAGTCTTCTCCCATGCCGGCTAGGGATATATTTAGGGTTGCTCTGAAAAATCGAACCCGGAGGGTCCAGTTGCATGTGGGGCTGCGTAAAGGCTCCCGTGGGGAGTTCACTTGTACCCAAAGCCTTCCTTTAGTGACACTTTTGGATGGTCCAAAGGGGCTTGCAACGGGTTTTCTGTGGGCCGTGTTTTCAGTCTTCTCCCATGCCGGATAGGGATATATTTAGGGTTGCTCGGAAACAGCGAATTCGAAGGGTCCAGTTGCATGTGGGGCTGCGTAAAGGCTCCCCTGGGGAGTTCTCTTGTACCCAAAACCTTCCTTTGGGGGCACTTTTGGATGGTCCAAAGGGGCTCGGAACGCATATCCTGGGGCCTGATTTTTCAGTCGTCTTCGATGCCGGCAAGGGCTATGTTTAGGGATGCTCGGAAACAGCGAACCCGGAGGGTCCAGTTGCATGTGGGGCTGCGTAAAGGCTCCCCTGGGGAGATCACTTGTACCCAAAGCCTTCCTTTGGGGACACTTTTGCATGGTCCAAAGGGGCTTGCAACGCGTTTCCTGGGGCCTGATTTTTCAGTCGTCTTCGATGACGGCTAGGGCTATGTTTAGGGATGCTCGAAAACAGCGAACCCGGAGGGTCCAGTTGCATGTGGGGCTGCGTAAAGGCTCCCCTGGGGAGTTCACTTGTACCCAAAGCCTTCCTTTAGTGACACTTTTGGATGGTCCAAAGGGGCTTGCAACGCGTTTTCTGTGGCCCGGGTTTTCAGTCTTCTACCAGGCCGGCTAGTGATATATTTAGGGTTGCTCGGAAAAATCGAACCCGAAGGGTGCAGCTGCAAGTGGGGCTGCGTAAAGGCTCCCCTTGGGAGATCACTTGAACCCAAAGCCTTCATTTGGAGGCACTTTTGGATGGGCGAAAAAGGGCTTGCAACGCATTTCCTGGGGCCTGATTTTTCACTCATCTCAGATGACTGCTAGGGCTACGTTTAGGTTTTCCAAAGAACATCGAACCCGGATGGTCCAGTTGCATGTGGGGCTGCGTAAAGGCTCCCCTGGGGAGTTCTCTTGTACCCAAAGCCTTCCTTTGCGGGCACTTTTGGATGGTCCAAAGGGGCTCGGAACGCATTTCCTGGGGCCTGATTTTTCAGTCGTCTTCGATGACGGCTAGGGCTATGTTTAGGGATGCTCGAAAACAGCGAACCCGGAGGGTCCAGTTGCATGTGGGGCTGCGTAAAGGCTCCCCTGGGGAGTTCACTTGTACCCAAAGTCTTCCTTTGGGGGCACTTTTGGATGGTCCAAAGGGGCTCGGGACGCATTTCCTGGGGCCGGATTTTTCACTCGTCTCCGATGCCGGCTAGGGTTATGTTTAGGGATGCTCGGAAACAGCGAACCCGGAGGGTCCAGTTGCATGTGGGGCTGCGTAAAGGCTCCCCTGGGGAGTTCCCTTGTACCCAAAGCCTTCCTTTGGGGGCACTTTTGGATGGGCGAAAAGGGCTCGTAATGCATTTTCTGGGGCTTGATTTTTCAGTCGTCTTCGATGCCCGCTAGTGCTATGTTTAAGGATGCTCATAAACAGCGAACCCGGAGGGTCCAGTTGCATGTGGGGCTGCGTAAAGGCTCCCCTGGGGAGTTCACTTGTACCCAAAGCCTACCTTTGGGGGCACTTTTGAATTGGCAAAAAAGACTTGCAACGCATTTCCTGGGGCCTGATTTTTCACTCGTCCTCGATGCCGGCTAGGGCTATGTTTAGGGATGCTCGGAAACAGCGAACCCGGAGGGTCCAGTTGCATGTGGGGCTGAGTAAATGCTCCCCTGGGGAGTTCACTTGTACCCAAAGCCTTCCTTTGGTGACACTTTGGGATGGTCCAAAGGGGCTTGCAACGCGTTTTCTCGGGCCCGGGTTTTCAGTCTTCTCCCATGCCGGCTAGTGATATATTTAGGGTTGCTCGGAAACAGCGAACCTGAAGGGTCCAGTTGCATGTGGGGCTGCGTAAAGGCTCCCCTGGGGAGTTCTCTTGTACCCAAAGCCTTCCTTTGGGGGCACTTTTGGATGGGCGAAAAGGGCTCGTAACGCATTTCCTGGGGCCTGATTTTTCAGTCGTCTTCGATGCCGGCTAGGGCTATGTTTAGGGATGCTCGGAAACAGCGAACCCGGAGGGTCCAGTTGCATGTGGGGCTGCGTAAAGGCTCCCCTGGGGAGTTCTCTTGTACCCAAAGCCTTCCTTTGGGGGCACTTTTGGATGGTCCAAAGGGGCTTGCAACCCATTTCCTGGGGCCTGATTTTTCAGTCGTCTTTTATGCCGGCAAGTGTTATGTTTAGGGATGCTCGAAAACAGCGAGCCCGGAGGGTGCAGTTGCATGTGGGGTTTCGTAAAGGCTCCCCTGGGGAGTTCTCTTGTACCCAAAGCCTTCCTTTGGGGGCCCTTTTGGATGGGCGAAAAGGGCTCGGAACGCATTTCCTGGGGCCTGATTTTTCACATATCTTCGATGCCGGCTAGGGCTATGTTTAGGGATGCTCGGAAACAGCGAACCCGGAGAGTCCAGTTGCATGTGGGGCTGCGTAAAGGCTCACCTGGGGAGTTCTCTTGTACCCAAAGCCTTCCTTTGGGGGCACTTTTGGATGGTCCAAAGGGGCTTGCAACCCATTTCCTGGGGCCTGATTTTTCAGTCGTCTTTTATGCCGGCAAGTGTTATGTTTACGGATGCTCGAAAACAGCGAACCCGGAGGGTCCAGTTGCATGTGGGGCTGCGTAAAGGCTCCCCTGGGGAGTTCTCTTGTACCCAAAGCCTTCCTTTGGGGGCACTTTTGGATGGGCGAAAAGGGCTCGGAACGCATTTCCTGGGGCCTGATTTTTCACTCGTCTCCGATGACGGCTAGGGCTACGTTTAGGTTTGCTCATGAACAGCGAACCCGGAGGGTCCAGTTGCATGTGGGGCTGCGTAAAGGCTCCCCTGGGGAGTTGTCTTGTACCCAAAGCCTTCCTTTGCGGGCACTTTTGGATGGGCCAAAAGGGCTCGCAACGCATTTCCTGGGGCCTGATTTTTCAGTCGTCTTCGATGCTGGCTAGGGCTATATTTAGGGTTGCTCGGAAAGAGCGAACCCGGAGGGTCCAGTTGCATGTGGGGCTGAGTAAAGGCTCCCCTGGGGAGTTCAATTGTACCCAAAGTCTTCCTTTGGGGGCACATTTGCATGGTCCAAAGGGGCTTGCAACGTTTTTTCTGGGGACCGGGTTTTCAGTCTTCTCCCATGCCGGCTAGGGATATATTTAGGGTTGCTCTGAAAAATCGAACCCGGAGGGTCCAGTTGCATGTGGGGCTGCGTAAAGGCTCCCGTGGGGAGTTCACTTGTACCCAAAGCCTTCCTTTAGTGACACTTTTGGATGGTCCAAAGGGGCTTGCAACGGGTTTTCTGGGGCCCGTGTTTTCAGTCTTCTCCCATGCCGGCTAGGGATATATTTAGGGTTGCTCGGAAACAGCGAATTCGAAGGGTCCAGTTGCATGTGGGGCTGCGTAAAGGCTCCCCTGGGGAGTTCTCTTGTACCTAAAACCTTCCTTTGGGGGTACTTTTGGATGGTCCAAAGGGGCTCGGAACGCATTTCCTGGGGCCTGATTTTTCAGTCGTCTTCGATGCCGGCAAGGGCTATGTTTAGGGATGCTCGGAAACAGCGAACCCGGAGGGTCCAGTTGCATGTGGGGCTGCGTAAAGGCTCCCCTGGGGAGTTCACTTGTACCCAAAGCCTTCCTTTGGTGACACTTTTGCATGGTCCAAAGGGGCTTGCAACGCGTTTCCTGGGGCCTGATTTTTCAGTCGTCTTCGATGACGGCTAGGGCTATGTTTAGGGATGCTCGAAAACAGCGAACCCGGAGGGTCCAGTTGCATGTGGGGCTGCGTAAAGGCTCCCCTGGGGAGTTCACTTGTACCCAAAGCCTTCCTTTAGTGACACGTTTGGATGTTCCAAAAGGGCTTGCAACGCGTTTTCTGTGGCCCGGGTTTTCAGTCTTCTACCAGTCCGGCTAGTGATATATTTCGGGTTGCTCGGAAAAATCGAACCCGAAGGGTCCAGTTGCAAGTGGGGCTGCGTAAAGGCTCCCCTTGGGAGATCACTTGAACCCAAAGCCTTCATTTGGAGGCACTTTTGGATGGGCGAAAAAGGGCTTGCAACGCATTTCCTGGGGCCTGATTTTTCACTCATCTCCGATGACTGCTAGGGCTACGTTTAGGTTTTCCAAAGAACATCGAACCCGGATGGTCCAGTTGCATGTGGGGCTGCGTAAAGGCTCCCCTGGGGAGTTCTCTTGTACCCAAAGCCTTCCTTTGGGGGCACTTTTGGATGGGCGAAAAGGGCTCGTAACGCATTTCCTGGGGCCTGATTTTTCAGTCGTGTTCGATGCCGGCTAGGGCTATGTTTAGGGATGCTCGGAAACAGCGAACCCGGAGGGTCCAGTTGCATGTGGGGCTGCTTAAAGGCTCCCCTGGGGAGTTCAACTGTACCCAAAGCCTTCCTTTGGGGGCACTTTTGGATGGGCCAAAAGGGCTCGCAACGCATTTCCTGGGGCCTGATTTTTCAGTCGTCTTCGATGCCGGCTAGGGCTATGTTTAGGGTTGCTCGGAAACAGCGAACCCAGAGGGTCCAGTTGCATGTGGGGCTGAGTAAAGGCTCCCCTGGGGAGTTCAATTGTACCCAAAGTCTTCCATTGGGGGCACTTTTTAATGGGTGAAAAGGGCTCGTAACGCATTTCCTGGGGCCTGATTTTTCAGTTGTCTTCGATGCCGGCAAAGGATATGTTTAGGGATGCTCGGAAACAGCGAACCCGGAGGGTGCAGTTGCATGTGGGGCTGCGTAAAGGCTCCCCTGGGGAGTTCACTTGTACCCAAAGCCTTCCTTTGCTGACACTTTTGGATGGTCCAAAGGGGCTTGCAACGCATTTTCTGGGGCCCGGGTTTTCAGTCTTCTCCCATGCCGGCTAGTGATATATTTAGGGTTGCTCTGAAAAAAAGAACCCGGAGGGTCCAGTTGCATGTGGGGCTGCGTAAAGGCTCCCCTGGGGAGTTCTCTTGTACCCAAAGCCTTCCTTTGGGGGCATTTTTGGATGGTCCAAAGGGGCTCGGAACGCATTTCCTGGGGCCTGATTTTTCACTCGTCTCCGATGACGGCTAGGGCTACGTTTAGGTTTGCTCATGAACAGCGAACCCGGAGGGTCCAGTTGCATGTGGGGCTGCGTAAAGGCTCCCCTGGGGAGTTCTCTTGTACCCAAAGCCTTCCTTTGCGGTCACTTTTGGATGGGCCAAAAGGGCTCGCAACGCATTTCCTGGGGCCTGATTTTTCAGTCGTCTTCGATGCCGGCTAGGGCTATGTTTAGGGTTGCTCGGAAACAGCGAACCCGGAGGGTCCAGTTGCATGTGGGGCTGAGTAAAGGCTCCCCTGGGGAGTTCAATTGTACCCAAAGTCTTCCTTTGGGGGTACTTTTGAATGGGTTAAAAGGGCTCGTAACGCATTTCCTGGGGCCTGATTTTTCAGTTGTCATCGATGCCGGCTAGGGATATGTTTAGGGATGCTCGGAAACAGCGAACCCGGAGGGTCCAGTTGCATTTGGGGCTGCGTAAAGGCTCCCCTGGGGAGTTCACTTGTACCCAAAGCCTTCTTTTGGTGACACTTTTGGATGGTCCAAAGGGACTTGCAACACTTTTTCTGGGGCCCAGGTTTTCAGTCTTCTCCCATGCCGGCTAGGGATATATTTAAGGTTGCTCGGAAATATCGAACCCGGAGGGTCCAGTTGCATGTGGGGCTGCGTAAATGCTCCCCTGGGGAGTTCACTTGTACCCAAAGCCTTCCTTTGCTGACACTTTTGGATGGTCCAAAGGGGCTTGCAATGCGTTTTCTCGGGCCCGGGTTTTCAGTCTTCTCCCATGCCGGCTAGTGATATATTTAGAGTTGCTCTGAAAAATCGAACCCGGAGGGTCCAGTTGCATGTGGGGCTGCGTAAAGGCTCCCCTGGGGAGTTCACTTGTACCCAAAGCCTTCCTTTGCTGACACTTTGGGATGGTCCAAAGGGGCTTGCAACGGGTTTTCTGGGGCCCGTGTTTTCAGTCTTCTCCCATGCCGGCTAGGGATATATTTAGGGTTGCTCGGAAACTGCGAACCTGAAGGGTCCAGTTGCATGTGGGGCTGCGTAAAGGCTCCCCTGGGGAGTTCTCTTGTACCCAAAGCCTTCCTTTGGGGGCACTTTTGGATGGGCGAAAAGGGCTCGTAACGCATTTCCTGGGGCCTGATTTTTCAGTCGTCTTCGATGCCGGCTAGGGATATGTTTAGGGATGCTCGGAAACAGCGAACCCGGAGGGTCCAATTGCATGTGGGGCTGCGTAAAGGCTCCCCTGGGGAGTTCTCTTGTACCCAAAGCCTTCCTTTGGTGGCACTTTTGGATGGTCCAAAGGGGCTTGCAACCCATTTCCTGGGGCCTGATTTTTCAGTCGTCTTTTATGCCGGCAAGTGTTATGTTTAGGGATGCTCGAAAACAGCGAGCCCCGAGGGTGCAGTTGCATGTGGGGCTTCGTAAAGGCTCCCCTGGGGAGTTCTCTTGTACCCAAAGCCTTCCTTTGGGGGCACTTTTGGATGGGCGAAAAGGGCTCGGAACGCATTTCCTGGGGCCTGATTTTTCACACATCTTCGATGCCGGCTAGGGCTATGTTTAGGGATGCTCGGAAACAGCGAACCCGGAGAGTCCAGTTGCATGTGGGGCTGCGTAAAGGCTCCCCTGGGGAGTTCTCTTGTACCCAAAGCCTTCCTTTGGGGGCACTTTTGGATGGTCCAAAGGGGCTTGCAACCCATTTCCTGGGGCCTGATTTTTCAGTCGTCTTTTATGCCGGCAAGTGTTATGTTTACGGATGCTCGAAAACAGCGAACCCGGAGGGTCCAGTTGCATGTGGGGCTTCGTAAAGGCTCCCCTGGTGTCCTGGTTTTAGTTAGAACAGAATTAATTTTCTTCCTAGTATCTTGTGGAATGCTGTGTTTTGGCTTAGGATGAGAAGAGTGCTGATAACATCCCGATGCTTTAATTGTTGCAGAGCAGTGCTTATACTAAGCCAAGGACATCTCAGCCTTTTGCTCTGCCCTGCCAACGGGCAGGCTGGGGGTGCAGTTAGAGCTGGGAGGGGACAGACCCGGGACAGGTGACCCAAACTAGCCAAAGGGGTATTCCATACCATCTGACGTCATGCTAAACAATATATAGGGGCGGCTAGCCGGGGGGACGGGGCCGGACTGCTCGGAGTTAGGCTGGGCATCGGTCAGCGAGTGGTGAGCAATTGCATTGTGCATCACTTGTTTGTACATATTATTATTATTTCCCTATTATCACCATATTATTATTATTGTTATTATTGTTATTATTATTTTGTTATTATTATTTTCCTGTCTTATTAAACTGTCTTTATCTCAACTCACGGGCTTCACTTTCCATTCCTCTCCCCCGTCCCAGAGAGGGAGGGGGGAGGGTGAGCGAATGGCTGCGTGGTGTTTGGCTGCCGGCCGGGTTAAACCACGACAGTCATTTTGGCGCCCAACGTGGGGCCCGAAAGGTTTAGATAACGGCAGATCTGACCAGAGTGTGTTAAACTAAAATTGGTGTAAGGATTAGACCTGCTTAATAGTCACTTGTCATGATGCTGATTACTTTAATCTCAACTCTGCTGCGCCTGTTTTCCAAATTGAGTATTATAGTACATTATTTTCCGTATTTGCTCTCTGTCATGTTGTTTATCCTCTCCGGGCCCTGGTTTCAGATCATTATGGTACTGTGTGTTGTAGCAATGGCTTATGAGACGATGAAATATGTGGTCATGACTCTAACTTGTTACTTGTATTCAGTAACATCGTCGACTCTGTACTTTGGAAACTGTATCTTGGAAACTATTAGCAATTATACCTGTTGTTTTTTTCCATTAGGGAGTCAATCTGTGGAGGGGAAAGGGGAGGATATTTTTCCTTACTTGCTTACTCTCCCTTTCTCCTTCACCACCCCTGTATCCTCCTGGATCACTCTGCCTTCCTCCTTCACCACCCTCTTATCCCCTGAGCTTGTCACAATAGCTCTCCAAGATATTGAATACTATTGGGATACTCGGAATACCATAGTCTTGTTGTTCTGCCTCATGAATGCACTTCAGGTTCTGCTTAAAGTTAAACAACTACTTGGGAAGCTCATCCGGAGATCTGCCCGGAGGCAGGATAGTTGTGGGTGGCAGGGAGTATGGGTGGATATGGGCAGGCATCTAGAGCAGTTGGCACCCCCAGTGCGTTGGAAATTCACCCCTGAGCAATGGCAAAATCCTCAAAAACTGGCAGAATGCTTGAAAAAAAGGTGTCATGATGCTGGCAGTTCCAAAGTAACACAAATCATTGTAACGTGCTGGGGCCTGGCTCATGCCTATCGAGCTGCCATTGATACTGCTATCAACTTAGTGACAGACCCTGCGGCCACTCCAAGCCCTGTGACAGATCCAACGGCCACTGTGACCCCTACGGTGGATTCTGCAGCCGCTCCAGCCCCAGCTCCTGCAGCCACTCCAGATCCGGTTCCTGCAGCCGCTCCAGATCCGGTTCCTGCAGCCGCTCCAGTCCCAGCTCCTGCAGCCGCTCCAGCTCCAGCTCCTGCAGCCGCTCCAGTCCCAGCTCCTGCAGCCGCTCCAGTCCCAGCTCCTGCAGCCGCTCCAGTCCCAGTTCCTGCAGCTGCTCCAGTTCCAGATCCTGCAGCCGCTCCAGTTCCAGCTCCGGCCGCTACTCCAGTCCCAGTTCCTGCAACTGCTCCAGTCCCAGCTCCTGAAGCCGCTCCAGTTCCAGCTCCTACTGCTGCTCCAGTCCCAGCTCCTGCAACTGCTCCAGCTCCAGCTCCTGAAGCCGCTCCAGCTCCAGCTCCTACTGCTGCTCCAGTCCCAGCTCCTGCAACTGCTCCAGCTCCAGCTCCTGTAGCCGCTACAGCTCCAGTTCCTGCAACTGCTCCAGCTCCTGCAGCCACTCCAGCTCCTGTGGCTGTGTCAGAGAAACGAGCTGTAGCAGTGCAAGTTGACCCTGCAGAGGGTATTCCAATCCCTGTAACGGGGTCAGAGAAACGAGCTGTAGCAGTGCAAGTTGACCCTGCAGAGGGTATTACAACCTCTGTGGCAGACCCTGTAACAAAGTTAGAGAAACGAGCTGTAGCAGTGCAAGTTGACCCTGCAGAGGGTATTACAACCTCTGTAGCAGACCCTGTAACAAAGTCAGAGAAACGAGCAGTAGCAGTGCAAGCTGCCCCTGTAGAGAAGGTGAAAAAATGGTATAGAGATTCAGGTCGTTTAGAACGCAGAGAGTCTTCTGCCAATCCAGGTAAGGCTTCTGCCAAAACTAGGTATAGAGATGACGAAGATGACGACGACGCTGGGCCATCAAGGATTCAGGAGGAGGAAGATGAGGATGCCGAAAAAGCAACAGTAACTACCCGAAGCCTAAACGAGCGCGAGCTACGAGATGTGCGAAAAGATTTTGGTCGCTGTATAGGTGAGCAGCTTGTCACCTGGCTGCTCCGGTGCTGGGACTCTGGAGCCAATTGTGTGGAATTAGACGGCAGGGAAGCCAAGCGGCTGGGATCCCTTGCTCGAGACGCCGGCATTGACAAAGCAATTGCAGATGGAGCACAATCCACCAGCCTCTGGAGGCGTCTCCTCTCAGCTGTGAGGGAAAGGTATCCCTTCAAGGAAGAACTTTTATGTCTACCAGGCAAGTGGACCACTATGGAGAAGGGAATCCAGTACCTGAGGGAATTAGCCGTACGGGAAGTGATTTATGAGGATCCAGACCTCAGACAAACATCCAAAGACCCAGATGAAGTCAAGTGTACACGACCCATGTGGCGGAAGTTTGTACGGAGTGCACCATCATCATATGCCAGCTCATTGGCAATAATGGCCTGGAAAGAGGATGAGGAACCCACAGTGGATGAAGAGGCTAAACAACTCCGGCAGTATGAAGAAAGTCTTTCCTCTTCCTTACAGGCCTGCGTCTCAGCTGTGGAGAAACTTTCTGAAAAGGTTCACCAACTTGAAGAGAATCTATTGTCCTCCCCACCTGAACCAACCAGTGCCCACCGACCAAAAGAGAACACTTGGGAGAAACTTTCTGAAAAGGTTCACCAACTTGAAGAGAGATTATTCTCCTCCGTACCTGTACAAAGCAGTGTCTCAGCTGTCAGGGGTAGGCGTTCACCCACACAAGGAAGACGCTATGGTGGGTACTCACCCCGTGCCACCCTGTGGTTTTACTTACGAGACCATGGAGAGGACATGAGAAAATGGGATGGAAAATCTACCGCGACCCTAGAGGCACGGGTACGTGAGTTGCAAAAGAAAACAATCAGGAAAAAGGGATTCTCCGAAAAGTTTGCTGCTCCAACTTCCAGCAGACAGTCCTTCAAACACAGAAACGAAGAAGATTCTGACCAGGATTAGGGGGGCCCTGCCTCCAGCCAGGGGGAGGAAAGGGACAATCGAGTTTATTGGACTGTGTGGATTCGATGGCCTGGCACATCACGCGCACAGAAGTATAAGGCTTTAGTAGACACCGGTGCACAATGTACTATAATGCCATCGAGCTATAAAGGACCAGAGCCCATCTATATTTGTGGAGTGACAGGAGGATCTCAGCAGTTGACTGTATTGGAGGCTGAAGTGAGTCTGACTGGGAATGAGTGGGAAAAGCACCGCATTGTGACTGGCCCGGATGCTCCATGTATCCTTGGCATAGACTATCTTAGAAGAGGATATTGCAAGGACCCAAAAGGGTTCCGGTGGGCTTTTGGTATAGCTGCCTTAGAGACAGAGGGCATTAAACAATTATCTACCTTGCCTGGTCTCTCAGAGGACCCCTCTGTTGTGGGGTTGCTGAGGGTCGAAGAACAGCAAGTGCCAATCGCTACCACAACTGTGCACCGGCGGCAATATCGCACTAACCGAGACTCCCTGATCCCCATCCATAAGCTAATTCGTCAATTGGAGAGCCAAGGAGTGATCAGCAAGACCCATTCACCTTTCAATAGTCCCATATGGCCAGTGAGAAAGTCTAATGGTGAGTGGAGACTAACAGTGGACTATCGCGGCCTGAACGAAGTCACGCCACCACTGAGTGCTGCAGTGCCGGACATGCTGGAACTTCAGTATGAACTTGAATCGAAGGCAGCCAAGTGGTACGCCACAATTGATATTGCTAATGCATTTTTCTCCATCCCTCTAGCAGTAGAGTGCAGGCCACAATTTGCCTTCACTTGGAGGGGAGTCCAATATACTTGGAATAGGCTGCCCCAGGGGTGGAAACACAGCCCTACCATTTGCCATGGGCTGATCCAGTCTGCGCTAGAGCAGGGGGAAGCTCCTGAACACCTGCAGTACATCGATGACATTATTGTGTGGGGTGACACAGCAGAGGAAGTTTTCGAGAAAGGGAAGAAAATAGTCCAAATCCTTCTGAAAGCCGGTTTTGCCATAAAACAAAATAAAGTCAAAGGACCTGCACAAGAGATCCAGTTTTTAGGAATAAAATGGCAAGATGGACGTCGTCAAATCCCAATGGATGTGATCAACAAAATAACAGCTATGTCTCCACCAACTAACAAAAAAGAAACACAGACTTTCCTAGGTGTTGTGGGGTTTTGGAGAATGCACATCCCAAATTACAGTCTGATTGTAAACCCGCTCTACCAAGTAACCCGTAAGAAGAATGAGTTTGAATGGGGCCCTGAACAACGACAAGCCTTTGAACAAATCAAGCAGGAAATAGTCCATGCAGTAGCTCTTGGGCCAGTTCGAACAGGACCAGATGTAAAGAATGTGCTCTACACTGCAGCCGGGGAGAACGGCCCCACCTGGAGCCTCTGGCAGAAAGAACCTGGGGAAACTCGAGGTCGGCCCCTGGGGTTTTGGAGTCAGGGATACAGAGGATCCGAGGCCCGCTATACTCCAACTGAAAAGGAGATATTAGCAGCATATGAAGGAGTTTGATCTGCTTCGGAGGTGGTCGGTACTGAAGCGCAGCTCCTCCTAGCACCCCGATTGCCGGTACTAGGCTGGATGTTCAAGGGAAGGGTCCCCTCTACGCATCATGCAACTGATGCTACATGGAGCAAGTGGGTTGCACTGATTACTCAGCGGGCTCGAATAGGAAACCCCAGTCGCCCAGGAATATTGGAAGTGATCATGGACTGGCCAGAAGGCAAATACTTTGGGATATCATCAGAGGAGGAGGTGGGTCGTGCTGAAGAAGCCCCACTGTACAACCAGTTGCCAGAGAATGAAAAGAAATATGCCCTGTTCACTGATGGGTCCTGTCGTATTGAGGGGAAGCATCGGAGATGGAAGGCTGCTGTATGGAGTCCTATGCGACGAGTTGCAGAAGCTGCTGAGGGAGAAGGTGAATCGAGTCAGTTTTGCAGAAGTGAAAGCCATTCAGCTGGCTTTAGACATTGCTGAACGAGAAAAATGGCCAGTTCTCTATCTCTACACCGATTCATGGATGGTAGCAAATGCCCTGTGGGGATGGTTACAGCAATGGAAGCAAAACAACTGGCAGCGTAGGGGCAAACCCATTTGGGCTGCTGCATTGTGGCAAGATATTGCTGCTCGGGTAGAGAACCTGGCTGTGAAAGTACGCCACGTAGATGCTCATGTGCCCAAGAATCGGGCTACTGAAGAACATCAAAACAACCAGCAGGTGGATCAGGCTGCTAAGATTGAAGTAGCTCAGGTGGACCTGGATTGGCAGCATAAAGGTGAATTATTTATAGCCCGATGGGCCCATGACACCTCAGGCCATCAAGGTAGAGATGCAACCTACAGATGGGCTCGTGATCGAGGGGTGGACCTGACCATGGACGCTATAGCACAGGTTATTCATGACTGTGAAACATGTGCTGCAATCAAGCAAGCCAAACGGTCAAAGCCTCTTTGGTATGGAGGACGATGGCTGAAATATAAATATGGAGAGGCCTGGCAGATTGATTACATCACACTCCCTCAAACTCGCAATGGCAAGCGCCACGTACTTACAATGGTGGAAGCAACCACCGGATGGCTGGAAACATATCCTGTGCCTCATGCCACCGCCCGGAACACCATCCTGGGCCTTGAAAAGCAAGTCCTATGGCGACATGGCACCCCAGAAAGAATAGAATCAGACAATGGGACTCACTTCCGAAACAACCTTATAGACACTTGGGCCAAAGAACATGGTATTGAATGGGTGTATCACATCCCCTATCATGCACCAGCCTCCGGGAAAGTTGAACGATACAATGGCCTGTTAAAGACTACCTTGAAAGCAATGGGCGCTGGGACGTTCAAAAACTGGGATACGCATTTGGCAAAGGCCACCTGGTTAGTCAATACTAGGGGATCTACCAACCGAGCTGGACCTGCCCAATCAAACCTGTTACGTACTGTAGATGGGGATAAAGTTCCTGTAGTGCATGTAAAAAATATGCTAGGTAAAACAGTCTGGGCTACTCCTGCCTCAGGAAAAGGCAAACCTATTCGTGGAATTGTTTTCGCTCAGGGACCTGGATACACATGGTGGGTGATGCAAAAGAACGGAGAGGTCCGGTGTGTACCTCAAGGAGATTTAATACTGGGTGAGAATAGCCCATGAACTGAATTGTACCATGTTAATTAGTATATTATATTGTATGTTATCACTACCATGATTACTATAGGTGACTAATTAGAATGTATGGAAAAGAGTGTAACCTGAGCATGACATAAATGGTATGGAATAAGGGGTGGATAGATGACCTGGTTTCAGTTAGAACAGAATTAATTTTCTTCCTAGTAGCTTGTGGAATGCTGTGTTTTGGCTTAGGATGAGAAGAGTGCTGATAACACCCCGATGCTTTAATTGTTGCAGAGCAATGCTTATACTAAGCCAAGGACATCTCAGCCTTTTGCTCTGCCCTGCCAACGGGCAGGCTGGGGGTGCAGTAAGAGCTGGGAGGGGACAGACCCGGGACAGGTGACCCAAACTAGCCAAAGGGGTATTCCATACCATCTGACGTCATGCTAAACAATATATAGGGGCGGCTAGCCGGGGGGACGGGGCCGGACTGCTCGGAGTTAGGCTGGGCATCGGTCAGCGAGTGGTGAGCAATTGCATTGTGCATCACTTGTTTGTACATATTATTATTATTTCCCTATTATCACCATATTATTATTATTGTTATTATTGTTATTATATTTTGTTATTATTATTTTCCTGTCTTATTAAACTGTCTTTATCTCAACTCACGGGCTTCACTTTCCATTCCTCTCCCCCGTCCCAGAGAGGGAGGGGGGAGGGTGAGCGAACGGCTGCGTGGTGTTTGGCTGCCGGCCGGGTTAAACCACGACACCTGGGAACTTCAGATGTACCCAAGGCCTTCCTTTGGTGACACTTTTGGATGGTCCAAAGGGGCTCGCAACGCATTTCCTGGGGCCGTATTTTTCACTCGTCTACGATGACTGCTAGGACTATATTTAGGGTTGCTCGGAAACAGCGAACCCGGAGGGTCCAGTTGCATGTGGGGCTGCGTAAAGGCTCCCCTGGGGAGTTCTCTTGTACCCAAAGCCTTCCTTTGGGGGCACTTTGGGATGGTCCAAAGGGGCTTGCAACGCTTTTTCTGGGGCCCGGGTTTTCAGTCTTCTCCCATGCCGGCTAGGGATATATTTAGGGTTGCTCGGAAAAATAGAACCCGGAGGGTCCAGTTGCATGTGGGGCTGCGTAAAGGCTCCCCTGGGGAGTTCACTTGTATCCAAAGCCTTCTTTTGGGGGCACTTTTGGATGGTCCAAAGGGGCTCGGAACGCATTTCCTGGGGCCTGATTTTTCACTCGTCTCCGATGACGGCTAGGGCTACGTTTAGGTATGCTCAGGAACAGCGAACCCGGAGGGTCCAGTTGCATGTGGGGCTGCGTAAAGGCTCCCCTGGGGAGTTCTCTTGTACCCAAAGTCTTCCTTTGGGGGCACTTTTGGATGGGCGAAAAGGGCTTGCAACGCGTTTCCTGGGGCCTGATTTTTCAGTCGTCTCGATGCCAGCAAGGGCTATGTTTAGGGATGCTCAGAAACAGCGAACCCGGAGGGTCCAGTTGCATGTGGGGCTGCGTAAAGGCTCCCCTGGGGAGTTCACTTGTACCCAAAGCCTTCCTTTGGTGACACTTTTGGATGGTCCAAAGGGGCTTGCAACGCGTTTCCTGGGGCCTGATTTTTCAGTCGTCTTCGATGCCGGCTAGGGCTATGTTTAGGGATGCTCGGAAACAGCGAACCCGGAGGGTCCAGTTGCATGTGGGGGTGCATAAAGGCTCCCCTGGGAACTTCAGATGTGCCCAAGGCCTTCCTTTGGGGGCACTTTTGGATGGGCGAAAAGGGCTCGGAACGCATTTCCTGGGGCTGCATTTTTCACTCGTCTACGATGACTGCTAAGGCTACGTTTAGGGTTGCTCGGAAACAGCAAACCCGGAGGGTCCAGTTGCATGTGGGGCTGAGTAAAGGCTCCCCTGGGGAGTTCACTTGTATCCAAAGCCTTCCTTTGGGGGCACTTTTGGATGGGCGAAAAGGGCTCGCAACGCATTTCCTGGCGCCTGATTTTTCAGTCGTCTTCGATGCCGGCTAGGGCTATGTTTAGGGATGCTCGGAAACAGCGAACCCGGAGGGTCCAGTTGCATGTGGGGCTGAGTAAAGGCTCCCCTGGGGAGTTCACTTGTACCCAAAGCCTTCCTTTGGTGACACTTTTGAAGTGTCCAAAGCGGCTTGCAACGCGTTTTCTGTGGCCCAGGTTTTCGGTCTTCTCCCATGCCGGCTAGGGATATATTTAGGGTTGCTCTGAAAAATCGAACCCGGAGGGTCCAGTTGCATGTGGGGCTGCGTAAAGGCTCCCCTGGGGAGTTCACTTGTATCCAAAGTTTTCCTTTGGGGGCACTTTTGGATGGGTGAAAAGGGCTCGGAACGCATTTCCTGGGGTCTGATTTTTCAGTCGTCTTCGATGCCGACTAGGGTTATGTTTAGGGATGCTCGGAAACAGCGAACCCGGAGGGTCCAGTTGCATGTGGGGCTGCGTAAAGGCTCCCCTGGGGAGTTCACTTGTACCCAAAGCCTTCCTTTGGGGGCACTTTTGGATGGGCGAAAAGGGCTCGCAACGCATTTCCTGGGGCCGTATTTTTCGCTCGTCTACGATGACTGCTAGGGCTACGTTTAGGTTTGCTAAGGAACAGAGAACCCGGAGGGTCCAGTTGCATGTGGGGCTGCGTAAAGGCTCCCCTGGGGAGATCACTTGTACCCAAAGCCTTCCTTTGGAGGCACTTTTGGATGGGCGAAAAGGGCTCGCAACGCATTTCCTGGGGCCTGATTTTTCACTCATCTCCGATGACGGCTAGGGTTACGTTTAGGTTTGCTAAGGAACAGCGAACCCGGAGGGTCCAGTTGCATGTGGGGCTGAGTAAAGGCTCCCCTGGGGAGTTCACTTGTACCCAAAACCTTCCTTTGGGGGCACTTTTGGATGGGTGAAAAGGGCTCGGAACGCATTTCCTGGGGCCTGATTTTTCAGTTGTCATCGATGCCAGCTAGGGATAGGTTTAAGGATGCTCGAAAACAGCGAACCCAGAGGGTCCAGTTGCATGTGGGGCTGCGTAAAGGCTCCCCTGGGAACTTCAGATGTACCCAAGGCCTTCCTTTGGTGACACTTTGGGATGGTCCAAAGGGGCTTGCAACGCGTTTCCTGGGGCCTGATTTTTCAATCGTCTTCGATGCCGGCTAGGGCTATGTTTAGGGATGCTCGGAAACAGCGAACCTGGAGGGTCCAGTTGCATGTGGGGCTACGTAAAGGCTCCCCTGGGGAGTTCACTTGTACCCAAAGCCTTCCTTTGGGGGCACTTTTGGATGGTCCAAAGGGGCTCGTAACGCATTTCCTGGGGCTGGATTTTTCACTCGTCTCCGATGACTGCTAGGGATATGTTAAGGGATGCTCAGAAACAGCGAACCCGGAGGGTCCAGTTGCATGTGGGGCTACGTAAAGGCTCCCCTGGGGAGTTCACTTGTACCCAAAGCCTTCCTTTGCTGACACTTTTGGATGTTCCAAAGGGGCTTGCAACGCTTTTTCTGGGGCCCGGTCTTTCAGTCTTCTCCCATGCCGGCTAGGGATATATTTAGGGTTGGTCGGAAAAATCGAACCCGAAGGGTCCAGTTGCATGTGGGGCTGCGTAAAGGCTCCCCTGGGGAGTTCACTTGTACCCAAAGCCTTCCTTTGGGGGCACTTTGGGATGGTCCAAAGGGGCTTGCAACGCTTTTTCTGGGGCCCGGGTTTTCAGTCTTCTCCCATGCCGGCTAGGGATATATTTAGGGTTGCTCGGAAAAATAGAACCCGGAGGGTCCAGTTGCATGTGGGGCTGCGTAAAGGCTCCCCTGGGGAGTTCACTTGTATCCAAAGCCTTCTTTTGGGGGCACTTTTGGATGGTCCAAAGGGGCTCGGAACGCATTTCCTGGGGCCTGATTTTTCACTCGTCTCCGATGACGGCTAGGGCTACGTTTAGGTATGCTCAGGAACAGCGAACCCGGAGGGTCCAGTTGCTTGTGGGGCTGCGTAAAGGCTCCCCTGGGGAGTTCTCTTGTACCCAAAGTCTTCCTTTGGGGGCACTTTTGGATGGGCGAAAAGGGCTTGCAACGCGTTTCCTGGGGCCTGATTTTTCAGTCGTCTCGATGCCAGCAAGGGCTATGTTTAGGGATGCTCAGAAACAGCGAACCCGGAGGGTCCAGTTGCATGTGGGGCTGCGTAAAGGCTCCCCTGGGGAGTTCACTTGTACCCAAAGCCTTCCTTTGGTGACACTTTTGGATGGTCCAAAGGGGCTTGCAACGCGTTTCCTGGGGCCTGATTTTTCAGTCGTCTTCGATGCCGGCTAGGGCTATGTTTAGGGATGCTCGGAAACAGCGAACCCGGAGGGTCCAGTTGCATGTGGGGGTGCATAAAGGCTCCCCTGGGAACTTCAGATGTGCCCAAGGCCTTCCTTTGGGGGCACTTTTGGATGGGCGAAAAGGGCTCGGAACGCATTTCCTGGGGCTGCATTTTTCACTCGTCTACGATGACTGCTAAGGCTACGTTTAGGGTTGCTCGGAAACAGCAAACCCGGAGGGTCCAGTTGCATGTGGGGCTGAGTAAAGGCTCCCCTGGGGAGTTCACTTGTATCCAAAGCCTTCCTTTGGGGGCACTTTTGGATGGGCGAAAAGGGCTCGCAACGCATTTCCTGGCGCCTGATTTTTCAGTCGTCTTCGATGCCGGCTAGGGCTATGTTTAGGGATGCTCGGAAACAGCGAACCCGGAGGGTCCAGTTGCATGTGGGGCTGAGTAAAGGCTCCCCTGGGGAGTTCACTTGTACCCAAAGCCTTCCTTTGGTGACACTTTTGAAGTGTCCAAAGCGGCTTGCAACGCGTTTTCTGTGGCCCAGGTTTTCGGTCTTCTCCCATGCCGGCTAGGGATATATTTAGGGTTGCTCTGAAAAATCGAACCCGGAGGGTCCAGTTGCATGTGGGGCTGCGTAAAGGCTCCCCTGGGGAGTTCACTTGTATCCAAAGTTTTCCTTTGGGGGCACTTTTGGATGGGTGAAAAGGGCTCGGAACGCATTTCCTGGGGTCTGATTTTTCAGTCGTCTTCGATGCCGACTAGGGTTATGTTTAGGGATGCTCGGAAACAGCGAACCCGGAGGGTCCAGTTGCATGTGGGGCTGCGTAAAGGCTCCCCTGGGGAGTTCACTTGTACCCAAAGCCTTCCTTTGGGGGCACTTTTGGATGGGCGAAAAGGGCTCGCAACGCATTTCCTGGGGCCGTATTTTTCGCTCGTCTACGATGACTGCTAGGGCTACGTTTAGGTTTGCTAAGGAACAGAGAACCCGGAGGGTCCAGTTGCATGTGGGGCTGCGTAAAGGCTCCCCTGGGGAGATCACTTGTACCCAAAGCCTTCCTTTGGAGGCACTTTTGGATGGGCGAAAAGGGCTCGCAACGCATTTCCTGGGGCCTGATTTTTCACTCATCTCCGATGACGGCTAGGGTTACGTTTAGGTTTGCTAAGGAACAGCGAACCCGGAGGGTCCAGTTGCATGTGGGGCTGAGTAAAGGCTCCCCTGGGGAGTTCACTTGTACCCAAAACCTTCCTTTGGGGGCACTTTTGGATGGGTGAAAAGGGCTCGGAACGCATTTCCTGGGGCCTGATTTTTCAGTTGTCATCGATGCCAGCTAGGGATAGGTTTAAGGATGCTCGAAAACAGCGAACCCAGAGGGTCCAGTTGCATGTGGGGCTGCGTAAAGGCTCCCCTGGGAACTTCAGATGTACCCAAGGCCTTCCTTTGGTGACACTTTGGGATGGTCCAAAGGGGCTTGCAACGCGTTTCCTGGGGCCTGATTTTTCAATCGTCTTCGATGCCGGCTAGGGCTATGTTTAGGGATGCTCGGAAACAGCGAACCTGGAGGGTCCAGTTGCATGTGGGGCTACGTAAAGGCTCCCCTGGGGAGTTCACTTGTACCCAAAGCCTTCCTTTGGGGGCACTTTTGGATGGTCCAAAGGGGCTCGTAACGCATTTCCTGGGGCTGGATTTTTCACTCGTCTCCGATGACTGCTAGGGATATGTTAAGGGATGCTCAGAAACAGCGAACCCGGAGGGTCCAGTTGCATGTGGGGCTACGTAAAGGCTCCCCTGGGGAGTTCACTTGTACCCAAAGCCTTCCTTTGCTGACACTTTTGGATGTTCCAAAGGGGCTTGCAACGCTTTTTCTGGGGCCCGGTCTTTCAGTCTTCTCCCATGCCGGCTAGGGATATATTTAGGGTTGGTCGGAAAAATCGAACCCGAAGGGTCCAGTTGCATGTGGGGCTGCGTAAAGGCTCCCCTGGGGAGTTCACTTGTACCCAAAGCCTTCCTTTGGTGACACTTTAGGATGGGTGAAAAGGGGCTTGCAACGCGTTTTCTGGGGCCTGATTTTTCAGTCTTATCCCATGCTGGCTAGGGATATATTTAGGGTTGCTCTGAAAAAAAGAACCAGGAGGGTCCAGTTGCATGTGGGGCTGCGTAAAGGCTCCCCTGGGGAGTTCTCTTGTACCCAAAGCCTTCCTTTGGGGGCACTTTTGGATGGGCGAAAAGGGCTTGCAACGCATTTCCTGGGGCATGATTTTTCAGTCGTCTTCGATGACGGCTAGGGCTATGTTTAGGGATGCTCGGAAACAGCGAACCCGGAGGGTCCAGTTGCATGTGGGGCTGCGTAAAGGCTCCCCTGGGGAGTTCTCTTGTACCCAAAGCCTTCCTTTGAGGGCACTTTTGGATGGGCGAAAAGGGCTCGCAACGCATTTCCTGGTGCCTGATTTTTCAGTCGTCTTCGATGCCGGCTAGGGATATGTTTAGGGATGCTCGGAAACAGCGAACCCGGAGGGTCCAGTTGCATGTGGGGCTGCGTAAAGACTCCCCTGGGGAGATCACTTGTACCCAAAGCCTTCATTTGGAGGCACTTTTGGATGGGCGAAAAGGGCTCGCAACGCATTTCCTGGGGCCTGATTTTTCACTCATCTCCGATGACATCTAGGGTTACGTTTACGTTTGCTAAGGAACAGAGAACCCGGAGGGTCCAGTTGCATGTGGGGCTGCGTAAAGGCTCCCCTGGGGAGTTCTCTTGTACCCAAAGCCTTCCTTTGGGGGCACTTTTGGATGGGCGAAAATGGCTCGCAACGCATTTCCTGGGGCCTGCTTTTTCAGTCGTCTTCGATGCCGGCTAGGGCTATGTTTAGGGATGCTCGGAAACAGCGAACCCGGAGGGTCCAGTTGCATGTGGGGCTGCGTAAAGGCTCCCCTGGGGAGTTCACTTGTACCCAAAGCCTTCCTTTGGTGACACTTTGGGATGGTCCAAAGGGGCTTGCAACGCGTTTTCTGGGGCCCGTGTTTTCAGTCTTCTCCCATGCCGGCTAGGGATATATTTAGGGTTGCTCGGAAACAGCGAACCCGGAGGGTCCAGTTGCATGTGGGGCTGCGTAAAGGCTCCCCTGGGGAGTTCTCTTGTATCCAAAGCCTTCCTTTGGGGGCACTTTTGGATGGTCCAAAGGGGCTCGGATTGCATTTCCTGGGGCCTGATTTTTCAATCGTCTCCGATGACGGCTAGGGCTACGTTTAGGTATGCTCAGGAAAAGCGAACCCTAAGGGTCCAGTTGCATGTGGGGCTGCGTAAAGGCTCCCCTGGGGAGTTCTCTTGTACCCAAAGTCTTCCTTTGCGGGCACTTTTGGATGGGCAAAACGGGCTTGCAAAGCATTTCCTGGGGCCTGATTTTTCAGTCGTCTTCGATGCCGGCTAGGGCTATGTTTAGGGATGCTCAGAAACAGCGAACCCGGAGGGTCCAGTTGCATGTGGGGCTGCGTAAAGGCTCCCCTGGGGAGTTCTCTTGTACCCAAAGTCTTCCTTTCGGGGCACTTTTGGATGGGCGAAAAGGGCTCGTAACGCATTTCCTGGGGCCTGATTTTTCAGTCGTCTTCGATGCCGGCAAGGGCTATGTTTAGGGATACTCGGAAACAGCGAACCCGGAGGGTCCAGTTGCATGTGGGGCTGCGTAAAGGCTCCCCTGGGGAGTTCACTTGTACCCAAAGTCTTCCTTTGGGGGCACTTTTGGATGGGCGAAAAGGGCTCGGAACGCATTTCCTGGGGCCCGGGTTTTCAGTCTTCTCCCATGCAGGCTAGGGATATATTTAGGGTTGCTCTGAAAAATCGAACCCGGAGGGTCCAGTTGCATGTGGGGCTGCGTAAAGGCTCCCCTGGGGAGTTCACTTGTACCCAAAGCCTTCCTTTGGGGGCACTTTTGGATGGGCGAAAAGGGCTCGCAACGCATTTCATGGGGCCGTATTTTTCACTCGTCTACGATGACTGCTAGGGCTACATTTAGGGTTGCTCGGAAACAGCGAACCCGGAGGGTCCAGTTGCATGTGGGGCTGCGTAAAGGCTCCCCTGGGGAGTTCACTTGTACCCAAAGCCTTCCTTTGGTGACACTTTGGGATGGTCCAAAGGGGCTTGCAACGCGTTTTCTGGGGCCCGTGTTTTCAGTCTTCTCCCATGCCGGCTAGGGATATATTTAGGGTTGCTCGGAAACAGCGAACCCGAAGGGTCCGGTTGCATGTGGGGCTGCGTAAAGGCTCCCCTGGGGAGTTCACTTGTACCCAAAGCCTTCCTTTGGGGGCACTTTTTGATGGGCGAAAAGGGCTCGCAACGCATTTCCTGGGGCCTGATTTTTAACACGTCTTCGATGCCGGCTAGGGCTATGTTTAGGGTTGATCGGAAACATCGAACCCGGAGGGTGCAGTTGCATGTGGGGCTGCGTAAAGGCTCCCCTGGGGAGATCACTTGTATCCAAAGCCTTCATTTGGAGGCACTTTTGGATGAGCGAAAAGGGCTCGCAACGCATTTCCTGGGGCCTGATTTTTCTCTCATCTCCGATGACGGCTAGGGCTACGTTTAGGTTTGCTAAGGAACAGAGAACCCGGAGGGTCCAGTTGCATGTGGGGCTGCGTAAAGGCTCCCCTGGGGAGTTCTCTTGTACCCAAGGCCTTCCTTTGGGGGCACTTTTGGATGGTCCAAAGGGGCTCCTAACGCATTTCCTGGGGCCTGATTTTTCAGTCGTCTTCGATGCCGGCTAGGGCTATGTTTAGGGATGCTCGGAAACAGCGAACCCGGAGGGTCCAGTTGCATGTGGGGCTGCGTAAAGGCTCCCCTGGGGAGTTCACTTGTACCCAAAACCTTCCTTTGGGGGCACTTTTGAATGGTCCAAAGGGGCTCGCAACGCATTTCCTGGGTCCTGATTTTTCAGTTGTCATCGATGCCAGCTAGGTATATGTTTAAGGATGCTCGGAAACAGCGAACCCGGAGGGTCCAGTTGCATGTGGTGCTGCGTAAATGCTCCCCTGGGAACTTCAGATGTACCCAAGGCCTTCCTTTGGTGACACTTTTGGATGGTCCAAAGGGGCTCGCAACGCATTTCCTGGGGCCGTATTTTTCACTCGTCTACGTTGACTGCTTGGGCTACATTTAGGGTTGCTCGGAAACAGCGAACCCGGAGGGTCCAGTTGCATGTGGGGCTGCGTAAAGGCTCCCCTGGGGAGTTCACTTTTACCCAAAGCCTTCCTTTGGTGACACTTTTGGATGGTCCAAAGGGGCTTGCAACGCGTTTCCTGGGGCCTGATTTTTCAGTCGTCTTCGATGCCGGCTAGGGCTATGTTTAGGGATGCTCGAAACAGCGAACCCGGAGGGTCCAGTTGCATGTGGGGCTGCGTAAAGGCTCCCCTGGGAACTTCAGATATACCAAAGGCCTTCCTTTGGTGACACTTTTGGATGGTCCAAAGCGGCTTGCAACGCGTTTTCTGGGGCCCGTGTTTTCAGTCTTCTCCCATGCAGGCTAGGGATATATTTAGGGTTGCTCTGAAAAATCGAACCCGGAGGGTCCAGTTGCATGTGGGGCTGCGTAAAGGCTCCCCTGGGGAGTTCACTTGTACCCAAAGCCTTCCTTTGGGGGCACTTTTGGATGGGCGAAAAGGGCTCGGAACGCATTTCCTGGGGCCGTATTTTTGACTCGTCTACGATGACTGCTAGAGCTACATTTAGGGTTGCTCGGAAACAGCGAGCCCGGAGGGTCCAGTTGCATGTGGGGCTGCGTAAAGGCTCCCCTGGGGAGTTCACTTGTACCCAAAGCCTTCCTTTGGTGACACTTTGGGATGGTCCAAAGGGGCTTGCAACGCGTTTTCTGGGGCCCATGTTTTCAGTCTTCTCCCATGCCGGCTAGGGATATATTTAGGGTTGCTCGGAAACAGCGAACCCGAAGGGTCCAGTTGCATGTGCGGCTGCGTAAAGGCTCCCCTGGGGAGTTCTCTTGTACCCAAAGCCTTCCTTTGGGGGCACTTTTTGATGGGCGAAAAGGGCTCGCAACGCATTTCCTGGGGCCTGATTTTTAACACGTCTTCGATGCCGGCTAGGGCTATATTTAGGTTTGATCGGAAACATCGAACCCGGAGGGTGCAGTTGCATGTGGGGCTGCGTAAAGGCTCCCCTGGGGAGATCACTTGTACCCAAAGCCTTCATTTGGAGGCACTTTTGGATGGGCGAAAAGGGCTTGCAACACATTTCCTGGGGCCGTATTTTTCACTCGTGTACGATGACAGCTAGGGCTACATTTAGGGTTGCTCGGAAACAGCGAACCCGGAGGGTGCAGTTGCATGTGGGGCTGCGTAAAGGTTCCCCTGGGGAGTTCACTTGTACCCAAAGCCTTCCTTTGGTGACACTTTGGGATGGTCCAAAGGGGCTTGCAACGCGTTTTCTGGGGCCAGTGTTTTCAGTCTTCGCCCAGGCCGGCTAGGGATATATTTAGTGTTGCTCGGAAACAGCGAACCCGAAGGGTCCAGTTGCATGTGGGGCTGCGTAAAGGCTCCCCTGGGGAGTTCTCTTGTACCCAAAGTCTTCCTTTGAGGGCACTTTTGGATGGGCCAAAAGGGCTCGGAACGCATTTCCTGGTGCCTGATTTCTCAGTCGTCTTCGATGCCGGCTAGGGCTACGTTTAGGTATGCTCAGGAAAAGCGAACCCGGAGGGTCCAGTTGCATGTGGGGCTGCGTAAAGTCTCCCCTGGGGAGTTCTCTTGTACCCAAAGCCTTCCTTTGGTGACACTTTTGGATGGTCCAAAGGGGCTTGCAACGCGTTTCCTGGGGCCTGATTTTTCAGTCGTCTTCGATGCCGGCTAGGGATATGTTTAGGGATGCTCGGAAACAGCGAACCCGGAGGGTCCAGTTGCATGTGGGGCTGCGTAAAGGCTCCCCTGGGAACTTCAGATGTACCAAAGGCCTTCCTTTGGTGACACTTTTGGATGGTCCAAAGCGGCTTGCAACGCATTTCCTGGGGCCTGATTTTTCACTTGTCTACGATGACTGCTAGGGCTACATTTAGGGTTGCTCGGAAACAGCGAACCCGGAGGGTCCAGTTGCATGTGGGGCTGCGTAAAGGCTCCCCTGGGGAGTTCACTTGTACCCAAAGCCTTCCTTTGGGGGCACTTTTGGATGGGCGAAAAGGGCTCGCAACGCATTTCCTGGGGCCGTATTTTTCACTCGTCTACGATGACTGCTAGGGCTACATTTAGGGTTGCTCGGAAACAGCGAACCCGGAGGGTGCAGTTGCATGTGGGGCTGCGTAAAGGCTCCCCTGGGGAGTTCACTTGTACCCAAGGCCTTCCTTTGGTGACACTTTTGGATGGTCCAAAGGGGCTCGCAACGCATTTCCTGGGGCCGGATTTTTCATTCGTCTACGTTGACTGCTAGGGCTACATTTAGGGTTGCTCGGAAACAGCGAACCCGGAGGGTCCAGTTGCATGTGGGGCTGCGTAAAGGCTCCCCTGGGGAGTTCACTTGTACCCAAAGCCTTCCTTTGGTGACACTTTTGGATGGTCCAAAGGGGCTTGGAACGCGTTTCCTGGGGCCTGATTTTTCAGTCGTCTTCGATGCCGGCTAGGGCTATGTTTAGGGATGCTCGAAACAGCGAACCCGGAGGGTCCAGTTGCATGTGGGGCTGCGTAAAGGCTCCCCTGGGAACTTCAGATGTACCAAAGGCCTTCCTTTGGTGACACTTTTGGATGGTCCAAAGCGGCTTGCAACGCGTTTTCTGGGGCCCGTGTTTTCAGTCTTCTCCCATGCAGGCTAGGGATATATTTAGGGTTGCTCTGAAAAATCGAACCCGGAGGGTCCAGTTGCATGTGGGGCTGCGTAAAGGCTCCCCTGGGGAGTTCACTTGTACCCAAAGCCTTCCTTTGGTGACACTTTGGGATGGTCCAAAGGGGCTTGCAACGCGTTTTCTGGGGCCCGTGTTTTCAGTCTTCTCCCATGCCGGCTAGGGATATATTTAGGGTTGCTCGGAAACAGCGAACCCGAAGGGTCCAGTTGCATGTGGGGCTGCGTAAAGGCTCCCCTGGGGAGTTCACTTGTACCCAAAGCCTTCCTTTGGGGGCACTTTTGGATGGGCGAAAAGGGCTCGCAACGCATTTCCTGGGGCCTGATTTTTAACACGTCTTCGATGCCGGCTAGGGCTATGTTTAGGGTTGATCGGAAACATCGAACCCGGAGGGTGCAGTTGCATGTGGGGCTGCGTAAAGGCTCCCCTGGGGAGATCACTTGTATCCAAAGCCTTCATTTGGAGGCACTTTTGGATGAGCGAAAAGGGCTCGCAACGCATTTCCTGGGGCCTGATTTTTCACTCATCTCCGATGACGGCTAGGGCTACGTTTAGGTTTGCTAAGGAATAGAGAACCCGCAGGGTCCAGTTGCATGTGGGGCTGCGTAAAGGCTCCCCTGGGGAGTTCTCTTGTACCCAAGGCCTTCCTTTGGGGGCACTTTTGGATGGTCCAAAGGGGCTCCTAACGCATTTCCTGGGGCCTGATTTTTCAGTCGTCTTCGATGCCGGCTAGGGCTATGTTTAGGGATGCTCGGAAACAGCGAACCCGGAGGGTCCAGTTGCATGTGGTGCTGCGTAAATGCTCCCCTGGGAACTTCAGATGTACCAAAGGCCTTCCTTTGGTGACACTTTTGGATGGTCCAAAGGGGCTCGCAACGCATTTCCTGGGGCCGTATTTTTCATTCGTCTACGTTGACTGCTAGGGCTACATTTAGGGTTGCTCGGAAACAGCGAACCCGGAGGGTCCAGTTGCATGTGGGGCTGCGTAAAGGCTCCCCTGGGGAGTTCACTTGTACCCAAAGCCTTCCTTTGGTGACACTTTTGGATGGTCCAAAGGGGCTTGCAACGCGTTTCCTGGGACCTGATTTTTCAGTCGTCTTCGATGCCGGCTAGGGCTATGTTTAGGGATGCTCGAAACAGCGAACCCGGAGGGTCCAGTTGCATGTGGGGCTGCGTAAAGGCTCCCCTGGGAACTTCAGATGTACCAAAGGCCTTCCTTTGGTGACACTTTTGGATGGTCCAAAGCGGCTTGCAACGCGTTTTCTGGGGCCCGTGTTTTCAGTCTTCTCCCATGCAGGCTAGGGATATATTTAGGGTTGCTCTGAAAAATCGAACCCGGAGGGTCCAGTTGCATGTGGGGCTGCGTAAAGGCTCCCCTGGGGAGTTCACTTGTACCCAAAGCCTTCCTTTGGTGACACTTTGGGATGGTCCAAAGGGGCTTGCAACGCGTTTTCTGGGGCCAGTGTTTTCAGTCTTCGCCCAGGCCGGCTAGGGATATATTTAGTGTTGCTCGGAAACAGCGAACCCGAAGGGTCCAGTTGCATGTGGGGCTGCGTAAAGGCTCCCCTGGGGAGTTCTCTTGTACCCAAAGTCTTCCTTTGAGGGCACTTTTGGATGGGCCAAAAGGGCTCGGAACGCATTTCCTGGGGCCTGATTTCTCAGTCGTCTTCGATGCCGGCTAGGGTTATGTTTAGGGATGCTCGGAAACAGCGAACCCGGAGGGTCCAGTTGCATGTGGGGCTGCGTAAAGGCTCCCCTGGGGAGTTCACTTGTATCCAAAGCCTTCCTTTGGGGGCAATTTTGGATGGTCCAAAGGGGCTCGGATTGCATTTCCTGGGGACTGATTTTTCACTCGTCTCCGATGACGGCTAGGGCTACGTTTAGGTATGCTCAGGAAAAGCGAACCCTAAGGGTCCAGTTGCATGTGGGGCTGCGTAAAGGCTCCCCTGGGGAGTTCTCTTGTACCCAAAGCCTTCCTTTGGTGACACTTTTGGATGGTCCAAAGGGGCTTGCAACGCGTTTTCTGGGGCCCGTGTTTTCAGTCTTCTCCCATGCCGGCTAGGGATATATTTAGGGTTGCTCGGAAACAGCGAACCCGAAGGGTCCAGTTGCATGTGGGGCTGCGTAAAGGCTCCCCTGGGGAGTTTACTTGTACCCAAAGCCTTCCTTTGGGGGCACTTTTGGATGGGCGAAAAGGGCTCGCAACGCATTTCCTGGGGCCTGATTTTTAACACGTCTTCGATGCCGGCTAGGGCTATGTTTAGGGTTGATCGGAAACATCGAACCCGGAGGGTGCAGTTGCATGTGGGGCTGCGTAAAGGCTCCCCTGGGGAGATCACTTGTATCCAAAGCCTTCATTTGGAGGCACTTTTGGATGAGCGAAAAGGGCTCGCAACGCATTTCCTGGGGCCTGATTTTTCACTCATCTCCGATGACGGCTAGGGCTACGTTTAGGTTTGCTAAGGAATAGAGAACCCGCAGGGTCCAGTTGCATGTGGGGCTGCGTAAAGGCTCCCCTGGGGAGTTCTCTTGTACCCAAGGCCTTCCTTTGGGGGCACTTTTGGATGGGCGAAAAGGGCTCGCAACGCATTTCCTGGGGCCTGATTTTTCAGTCGTCTTCGATGCCGGCTAGGGCTATGTTTAGGGATGCTCGGAAACAGCGAACCCGGAGGGTCCAGTTGCATGTGGGGCTGCGTAAAGGCTCCCCTGGGGAGTTCACTTGTACCCAAAACCTTCCTTTGGGGGCACTTTTGAATGGGTGAAAAGGGCTCGCAACGCATTTCCTGGGGCCTGATTTTTCAGTTGTCATCGATGCCAGCTAGGGATATGTTTAAGGATGCTCGGAAACAGCGAACCCGGAGGGTCCAGTTGCATGTGGTGCTGCGTAAATGCTCCCCTGGGAACTTCAGATGTACCAAAGGCCTTCCTTTGGTGACACTTTTGGATGGTCCAAAGGGGCTCGCTACGCATTTCCTGGGGCCGTATTTTTCATTCGTCTACGTTGACTGCTAGGGCTACATTTAGGGTTGCTCGGAAACAGCGAACCCGGAGGGTCCAGTTGCATGTGGGGCTGCGTAAAGGCTCCCCTGGGGAGTTCACTTGTACCCAAAGCCTTCCTTTGGTGACACTTTTGGATGGTCCAAAGGGGCTTGCAACGCGTTTCCTGGGGCCTGATTTTTCAGTCGTCTTCGATGCCGGCTAGGGCTATGTTTAGGGATGCTCGAAACAGCGAACCCGGAGGGTCCAGTTGCATGTGGGGCTGCGTAAAGGCTCCCCTGGGAACTTCAGATGTACCAAAGGCCTTCCTTTGGTGACACTTTTGGATGGTCCAAAGCGGCTTGCAACGCGTTTTCTGGGGCCCGTGTTTTCAGTCTTCTCCCATGCAGGCTAGGGATATATTTAGGGTTGCTCTGAAAAATCGAACCCGGAGGGTGCAGTTGCATGTGGGGCTGCGTAAAGGCTCCCCTGGGGAGTTCTCTTGTACCCAAAGTCTTCCTTTGAGGGCACTTTTGGATGGGCCAAAAGGGCTCGGAACGCATTTCCTGGGGCCTGATTTCTCAGTCGTCTTCGATGCCAGCTAGGGTTATGTTTAGGGATGCTCGGAAACAGCGAACCCGGAGGGTCCAGTTGCATGTGGGGCTGCGTAAAGGCTCCCCTGGGGAGTTCACTTGTATCCAAAGCCTTCCTTTGGGGGCAATTTTGGATGGTCCAAAGGGGCTCGGATTGCATTTCCTGGGGACTGATTTTTCACTCGTCTCCGATGACGGCTAGGGCTACGTTTAGGTATGCTCAGGAAAAGCGAACCCTAAGGGTCCAGTTGCATGTGGGGCTGCATAAAGGCTCCCCTGGGGAGTTCTCTTGTACCCAAAGCCTTCCTTTGGTGACACTTTTGGATGGTCCAAAGGGGCTTGCAACGCGTTTTCTGGGGCCCGTGTTTTCAGTCTTCTCCCATGCCGGCTAGGGATATATTTAGGGTTGCTCGGAAACAGCGAACCCGAAGGGTCCAGTTGCATGTGGGGCTGCGTAAAGGCTCCCCTGGGGAGTTTACTTGTACCCAAAGCCTTCCTTTGGGGGCACTTTTGGATGGGCGAAAAGGGCTCGCAACGCATTTCCTGGGGCCTGATTTTTAACACGTCTTCGATGCCGGCTAGGGCTATGTTTAGGGTTGATCGGAAACATCGAACCCGGAGGGTGCAGTTGCATGTGGGGCTGCGTAAAGGCTCCCCTGGGGAGATCACTTGTATCCAAAGCCTTCATTTGGAGGCACTTTTGGATGAGCGAAAAGGGCTCGCAACGCATTTCCTGGGGCCTGATTTTTCACTCATCTCCGATGACGGCTAGGGCTACGTTTAGGTTTGCTAAGGAATAGAGAACCCGCAGGGTCCAGTTGCATGTGGGGCTGCGTAAAGGCTCCCCTGGGGAGTTCTCTTGTACCCAAGGCCTTCCTTTGGGGGCACTTTTGGATGGGCGAAAAGGGCTCGCAACGCATTTCCTGGGGCCTGATTTTTCAGTCGTCTTCGATGCCGGCTAGGGCTATGTTTAGGGATGCTCGGAAACAGCGAACCCGGAGGGTCCAGTTGCATGTGGGGCTGCGTAAAGGCTCCCCTGGGGAGTTCACTTGTACCCAAAACCTTCCTTTGGGGGCACTTTTGAATGGGTGAAAAGGGCTCGCAACGCATTTCCTGGGGCCTGATTTTTCAGTTGTCATCGATGCCAGCTAGGGATATGTTTAAGGATGCTCGGAAACAGCGAACCCGGAGGGTCCAGTTGCATGTGGTGCTGCGTAAATGCTCCCCTGGGAACTTCAGATGTACCAAAGGCCTTCCTTTGGTGACACTTTTGGATGGTCCAAAGGGGCTCGCTACGCATTTCCTGGGGCCGTATTTTTCATTCGTCTACGTTGACTGCTAGGGCTACATTTAGGGTTGCTCGGAAACAGCGAACCCGGAGGGTCCAGTTGCATGTGGGGCTGCGTAAAGGCTCCCCTGGGGAGTTCACTTGTACCCAAAGCCTTCCTTTGGTGACACTTTTGGATGGTCCAAAGGGGCTTGCAACGCGTTTCCTGGGGCCTGATTTTTCAGTCGTCTTCGATGCCGGCTAGGGCTATGTTTAGGGATGCTCGAAACAGCGAACCCGGAGGGTCCAGTTGCATGTGGGGCTGCGTAAAGGCTCCCCTGGGAACTTCAGATGTACCAAAGGCCTTCCTTTGGTGACACTTTTGGATGGTCCAAAGCGGCTTGCAACGCGTTTTCTGGGGCCCGTGTTTTCAGTCTTCTCCCATGCAGGCTAGGGATATATTTAGGGTTGCTCTGAAAAATCGAACCCGGAGGGTCCAGTTGCATGTGGGGCTGCGTAAAGGCTCCCCTGGGGAGTTCACTTGTACCCAAAGCCTTCCTTTGGTGACACTTTGGGATGGTCCAAAGGGGCTTGCAACGCGTTTTCTGGGGCCAGTGTTTTCAGTCTTCGCCCAGGCCGGCTAGGGCTATGTTTAGTGTTGCTCGGAAACAGCGAACCCGAAGGGTCCAGTTGCATGTGGGGCTGCGTAAAGGCTCCCCTGGGGAGTTCTCCTGTACCCAAAGTCTTCCTTTGAGGGCACTTTTGGATGGGCCAAAAGGGCTCGGAACGCATTTCCTGGGGCCTGATTTCTCAGTCGTCTTCGATGCCGGCTAGGGCTATGTTTAGGGATGCTCGGAAACAGCGAACCCGGAGGGTCCAGTTGCATGTGGGGCTGCGTAAAGGCTCCCCTGGGGAGTTCACTTGTATCCAAAGCCTTCCTTTGGGGGCACTTTTGGATGGTCCAAAGGGGCTCGGATTGCATTTCCTGGGGCCTGATTTTTCACTCGTCTCCGATGACGGCTAGGGCTACGTTTAGGTATGCTCAGGAAAAGCGAACCCTAAGGGTCCAGTTGCATGTGGGGCTGCGTAAAGGCTCCCCTGGGGAGTTCTCTTGTACCCAAAGCCTTCCTTTGGTGACACTTTTGGATGGTCCAAAGGGGCTTGGAACGCGTTTCCTGGGGCCTGATTTTTCAGTCGTCTTCGATGCCGGCTAGGGCTATGTTTAGGGATGCTCGGAAACAGCGAACCCGGAGGGTCCAGTTGCATGTGGGGCTGCGTAAAGGCTCCCCTGGGAACTTCAGATGTACCCAAGGCCTTCCTTTGGTGACACTTTTGGATGGTCCAAAGCGGCTTGCAACGCATTTCCTGGGGCCTGATTTTTCACTCGTCTACGATGACTGCTAGGGCTACGTTTAGGGTTGCTCGGAAACAGCGAACCCGGAGGGTCCAGTTGCATGTGCGGCTGCGTAAAGGCTCCCCTGGGGAGTTCACTTGTACCCAAAGCCTTCCTTTGGTGACACTTTTGGATGGTCCAAAGGGGCTTGCAACGCGTTTTCTGGGGCCCGTGTTTTCAGTCTTCTCCCATGCCGGCTAGGGATATATTTAGGGTTGTTCGGAAAAATCGAACCCGGAGGTTCCAGTTGCATGTGGGGCTGCGTAAAGGCTCCCCTGGGGAGTTCACTTGTACCCAAAGCCTTCCTTTGGGGGCACTTTTGGATGGGCGAAAAGGGCTCGCAACGAATTTCCTGGGGCTGGATTTTTCACTGGTCTACGATGACTGCTAGGGCTACATTTAGGGTTGCTCGGAAACAGCGAACCCGGAGGGTCCAGTTGCATGTGGGGCTGCGTAAAGGCTCCCCTGGGGAGTTCACTTGTAATCAAAGCCTTCCTTTGGTGACACTTTGGGATGGTCCAAAGGGGCTTGCAACGCGTTTTCCGGGGCCCGTGTTTTCAGTCTTCTCCCATGCCGGCTAGTGATATATTTAGGGTTGCTCGGAAACAGCGAACCCGAAGGGTCCAGTTGCATGTGGGGCTGCGTAAAGGCTCCCCTGGGGAGTTCTCTTGTACCCAAGGCCTTCCTTTGGGGGCACTTTTGGATGGGCGAAAAGGGCTCGCAACGCATTTCCTGGGGCCTGATTTTTCAGTCGTCTTCGATGCCGGCTAGGGCTATGTTTAGGGATGCTCGGAAACAGCGAACCCGGAGGGTCCAGTTGCATGTGGGGCTGCGTAAAGGCTCCCCTGGGGAGTTCACTTGTACCCAAAACCTTCCTTTGGGGGCACTTTTGAATGGGTGAAAAGGGCTCGCAACGCATTTCCTGGGGCCTGATTTTTCAGTTGTCATCGATGCCAGCTAGGGATATGTTTAAGGATGCTCGGAAACAGCGAACCCGGAGGGTCCAGTTGCATGTGGTGCTGCGTAAATGCTCCCCTGGGAACTTCAGATGTACCAAAGGCCTTCCTTTGGTGACACTTTTGGATGGTCCAAAGGGGCTCGCAACGCATTTCCTGGGGCCGTATTTTTCATTCGTCTACGTTGACTGCTAGGGCTACATTTAGGGTTGCTCGGAAACAGCGAACCCGGAGGGTCCAGTTGCATGTGGGGCTGCGTAAAGGCTCCCCTGGGGAGTTCTCTTGTACCCAAAGCCTTCCTTTGGTGACACTTTTGGATGGTCCAAAGGGGCTTGCAACGCGTTTCCTGGGGCCTGATTTTTCAGTCGTCTTCGATGCCGGCTAGGGCTATGTTTAGGGATGCTCGAAACAGCGAACCCGGAGGGTCCAGTTGCATGTGGGGCTGCGTAAAGGCTCCCCTGGGAACTTCAGATGTACCAAAGGCCTTCCTTTGGTGACACTTTTGGATGGTCCAAAGCGGCTTGCAACGCGTTTTCTGGGGCCCGTGTTTTCAGTCTTCTCCCATGCAGGCTAGGGATATATTTAGGGTTGCTCTGAAAAATCGAACCCGGAGGGTGCAGTTGCATGTGGGGCTGCGTAAAGGCTCCCCTGGGGAGTTCACTTGTACCCAAAGCCTTCCTTTGGTGACACTTTGGGATGGTCCAAAGGGGCTTGCAACGCGTTTTCTGGGGCCAGTGTTTTCAGTCTTCGCCCAGGCCGGCTAGGGCTATGTTTAGTGTTGCTCGGAAACAGCGAACCCGAAGGGTCCAGTTGCATGTGGGGCTGCGTAAAGGCTCCCCTGGGGAGTTCTCCTGTACCCAAAGTCTTCCTTTGAGGGCACTTTTGGATGGGCCAAAAGGGCTCGGAACGCATTTCCTGGGGCCTGATTTCTCAGTCGTCTTCGATGCCGGCTAGGGCTATGTTTAGGGATGCTCGGAAACAGCGAACCCGGAGGGTCCAGTTGCATGTGGGGCTGCGTAAAGGCTCCCCTGGGGAGTTCACTTGTATCCAAAGCCTTCCTTTGGGGGCACTTTTGGATGGTCCAAAGGGGCTCGGATTGCATTTCCTGGGGCCTGATTTTTCACTCGTCTCCGATGACGGCTAGGGCTACGTTTAGGTATGCTCAGGAAAAGCGAACCCTAAGGGTCCAGTTGCATGTGGGGCTGCGTAAAGGCTCCCCTGGGGAGTTCTCTTGTACCCAAAGCCTTCCTTTGGTGACACTTTTGGATGGTCCAAAGGGGCTTGGAACGCGTTTCCTGGGGCCTGATTTTTCAGTCGTCTTCGATGCCGGCTAGGGCTATGTTTAGGGATGCTCGGAAACAGCGAACCCGGAGGGTCCAGTTGCATGTGGGGCTGCGTAAAGGCTCCCCTGGGAACTTCAGATGTACCCAAGGCCTTCCTTTGGTGACACTTTTGGATGGTCCAAAGCGGCTTGCAACGCATTTCCTGGGGCCTGATTTTTCACTCGTCTACGATGACTGCTAGGGCTACGTTTAGGGTTGCTCGGAAACAGCGAACCCGGAGGGTCCAGTTGCATGTGCGGCTGCGTAAAGGCTCCCCTGGGGAGTTCACTTGTACCCAAAGCCTTCCTTTGGTGACACTTTTGGATGGTCCAAAGGGGCTTGCAACGCGTTTTCTGGGGCCCGTGTTTTCAGTCTTCTCCCATGCCGGCTAGGGATATATTTAGGGTTGCTCGGAAAAATCGAACCCGGAGGGTCCAGTTGCATGTGGGGCTGCGTAAAGGCTCCACTGGGGAGTTCACTTGTACCCAAAGCCTTCCTTTGGGGGCACTTTTGGATGGGCGAAAAGGGCTCGCAACGAATTTCCTGGGGCTGGATTTTTCACTGGTCTATGATGACTGCTAGGGCTACATTTAGGGTTGCTCGGAAACAGCGAACCCGGAGGGTCCAGTTGCATGTGGGGCTGCGTAAAGGCTCCCCTGGGGAGTTCACTTGTAATCAAAGCCTTCCTTTGGTGACACTTTGGGATGGTCCAAAGGGGCTTGCAACGCGTTTTCCGGGGCCCGTGTTTTCAGTCTTCTCCCATGCCGGCTAGTGATATATTTAGGGTTGCTCGGAAACAGCGAACCCGAAGGGTCCAGTTGCATGTGGGGCTGCGTAAAGGCTCCCCTGGGGATATCTCTTGTACCCAAAGCCTTCCTTTGGGGGCACTTTTGGATGGGCGAAAAGGGCTCGCAATGCATTTCCTGGGGCCTGATTTTTCACTCATCTCCGATGACGGCTAAGGCTACGTTTAGGTTTGCTAAGGAACAGAGAACCCAGAGGGTCCAGTTGCATGTGGGGCTGCGTAAAGGCTCCCCTGGGGAGTTCTCTTGTACCCAAAGCCTTCCTTTGGTGACACTTTTGGATGGGCGAAAAGGGCTCGCAACGCATTTCCTGGGGCCTGATTTTTCAGTCGTCTTTTATGCCGGCAAGGGCTATGTTTAGGGATGCTCGGAAACAGCGAACCCAGAGGGTCCAGTTGCATGTGGGGCTGCGTAAAGGCTCCCCTGGGGAGTTCACTTGTACCCAAAGCCTTCCTTTGGGGGCACTTTTGAATGGTCCAAAGGGGCTCGGAACGCATTTCCTGGGGCCTGATTTTTCAGTCGTCTTCGATGCCGGCTAGGGATATGTTTAGGGATGCTCGGAAACAGCGAACCCGGAGGGTCCAGTTGCATGTGGGGCTGCGTAAAGGCTCCCCTGGGAACTTCAGATGTACCAAAGACCTTCCTTTGGTGACACTTTTGGATGGTCCAAAGGGGCTCGCAACGCATTTCCTGGGGCCGTATTTTTCACTCGTCTACGATGACTGCCAGGGTTACATTTAGGGTTGCTCGGAAACAGCGAACCCGGAGGGTCCAGTTGCATGTGGGGCCGCGTAAAGGCTCCCCTGGGGAGTTCACTTGTACCCAAAGCCTTCCTTTGGTGACACTTTGGGATGGTCCAAAGGGGCTTGCAACGCGTTTTCTGGGGCCCGTGTTTTCAGTCTTCGCCCATGCCGGCTAGGGATATATTTAGTGTTGCTCGGAAACAGCGAACCCGAAGGGTCCAGTTGCATGTGGGGCTGCGTAAAGGCTCCCCTGGGGAGTTCTCTTGTACTCAAAGCCTTCCTTTGAGGGCACTTTTGGATGGGCCAAAAGGGCTCGGAATGCATTTCCTGGGGCCTGATTTCTCAGTCGTCTTCGATGCCGGCTAGGGCTATGTTTAGGGATGCTCGGAAAAAGCGAACCCGGAGGGTCCAGTTGCATGTGGGGCTGCGTAAAGGCTCCCCTGGGGAGTTCACTTGTATCCAAAGCCTTCCTTTGGGGGCACTTTTGGATGGTCCAAAGGGGCTCGGATTGCATATCCTGGGGCCTGATTTTTCACTCGTCTCCAATGACGGCTAGGGCTACGTTTAGGTATGCTCAGGAAAAGCGAGCCCTAAGGGTCCAATGCATGTGGGGCTGCGTAAAGGCTCCCCTGGGGAGTTCACTTGTACCCAAAGCCTTCCTTTGGTGACACTTTTGGATGGTCCAAAGGGGCTTGCAACGCGTTTTCTGGGGCCCGTGTTTTCAGTTTTCTCCCATGCCGGCTAGGGCTATGTTTAGGGATGCTCGGAAACAGCGAACCCGAAGGGTCCAGTTGCATGTGGGGCTGCGTAAAGGCTCCCCTGGGGAGTTCTCTTGTACCCAAAGCCTTCCTTTGGGGGCACTTTTGGATGGGCGAAAAGGGCTCGCAACGCATTTCCTGGGGCCTGATTTTTCACACGTCTTCGATGCCGGCTAGTGCTATGTTTAGGGATGCTCGGAAACAGCGAACCCGGAGGGTCCAGTTGCATGTGGGGCTGCGTAAAGGCTCCCCTGGGGAGTTCACTTGTACCCAAGGCCTTCCTTTGGTGACACTTTTGGATGGTCCAAAGGGGCTTGCAACGCGTTTCCTGGGGCCTGATTTTTCAGTCATCTTCGATGCCGGCTAGGGCTATGTTTAGGGATGCTCGGAAACAGCGAACCCGGAGGGTCCAGTTGCATGTGGGGCTGCGTAAAGGCTCCCCTGGGAACTTCAGATGTACCCAAGGCCTTCCTTTGGTGACACTTTTGGATGGTCCAAAGCGGCTTGCAACGCATTTCCTGCGGCATTATTTATCACTCGTCTACGATGACTGCTAGGGCTACGTTTAGGGTTGCTCGGAAACAGCAAACCCGGAGGGTCCAGTTGCATGTGGGGCTGCGTAAAGGCTCCCCTGGGGAGTTCACTTGTACCCAAAGCCTTCCTTTGGTGACACTTTAGGATGGTCCAAAGGGGCTTGCAACGCGTTTTCTGGGGCCCGTGTTTTCAGTCTTCTCCTATGCCGGCTAGGGATATTTTTAGTGTTACTCTGAAAAATCGAACCTGGAGGGTCCAGTTGCATGTGGGGCTGCGTAAAGGCTCCCCTGGGGAGTTCACTTGTACCCAAAGCCTTCCTTTGGGGGCACTTTTGGATGGGCGAAAAGGGCTCGCAACGCATTTCCATGGGCCTGATTTTTCACTCGTCTCCGATGCCGGCTAGGGCTATGTTTAGGGTTGCTAGGAAACAGCGAACCCGGAGGGTCCAGTTCCATGTGGGGCTGCGTAAAGGCTCCCCTGGGGAGTTCTCTTGTACCCAAAGCCTTCCTTTGGGGGCACTTTTGGATGGGCGAAAAGGGCTCGCAACGCATTTCCTGGGTCCTGATTTTTCAGTCGTCTTCGATGCCGGCAAGGGATATGTTTAGGGATGCTCGGAAACAGCGAACCCGGAGGGTCCAGTTGCATGTGGGGCTGCGTAAAGGCTCCCCTGTGGTGTTCTCTTGTACCCAAAGCCTTCCTTTGGTGACACTTTTGGATGGGCGAAAAGGGCTCGCAACGCATTTCCTGGGGCCTGATTTTTCACTCGTCTCCGATGACGGCTAGGGCTACGTTTAGGTTTGCTAAGGAACAGCGAACCCGAAGGGTCCAGTTGCATGTGGGGCTGCGTAAAGGCTCCCCTGGGGAGTTCACTTGTACCCAAAGTCTTCCTTTGGGGGCACTTTTGGATGGTCCAAAGGGGCTTGCAACGCGTTTTCTGGGTCCCGTGTTTTCAGTCTTCTCCCATGCGGGCTAGGGATATATTTAGGGTTGCTCGGAAACAGTGAACCCGGAGGGTCCAGTTGCATGTGGGGCTGCGTAAAGGCTCCCCTGGGGAGTTCTCTTGTACCCAATGCCTTCCTTTGGTGACACTTTTGGATGGGCGAAAAGGGCTTGCAACGCATTTCCTGGGTCCTGATTTTTCAGTCGTCTTCGATGCCGGCTAGTGCTATGTTTGGGATGCTCGGAAACAGCGAACCCGGAGGGTCCAGTTGCATGTGGGGCTGCGTAAAGGCTCCCCTGGGGAGTTCACTTGTACCCAAGGCCTTCCTTTGGTGACAATTTTGGATGGTCCAAAGGGGCTTGGAACGCGTTTCCTGGGGCCTGATTTTTCAGTCGTCTTCGATGCCGGCTAGGGCTATGTTTAGGGATGCTCGGAAACAGCGAACCCGGAGGGTCCAGTTGCATGTGGGGCTGCGTAAAGGCTCCCCAGGGAACTTCAGATGTACCAAAGGCCTTCCTTTGGTGACACTTTTGGATGGTCCAAAGCGGCTTGTAACGCATTTCCTGCGGCCTGATTTTTCACTCGTCTACGATGACTGCTAGGGATACGTTTAGGGTTGCTCGGAAACAGCAAACCCGGAGGGTCCAGTTGCATGTGGGGCTGCGTAAAGGCTCCCCTGGGGTGTTCTCTTGTACCCAAAGCCTTCCTTTGGTGACACTTTTGGATGGGCGAAAAGGGCTCGCAACGCATTTCCTGGGGCCTGATTTTTCACTCGTCTCCGATGACGGCTAGGGCTATGTTTAGGTTTGCTAAGGAACAGCGAACCCGAAGGGTCCAGTTGCATGTGGGGCTGCGTAAAGGCTCCCCTGGGGAGTTCTCTTGTACCCAAAGCCTTCCTTTGCGGGCACTTTTGGATGGTCCAAAGGGGCTCGGATTGCATTTCCTGGGGCCTGATTTTTCACTCGTCTTCGATGCCGGCAAGGGATATGTTTAGGGATGCTCGGAAACAGCGAACCCGGAGGGTCCAGTTGCATGTGGGGCTGCGTAAAGGCTCCCCTGGGGTGTTCTCTTGTACCCAAAGCCTTCCTTTGGTGACACTTTTGGATGGGCGAAAATGGCTCGCAACGCATTTCCTGGGGCCTGATTTTTCACTCGTCTCCGATGACGGCTAGGGCTACGTTTAGGTTTGCTAAGGAACAGCGAACCCGAAGGGTCCAGTTGCATGTGGGGCTGCGTAAAGGCTCCCCTGGGGAGTTCTCTTGTACCCAAAGCCTTCCTTTGCGGGCACTTTTGGATGGTCCAAAGGGGCTCGGATTGCATTTCCTGGGGCCTGATTTTTCACTCGTCTTCGACGCCGGCAAGGGATATGTTTAGGGATGCTCGGAAACAGCGAACCCGGAGGGTCCAGTTGCATGTGGGGCTGCGTAAAGGCTCCCCTGGGGAGTTCACTTTTATCCAAAAACTTCCTTTGGGGGCACTTTTGGATGGGCGAAAAGTGCTTGCAACGCATTTCCTGGGGCCTGATTTTTCAGTCGTCTTCGATGCCGGCAAGGGCTATATTTAGGGATGCTCGGAAACAGCGAACCCGGAGGGTCCAGTTGCATGTGGGGCTGCGTAAAGGCTCCCCTGGGGAGTTCTCTTGTACCCAAAGCCTTCCTTTGGTGACACTTTTGGATGGGCGAAAAGGGGCTTGCAACGCGTTTCCGGGGGCCTGATTTATCACTCGTCTACGATGACTGCTAGGGCTACGTTTAGGGTTGCTCGGAAACAGCAAACCCGGAGGGTCCAGTTGCATGTGGGGCTGCGTAAAGGCTCCCCTGGGGAGTTCACTTGTACCCAAAGCCTTCCTTTGGTGACACTTTAGGATGGTCCAAAGGGGCTTGAAACGCGTTTTCTGGGGCCCGTGTTTTCAGTCTTCTCCTATGCCGGCTAGGGATATATTTAGGGTTACTCTGAAAAATCGAACCTGGAGGGTCCAGTTGCATGTGGGGCTGCGTAAAGTCTCCCCTGGGGAGTTCACTTGTACCCAAAGCCTTCCTTTGGGGGCACTTTTGGATGGGCGAAAAGGGCTCGCAACGCATTTCCATGGGCCTGATTTTTCACTCGTCTCCGATGCCGGCTAGGGCTATGTTTAGGGTTGCTAGGAAACAGCGAACCCGGAGGGTCCAGTTCCATGTGGGGCTGCGTAAAGGCTCCCCTGGGGAGTTCTCTTGTACCCAAAGCCTTCCTTTGGGGGCACTTTTGGATGGGCGAAAAGGGCTCGCAACGCATTTCCTGGGTCCTGATTTTTCAGTCGTCTCCGATGACGGCTAGGGCTACGTTTAGGTTTGCTAAGGAACAGCGAACCCGAAGGGTCCAGTTGCATGTGGGGCTGCGTAAAGGCTCCCCTGGGGAGTTCACTTGTACCCAAAGTCTTCGTTTGGGGGCACTTTTGGATGGTCCAAAGGGGCTTGGAACGCGTTTCCTGGGGCCTGATTTTTCAGTCGTCTTCGATGCCGGCTAGGGATATGTTTAGGGATGCTCGGAAACAGCGAACCCGGAGGGTCCAGTTGCATGTGGGGCTGCGTAAAGGCTCCCCTGGGAACTTCAGATGTACCAAAGGCCTTCCTTTGGTGACACTTTTGGATGGTCCAAAGCGGCTTGTAACGCATTTCCTGCGGCCTGATTTTTCACTCGTCTACGATGACTGCTAGGGCTACGTTTAGGGTTGCTCGGAAACAGCGAACCCGGAGGGTCCAGTTGCATGTGGGGCTGCGTAAAGGCTCCCCTGGGGTGTTCTCTTGTACCCAAAGCCTTCCTTTGGTGACACTTTTGGATGGGCGAAAAGGGCTCGCAACGCATTTCCTGGGGCCTGATTTTTCACTCGTCTCCGATGACGGCTAGGGCTACGTTTAGGTTTGCTAAGGAACAGCGAACCCGAAGGGTCCAGTTGCATGTGGGGCTGCGTAAAGGCTCCCCTGGGGAGTTCTCTTGTACCCAAAGCCTTCCTTTGCGGGCACTTTTGGATGGTCCAAAGGGGCTCGGATTGCATTTCCTGGGGCCTGATTTTTCACTCGTCTTCGATGCCGGCAAGGGCTATGTTTAGGGATGCTCGGAAACAGCGAACCCGGAGGGTCCAGTTGCATGTGGGGCTGCGTAAAGGCTCCCCTGGGGAGTTCACTTTTATCCAAAGCCTTCCTTTGGGGGCACTTTTGGATGGGCGAAAAGTGCTTGCAACGCATTTCCTGGGGCCTGATTTTTCAGTCGTCTTCGATGCCGGCAAGGGCTATGTTTAGGGATGCTCGGAAACAGCGAACCCGGAGGGTCCAGTTGCATGTGGGGCTGCGTAAAGGCTCCCCTGGGGAGTTCTCTTGTACCCAAAGCCTTCCTTTGGTGACACTTTTGGATGGGCGAAAAGGGGCTTGCAACGCGTTTCCGGGGGCCTGATTTATCACTCGTCTACGATGACTGCTAGGGCTACGTTTAGGGTTGCTCGGAAACAGCAAACCCGGAGGGTCCAGTTGCATGTGGGGCTGCGTAAAGGCTCCCCTGGGGAGTTCACTTGTACCCAAAGCCTTCCTTTGGTGACACTTTAGGATGGTCCAAAGGGGCTTGCAACGCGTTTTCTGGGGCCCGTGTTTTCAGTCTTCTCCTATGCCGGCTAGGGATATATTTAGGGTTACTCTGAAAAATCGAACCTGGAGGGTCCAGTTGCATGTGGGGCTGCGTAAAGGCTCCCCTGGGGAGTTCACTTGTACCCAAAGCCTTCCTTTGGGGGCACTTTTGGATGGGCGAAAAGGGCTCGCAACGCATTTCCATGGGCCTGATTTTTCACTCGTCTCCGATGCCGGCTAGGGCTATGTTTAGGGTTGCTAGGAAACAGCGAACCCGGAGGGTCCAGTTCCATGTGGGGCTGCGTAAAGGCTCCCCTGGGGAGTTCTCTTGTACCCAAAGCCTTCCTTTGGGGGCACTTTTGGATGGGCGAAAAGGGCTCGCAACGCATTTCCTGGGTCCTGATTTTTCAGTCGTCTCCGATGACTGCTAGGGCTACGTTTAGGTTTGCTAAGGAACAGCGAACCCGAAGGGTCCAGTTGCATGTGGGGCTGCGTAAAGGCTCCCCTGGGGAGTTCACTTGTACCCAAAGTCTTCGTTTGGGGGCACTTTTGGATGGTCCAAAGGGGCTTGTAACCCGTTTCCTGGGGCCTGATTTTTCAGTCGTCTTCGATGCCGGCTAGGGCTATGTTTAGGGATGCTCGGAAACAGCGAACCCGGAGGGTCCAGTTGCATGTGGGGCTGCGTAAAGGCTCCCCTGGGAACTTCAGATGTACCCAAGGCCTTCCTTTGGTGACACTTTTGGATGGTCCAAAGCGGCTTGCAACGCATTTCCTGGGGCCTGATTTTTCACTCGTCTCCGATGACGGCTAGGGCTACGTTTAGGTTTGCTAAGGAACAGCGAACCCGAAGGGTCCAGTTGCATGTGGGGCTGCGTAAAGGCTCCCCTGGGGAGTTCTCTTGTACCCAAAGCCTTCCTTTGCGGGCACTTTTGGATGGTCCAAAGGGGCTCGGATTGCATTTCCTGGGGCCTGATTTTTCAGTCGTCTTCGATGCCGGCAAGGGCTATGTTTAGGGATGCTCGGAAACAGCGAACCCGGAGGGTCCAGTTGCATGTGGGGCTGCGTAAAGGCTCCCCTGGGGAGTTCACTTTTATCCAAAGCCTTCCTTTGGGGGCACTTTTGGATGGGCGAAAAGTGCTTGCAACGCATTTCCTGGGGCCTGATTTTTCAGTCGTCTTCGATGCCGGCAAGTGCTATGTTTAGGGATGCTCGGAAACAGCGAACCCGGAGGGTCCAGTTGCATGTGGGGCTGCGTAAAGGCTCCCCTGGGGAGTTCTCTTGTACCCAAAGCCTTCCTTTGGTGACACTTTTGGATGGGCGAAAAGGGGCTTGCAACGCGTTTCCGGGGGCCTGATTTATCACTCGTCTACGATGACTGCTAGGGCTACGTTTAGGGTTGCTCGGAAACAGCAAACCCGGAGGGTCCAGTTGCATGTGGGGCTGCGTAAAGGCTCCCCTGGGGAGTTCACTTGTACCCAAAGCCTTCCTTTGGTGACACTTTAGGAAGGTCCAAAGGGGCTTGCAACGCGTTTTCTGGGGCCCGTGTTTTCAGTCTTCTCCTATGCCGGCTAGGGATATATTTAGGGTTACTCTGAAAAATCGAACCTGGAGGGTCCAGTTGCATGTGGGGCTGCGTAAAGGCTCCCCTGGGGAGTTCTCTTGTACCCAATGCCTTCCTTTGGTGACACTTTTGGATGGGCGAAAAGGGCTCGCAACGCATTTCCTGGGTCCTGATTTTTCAGTCGTCTCCGATGACGGCTAGTGCTACGTTTAGGTTTGCTAAGGAACAGCGAACCCGAAGGGTCCAGTTGCATGTGGGGCTGCGTAAAGGCTCCCCTGGGGAGTTCACTTGTACCCAAAGCCTTCCTTTGGGGGCACTTTTGGATGGTCCAAAGGGGCTTGCAATGCGTTTTCTGAGCCCCGTGTTTTCAGTCTTCTCCCATGCGGGCTAGGGATATATTTAGGGTTGCTCGGAAACAGTGAACCTGGAGGGTCCAGTTGCATGTGGGGCTGCGTAAAGGCTCCCCTGGGGAGTTCTCTTGTACCCAATGCCTTCCTTTGGTGACACTTTTGGATGGGCGAAAAGGGCTTGCAACGCATTTCCTGGGTCCTGATTTTTCAGTCGTCTTCGATGCCGGCAAGGGCTATGTTTAGGGATGCTCGGAAACAGCGAACCCGTAGGGTCCAGTTGCATGTGGGGCTGCGTAAAGGCTCCCCTGGGGAGTTCTCTTGTACCCAAAGCCTTCCTTTAGGGGCACTTTTGGATGGGCGAAAAGTGGCTTGCAACGCGTTTCCGGGGGCCTGATTTTTCAGTCGTCTTCGATGCCGGATAGGGCTATGTTTAGGGATGCTCGAAAACAGCGAACCCGGAGGGTCCAGTTGCATGTGGGGCTGCGTAAAGGCTCCCCTGGGGAGTTCTCTTGTACCCAAAGCCTTCCTTTGGTGATACTTTTGGATGGGCGAAAAGGGCTCGCAACGCATTTCCTGGGGCCTGATTTTTCACTTGTCTCCGGTGACGGCTAGGGCTACGTTTAGGTTTGCTAAGGAACAGCGAACCCGGAGGGTCCAGTTGCATGTGGGGCTGCGTAAAGGCTCCCCTGGGGAGTTCTCTTGTACCCAAAGCCTTCCTTTGGGGGCACTTTTGGATGGGCGAAAAGGGCTTGCAACGAGTTTCCTGGGGCCTGAATTTTCATTCGTCTTCGATGCCGGCAAGGGCTATGTTTAGGGTTGCTCGGAAACAGCGAACCCGAAGGGTCCAGTTGCATGTGGGGCTCCGTAAAGGCTCCCCTGGGGAGTTCTCTTGTACCCAAAGCCTTCATTTGGGGGCACTTTTGGATGGGCGAAAAGGGCTCGCAACGCATTTCCTGGGGCCTGATTTTTCACACGTCTTCGATGCCGGCTATTGCTATGTTTGGGATGCTCGGAAACAGCGAACCCGGAGGGTCCAGTTGCATGTGGGGCTGCGTAAAGGCTCCCCTGGGGAGTTCACTTGTACCCAAGGCCTTCCTTTGGTGACAATTTTGGATGGTCCAAAGGGGCTTGGAACGCGTTTCCTGGGGCCTGATTTTTCAGTCGTCTTCGATGCCGGCTAGGGCTATGTTTAGGGATGCTCGGAAACAGCGAACCCGGAGGGTCCAGTTGCATGTGGGGCTGCGTAAAGGCTCCCCTGGGAACTTCAGATGTACCAAAGGCCTTCCTTTGGTGACACTTTTGGATGGTCCAAAGCGGCTTGTAACGCATTTCCTGCGGCCTGATTTTTCACTCGTCTACGATGACTGCTAGGGCTACGTTTAGGGTTGCTCGGAAACAGCAAACCCGGAGGGTCCAGTTGCATGTGGGGCTGCGTAAAGGCTCCCCTGGGGAGTTCACTTGTACCCAAAGCCTTCCTTTGGTGACACTTTGGGATGGTCCAAAGGGGCTTCCAACGCGTTTTCTGGGGCCCGTGTTTTCAGTCTTCTCCCATGCCGGCTAGGGATATATTTAGGGATGCTCGGAAACAGCGAACCCGGAGGGTCCAGTTGCATGTGGGGCTGCGTAAAGGCTCCCCTGGGGTGTTCTCTTGTACCCAAAGCCTTCCTTTGGTGACACTTTTGGATGGGCGAAAAGGGCTTGCAACGCATTTCCTGGGGCCTGATTTTTCACTCGTCTCCGATGACGGCTAGGGCTACGTTTAGGTTTGCTAAGGAACAGCGAACCCGAAGGGTCCCGTTGCATGTGGGGCTGCGTAAAGGCTCCCCTGGGGAGTTCTCTTGTACCCAAAGCCTTCCTTTGCGGGCACTTTTGGATGGTCCAAAGGGGCTCGGATTGCATTTCCTGGGGCCTGATTTTTCACTCGTCTTCGATGCCGGCAAGGGCTATGTTTAGGGATGCTCGGAAACAGCGAACCCGGAGGGTCCAGTTGCATGTGGGGCTGCGTAAAGGCTCCCCTGGGGAGTTCACTTTTATCCAAAGCCTTCCTTTGGGGGCACTTTTGGATGGGCGAAAAGTGCTTGCAACGCATTTCCTGGGGCCTGATTTTTCAGTCGTCTTCGATGCCGGCAAGGGCTATGTTTAGGGATGCTCGGAAACAGCGAACCCGGAGGGTCCAGTTGCATGTGGGGCTGCGTAAAGGCTCCCCTGGGGAGTTCTCTTGTACCCAAAGCCTTCCTTTGGTGACACTTTTGGATGGGCGAAAAGGGGCTTGCAACGCGTTTCCGGGGGCCTGATTTTTCAGTCGTCTTCGATGCCGGCTAGGGCTATGTTTAGGGATGCTCGGAAACAGCGAACCCGGAGGGTCCAGTTGCATGTGGGGCTGCGTAAAGGCTCCCCTGGGGAGTTCTCTTGTACCCAAAGCCTTCCTTTGGTGACACTTTTGGATGGGCGAAAAGGGCTCACAACGCATTTCCTGGGGCCTGATTTTTCACTCGTCTCCGATGACGGCTAGGGCTACGTTTAGTTTTGCTAAGGAACAGCGAACCCGAAGGGTCCAGTTTCATGTGGGGCTGCGTAAAGGCTCCCCTGGGGAGTTCTCTTGTACCCAAAGCCTTCCTTTGGGGGCACTTTTGGATGGTCCAAAGGGGCTCGTAACGCATTTCCTGGGGCCGGATTTTTCACTCGTCTCCGATGACTGCTAGGGATATGTTAAGGGATGCTCAGAAACAGCGAACCCGGAGGGTCCAGTTGCATGTGGGGCTGCGTAAAGGCTCCCCTGGGGAGTTCTCTTGTACCCAAAGTCTTCCTTTGGTGACAATTTTGGCTGGTCCAAAGGGGCTTGCAACGCGTTTCCTGGGTCTGATTTTTCAGTCGTGTTCGATGCCGGCTAGGGCTATGTTTAGGGAGGCACGAAAACAGCGAACCCGGAGGGTCCAGTTGCATGTGGGGCTGCCTAAAGGCTCCCCTGGGGAGTTCTCTTGCACCCAAAGCCTTCCTTTGGGAGCACTTTTGGATGGGCGAAAAGGGCTCGCAACGCATTTCCTGGGGCCTGATTTTTCAGTCGTCTTCGATGCCGGCTAGGGCTATGTTTAGGGATGCTCGGAAACAGCGAACCCGGAGGGTCCAGTTGCATGTGGGGCTGCGTAAAGGCTCCCCTGGGAACTTCAGATGTACCCAAAACCTTCCTTTGGGGACACTTTTGGATGGGTGAAAACGGCTCGTAACGCATTTCCTGGGGCCTGATTTTTCACTCGTCTTCGATGCCGGCAAGGGCTATGTTTAAGGATGCTCGGAAACAGCGAACCCGGAGGGTCCAGTTGCATGTGGGGCTGCGTAAAGGCTCCCCTGGGGAGTTCTCTTGTACCCAAAGCCTTCCTTTGGTGACACTTTTGGATGGGCGAAAAGGGGCTTGCAACGCGTTTCCTGGGACCTGATTTTTCAGTCGTCTTCGATGCCGGCAAGGGTTATGTTTAAGGATGCTCGGAAACAGCGAACCCGGAGGGTCCAGTTGCATGTGGGGCTGCGTAAAGGCTCCCCTGGGGAGTTCACTTTTATCCAAAGCCTTCCTTTGGGGGCACTTTGGGATGGTCCAAAGGGGCTTGCAACGCGTTTTCTGGGGCCCGTGTTTTCAGTCTTCGCCCATGCCGGCTAGGGATATATTTAGTGTTGCTCGGAAACAGCGAACCCGAAGGGTCCAGTTGCATGTGGGGCTGCGTAAAGGCTCCCCTGGGGAGTTCTCTTGTACCTAAAGTCTTCCTTTGAGGGCACTTTTGGATGGGCCAAAAGGGCTCGCAACGCATTTCCTGGGGCCTGATTTCTCAGTCGTGTTCGATGCCGGCTAGGGCTATGTTTAGGGATGCTCGGAAACAGCGAACCCGGAGGATCCAGTTGCATATGGGGCTGCGTAAAGGCTCCCCTGGGGAGTTCACTTGTACCTAAAGCCTTCCTTTGCGGGCACTTTTGGATGGTCGAAAGTGGCTCGAAAAGCGTTTTCTGGAGCCTGGGTTTTCAGTCTTGACCCACGCCGCCTGGGAATATATATAGGTTTGATCGGAAAGAGCGAACCCGGAATTTCCCGTTGCATGTGGGGCTGCGTGAAGGCTCCCCTGGGGAGTTCACTTGTACCCAAAGCCTTCCTTTGCGGGCACGTTTGGATGGGCAAAAGTGGCTCGCATCGCGTTTTCTGGGGCCAGGTTTTTTAAGTCTTCTCCCACGCCGGCTAGGGCTATATTTAGGGTTGTACGGAAAGAGCGAAGCCGGAGGGTCCCATTGCATGTGGGGCTGCGTAAAGGCTCCCCTGGGGAGTTCACTTGTACCCAAAGCCTTCCCTTCCGAGCATTTTTGGATAGGCAAAAGGGGCTCAGAACTCGTTTTCTGGGGCTCGATTTTTCGGTCTTCTCCTAAGCCGGGTAGGGCTATATTTAGGCTTGTTGTGAAAGTGTGAACCCGGAGGGTCCAGTTGCATGTGGGGCTGCGTAAAGGCTCCCCTGGGGAGTTCACTTGTACCCAAAGCCTTCCTTTGGGGGCACTTTTGGATGGGCGAAAGGGGCTCGCAACGCATTTCCTGGGGCCCAATTTTTCAGACGTCTTCTATGCCAACTACGGCTATATTACGGCTTGCTCGGAGTGAGTGAACCCGGAGGTTCGAGTTGCATATGGAGCTGCGTAAAGGCTCCCCTGGGGAGTTCTCTTGTACCCAAAGCCTTCCTTTGGGGGAACTTTTGGATGGTCCAATGGGACTCGCAACACGTTTTCTGGGGCCCGGTTTTTCAGTCTTCTCCCATGCCGGCTAGGGCTATGTTTATGGATGATCAGAAACAGCGAACCCGGAGGGTCCAGTTGCATGTGGGGCTGCGTAAAGGTTCCCCTGGGGAGTTCACTTGTACCCAAAGCCTTCCTTTGCGGGCACGTTTGGATGGGCAAAAGTGGCTCGCATCGCGTTTTCTGGGGCCAGGTTTTTTAAGTCTTCTCCCACGCTGGCTAGGGATATGTTTAGGGATGCTCGGAAACAGCGAACCCGGAGGGTCCAGTTGCATGTGGGGCTGTGTAAAGGCTCCCCTGGGGAGTTCACTTGTACCCAAAGCCTTCCTTGGTGACAGTTTTGGATGGTCCAAAGGGGCTTGCAATGCATTTTCCGGGGCCCGGTTTTTCAGTCTTCTCCCATGCCGGCTAGGGCTACCTTTAGGTTTGCTCAGGAACAGCGAACCCGGAGGGTCCAGTTGCATGTGGGGCTGCGTAAAGGCTCCCCTGGGGAGTTCACTTGTACCCAAAGCCTTCCTTTGGGGGCACTTTTGGATGGTCCAAAGGGGCTCGCAACGCATTTCCTGGGGCCTGACTTTTCACTTGTCTCCGATGACGGCTAGGGCTACGTTTAGGAATGCTCGGAATCAGCGAATCCGGAGGGTCCAGTTGCATATGGTGCTGCGTCAAGGCCCCTTTGTGAACTTCAGATGTACCCAAAGCCTTCCTTTGGGGGCACTTTTTAATGGGCGAAAAGTGCTCGGAATGCATTTCCTGGGGCCTGATTTTTCAGTCGTCTTCGATGCCGGCTAGGGCTATGTTTAGGGATGCTCGGAAACAGCGAACCCGGAGGGTCCAGTTGCATGTGGGGCTGCGTAAAGGCTCCCCTGGGGAGTTCACTTGTACCCAAAGCTTTCCTTTGGGGGCACTTTTGGGTGCTCCATAGGGGCTCGCAACGTATTTCCTGGGGCCTGATTTTTCGGTCCTCTTCTATGCCAGCTACGGCTATGCTTAGGGATGCTCGGAAACAGCGAACCCGGAGGGTCCAGTTGCATTCGGGGCTGCGTAAAAGCTCCCCTGGGGAGTTCACATGTACCCAAAGCCTTCCTTTGGTGACGCTTTTGTATGGTCCAAAGGGGCTTCCAATGCATTTTCCGGGGCCCGGTTTTTCAGTCTTCTCCCATGCCGCCTCGGGCTACGTTTAGGTTTGCTCAGGAACAGCGAACCCGGAGAGTCCAGTTGCATGCGGGGCTGCGTAAAGGCTCCCCTGGGGAGTTCACTTGTACCCAAAGCCTTTCTTTGGGGGCACTTTTGGATGGTCCAAAGGGGCTCGCAACGCATTTCCTGGGGCCTGATTTTTCACTGATCTCTGATGACAGCTAGGGTTTTATTTAGGGTTGCTCGGAAAAATCGAACACGGAGGGTCAAGTTGCATGTGGGGCTGCGTAAAGGCTCCCCTGGGGAGTTCACTTGTACCCAAAGCCTTCCTTTGGGGGCACTTTTGGATGGTCCAAAGGGGCTTGGAATGCATTTCCTGGGGCCTGATTTTTCACACGTCTCCGATGACGGCTAGGAATACATTTAGGTTTGCTCAGGAATAGCGAACCCGGATGGTCCAGTTGCATGTGGGGCTACGTAAAGGCTCCCCTTGGGAGTTCACTTGTACCCAAAGCCTTCCTTTGGTGACAGTTTTGGATGGTCCAAAGGGGCTTGCAACGCGTTTTCTTGGGCCCGGTTTTTCAGTCTTCTCCCATGCTGGCTAGTGCTACGTTTAGATTTGCTCAGGAACAGCGAACCCGGAGGGTCCAGTTGCATGTGGGGCTGCGTAAAGGCTCCCCTGGGGAGTTCACTTGTAACCAAAGCCTTCCTTTGCAGGCACTTTTGGATTGGCGAAAGGGGCTCGGAACGCGTTTATTGGGGCCTGATTTTTCAGTCGTCTTCTATGCAGGCTAGGGCTATTTTTAGGGATGCCAGGAAACAGCGAACCTGGAGGGTCCAGTTGCATGTGGGGCTGCGTAAAAGCTCCCCTGGGCAGTTCTCTTTTACCCAAAGCCTTCCTTTGGGGGCACTTTTGGATGGGCGTAAAGGGTTCGGAACGCATTTCCTGGGGCCTGATTTTTCAGTCGTCTTCGATGCCGGCAACGGCTATGTTTAGGGATGCTCGGAAACAGCGAACCCGGAGGGTCCAGTTGCATGTGGGGCTGCGTAAAGGCTCCCCTGGGGAGTTCACATGTACCCAAAGCCTTCCTTTAGGGGCACTTTTGGAATGGCGAAAAGGGGCTCGCAACACATTTCCTGGGGCCTGATTTTTCAGTCGTCTTCGATGCCGGCTATGCGCTATGTTTAGGGATGCTCGGAAACAGCGAACCCGGAGGGTCCAGTTGCATGTGGGGCTGCATAAAGGCTCCGCTGGGGAGTTCACTTGTACCCAAAGCCTTCCTTTGGTGACAGTTCTGGATGGTCCAAAGGGGCTCGCAACGCATTTCCTGGGGCCTGATTTTTCACTCGTCTCCAATGATGGCTAGGGTTACGTTTAGGAATGCTCGGAAACAGCGAACCCGGAGGGTGCATTTGCATGTGGGGCTGCGTAAAGGCTCCCCTGGGGAGTTCTCTTGTACCCAAAGCCTTCCTTTGGGGGCACTTTTGGATGGTCCAAAGGGACTCGCAACGCGTTTTCTGTGGCCCGGTTTTTCAGTCTTCTCCCATGCCGGCTAGGGGTATGTTTAGGGATGCTCGGAAACAGCGAACCCGGAGGGTGCAGTTGCATGTGTGGCTGCGTAAAGGCTCCCCTGGGGAGTTCACTTGTGCCCAAAGCCTTCATTTGGAGGCACTTTTGGATGGGCGAAAGGGGCTCGCAACGCGTTTTCTGGGGCCCTGAGTTTCAGTCTTCTCCCATGCCGGTAAGGGCTATATTTAGGCTTGTTGTGAAAGAGTGAACACGGAGGGTCCAGTTGCATGTGGGGCTGCGTTAAGGCTTCCCTGGGGAGTTCACTAGTACCCAAAGCCTTCCTTTGCGGGCACTTTTGGATGGGTGGAAGGGGCTCGCAACGCATTTCCTGGGGCCCAATTTTTCAGACGTCTTCTATGCCAACTACGGCTATATTAAGGCTTCCTCGGAGTGAGTGAACCCGGAGGGTCCAGTTAAATGTGGAGCTGCGTAAAGCCTCCTCTGGGGAGTTCACTTGTACCCAAAGCCTTCCTTTGCGGGCAATTTGGATGGGTGAATGGGGCTCGCAACGCGTTTTCTGGGGCCCGGTTTTTTAGTTTTAACCCATTCCGGCTAGGGATGTATTTAGGTTTGCTCGGAAAGAGCGAACCCGGAGGGTCCAGTTGCATGTGGGGCTGCGTAAAGGCTCTCCTGGGGAGTTCACCTGTACCCAAAGCCTTCCTTTGCGGGCACTTTTGGATGGGCGAAAGGTGCTCGCAATGCGTTTTCTGGGGCCCGGTTTTTCAGTCTTATCCCATGCCGGCTAGGGCTATATTTAGGATTGATGTGAAAGAGTGAACCCGGAGGGTCCAGTTGCATGTGGGGCTGCGTAAAGGCTCCCCTGGGGAGTTCACATGTACCCAAAGCCTTCCTTTGCCGGCACTTTTGGATGGGCGAAAGGGGCTCGGAATGTGTTTCCTGGGGCCCTGAGTTTCAGTCTTCTCCCATGCCGGCTAGGGCTATATTTAGGATTGTTGTGAAAGAGTGAACCTTGAGGGTCCAGTTGCACGTGGGGCTGCGTAAAGGCTCCCCTGGGGAGTTCACTTGTAACCAAAGCCATCCTTTGCAGGCACTTTTGGATGGGCGAAAAGGGCTCGCAACGCATTTTCTGGGGCCCAATTTTTCAGACGTCTTCTATGCTGGCTAGGGAAATATATAGGCTTGCTGTGAAAGAGCGAACCCAGAGGGTCCAGTTGCATGTGTGGCTGCGTAAAGGCTCCCCTGGTGAGTTCACTTGTACCCAAAGCCTTCCTATGCGGGCACTTTTGGATGGGCGAAAGGGTCTCGCAACGTCTTTTATGGGGCCTGTTTTTTCAGTTTTCTCCCATTCCGGCTAGGGCTGTATTTAGTTTTGCTCGGAAAGAGCGAACCCGGACGGTCCAGTTGCATGTGGGGCTGTGTAAAGGCTCCCCTGGGGAGTTCACTTGTAACCAAACTCTTCTTATGCGGGCACTTTTGGATGGGTAAAAGGGGCTCGCAACGCATTTCCTGGGGCGCGATGTTTCAGTCGTCTCCCATGCCAGCTAGGGCTATATTTAGGCTTGCTGTCAAAGAACGAATAAGGAGGGTCCAGTTTCATGTGGGGCTGTGTAAAGGCTCCGCTGGGGAGTTCACTTGTACACAATCCTTCCTTTGCGGGCACTTTTGGATGGGAGAAAGGGGCTCGGAATGTGTTTCCTGGGGCCCTGATTCTCAGTCTTCTCCCATGCCGGTACGGGCTATATTTAGGATTGTTGTGAAAGAGTGAACTCGGAGGGTCCAGTTGCATGTGGGGCTGCGTAAAGGCTCCCCTGGGGAGTTCACTTGTACCAAAAGCCTTCCTTTGCGGCGACTTTTGGATGGGTAAAAGGGGCTAGCAACGCGTTTTCTGGGGCCCAATTTTTCAGACGTCTTTTATGCCGGCTAGGGCTATATTTAGGCTTACTGTGAAAGAACGAGTAAGGAGGGTCCAGTTGCATGTGGGGCTGCGTAAAGGCTCCCCTGGGGAGTTCTCTTGTACCCAAAGCCTTCCTTTGCGGGCACTTTTGGATGGGTGGAAGGGGCTCGCAACGCATTTCCTGGGGCCCAATTTTTCAGACGTCTTCTATGCCAACAACGGCTATATTAAGGCTTCCTCGGAGTGAGTGAACCCGGAGGGTCCAGTTGCATGTGGAGCTGCGTAAAGCCTCCTCTGGGGAGTTCACTTGTACCCAAAGCCTTCCTTTGGGGGCACTTTTGGATGGGTGAATGGGGCTCGCAACGCGTTTTCTGGGGCCCGGTTTTTCAGTTTTAACCCACTCCAGCTAGGGATGTATTTAGGTTTGCTCGGAAAGAGCGAACCCGGAGGGTCCAGTTGCATGTGGGGCTGCGTAAAGGCTCCCCTGGGGAGTTCACTTGTACCCAAAGCCTTCCTTTGCAGGCACTTTTGGATGGGCGAAAGGGGCTCGGAATGCATTTCCAGGGGCCCTGAATTTCAGACTTCTCCCATGCCGGTAAGTGCTATATTTGGGCTTGTTGTGAAAGAGTGAACCCGGAGGGTCCAGTTGCATATGGGGCTGCGTAAAGGCTCTCCTGGGGAGTTCACTTGTATCCAAAGCCTTCCTTTGCAGGCCCTTTTGGATGGGCGAAAGGGGCTCGCAACGCGTTTTCTGGGGCCCGGTTTTTCAGTCTTCTCCCATGCCGGCTAGGGCTATATTTAGGATTCTTGTGAAAGAGTGAACCCGGAGGGTCCAGTTGCATGTGGGGCTGCGTAAAGGCTCCCCTGGGGAGTTCACATGTACCCAAAGCCTTCCTTTGCTGGCACTTTTGGATGGGCGAAAGGGGCTCGTAATGCGTTTTCTGGGCGCGATTTTTCAGTCTTCTCCCATGCTGGCTAGGGATATATTTAGGCTTTCTGTGAAAGAACGAATAAAAAGGGTCCAGTTGCATGTGGGGCTGCGTAAAGGCTCCCCTGGGGAGTTCACTTGTACCCAAAGCCTTCTTTGCGGGCACATTTGGATGGGCGAAAGGGGCTCGCAACGCGTTTCCTGGGGACCAATTTTTCAGACGTCTTTTATGCTGGCTAGGGATATATTTAGTGTTGCTCGGAAAGAGCGAAGCCGGAGGGTCCAGTTGCATGTGGGGCTGCGTAAAGGCTCCCCTGGGGAGTTCACTTGTACCCAAAGCCTTCCTTTGCAGGCACTTTTGGATGGGTGAAAGGGGCTCGGAATGCGTTTCCTGGAGCCCCATTTTTCCGTAGTCTTGTATGCTGGCTAGGGATATATATAGGCTTGCTGTGAAAGAGCGAACCCAGAGGGTCCAGTTGCATGTGGGGCTGTGTAAAGGCTCCCCTGGGGAGTTCACTTGTACCCAAAGCCTTCCTTTGCGGGCACTTTTGGATGGGCGAAAGGGGCTCGCAACGCGTTTTCTGGGGCCCAGTTTTTCAGTCTTCTCTCATGCCAGCTAGGGATATATTTAGGGTTGCTCGGAAAGAGCGAAGCCGGAGGGTACAGTTACATGTGGGGCTGCGTAAAGGCTCCCCTGGGGAGTTCACTTGTACCCAAAGCCTTCCTTTGCGGGCACTTTTGGACGGGTGAAAGGGGCTTGGAATGCGTTTCTTGGGGCCCTGATTTTAAATCTTCTCCCATGCTGGTAAGGGTAATATTCAGGATTGTTTTGAAAGAGTGAACCCGGAGGGTCCAGTTGCATGTTGGGCTGCGTAAAGGCTCCCCTGGGGAGTTCACTTGTACCCAAAGCCTTTCTTTGCGGACACTTTTGGATGGGCGAAAAGGGTTTTGCAACAATTTTTCTGGGTTCCGACTTTTCAGTAGTCTCTGATGCCGGCCAGGGATATGTTTCGGGTTGCTCAAAATGAGTGACCCCGGAGGGTCCAGTTGCATGTGGGGCTGCATAAAGGCTCCCCTGGGGAGTTCACCTGTACCCAAAGCCTTCCTTTCCAGGCACTTTTGGATGGGCCAAAGGGGCTCGGAATGCCTTTTCTGGGGCCCAGTTTTTCAGTCTTCTCCCACGCCAGCTAGGGCTATATTAAGGGTTGCTCCGAAAGAGCGAACCCGGAGGGTCCAGTTGCATGTTTGGCTACGTAAAGCCTCCCCTGGGGAGTTCACTTGTACCCAAAGCCTTCCTTTGCGGGCACTTTTGGATGGGCGAAAGGGGCTCGCAACGCGTTTTCTGGTGCCCGGTTTTTCAGTCTTCTCCCATGCCGGTTAGTGATATATTTAGGATTGTTGTGAAAGAGTGAACCCGGAGGGTCCAGTTGCATGTGGGGCTGCGTAAAGGCTCCCCTGGGGAGTTCACTTGTACCAAAAGCCTTCCTTTGCGGGCCCTTTTGGATGGGTGGAAGGGGCTCGCAACGCATTTCCTGGGGCCCAATTTTTCAGACGTCTTCTATGCCAAGTACGGCTATATTATGGCTTCCTCGGAGTGAGTGAACCCGGAGGGTCCAGTTAAATGTGGAGCTGCGTAAAGGCTCCCCTGGGGAGTTCACTTGTACCCAAAGCCTTCCTATGCGGGCACTTTTGGATGGGCGAAAGGGGCTCGCAACGCCTTTTCTGGGGCCCGTTTTTTCAGATTTCTCCCATTCCGGCTAGGGCTGTATTTAGTTTTGCTCGGAAAGAGCGAACCCGGAGGGTCCAGTTGCATGTGGGGCTGTGTAAAGGCTCCCCTGGGGAGTTCACTTGTAACCAAACTCTTCTTATGCGGGCACTTTTGGATGGGTAAAAGGGGCTCGCAACGCATTTCCTGGGGCCCGGTTTTTCAGTCTTCACCCACGCCGGCTAGGGCTATATTTAGGATTGTTGTGAAAGAGTGAACCCGGAGGGTTCAGTTGCATGTGGGGCTGCGTAAAGGCTCCCCTGGGGAGTTCATTTGTACCCAAAGCCTTCCTATGCGGGCACTTTTGGATGGGCAAAAGGGGCTCGCAACGCGTTTTCTGGGGCCCTAAGTTTCAGTCTTCTCCCATGCCGGTAAGGGATATATTTAGGCTTGTTGTGAAAGAGTGAACCCGGAGGGTCCAGTTGCATGTGGGGCTGCGTAAAGGCTCCCCTGGGGAGTTCACTTGTACCCAAAGCCTTCCTTTGCGGGCACTTTTGGATGGGCCAAAGGGGCTCGGAATGCGTTTTCTGGGGCCCAGTTTTTCAGTCTTCTCCCACGCCAGCTAGGGCTATATTAAGGGTTGCTCCGAAAGAGCGAACCCGGAGGGTCCAGTTGCATGTTTGGCTACGTAAAGCCTCCCCTGGGGAGTTCGCTTGTACCCAAAGCCTTCCTTTCCGGGCTCTTTTGGATGGGCGAAAGTGGCTCGCAATGCGTTTTCTGGTTCCCGGTTTTTCAGTCTTTTCCCACGCCAGCTAGTGCTATATTTAGGCTTGCTGTGAAAGAGTGAACCCGGAAAGTCCAGTTGCATGTGGGGCTGCGTAAAGGCTCCCCTGGGGAGTTCACTTGTACCAATAGCCTTCCTTTGCGGGCCCTTTTGGATGGGTAAAAGGGGCTCGCAACGCGTTTTCTGGGGCCCAGTTTTTCAGTCTTCTCCCACGCCAGCTAGGGCTATATTAAGGGTTGCTCCGAAAGAGCGAACCCGGAGGGTCCAGTTGCATGTTTGGCTACGTAAAGCCTCCCCTGGGGAGTTCGCTTGTACCCAAAGCCTTCCTTTCCGGGCTCTTTTGGATGGGCGAAAGTGGCTCGCAATGCGTTTTCTGGTTCCCGGTTTTTCAGTCTTTTCCCACGCCAGCTAGTGCTATATTTAGGCTTGCTGTGAAAGAGTGAACCCGGAAAGTCCAGTTGCATGTGGGGCTGCGTAAAGGCTCCCCTGGGGAGTTCACTTGTACCAAAAGCCTTCCTTTGCGGGCCCTTTTGGATGGGTAAAAGGGGCTAGCAACGCGTTTTCTGGGGCCCAATTTTTCAGACGTCTTTTATGCCGGCTAGGGCTATATTTAGGCTTACTGTGAAAGAACGAGTAAGGAGGGTCCAGTTGCATGTGGGGCTGCGTAAAGGCTCCCCTGGGGAGTTCTCTTGTACCCAAAGCCTTCCTTTGCGGGCACTTTTGGATGGGTGGAAGGGGCTCGCAACGCATTTCCTGGGGCCCAATTTTTCAGACGTCTTCTATGCCAACTACGGCTATATTAAGGCTTCCTCGGAGTGAGTGAACCCGGAGGGTCCAGTTGCATGTGGGGCTGCGTAAAGGCTCCCCTGGGGAGTTCACTTGTACCCAAAGCCTTCCTTTGCAGGCACTTTTGGATGGGCGAAAGGGGCTCGGAATGCGTTTCCAGGGGCCCTGAGTCTCAGACTTCTCCCATGCCGGTAAGGGCTATATTTAGGCTTGTTGTGAAAGAGTGAACCCGGAGGGTCCAGTTGCATGTGGGGCTGCGTAAAGGCTCTCCTGGGGAGTTCACTTGTACCCAAAGCCTTCCTTTGCGGGCACTTTTGGATGGGCGAAAGGGGCTCGCAACGCGTTTTCTGGGGCCCGGTTTTTCAGTCTTCTCCCATGCCGGCTAGGGCTATATTTAGGATTGTTGTGAAAGAGTGAACTCGGAGGGTCCAGTTGCATGTGGGGCTGCGTAAAGGCTCCCCTGGGGAGTTCACTTGTACCCAAAGCCTTCCTTTGCGGCGACTTTTGGATGGGTAAAAGGGGCTAGCAACGCGTTTTCTTGGGCCCAATTTTTCAGACGTCTTTTATGCCGGCTAGGGCTATATTTAGGCTTACTGTGAAAGAACGAGTAAGGAGGGTCCAGTTGCATGTGGGGCTGCGTAAAGGCTCCCCTGGGGAGTTCTCTTGTACCCAAAGCCTTCCTTTGCGGGCACTTTTGGATGGGTGGAAGGGGCTCGCAACGCATTTCCTGGGGCCCAATTTTTCAGACGTCTTCTATGCCAACTACGGCTATATTAAGGCTTCCTCGGAGTGAGTGAACCCGGAGGGTCCAGTTAAATGTGGAGCTGCGTAAAGCCTCCTCTGGGGAGTTCACTTGTACCCAAAGCCTTCCTTTGGGGGCACTTTTGGATGGGCGAAAGGGGCTTGGAATGCGTTTCTTGGGGCCCTGATTTTAAGTCTTCTCCCATGCTGGTAAGGGTTATATTCAGGATTGTTGTGAAAGAGTGAACCCGGAGGGTCCAGTTGCATGTTGGGCTGCGTAAAGGCTCCCCTGGGGAGTTCAGTTGTACCCAAAGCCTTCCTTTGCGGGCACTTTTGGACGGGTGAAAGGGGCTTGGAATGCGTTTCTTGGGGCCCTGATTTAAAGTCTTCTCCCATGCTGGTAAGGGTTATATTCAGGATTGTTGTGAAAGAGTGAACCCGGAGGGTCCAGTTGCATGTTGGGCTGCGTAAAGGCTCCCCTGGGGAGTTCACTTGTACCCAAAGCCTTTCTTTGCGGACACTTTTGGATGGGCGAAAAGGGTTTCGCAACTCTTTTTCTGGGTTCCGACTTTTCAGTAGTCTCTGATGCCGGCCAGGGATATGTTTCGGGTTGCTCAAAATGAGTGACCCCGGAGGGTCCAGTTGCATGTGGAACTGCATAAAGGCTCCCCTGGGGAGTTCACCTGTACCCAAAGCCTTCCTTTGCGGGCACTTTTGGATGGGCCAAAGGGGATCGGAATGCCTTTTCTGGGGCCCAGTTTTTCAGTCTTCTCCCACGCCAGCTAGGGCTATATTAAGGGTTGCTCCGAAAGAGCGAACCCGGAGGGTCCAGTTGCATGTTTGGCTACGTAAAGCCTCCCCTGGGGAGTTCACTTGTACCCAAAGCCTTCCTTTGCGGGCACTTTTGGATGGGCGAAAGTGGCTCGCAATGCGTTTTCTGGTTCCCGGTTTTTCAGTCTTTTCCCACGCCAGCTAGTGCTATATTTAGGCTTGCTGTGAAAGAGTGAACCCGGAAAGTCCAGTTGCATGTGGGGCTGCGTAAAGGCTCCCCTGGGGAGTTCACTTGTACCAAAAGCCTTCCTTTGCGGGCCCTTTTGGATGGGTAAAAGGGGCTAGCAACACGTTTTCTGGGGCCCAATTTTTCAGACGTCTTTTATGCCGACTAGGGCTATATTTAGGCTTACTGTGAAAGAACGAGTAAGGAGGGTCCAGTTGCATGTGGGGCTGCTTAAAGGCTCCCCTGGGGAGTTCTCTTGTACCCAAAGCCTTCCTTTGCGGGCACCTTTGGATGGGTGGAAGGGGCTCGCAACGCATTTCCTGGGGCCCAATTTTTCAGACGTCTTCTATGCCAACTACGGCTATATTAAGGCTTCCTCGGAGTGAGTGAACCCGGAGGGTCCAGTTGCATGTGGAGCTGCGTAAAGGCTCCCCTGGGGAGTTCACTTGTACCCAAAGCCTTCCTTTGCAGGCACTTTTGGATGGGCAAAAGGGGCTCGGAATGCATTTCCAGGGGCCCTGAGTTTCAGACTTCTCCCATGCCGGTAAGGGCTATATTTAGGCTTGTTGTGAAAGAGTGAACCCGGAGGGTCCAGTTGCATGTGGGGCTGCGTAAAGGCTCTCCTGGGGAGTTCACTTGTACCCAAAGCCTTCCTTTGCGGGCACTTTTGGATGGGCGAAAGGGGCTCGCAACGCGTTTTCTGGGGCCCGGTTTTTCAGTCTTCTCCCATGCCGGCTAGGGCTATATTTAGGATTGTTGTGAAAGAGTGAACTCGGAGGGTCCAGTTGCATGTGGGGCTGCGTAAAGGCTCCCCTGGGGAGTTCACATGTACCCAAAGCCTTCCTTTGCCGGCACTTTTGGATGGGCGAAAGGGGCTCGGAATGCGTTTCCTGGGGCCCTGAGTTTCAGTCTTCTCCCATGCCGGTAAGGGTTATATTTATGATTGTTGTGAAAGAGTGAACCTTGAGGGTCCAGTTGCATGTTGGGCTGCGTAAAGGCTCCCCTGGGGAGTTCACTTGTACCCAAAGCCTTCCTTTGCGGGCACTTTTGGATGGGCGAAAGGGGCTCGCAACGCTTTTTCTGGGGCCCGTTTTTTCAGTTTTCTCCCATTCCGGCTAGGGATGTATTTAGGTTTGCTCGGAAAGAGCGAACCCGGAGGGTCCCGTTGCATGTGGGGCTGTGTAAAGGCTCCCCTGGGGAGTTCACTTGTAACCAAACTCTTCTTATGCGGGCACTTTTGGATGGGTAAAAGGGGCTCGCAACGCATTTCCTGGGGCCCGGTTTTTCACTTTTCTCCCACGCCGGCCAGGGCTATATTTAGGATTGTTGTGAAAGAGTGAACCCGGAGGGTTCAGTTGCATGTGGGGCTGCGTAAAGGCTCCCCTGGGGAGTTCATATGTACCCAAAGCCTTCCTTTCCGGGCACTTTTGGATGGGCAAAAGGGGCTCGCAACGCGTTTTCTGGGGCCCTGATTTTCAGTCTTCTCCCAACCCGGTAAGGGCTATATTTAGGCTTGTTGTGAAAGAGTGAACCCGGAGGGTCCAGTTGCATGTGGGGCTGCGTAAAGGCACCCCTGGGGAGTTCACTTGTACCCAAAGCCTTCCTTTGCGGGCACTTTTGGATGGGCGAATGGGGCTCGCAACGCGTTTTCTGGGGCACAATTTTTCCGTCTTCTCCCATGCCGGCTAGGGGTATATTTAGGGTTGATGTGAAAGAATAAATAAGGAGGTTCCAGTTGCATGCGGGGCTGTGTAATGGCTCCCCTGGGGAGTTCACTTGTACCCAAAGCCTTCTTTGCGGGCACTTTTGGATGGGCGAAAGGGGCTTGGAATGCGTTTCTTGGGGCCCTGATTTTAAGTCTTCTCCCATGCTGGTAAGGGTTATATTCAGGATTGTTGTGAAAGAGTGAACCCGGAAAGTCCAGTTGCATGTGGGGCTGCGTAAAGGCTCTCCTGGGGAGTTCACTTGTACCAAAAGCCTTCTTTGCGGGCACTTTTGGATGGGCGAAAGGGGCTTGGAATGCGTTTCTTGGGGCCCTAATTTTAAGTCTTCTCCCATGCTGGTAAGGGTTATATTCAGGATTGTTGTGAAAGAGTGAACCCGGAAAGTCCAGTTGCATGTGGGGCTGCGTAAAGGCTCCCCTGGGGAGTTCACTTGTACCAAAAGCCTTCCTTTGCGGGCCCTTTTGGATGGGTAAAAGGGGCTAGCAACGCGTTTTCTGGGGCCCAATTTTTCAGACGTCTTTTATGCCGGCTAGGGCTATATTTAGGCTTACTGTGAAAGAACGAGTAAGGAGGGTCCAGTTGCATGTGGGGCTGCGTAAAGGCTCCCCTGGGGAGTTCTCTTGTACCCAAAGCCTTCCTTTGCGGGCACTTTTGGATGGGTGGAAGGGGCTCGCAACGCATTTCCTGGGGCCCAATTTTTCAGACGTCTTCTATGCCAACTACGGCTATATTAAGGCTTCCTCGGAGTGAGTGAACCCGGAGGGTCCAGTTGCATGTGGGGCTGCGTAAAGGCTCCCCTGGGGAGTTCACTTGTACCCAAAGCCTTCCTTTGCAGGCACTTTTGGATGGGCGAAAGGGGCTCGGAATGCGTTTCCAGGGGCCCTGAGTCTCAGACTTCTCCCATGCCGGTAAGGGCTATATTTAGGCTTGTTGTGAAAGAGTGAACCCGGAGGGTCCAGTTGCATGTGGGGCTGCGTAAAGGCTCTCCTGGGGAGTTCACTTGTACCCAAAGCCTTCCTTTGCGGGCACTTTTGGATGGGCGAAAGGGGCTCGCAACGCGTTTTCTGGGGCCCGGTTTTTCAGTCTTCTCCCATGCCGGCTAGGGCTATATTTAGGATTGTTGTGAAAGAGTGAACTCGGAGGGTCCAGTTGCATGTGGGGCTGCGTAAAGGCTCCCCTGGGGAGTTCACTTGTACCCAAAGCCTTCCTTTGCGGCGACTTTTGGATGGGTAAAAGGGGCTAGCAACGCGTTTTCTTGGGCCCAATTTTTCAGACGTCTTTTATGCCGGCTAGGGCTATATTTAGGCTTACTGTGAAAGAACGAGTAAGGAGGGTCCAGTTGCATGTGGGGCTGCGTAAAGGCTCCCCTGGGGAGTTCTCTTGTACCCAAAGCCTTCCTTTGCGGGCACTTCTGGATGGGTGGAAGGGGCTCGCAACGCATTTCCTGGGGCCCAATTTTTCAGACGTCTTCTATGCCAACTACGGCTATATTAAGGCTTCCTCGGAGTGAGTGAACCCGGAGGGTCCAGTTAAATGTGGAGCTGCGTAAAGCCTCCTCTGGGGAGTTCACTTGTACCCAAAGCCTTCCTTTGGGGGCACTTTTGGATGGGCGAAAGGGGCTTGGAATGCGTTTCTTGGGGCCCTGATTTTAAGTCTTCTCCCATGCTGGTAAGGGTTATATTCAGGATTGTTGTGAAAGAGTGAACCCGGAGGGTCCAGTTGCATGTTGGGCTGCGTAAAGGCTCCCCTGGGGAGTTCAGTTGTACCCAAAGCCTTCCTTTGCGGGCACTTTTGGACGGGTGAAAGGGGCTTGGAATGCGTTTCTTGGGGCCCTGATTTAAAGTCTTCTCCCATGCTGGTAAGGGTTATATTCAGGATTGTTGTGAAAGAGTGAACCCGGAGGGTCCAGTTGCATGTTGGGCTGCGTAAAGGCTCCCCTGGGGAGTTCACTTGTACCCAAAGCCTTTCTTTGCGGACACTTTTGGATGGGCGAAAAGGGTTTCGCAACTCTTTTTCTGGGTTCCGACTTTTCAGTAGTCTCTGATGCCGGCCATGGATATGTTTCGGGTTGCTCAAAATGAGTGACCCCGGAGGGTCCAGTTGCATGTGGAACTGCATAAAGGCTCCCCTGGGGAGTTCACCTGTACCCAAAGCCTTCCTTTGCGGGCACTTTTGGATGGGCCAAAGGGGATCGGAATGCCTTTTCTGGGGCCCAGTTTTTCAGTCTTCTCCCACGCCAGCTAGGGCTATATTAAGGGTTGCTCCGAAAGAGCGAACCCGGAGGGTCCAGTTGCATGTTTGGCTACGTAAAGCCTCCCCTGGGGAGTTCACTTGTACCCAAAGCCTTCCTTTCCGGGCACTTTTGGATGGGCGAAAGTGGCTCGCAATGCGTTTTCTGGTTCCCGGTTTTTCAGGCTTTTCCCACGCCAGCTAGTGCTATATTTAGGCTTGCTGTGAAAGAGTGAACCCGGAAAGTCCAGTTGCATGTGGGGCTGCGTAAAGGCTCCCCTGGGGAGTTCACTTGTACCAAAAGCCTTCCTTTGCGGGCCCTTTTGGATGGGTAAAAGGGGCTAGCAACGCGTTTTCTGGGGCCCAATTTTTCAGACGTCTTTTATGCCGACTAGGGCTATATTTAGGCTTACTGTGAAAGAACGAGTAAGGAGGGTCCAGTTGCATGTGGGGCTGCTTAAAGGCTCCCCTGGGGAGTTCTCTTGTACCCAAAGCCTTCCTTTGCGGGCACCTTTGGATGGGTGGAAGGGGCTCGCAACGCATTTCCTGGGGCCCAATTTTTCAGACGTCTTCTATGCCAACTACGGCTATATTAAGGCTTCCTCGGAGTGAGTGAACCCGGAGGGTCCAGTTGCATGTGGAGCTGCGTAAAGGCTCCCCTGGGGAGTTCACTTGTACCCAAAGCCTTCCTTTGCAGGCACTTTTGGATGGGCGAAAGGGGCTCGGAATGCGTTTCCAGGGGCCCTGAGTTTCAGACTTCTCCCATGCCGGTAAGGGCTATATTTAGGCTTGTTGTGAAAGAGTGAACCCGGAGGGTCCAGTTGCATGTGGGGCTGCGTAAAGGCTCTCCTGGGGAGTTCACTTGTACCCAAAGCCTTCCTTTGCGGGCACTTTTGGATGGGCAAAAGGGGCTCGCAACGCGTTTTCTGGGGCCCGGTTTTTCAGTCTTCTCCCATGCCGGCTAGGGCTATATTTAGGATTGTTGTGAAAGAGTGAACTCGGAGGGTCCAGTTGCATGTGGGGCTGCGTAAAGGCTCCCCTGGGGAGTTCACATGTACCCAAAGCCTTCCTTTGCCGGCACTTTTGGATGGGCGAAAGGGGCTCGGAATGCGTTTCCTGGGGCCCTGAGTTTCAGTCTTCTCCCATGCCGGTAAGGGATATATTTATGATTGTTGTGAAAGAGTGAACCTTGAGGGTCCAGTTGCATGTTGGGCTGCGTAAAGGCTCCCCTGGGGAGTTCACTTGTACCCAAAGCCTTCCTTTGCGGGCACTTTTGGATGGGCGAAAGGGGCTCGCAACGCTTTTTCTGGGGCCCGTTTTTTCAGTTTTCTCCCATTCCGGCTAGGGATGTATTTAGGTTTGCTCGGAAAGAGCGAACCCGGAGGGTCCCGTTGCATGTGGGGCTGTGTAAAGGCTCCCCTGGGGAGTTCACTTGTAACCAAACTCTTCTTATGCGGGCACTTTTGGATGGGTAAAAGGGGCTCGCAACGCATTTCCTGGGGCCCGGTTTTTCACTTTTCTCCCACGCCGGCCAGGGCTATATTTAGGATTGTTGTGAAAGAGTGAACCCGGAGGGTTCAGTTGCATGTGGGGCTGCGTAAAGGCTCCCCTGGGGAGTTCATATGTACCCAAAGCCTTCCTTTCCGGGCACTTTTGGATGGGCAAAAGGGGCTCGCAACGCGTTTTCTGGGGCCCTGATTTTCAGTCTTCTCCCAACCCGGTAAGGGCTATATTTAGGCTTGTTGTGAAAGAGTGAACCCGGAGGGTCCAGTTGCATTTGGGGCTGCGTAAAGGCACCCCTGGGGAGTTCACTTGTACCCAAAGCCTTCCTTTGCGGGCACTTTTGGATGGGCGAATGGGGCTCGCAACGCGTTTTCTGGGGCACAATTTTTCCGTCTTCTCCCATGCCGGCCAGGGGTATATTTAGGGTTGATGTGAAAGAATAAATAAGGAGGTTCCAGTTGCATGCGGGGCTGTGTAATGGCTCCCCTGGGGAGTTCACTTGTACCCAAAGCCTTCTTTGCGGGCACTTTTGGATGGGCGAAAGGGGCTTGGAATGCGTTTCTTGGGGCCCTGATTTTAAGTCTTCTCCCATGCTGGTAAGGGTTATATTCAGGATTGTTGTGAAAGAGTGAACCCGGAGGGTCCAGTTGCATGTTGGGCTGCGTAAAGGCTCCCCTGGGGAGTTCACTTGTACCCAAAGCCTTCCTTTGCGGGCACTTTTGGACGGGTGAAAGGGGCTTGGAATGCGTTTCTTGGGGCCCTGATTTAAAGTCTTCTCCCATGCTGGTAAGGGTTATATTCAGGATTGTTGTGAAAGAGTGAACCCGGAGGGTCCAGTTGCATGTTGGGCTGCGTAAAGGCTCCCCTGGGGAGTTCACTTGTACCCAAAGCCTTTCTTTGCGGACACTTTTGGATGGGCGAAAAGGGTTTCGCAACTCTTTTTCTGGGTTCCGACTTTTCAGTAGTCTCTGATGCCGGCCAGGGATATGTTTCGGGTTGCTCAAAATGACTGACCCCGGAGGGTCCAGTTGCATGTGGAACTGCATAAAGGCTCCCCTGGGGAGTTCACCTGTACCCAAAGCCTTCCTTTGCGGGCACTTTTGGATGGGCCAAAGGGGCTCGGAATGCCTTTTCTGGGGCCCAGTTTTTCAGTCTTCTCCCACGCCAGCTAGGGCTATATTAAGGGTTGCTCCGAAAGAGCGAACCCGGAGGGTCCAGTTGCATGTTTGGCTACGTAAAGCCTCCCCTGGGGAGTTCACTTGTACCCAAAGCCTTCCTTTCCGGGCACTTTTGGATGGGCGAAAGTGGCTCGCAATGCGTTTTCTGGTTCCCGGTTTTTCAGTCTTTTCCCACGCCAGCTAGTGCTATATTTAGGCTTGCTGTGAAAGAGTGAACCCGGAAAGTCCAGTTGCATGTGGGGCTGCGTAAAGGCTCCCCTGGGGAGTTCACTTGTACCAAAAGCCTTCCTTTGCGGGCCCTTTTGGATGGGTAAAAGGGGCTAGCAACGCGTTTTCTGGGGCCCAATTTTTCAGACGTCTTTTATGCCGACTAGGGCTATATTTAGGCTTACTGTGAAAGAACGAGTAAGGAGGGTCCAGTTGCATGTGGGGCTGCTTAAAGGCTCCCCTGGGGAGTTCTCTTGTACCCAAAGCCTTCCTTTGCGGGCACCTTTGGATGGGTGGAAGGGGCTCGCAACGCATTTCCTGGGGCCCAATTTTTCAGACGTCTTCTATGCCAACTACGGCTATATTAAGGCTTCCTCGGAGTGAGTGAACCCGGAGGGTCCAGTTGCATGTGGAGCTGCGTAAAGGCTCCCCTGGGGAGTTCACTTGTACCCAAAGCCTTCCTTTGCAGGCACTTTTGGATGGGCAAAAGGGGCTCGGAATGCGTTTCCAGGGGCCCTGAGTTTCAGACTTCTCCCATGCCGGTAAGGGCTATATTTAGGCTTGTTGTGAAAGAGTGAACCCGAAGGGTCCAGTTGCATGTGGGGCTGCGTAAAGGCTCTCCTGGGGAGTTCACTTGTACCCAAAGCCTTCCTTTGCGGGCACTTTTGGATGGGCGAAAGGGGCTCGAAACGTGTTTTCTGGGGCCCGGTTTTTCAGTCTTCTCCCATGCCGGCTAGGGCTATATTTAGGATTGTTGTGAAAGAGTGAACTCGGAGGGTCCAGTTGCATGTGGGGCTGCGTAAAGGCTCCCCTGGGGAGTTCACATGTACCCAAAGCCTTCCTTTGCCGGCACTTTTGGATGGGCGAAAGGGGCTCGGAATGCGTTTCCTGGGGCCCTGAGTTTCAGTCTTCTCCCATGCCGGTAAGGGTTATATTTATGATTGTTGTGAAAGAGTGAACCTTGAGGGTCCAGTTGCATGTTGGGCTGCGTAAAGGCTCCCCTGGGGAGTTCACTTGTACCCAAAGCCTTCCTTTGCGGGCACTTTTGGATGGGTGAAAGGGGCTTGCAACGCATTTACTGGGGCGCGATTTTTCAGTCTTCTCCCACGCCGGCTAGGGCTATATATAGGCTTGCTGTGAAAGAACGAATAGGGAGGGTCCAGTTGCATGTAGGGGTGCGTGAAGGCTCTCCTGGGGAGTTCACTTGTAACCAAAGCCTTCCTTTGCAGGCACTTTTGGATGGGCGAAAGGGGCTCGGAATGCGTTTCCTGGGGCCCTGAGTTTCAGTCTTCTCCCATGCCGGTAAGGGCTATATTTAGGCTTGTTGTGGAAGAGGGAACCCGGAGGGTCCAGTTGCATGTGGGGCTGCGTAAAGGCTCCCCTGGGGAGTTCACTTGTACCCAAAGCCTTCCTTTGCGGGCACTTTTGGATGGGCGAAAGGGGCTCGCAACGCATTTCCTGGGGCCCTATTTTTCAGACGTCTTTTATGCCGACTAGGGATATATTAAGGCTTCCTCGGAGTGAGTGAACCCGGAGGGTCCAGTTAAATGTGGAGCTGCGTAAAGCCTCCCCTGGGGAGTTCACTTGTACCCAAAGCCTTCCTATGCGGGCACTTTTGGATGGGCGAAAGGGGCTCGCAACGCCTTTTCTGGGGCCCGTTTTTTCAGTTTTAACCCATTCCGGCTAGGGATGTATTTAGTTTTGCTCGGAAAGAGCGAACCCGGAGGGTCCAGTTGCATGTGGGGCTGCGTAAAGGCTCCCCTGGGGAGTTCACTTGTATCCAAAGCCTTCCTTTGCAGGCACTTTTGGATGGGCGAAAGGGGCTCGGAATGCGTTTCCAGGGGCCCTGAGTTTCAGACTTCTCCCATGCCGGTAAAGGCTATATTTAGGCTTGTTGTGAAAGAGTGAGCCCGGAGGGTCCAGTTGCATGTGGGGCTGCGTAAAGGCTCTCCTGGGGAGTTCACTTGTACCGAAAGCCTTCCTTTGCGGGCACTTTTGGATGGGCGAAAAGGGGCTCGGAATGCATTTCCTGGGGCCCGATTTTTCAGTAGTCTTCTATGCTGGCTAGGGAAATATATAGGCTTGCTGTGAAAGAGCGAACCCAGAGGGTCCAGTTGCATGTGTGGCTGCGTAAAGGCTCCCCTGGGGAGTTCACTTGTACCCAAAGCCTTCCTATGCGGGCACTTTTGGATGGGCGAAAGGGGCTCGCAACGCATTTCCTGGGGCCCAATTTTTCAGATGTCTTTTATGCTGGCTAGGGATATATTTAGTGTTGCTCGGAAAGAGCGAACCCGGAGGGTCCAGTTGCATGTGGGGCTGCGTAAAGGCTCCCCTGGGGAGTTCACTTGTACCCAAAGCCTTCCTTTGCGGGCACTTTTGGATGGGCGAAAGGGGCTCGCAACGCGTTTTCTGGGACCCAGTTTTTCAGTCTTCTCTCATGCCAGCTAGGGATATATTTAGGGTTGCTCGGAAAGAGCGAAGCCGGAGGGTCCAGTTGCATGTGGGGCTGCGTAAAGGCTCCCCTGGGGAGTTCACTTGTACCCAAAGCCTTTCTTTGCGGGCACCTTTTGATGGGCGAAAGGGGCTCGCAACGCGTTTTCTGGGGCCCTGAGTTTCAGTCTTCTCCCATGCCGGTAAGGGCTATATTTAGGCTTGTTGTGAAAGAGTGAACCCGGAGGGTCCAGTTGCATGTGGGGCTGCGTAAAGGCTCCCCTGGGGAGTTCACTTGTACCCAAAGCCTTCCTTTGCGGGCACTTTTGGATGGGCGAAAGGGGCTCGCAACGCGTTTTCTGGGACCCAGTTTTTCAGTCTTCTCTCATGCCAGCTAGGGATATATTTAGTGTTGCTCGGAAAGAGCGAACCCGGAGGGTCCCGTTGCATGTGGGGCTGCGTAAAGGCTCCCCTGGGGAGTTCACTTGTACCCAAAGCCTTCCTTTGCGGGCACTTTTGGATGGGCGAAAGGGGCTCGCAACGCGTTTTCTGGGACCCAGTTTTTCAGTCTTCTCTCATGCCAGCTAGGGATATATTTAGGGTTGCTCAGAAAGAGCGAAGCCGGAGGGTCCAGTTGCATGTGGGGCTGCGTAAAGGCTCCCCTGGGGAGTTCACTTGTACCCAAAGCCTTCCTTTGCGGGCACTTTTGGACGGGTGAAAGGGGCTTGGAATGCGCTTCTTGGGGCCCTGATTTTAAGTCTTCTCCCATGCTGGTAAGGGTTATATTCAGGATTGTTGTGAAAGAGTGAACCCGGAGGGTCCAGTTGCATGTTGGGCTGCGTAAAGGCTCCCCTGGGGAGTTCACTTGTACCCAAAGCCTTTCTTTGCAGGCACTTTTGGATGGGTAAAAGGGGCTAGCAACGCGTTTTCTGGGGCCCAATTTTTCAGACGTCTTTTATGCCGGCTAGGGCTATATTTAGGCTTACTGTGAAAGAACGAGTAAGGAGGGTCCAGTTGCATGTGGGGCTGCGTAAAGGCTCCCCTGGGGAGTTCTCTTGTACCCAAAGCCTTCCTTTGCGGGCACTTTTGGATGGGTGGAAGGGGCTCGCAACGCATTTCCTGGGGCCCAATTTTTCAGACGTCTTCTATGCCAACTACGGCTATATTAAGGCTTCCTCGGAGTGAGTGAACCCGGAGGGTCCAGTTAAATGTGGAGCTGCGTAAAGCCTCCTCTGGGGAGTTCACTTGTACCCAAAGCCTTCCTTTGCGGGCACTTTTGGATGGGTGAATGGGGCTCGCAACGCGTTTTCTGGGGCCCGGTTTTTCAGTTTTAACCCATTCCGGCTAGGGATGTATTTAGGTTTGCTCGGAAAGAGCGAACCCGGAGGGTCCAGTTGCATGTGGGGCTGCGTAAAGGCTCCCCTGGGGAGTTCACTTGTATCCAAAGCCTTCCTTTGCAGGCACTTTTGGATGGGCGAAAGGGGCTCGGAATGCGTTTCCAGGGGCCCTGAGTTTCAGACTTCTCCCATGCCGGTAAAGGCTATATTTAGGCTTGTTGTGAAAGAGTGAACCCGGAGGGTCCAGTTGCATGTGGGGCTGCGTAAAGGCTCTCCTGGGGAGTTCACTTGTACCGAAAGCCTTCCTTTGCGGGCACTTTTGGATGGGTGAAAGGGGCTCGGAATGCATTTCCTGGGGCCCGATTTTTCAGTAGTCTTCTATGCTGGCTAGGGAAATATATAGGCTTGCTGTGAAAGAGCGAACCCAGAGGGTCCAGTTGCATGTGTGGCTGCGTAAAGGCTCCCCTGGGGAGTTCACTTGTACCCAAAGCCTTCCTATGCGGGCACTTTTGGATGGGCGAAAGGGGCTCGCAACGCATTTCCTGGGACCCAATTTTTCAGATGTCTTTTATGCTGGCTAGGGATATATTTAGTGTTGCTCGGAAAGAGCGAACCCGGAGGGTCCAGTTGCATGTGGGGCTGCGTAAAGGCTCCCCTGGGGAGTTCACTTGTACCCAAAGCCTTCCTTTGCGGGCACTTTTGGATGGGCGAAAGGGGCTCGCAACGCGTTTTCTGGGACCCAGTTTTTCAGTCTTCTCTCATGCCAGCTAGGGATATATTTAGGGTTGCTCGGAAAGAGCGAAGCCGGAGGGTCCAGTTGCATGTGGGGCTGCGTAAAGGCTCCCCTGGGGAGTTCACTTGTACCCAAAGCCTTTCTTTGCGGGCACTTTTGGATGGGTAAAAGGGGCTCGCAACGCGTTTTCTAGGGCCCAATTTTTCAGACGTCTTTTATGCCGGCTAGGGCTATATTTAGGCTTACTGTGAAAGAACGAGTAAGGAGGGTCCAGTTGCATGTGGGGCTGCGTAAAGGCTCCCCTGGGGAGTTCTCTTGTACCAAAAGCCTTCTTTGCGGGCACTTTTGGATGGGCGAAAGGGGCTTGGAATGCGTTTCTTGGGGCCCTGATTTTAAGTCTTCTCCCATGCTGGTAAGGGTTATATTCAGGATTGTTGTGAAAGAGTGAACCCGGAGGGTCCAGTTGCATGTTGGGCTGCGTAAAGGCTCCCCTGGGGAGTTCACTTGTACCCAAAGCCTTTCTTTGCGGACACTTTTGGATGGGCGAAAAGGGTTTCGCAACTCTTTTTCTGGGTTCCGACTTTTCAGTAGTCTCTGATGCCGGCCAGGGATATGTTTCGGGTTGCTCAAAATGACTGACCCCGGAGGGTCCAGTTGCATGTGGAACTGCATAAAGGCTCCCCTGGGGAGTTCACCTGTACCCAAAGCCTTCCTTTGCGGGCACTTTTGGATGGGCCAAAGGGGCTCGGAATGCCTTTTCTGGGGCCCAGTTTTTCAGTCTTCTCCCACGCCAGCTAGGGCTATATTAAGGGTTGCTCCGAAAGAGCGAACCCGGAGGGTCCAGTTGCATGTTTGGCTACGTAAAGCCTCCCCTGGGGAGTTCACTTGTACCCAAAGCCTTCCTTTCCGGGCACTTTTGGATGGGCGAAAGTGGCTCGCAATGCGTTTTCTGGTTCCCGGTTTTTCAGTCTTTTCCCACGCCAGCTAGTGCTATATTTAGGCTTGCTGTGAAAGAGTGAACCCGGAAAGTCCAGTTGCATGTGGGGCTGCGTAAAGGCTCCCCTGGGGAGTTCACTTGTACCAAAAGCCTTCCTTTGCGGGCCCTTTTGGATGGGTAAAAGGGGCTAGCAACGCGTTTTCTGGGGCCCAATTTTTCAGACGTCTTTTATGCCGACTAGGGCTATATTTAGGCTTACTGTGAAAGAACGAGTAAGGAGGGTCCAGTTGCATGTGGGGCTGCTTAAAGGCTCCCCTGGGGAGTTCTCTTGTACCCAAAGCCTTCCTTTGCGGGCACCTTTGGATGGGTGGAAGGGGCTCGCAACGCATTTCCTGGGGCCCAATTTTTCAGACGTCTTCTATGCCAACTACGGCTATATTAAGGCTTCCTCGGAGTGAGTGAACCCGGAGGGTCCAGTTGCATGTGGAGCTGCGTAAAGGCTCCCCTGGGGAGTTCACTTGTACCCAAAGCCTTCCTTTGCAGGCACTTTTGGATGGGCAAAAGGGGCTCGGAATGCGTTTCCAGGGGCCCTGAGTTTCAGACTTCTCCCATGCCGGTAAGGGCTATATTTAGGCTTGTTGTGAAAGAGTGAACCCGAAGGGTCCAGTTGCATGTGGGGCTGCGTAAAGGCTCTCCTGGGGAGTTCACTTGTACCCAAAGCCTTCCTTTGCGGGCACTTTTGGATGGGCGAAAGGGGCTCGAAACGTGTTTTCTGGGGCCCGGTTTTTCAGTCTTCTCCCATGCCGGCTAGGGCTATATTTAGGATTGTTGTGAAAGAGTGAACTCGGAGGGTCCAGTTGCATGTGGGGCTGCGTAAAGGCTCCCCTGGGGAGTTCACATGTACCCAAAGCCTTCCTTTGCCGGCACTTTTGGATGGGCGAAAGGGGCTCGGAATGCGTTTCCTGGGGCCCTGAGTTTCAGTCTTCTCCCATGCCGGTAAGGGTTATATTTATGATTGTTGTGAAAGAGTGAACCTTGAGGGTCCAGTTGCATGTTGGGCTGCGTAAAGGCTCCCCTGGGGAGTTCACTTGTACCCAAAGCCTTCCTTTGCGGGCACTTTTGGATGGGTGAAAGGGGCTTGCAACGCATTTACTGGGGCGCGATTTTTCAGTCTTCTCCCACGCCGGCTAGGGCTATATATAGGCTTGCTGTGAAAGAACGAATAGGGAGGGTCCAGTTGCATGTAGGGGTGCGTGAAGGCTCTCCTGGGGAGTTCACTTGTAACCAAAGCCTTCCTTTGCAGGCACTTTTGGATGGGCGAAAGGGGCTCGGAATGCGTTTCCTGGGGCCCTGAGTTTCAGTCTTCTCCCATGCCGGTAAGGGCTATATTTAGGCTTGTTGTGGAAGAGGGAACCCGGAGGGTCCAGTTGCATGTGGGGCTGCGTAAAGGCTCCCCTGGGGAGTTCACTTGTACCCAAAGCCTTCCTTTGCGGGCACTTTTGGATGGGCGAAAGGGGCTCGCAACGCATTTCCTGGGGCCCTATTTTTCAGACGTCTTTTATGCCGACTAGGGATATATTAAGGCTTCCTCGGAGTGAGTGAACCCGGAGGGTCCAGTTAAATGTGGAGCTGCGTAAAGCCTCCCCTGGGGAGTTCACTTGTACCCAAAGCCTTCCTATGCGGGCACTTTTGGATGGGCGAAAGGGGCTCGCAACGCCTTTTCTGGGGCCCGTTTTTTCAGTTTTAACCCATTCCGGCTAGGGATGTATTTAGTTTTGCTCGGAAAGAGCGAACCCGGAGGGTCCAGTTGCATGTGGGGCTGCGTAAAGGCTCCCCTGGGGAGTTCACTTGTATCCAAAGCCTTCCTTTGCAGGCACTTTTGGATGGGCGAAAGGGGCTCGGAATGCGTTTCCAGGGGCCCTGAGTTTCAGACTTCTCCCATGCCGGTAAGGGCTATATTTAGGCTTGTTGTGAAAGAGTGAACCCGAAGGGTCCAGTTGCATGTGGGGCTGCGTAAAGGCTCTCCTGGGGAGTTCACTTGTACCCAAAGCCTTCCTTTGCGGGCACTTTTGGATGGGCGAAAGGGGCTCGAAACGTGTTTTCTGGGGCCCGGTTTTTCAGTCTTCTCCCATGCCGGCTAGGGCTATATTTAGGATTGTTGTGAAAGAGTGAACTCGGAGGGTCCAGTTGCATGTGGGGCTGCGTAAAGGCTCCCCTGGGGAGTTCACATGTACCCAAAGCCTTCCTTTGCCGGCACTTTTGGATGGGCGAAAGGGGCTCGGAATGCGTTTCCTGGGGCCCTGAGTTTCAGTCTTCTCCCATGCCGGTAAGGGTTATATTTATGATTGTTGTGAAAGAGTGAACCTTGAGGGTCCAGTTGCATGTTGGGCTGCGTAAAGGCTCCCCTGGGGAGTTCACTTGTACCCAAAGCCTTCCTTTGCGGGCACTTTTGGATGGGTGAAAGGGGCTTGCAACGCATTTACTGGGGCGCGATTTTTCAGTCTTCTCCCACGCCGGCTAGGGCTATATATAGGCTTGCTGTGAAAGAACGAATAGGGAGGGTCCAGTTGCATGTAGGGGTGCGTGAAGGCTCTCCTGGGGAGTTCACTTGTAACCAAAGCCTTCCTTTGCAGGCACTTTTGGATGGGCGAAAGGGGCTCGGAATGCGTTTCCTGGGGCCCTGAGTTTCAGTCTTCTCCCATGCCGGTAAGGGCTATATTTAGGCTTGTTGTGGAAGAGGGAACCCGGAGGGTCCAGTTGCATGTGGGGCTGCGTAAAGGCTCCCCTGGGGAGTTCACTTGTACCCAAAGCCTTCCTTTGCGGGCACTTTTGGATGGGCGAAAGGGGCTCGCAACGCATTTCCTGGGGCCCTATTTTTCAGACGTCTTTTATGCCGACTAGGGATATATTAAGGCTTCCTCGGAGTGAGTGAACCCGGAGGGTCCAGTTAAATGTGGAGCTGCGTAAAGCCTCCCCTGGGGAGTTCACTTGTACCCAAAGCCTTCCTATGCGGGCACTTTTGGATGGGCGAAAGGGGCTCGCAACGCCTTTTCTGGGGCCCGTTTTTTCAGTTTTAACCCATTCCGGCTAGGGATGTATTTAGTTTTGCTCGGAAAGAGCGAACCCGGAGGGTCCAGTTGCATGTGGGGCTGCGTAAAGGCTCCCCTGGGGAGTTCACTTGTATCCAAAGCCTTCCTTTGCAGGCACTTTTGGATGGGCGAAAGGGGCTCGGAATGCGTTTCCAGGGGCCCTGAGTTTCAGACTTCTCCCATGCCGGTAAAGGCTATATTTAGGCTTGTTGTGAAAGAGTGAGCCCGGAGGGTCCAGTTGCATGTGGGGCTGCGTAAAGGCTCTCCTGGGGAGTTCACTTGTACCGAAAGCCTTCCTTTGCGGGCACTTTTGGATGGGCGAAAAGGGGCTCGGAATGCATTTCCTGGGGCCCGATTTTTCAGTAGTCTTCTATGCTGGCTAGGGAAATATATAGGCTTGCTGTGAAAGAGCGAACCCAGAGGGTCCAGTTGCATGTGTGGCTGCGTAAAGGCTCCCCTGGGGAGTTCACTTGTACCCAAAGCCTTCCTATGCGGGCACTTTTGGATGGGCGAAAGGGGCTCGCAACGCATTTCCTGGGGCCCAATTTTTCAGATGTCTTTTATGCTGGCTAGGGATATATTTAGTGTTGCTCGGAAAGAGCGAACCCGGAGGGTCCAGTTGCATGTGGGGCTGCGTAAAGGCTCCCCTGGGGAGTTCACTTGTACCCAAAGCCTTCCTTTGCGGGCACTTTTGGATGGGCGAAAGGGGCTCGCAACGCGTTTTCTGGGACCCAGTTTTTCAGTCTTCTCTCATGCCAGCTAGGGATATATTTAGGGTTGCTCGGAAAGAGCGAAGCCGGAGGGTCCAGTTGCATGTGGGGCTGCGTAAAGGCTCCCCTGGGGAGTTCACTTGTACCCAAAGCCTTTCTTTGCGGGCACCTTTTGATGGGCGAAAGGGGCTCGCAACGCGTTTTCTGGGGCCCTGAGTTTCAGTCTTCTCCCATGCCGGTAAGGGCTATATTTAGGCTTGTTGTGAAAGAGTGAACCCGGAGGGTCCAGTTGCATGTGGGGCTGCGTAAAGGCTCCCCTGGGGAGTTCACTTGTACCCAAAGCCTTCCTTTGCGGGCACTTTTGGATGGGCGAAAGGGGCTCGCAACACGTTTTCTGGGACCCAGTTTTTCAGTCTTCTCTCATGCCAGCTAGGGATATATTTAGTGTTGCTCGGAAAGAGCGAACCCGGAGGGTCCCGTTGCATGTGGGGCTGCGTAAAGGCTCCCCTGGGGAGTTCACTTGTACCCAAAGCCTTCCTTTGCGGGCACTTTTGGATGGGCGAAAGGGGCTCGCAACGCGTTTTCTGGGACCCAGTTTTTCAGTCTTCTCTCATGCCAGCTAGGGATATATTTAGGGTTGCTCAGAAAGAGCGAAGCCGGAGGGTCCAGTTGCATGTGGGGCTGCGTAAAGGCTCCCCTGGGGAGTTCACTTGTACCCAAAGCCTTCCTTTGCGGGCACTTTTGGACGGGTGAAAGGGGCTTGGAATGCGCTTCTTGGGGCCCTGATTTTAAGTCTTCTCCCATGCTGGTAAGGGTTATATTCAGGATTGTTGTGAAAGAGTGAACCCGGAGGGTCCAGTTGCATGTTGGGCTGCGTAAAGGCTCCCCTGGGGAGTTCACTTGTACCCAAAGCCTTTCTTTGCAGGCACTTTTGGATGGGTAAAAGGGGCTAGCAACGCGTTTTCTGGGGCCCAATTTTTCAGACGTCTTTTATGCCGGCTAGGGCTATATTTAGGCTTACTGTGAAAGAACGAGTAAGGAGGGTCCAGTTGCATGTGGGGCTGCGTAAAGGCTCCCCTGGGGAGTTCTCTTGTACCCAAAGCCTTCCTTTGCGGGCACTTTTGGATGGGTGGAAGGGGCTCGCAACGCATTTCCTGGGGCCCAATTTTTCAGACGTCTTCTATGCCAACTACGGCTATATTAAGGCTTCCTCGGAGTGAGTGAACCCGGAGGGTCCAGTTAAATGTGGAGCTGCGTAAAGCCTCCTCTGGGGAGTTCACTTGTACCCAAAGCCTTCCTTTGCGGGCACTTTTGGATGGGTGAATGGGGCTCGCAACGCGTTTTCTGGGGCCCGGTTTTTCAGTTTTAACCCATTCCGGCTAGGGATGTATTTAGGTTTGCTCGGAAAGAGCGAACCCGGAGGGTCCAGTTGCATGTGGGGCTGCGTAAAGGCTCCCCTGGGGAGTTCACTTGTATCCAAAGCCTTCCTTTGCAGGCACTTTTGGATGGGCGAAAGGGGCTCGGAATGCGTTTCCAGGGGCCCTGAGTTTCAGACTTCTCCCATGCCGGTAAAGGCTATATTTAGGCTTGTTGTGAAAGAGTGAACCCGGAGGGTCCAGTTGCATGTGGGGCTGCGTAAAGGCTCTCCTGGGGAGTTCACTTGTACCGAAAGCCTTCCTTTGCGGGCACTTTTGGATGGGTGAAAGGGGCTCGGAATGCATTTCCTGGGGCCCGATTTTTCAGTAGTCTTCTATGCTGGCTAGGGAAATATATAGGCTTGCTGTGAAAGAGCGAACCCAGAGGGTCCAGTTGCATGTGTGGCTGCGTAAAGGCTCCCCTGGGGAGTTCACTTGTACCCAAAGCCTTCCTATGCGGGCACTTTTGGATGGGCGAAAGGGGCTCGCAACGCATTTCCTGGGACCCAATTTTTCAGATGTCTTTTATGCTGGCTAGGGATATATTTAGTGTTGCTCGGAAAGAGCGAACCCGGAGGGTCCAGTTGCATGTGGGGCTGCGTAAAGGCTCCCCTGGGGAGTTCACTTGTACCCAAAGCCTTCCTTTGCGGGCACTTTTGGATGGGCGAAAGGGGCTCGCAACGCGTTTTCTGGGACCCAGTTTTTCAGTCTTCTCTCATGCCAGCTAGGGATATATTTAGGGTTGCTCGGAAAGAGCGAAGCCGGAGGGTCCAGTTGCATGTGGGGCTGCGTAAAGGCTCCCCTGGGGAGTTCACTTGTACCCAAAGCCTTTCTTTGCGGGCACTTTTGGATGGGTAAAAGGGGCTCGCAACGCGTTTTCTAGGGCCCAATTTTTCAGACGTCTTTTATGCCGGCTAGGGCTATATTTAGGCTTACTGTGAAAGAACGAGTAAGGAGGGTCCAGTTGCATGTGGGGCTGCGTAAAGGCTCCCCTGGGGAGTTCTCTTGTACCAAAAGCCTTCCTTTGCGGGCACTTTTGGATGGGTGGAAGGGGCTCGCAACGCATTTCTCTGGGGCCCAATTTTTCAGACGTCTTCTATGCCAACTACGGCTATATTAAGGCTTCCTCGGAGTGAGTGAACCCGGAGGGTCCAGTTGCATGTGGGGCTGCGTAAAGGCTCTCCTGGGGAGTTCACTTGTACCCAAAGCCTTCCTTTGGGGGCACTTTTGGATGGGTGAATGAGGCTCGCAACGCGTTTTCTGGGGCCCGGATTTTCAGTTTTAACCCACTCCAGCTAGGGATGTATTTAGGTTTGCTCGGAAAGAGCGAACCCGGAGGGTCCAGTTGCATGTGGGGCTGCGTAAAGGCTCCCCTGGGGAGTTCACTTGTACCCAAAGCCTTCCTTTGCAGGCACTTTTGGATGGGCGAAAGGGGCTCGGAATGCATTTCCAGGGGCCCTGAGTTTCAGACTTCTCCCATGCCGGTAAGGTCTATATTTGGGCTTGTTGTGAAAGAGTGAACCCGGAGGGTCCAGTTGCATGTGGGGCTGCGTAAAGGCTCCCCTGGGGAGTTCACTTGTACCCAAAGCCTTCCTTTGCAGGCACTTTTGGATGGGCGAAAGGGGCTCGCAACGCGTTTTCTGGGGCCCGGTTTTTCAGTCTTCTCCCATGCCGGCTAGGGATATATTTAGGATTCTTGTGAAAGAGTGAACCCGGAGGGTCCAGTTGCATGTGGGGCTGCGTAAAGGCTCCCCTGGGGAGTTCACATGTACCCAAAGCCTTCCTTTGCTGGCACTTTTGGATGGGCGAAAGGGGCTCGGAATGCGTTTTCTGGGGCGCGATTTTTCAGTCTTCTGCCATGCTGGCTAGGGATATATTTAGTGTTGCTCGGAAAGAGCGAACCCGGAGGGTCCAGTTGCATGTGGGGCTGCGTAAAGGCTCCCCTGGGGAGTTCACTTGTACCCAAAGCCTTCCTTTGCGGGCACTTTTGGATGGGCGAAAGGGGCTCGCAACGCGTTTTCTGGGACCCAGTTTTTCAGTCTTCTCTCATGCCAGCTAGGGATATATTTAGGGTTGCTCGGAAAGAGCGAAGCCGGAGGGTCCAGTTGCATGTGGGGCTGCGTAAAGGCTCCCCTGGGGAGTTCACTTGTACCCAAAGCCTTTCTTTGCGGGCACTTTTGGATGGGTAAAAGGGGCTCGCAACGCGTTTTCTAGGGCCCAATTTTTCAGACGTCTTTTATGCCGGCTAGGGCTATATTTAGGCTTACTGTGAAAGAACGAGTAAGGAGGGTCCAGTTGCATGTGGGGCTGCGTAAAGGCTCCCCTGGGGAGTTCTCTTGTACCAAAAGCCTTCCTTTGCGGGCACTTTTGGATGGGTGGAAGGGGCTCGCAACGCATTTCTCTGGGGCCCAATTTTTCAGACGTCTTCTATGCCAACTACGGCTATATTAAGGCTTCCTCGGAGTGAGTGAACCCGGAGGGTCCAGTTGCATGTGGGGCTGCGTAAAGGCTCTCCTGGGGAGTTCACTTGTACCCAAAGCCTTCCTTTGGGGGCACTTTTGGATGGGTGAATGAGGCTCGCAACGCGTTTTCTGGGGCCCGGATTTTCAGTTTTAACCCACTCCAGCTAGGGATGTATTTAGGTTTGCTCGGAAAGAGCGAACCCGGAGGGTCCAGTTGCATGTGGGGCTGCGTAAAGGCTCCCCTGGGGAGTTCACTTGTACCCAAAGCCTTCCTTTGCAGGCACTTTTGGATGGGCGAAAGGGGCTCGGAATGCATTTCCAGGGGCCCTGAGTTTCAGACTTCTCCCATGCCGGTAAGGTCTATATTTGGGCTTGTTGTGAAAGAGTGAACCCGGAGGGTCCAGTTGCATGTGGGGCTGCGTAAAGGCTCCCCTGGGGAGTTCACTTGTACCCAAAGCCTTCCTTTGCAGGCACTTTTGGATGGGCGAAAGGGGCTCGCAACGCGTTTTCTGGGGCCCGGTTTTTCAGTCTTCTCCCATGCCGGCTAGGGATATATTTAGGATTCTTGTGAAAGAGTGAACCCGGAGGGTCCAGTTGCATGTGGGGCTGCGTAAAGGCTCCCCTGGGGAGTTCACATGTACCCAAAGCCTTCCTTTGCTGGCACTTTTGGATGGGCGAAAGGGGCTCGGAATGCGTTTTCTGGGGCGCGATTTTTCAGTCTTCTCCCATGCTGGCTAGGGATATATTTAGGCTTGCTGTGAAAGAACGAATAAGGAGGGTCCAGTTGCATGTGGGGATGCGTAAAGGCTCCCCTGGGGAGTTCACTTGTACCCAAAGCCTTCCTTTGCGGGCACTTTTGGATGGGAGAAAGGGGCTCGCAACGCGTTTTCTGGGGACCAATTTTTCAGACGTCTTTAATGCCGGCTAGGGATATATTTAGGGTTGCTCGGAAAGAGCGAAGCCGGAGGGTCCAGTTGCATGTGGGGCTGCGTAAAGGCTCCGCTGGGGAGTTCACTTGTACCCAAAGCCTTCCTTTGCGGGCACTTTTGGATGGGTGAAAGGGGCTTGCAACGCCTTTACTGGGGCGCGATTTTTCAGTCTTCTCCCACGCCGGCTAGGGCTATATATAGGCTTGCTGTCAAAGAACGAATAAGAAGGGTCCAGTTGCATGTAGGGGTGCGTGAAGGCTCCCCTGGGGAGTTCACTTGTAACCAAAGCCTTCCTTTGCAGGCACTTTTGGATGGGCGAAAGGGGCTCGGAATGCGTTTCCTGGGGCCCTGAGTTTCAGTCTTCTCCCATGCCGGTACGGGCTATATTTAGGCTTGTTGTGAAAGAGTGAACCCGGAGGGTCCAGTTGCATGTGGGGCTGCGTAAAGGCTCCCCTGGGGAGTTCACTTGTACCCAAAGCCTTCCTTTGCGGGCACTTTTGGATGGGCGAAAGGGGCTCGCAACGCTTTTTCTGGGGCCCGTTTTTTCAGTTTTCCCCCTTTCCGGCTAGGGCTGTATTTAGTTTTGCTCGGAAAGAGCGAACCCGGAGGGTCCAGTTGCATGTGGGGCTGTGTAAAGGCTCCCCTGGGGAGTTCACTTGTAACCAAACTCTTCTTATGCGGGCACTTTTGGATGGGTAAAAGGGGCTCGCAACGCATTTCCGGGGGCCCGGTTTTTCAGTTTTCTCCCACGCCGGCCAGGGCTATATTTAGGATTGCTGTGAAAGAGTGAACCCGGAGGGTTCAGTTGCATGTGGGGCTGCGTAAAGGCTCCCCTGGGGAGTTCATATGTACCCAAAGCCTTCCTTTCCGGGCACTTTTGGATGGGCAAAAGGGGCTCGCAACGCATTTTCTGGGGCCCTGATTTTCAGTCTTCTCCCAACCTGGTAAGGGCTATATTTAGGCTTGTTGTGAAAGAGTGAACCCGGAGGGTCCAGTTGCATGTGGGGCTGCGTAAAGGCACCCCTGGGGAGTTCACTTGTACCCAAAGCCTTCCATTGCGGGCACTTTTGGATGGGCGAATGGGGCTCGCAACGCGTTTTCTGGGGCACAATTTTTCCGTCTTCTCCCATGCCGGCTAGCTGTATATTTAGGGTTGATGTGAAAGAATAAATAAGGAGGTTCCAGTTGCATGTGGGGCTGCGTAAAGGCTCCCCTGGGGAGTTCACTTGTACCCAAAGCCTTCTTTGCGGGCACATTTGGATGGGCGAAAGGGGCTCGCAACGCATTTCCTGGGGCCCAATTTTTCAGACGTCTTTTATGCTGGCTAGGGATATATTTAGTGTTGCTCGGAAAGAGCGAAGCCGGAGGGTCCAGTTGCATGTGGGGCTGCGTAAAGGCTCCCCTGGGGAGTTCACTTGTACCCAAAGCCTTCCTTTGCAGGCACTTTTGGATGGGCGAAAGGGGCTCGCAACGCGTTTTCTGGGGCCCAGTTTTTCAGTCTTCTCTCATGCCAGCTAGGGATATATTTAGGGTTGCTCGGAAAGAGCGAAGCCGGAGGGTCCAGTTGCATGTGGGGCTGCGTAAAGGCTCCCCTGGGGAGTTCACTTGTACCCAAAGCCTTCCTTTGCGGGCACTTTTGGACGGGTGAAAGGGGCTTGGAATGCGTTTCTTGGGGCCCTGATTTTAAATCTTCTCCCATGCTGGTAAGGGTTATATTCAGGATTGTTGTGAAAGAGTGAACCCGGAGGGTCCCGTTGCATGTTGGGCTGCGTAAAGGCTCCCCTGGGGAGTTCACTTGTACCCAAAGCCTTTCTTTGCGGACACTTTTGGATGGGCGAAAAGGGTTTTGCAACAATTTTTCTGGGTTCCGACTTTTCAGTAGTCTCTGATGCCGGCCAGGGATATGTTTCGGGTTGCTCAAAATGAGTGACCCCGGAGGGTCCAGTTGCATGTGGGGCTGCGTAAAGGCTCCCCTGGGGAGTTCACCTGTACCCAAAGCCTTCCTTTCCAGGCACTTTTGGATGGGCCAAAGGGGCTCGGAATGCCTTTTCTGGGGCCCAGTTTTTCAGTCTTCTCCCACGCCAGCTAGGGATATATTAAGGGTTGCTCCGAAAGAGCGAACCCGGAGGGTCCAGTTGCATGTTTGGCTACGTAAAGCCTCCCCTGGGGAGTTCACTTGTACCCAAAGCCTTCCTTTGCGGGCACTTTTGGATGGGCGAAAGGGGCTCGCAACGCGTTTTCTGGTGCCCGGTTTTTCAGTCTTCTCCCATGCCGGTTAGGGCTATATTTAGGATTGTTGTGAAAGAGTGAACCCGGAGGGTCCAGTTGCATGTGGGGCTGCGTAAAGGCTCCCCTGGGGAGTTCACTTGTACCAAAAGCCTTCCTTTGCGGGCCCTTTTGGATGGGTAAAAGGGGCTCGCAACGCGTTTTCTGGGGCCCAAATTTTCAAACGTCTTTTATGCCGGCTAGGGCTATATTTAGGCTTACTGTGAAAGAACGAGTAAGGAGGGTCCAGTTGCATGTGGGGCTGCGTTAAGGCTCCCCTGGGGAGTTCTCTTGTACCCAAAGCCTTCCTTTGCGGGCACTTTTGGATGGGTGGAAGGGGCTCGCAACGCATTTCCTGGGGCCCAATTTTTCAGACGTCTTCTATGCCAACTACGGCTATATTAAGGCTTCCTCGGAGTGAGTGAACCCGGAGGGTCCAGTTAAATGTGGAGCTGCGTAAAGGCTCCCCTGGGGAGTTCACTTGTACCCAAAGCCTTCCTATGCGGGCACTTTTGGATGGGCGAAATGGGCTCGCAACGCCTTTTCTGGGGCCCGTTTTTTCAGTTTTCTCCCATTCCGGCTAGGGCTGTATTTAGTTTTGCTCGGAAAGAGCGAACCCGGAGGGTCCAGTTGCATGTGGGGCTGTGTAAAGGCTCCCCTGGGGAGTTCACTTGTAACCAAACTCTTCTTATGCGGGCACTTTTGGATGGGTAAAAGGGGCTCGCAACGCATTTCCTGGGGCCCGGTTTTTCAGTCTTCACCCACGCCGGCTAAGGATATATTTAGAATTGTTGTGAACGAGTGAACCCGGAGGGTTCAGTTGCATGTGGGGCTGCGTAAAGGCTCCCCTGGGGAGTTCTCTTGTACCCAAAGCCTTCCTTTGCGGGCACTTTTGGATGGGTGGAAGGGGCTCGCAACGCATTTCCTGGGGCCCAATTTTTCAGACGTCTTCTATGCCAACTACGGCTATATTAAGGCTTCCTCGGAGTGAGTGAACCCGGAGGGTCCAGTTGCATGTGGGGCTGCGTAAAGGCTCCCCTGGGGAGTTCACTTGTACCCAAAGCCTTCCTTTGCAGGCACTTTTGGATGGGCGAAATGGGCTCGGAATGCGTTTCCAGGGGCCCTGAGTTTCAGACTTCTCCCATGCCGGTAAGGGCTATATTTAGGCTTGTTGTGAAAGAGTGAACCCGGAGGGTCCAGTTGCATGTGGGGCTGCGTAAAGGCTCTCCTGGGGAGTTCACTTGTACCCAAAGCCTTCCTTTGCGGGCACTTTTGGATGGGCGAAAGGGGCTCGCAACGCGTTTTCTGGGGCCCGGTTTTTCAGTCTTCTCCCATGCCGGCTAGGGCTATATTTAGGATTGTTGTGAAAGAGTGAACTCGGAGGGTCCAGTTGCATGTGGGGCTGCGTAAAGGCTCCCCTGGGGAGTTCACTTGTACCCAAAGCCTTCCTTTGCGGCGACTTTTGGATGGGTAAAAGGGGCTAGCAACGCGTTTTCTGGGGCCCAATTTTTCAGACGTCTTTTATGCCGGCTAGGGCTATATTTAGGCTTACTGTGAAAGAACGAGTAAGGAGGGTCCAGTTGCATGTCGGGCTGCGTAAAGGCTCCCCTGGGGAGTTCTCTTGTACCCAAAGCCTTCCTTTGCGGGCACTTTTGGATGGGTGGAAGGGGCTCGCAACGCATTTCCTGGGGCCCAATTTTTCAGACGTCTTCTATGCCAACTACGGCTATATTAAGGCTTCCTCGGAGTGAGTGAACCCGGAGGGTCCAGTTAAATGTGGAGCTGCGTAAAGCCTCCTCTGGGGAGTTCACTTGTACCCAAAGCCTTCCTTTGGGGGCACTTTTGGATGGGTGAATGGGGCTCGCAACGCGTTTTCTGGGGCCCGGTTTTTCAGTTTTAACCCACTCCAGCTAGGGATGTATTTAGTTTTGCTCGGAAAGAGCGAACCCGGAGGGTCCAGTTGCATATGGGGCTGCGTAAAGGCTCCCCTGGGGAGTTCACTTGTACCCAAAGCCTTCCTTTGGGGGCACTTTTGGATGGGCGAAAGGGGCTCGGAATGCATTTCCTGGGGCCCGATTTTTCAGACGTCTTTTATGCCGACTAGGGATATATTTAGGGTTGCTCGGAAAGAGCGAACCCGGAGGGTCCAGTTGCATATGGGGCTGCGTAAAGGCTCCCCTGGGGAGTTCACTTGTACCCAAAGCCTTCCTTTGCGGGCACTTTTGGATGGGTGAAAGGGGCTCGGAATGCATTTCCTGGGGCCCGATTTTTCAGTAGTCTTCTATGCTGGCTAGGGAAATATATAGGCTTCCTGTGAAAGAGCGAACCCAGAGGGTCCAGTTGCATGTGTGGCTGCGTAAAGGCTCCCCTCGGGAGTTCACTTGTACCCAAAGCCTTCCTATGCGGGCACTTTTGGATGGGCGAAAGGGGCTCGCAACGCCTTTTCTGGGGCCAGTTTTTTCAGTTTTCTCCCATTCCGGCTAGGGCTGTATTTAGTTTTGCTCGGAAAGAGCGAACCCGGAGGGTCCAGTTGCATGTGGGGCTGTGTAAAGGCTCCCCTGGGGAGTTCACTTGTAACCAAACTCTTCTTATGCGGGCACTTTTGGATGGGTAAAAGGGGCTCGCAACGCATTTCCTGGGGCCCGGTTTTTCAGTCTTCATCCACGCCGGCTAGGGCTATATTTAGGATTGTTGTGAAAGAGTGAACCCGGAGGGTTCAGTTGCATGTGGGGCTGCGTAAAGGCTCCCCTGGGGAGTTCACTTGTACCCAAAGCCTTCCTTTGCGGGCACTTTTGGATGGGCGAAAGGGGCTCGCAACACGTTTTCTGGGGCGCAATTTTTCAGTCTTCTCCCATGCCGGCTAAGGGTATATTTAGGGTTGATGTGAAAGAATAAATAAGGAGGTTCCAGTTGCATGTGGGGCTGGGTAAAGGCTCCCCTGGGGAGTTCACTTGTACCCAAAGCCTTCTTTGCGGGCACTTTTGGATGGGCGAAAGAGGCTCGCAACGCATTTCCTGGGGCCCAATTTTTCAGACGTCTTTTATGCCGGCTAGGGATATATTTAGTGTTGCTCGGAAAGAGCGAACCCGGAGGGTCCCGTTGCATGTGGGGCTGCGTAAAGGCTCCCCTGGGGAGTTCACTTGTACCCAAAGCCTTCCTTTGCGGGCACTTTCGGATGGGCGAAAGGGGCTCGCAACGCGTTTTCTGGGACCCAGTTTTTCAGTCTTCTCTCATGCCAGCTAGGGATATATTTAGGGTTGCTCGGAAAGAGCGAAGCCGGAGGGTCCAGTTGCATGTGGGGCTGCGTAAAGGCTCCCCTGGGGAGTTCACTTGTACCCAAAGCCTTCCTTTGCGGGCACTTTTGGACGGGTGAAAGGGGCTTGGAATGCGTTTCTTGGGGCCCTGATTTTAAGTCTTCTCCCATGCTGGTAAGGGTTATATTCAGGATTGTTGTGAAAGAGTGAACCCGGAGGGTCCAGTTGCATGTTGGGCTGCGTAAAGGCTCCCCTGGGGAGTTCACTTGTACCCAAAGCCTTTCTTTGCGGGCACTTTTGGATGGGTAAAAGGGGCTAGCAACGCGTTTTCTGGGGCCCAATTTTTCAGACGTCTTTTATGCCGGCTAGGGCTATATTTAGGCTTACTGTGAAAGAACGAGTAAGGAGGGTCCAGTTGCATGTGGGGCTGCGTAAAGGCTCCCCTGGGGAGTTCTCTTGTACCCAAAGCCTTCCTTTGCGGGCACTTTTGGATGGGTGGAAGGGGCTCGCAACGCATTTCCTGGGGCCCAATTTTTCAGACGTCTTCTATGCCAACTACGGATATATTAAGGCTTCCTCGGAGTGAGTGAACCCGGAGGGTCCAGTTAAATGTGGAGCTGCGTAAAGCCTCCTCTGGGGAGTTCACTTGTACCCAAAGCCTTCCTTTGGGGGCACTTTTGGATGGGTGAATGGGGCTGGCAACGCGTTTTCTGGGGCCCGGTTTTTCAGTTTTAACCCATTCCGGCTAGGGATGTATTTAGGTTTGCTCGGAAAGAGCGAACCCGGAGGGTCCAGTTGCATGTGGGGCTGCGTAAAGGTTCCCCTGGGGAGTTCACTTGTACCCAAAACCTTCCTTTGGGGGCACTTTTGGATGGGTGAATGGGGCTCGCAACGCGTTTTCTGGGGCCCGGTTTTTCAGTTTTAACCCATGCCGGTAAGGGCTATATTTAGGCTTGTTGTGAAAGAGTGAACCCGGAGGGTCCAGTTGCATGTGGGGCTGCGTAAAGGCTCTCCTGGGGAGTTCACTTGTACCCAAAGCCTTCCTTTGCGGGCACTTTTGGATGGGCGAAAGGGGCTCGCAACACGTTTTCTGGGGCTCAATTTTTCAGTCTTCTCCCATGCCGGCTAAGGGTATATTTAGGGTTGATGTGAAAGAATAAATAAGGAGGTTCCAGTTGCATGTGGGGCTGGGTAAAGGCTCCCCTGGGGAGTTCACTTGTACCCAAAGCCTTCTTTGCGGGCACTTTTGGATGGGCGAAAGAGGCTCGCAACGCATTTCCTGGGGCCCAATTTTTCAGACGTCTTTTATGCCGGCTAGGGATATATTTAGTGTTGCTCGGAAAGAGCGAACCCGGAGGGTCCCGTTGCATGTGGGGCTGCGTAAAGGCTCCCCTGGGGAGTTCACTTGTACCCAAAGCCTTCCTTTGCGGGCACTTTTGGATGGGCGAAAGGGGCTCGCAACGCGTTTTCTGGGACCCAGTTTTTCAGTCTTCTCTCATGCCAGCTAGGGATATATTTAGGGTTGCTCGGAAAGAGCGAAGCCGGAGGGTCCAGTTGCATGTGGGGCTGCGTAAAGGCTCCCCTGGGGAGTTCACTTGTACCCAAAGCCTTCCTTTGCGGGCACTTTTGGACGGGTGAAAGGGGCTTGGAATGCGTTTCTTGGGGCCCTGATTTTAAGTCTTCTCCCATGCTGGTAAGGGTTATATTCAGGATTGTTGTGAAAGAGTGAACCCGGAGGGTCCAGTTGCATGTTGGGCTGCGTAAAGGCTCCCCTGGGGAGTTCACTTGTACCCAAAGCCTTTCTTTGCGGGCACTTTTGGATGGGTAAAAGGGGCTAGCAACGCGTTTTCTGGGGCCCAATTTTTCAGACGTCTTTTATGCCGGCTAGGGCTATATTTAGGCTTACTGTGAAAGAACGAGTAAGGAGGGTCCAGTTGCATGTGGGGCTGCGTAAAGGCTCCCCTGGGGAGTTCTCTTGTACCCAAAGCCTTCCTTTGCGGGCACTTTTGGATGGGTGGAAGGGGCTCGCAACGCATTTCCTGGGGCCCAATTTTTCAGACGTCTTCTATGCCAACTACGGATATATTAAGGCTTCCTCGGAGTGAGTGAACCCGGAGGGTCCAGTTAAATGTGGAGCTGCGTAAAGCCTCCTCTGGGGAGTTCACTTGTACCCAAAGCCTTCCTTTGGGGGCACTTTTGGATGGGTGAATGGGGCTGGCAACGCGTTTTCTGGGGCCCGGTTTTTCAGTTTTAACCCATTCCGGCTAGGGATGTATTTAGGTTTGCTCGGAAAGAGCGAACCCGGAGGGTCCAGTTGCATGTGGGGCTGCGTAAAGGCTCCCCTGGGGAGTTCACTTGTACCCAAAACCTTCCTTTGGGGGCACTTTTGGATGGGTGAATGGGGCTCGCAACGCGTTTTCTGGGGCCCGGTTTTTCAGTTTTAACCCATGCCGGTAAGGGCTATATTTAGGCTTGTTGTGAAAGAGTGAACCCGGAGGGTCCAGTTGCATGTGGGGCTGCGTAAAGGCTCTCCTGGGGAGTTCACTTGTACCCAAAGCCTTCCTTTGCGGGCACTTTTGGATGGGCGAAAGGGGCTCGCAACACGTTTTCTGGGGCGCAATTTTTCAGTCTTCTCCCATGCCGGCTAAGGGTATATTTAGGGTTGATGTGAAAGAATAAATAAGGAGGTTCCAGTTGCATGTGGGGCTGGGTAAAGGCTCCCCTGGGGAGTTCACTTGTACCCAAAGCCTTCTTTGCGGGCACTTTTGGATGGGCGAAAGAGGCTCGCAACGCATTTCCTGGGGCCCAATTTTTCAGACGTCTTTTATGCCGGCTAGGGATATATTTAGTGTTGCTCGGAAAGAGCGAACCCGGAGGGTCCCGTTGCATGTGGGGCTGCGTAAAGGCTCCCCTGGGGAGTTCACTTGTACCCAAAGCCTTCCTTTGCGGGCACTTTTGGATGGGCGAAAGGGGCTCGCAACGCGTTTTCTGGGACCCAGTTTTTCAGTCTTCTCTCATGCCAGCTAGGGATATATTTAGGGTTGCTCGGAAAGAGCGAAGCCGGAGGGTCCAGTTGCATGTGGGGCTGCGTAAAGGCTCCCCTGGGGAGTTCACTTGTACCCAAAGCCTTCCTTTGCGGGCACTTTTGGACGGGTGAAAGGGGCTTGGAATGCGTTTCTTGGGGCCCTGATTTTAAGTCTTCTCCCATGCTGTTAAGGGTTATATTCAGGATTGTTGTGAAAGAGTGAACCCGGAGGGTCCAGTTGCATGTTGGGCTGCGTAAAGGCTCCCCTGGGGAGTTCACTTGTACCCAAAGCCTTTCTTTGCGGGCACTTTTGGATGGGTAAAAGGGGCTAGCAACGCGTTTTCTGGGGCCCAATTTTTCAGACGTCTTTTATGCCGGCTAGGGCTATATTTAGGCTTACTGTGAAAGAACGAGTAAGGAGGGTCCAGTTGCATGTGGGGCTGCGTAAAGGCTCCCCTGGGGAGTTCTCTTGTACCCAAAGCCTTCCTTTGCGGGCACTTTTGGATGGGTGGAAGGGGCTCGCAACGCATTTCCTGGGGCCCAATTTTTCAGACGTCTTCTATGCCAACTACGGATATATTAAGGCTTCCTCGGAGTGAGTGAACCCGGAGGGTCCAGTTAAATGTGGAGCTGCGTAAAGCCTCCTCTGGGGAGTTCACTTGTACCCAAAGCCTTCCTTTGGGGGCACTTTTGGATGGGTGAATGGGGCTGGCAACGCGTTTTCTGGGGCCCGGTTTTTCAGTTTTAACCCATTCCGGCTAGGGATGTATTTAGGTTTGCTCGGAAAGAGCGAACCCGGAGGGTCCAGTTGCATGTGGGGCTGCGTAAAGGCTCCCCTGGGGAGTTCACTTGTACCCAAAACCTTCCTTTGGGGGCACTTTTGGATGGGTGAATGGGGCTCGCAACGCGTTTTCTGGGGCCCGGTTTTTCAGTTTTAACCCATGCCGGTAAGGGCTATATTTAGGCTTGTTGTGAAAGAGTGAACCCGGAGGGTCCAGTTGCATGTGGGGCTGCGTAAAGGCTCTCCTGGGGAGTTCACTTGTACCCAAAGCCTTCCTTTGCGGGCACTTTTGGATGGGCGAAAGGGGCTCGCAACACGTTTTCTGGGGCGCAATTTTTCAGTCTTCTCCCATGCCGGCTAAGGGTATATTTAGGGTTGATGTGAAAGAATAAATAAGGAGGTTCCAGTTGCATGTGGGGCTGGGTAAAGGCTCCCCTGGGGAGTTCACTTGTACCCAAAGCCTTCTTTGCGGGCACTTTTGGATGGGCGAAAGAGGCTCGCAACGCATTTCCTGGGGCCCAATTTTTCAGACGTCTTTTATGCCGGCTAGGGATATATTTAGTGTTGCTCGGAAAGAGCGAACCCGGAGGGTCCCGTTGCATGTGGGGCTGCGTAAAGGCTCCCCTGGGGAGTTCACTTGTACCCAAAGCCTTCCTTTGCAGGCACTTTTGGATGGGCGAAAGGGGCTCGCAACGCGTTTTCTGGGACCCAGTTTTTCAGTCTTCTCTCATGCCAGCTAGGGATATATTTAGGGTTGCTCGGAAAGAGCGAAGCCGGAGGGTCCAGTTGCATGTGGGGCTGCGTAAAGGCTCCCCTGGGGAGTTCACTTGTACCCAAAGCCTTCCTTTGCGGGCACTTTTGGACGGGTGAAAGGGGCTTGGAATGCGTTTCTTGGGGCCCTGATTTTAAGTCTTCTCCCATGCTGGTAAGGGTTATATTCAGGATTGTTGTGAAAGAGTGAACCCGGAGGGTCCAGTTGCATGTTGGGCTGCGTAAAGGCTCCCCTGGGGAGTTCACTTGTACCCAAAGCCTTTCTTTGCGGGCACATTTGGATGGGTAAAAGGGGCTAGCAACGCGTTTTCTGGGGCCCAATTTTTCAGACGTCTTTTATGCCGGCTAGGGCTATATTTAGGCTTACTGTGAAAGAACGAGTAAGGAGGGTCCAGTTGCATGTGGGGCTGCGTAAAGGCTCCCCTGGGGAGTTCTCTTGTACCCAAAGCCTTCCTTTGCGGGCACTTTTGGATGGGTGGAAGGGGCTCGCAACGCATTTCCTGGGGCCCAATTTTTCAGACGTCTTCTATGCCAACTACGGATATATTAAGGCTTCCTCGGAGTGAGTGAACCCGGAGGGTCCAGTTAAATGTGGAGCTGCGTAAAGCCTCCTCTGGGGAGTTCACTTGTACCCAAAGCCTTCCTTTGGGGGCACTTTTGGATGGGTGAATGGGGCTCGCAACGCGTTTTCTGGGGCCCGGTTTTTCAGTTTTAACCCATTCCGGCTAGGGATGTATTTAGGTTTGCTCGGAAAGAGCGAACCCGGAGGGTCCAGTTGCATGAGGGGCTGCGTAAAGGCTCCCCTGGGGAGTTCACTTGTACCCAAAACCTTCCTTTGGGGGCACTTTTGGATGGGTGAATGGGGCTCGCAACGCGTTTTCTGGGGCCCGGTTTTTCAGTTTTAACCCATGCCGGTAAGGGCTATATTTAGGCTTGTTGTGAAAGAGTGAACCCGGAGGGTCCAGTTGCATGTGGGGCTGCGTAAAGGCTCTCCTGGGGAGTTCACTTGTACCCAAAGCCTTCCTTTGCGGGCACTTTTGGATGGGCGAAAGGGGCTCGCAACGCGTTTTCTGGGGCCCGGTTTTTCAGTCTTCTCCCATGCCGGCTAGGGCTATATTTAGGATTGTTGTGAAAGAGTGAACCCGGAGGGTCCAGTTGCATGTGGGGCTGCGTAAAGGCTCCCCTGGGGAGTTCACTTGTACCAAAAGCCTTCCTTTGCGTGCACTTTTGTATGGGCGAAAGGGGCTCGGAATGCTTTTCCTGGGGCCCTGAGTTTCAGTCTTCTCCCATGCCGGTAAGGGCTATATTTAGGCTTGTTGTGGAAGAGGGAACCCGGAGGGTCCAGTTGCATGTGGGGCTGCGTAAAGGCTCCCCTGGGGAGTTCACTTGTACCCAAAGCCTTCCTTTGCGGGCACTTTTGGATGGGCGAAAGGGGCTCGGAATGCGTTTCCTGGGGCCCTGAGTTTCAGACTTCTCCCATGCCGGTACGGGCTATATTTAGGCTTGTTGTGAAAGAGTGAACCCGGAGGGTCCAGTTGCATGTGGGGCTGCGTAAAGGCTCCCCTGGGGAGTTCACTTGTACCCAAAGCCTTCCTTTGCGGGCACTTTTGGATTGGCGAAAGGGGCTCGCAACGCATTTTCTGGGGCCCAATTTTTCAGACGTCTTTTATGCCGGCTAGGGATATATTTAGGGTTGCTCGGAAAGAGCGAACCCGGAGGGTCCAGTTGCATGTGTGGCTGCGTAAAGGCTCCCCTGGGGAGTTCACTTGTACCCAAAGCCTTCCTATGCGGGCACTTTTGGATGGGCGAAAGGGGCTCGCAACGCTTTTTCTGGGGCCCGTTTTTTCAGTTTTCTCCCATTCCGGCTAGGGCTGTATTTAGTTTTGCTCGGAAAGAGCGAACCCTGAGGGTCCCGTTGCATGTGGGGCTGTGTAAAGGCTCCCCTGGGGAGTTCACTTGTAACCAAACTCTTCTTATGCGGGCACTTTTGGATGGGTAAAAGGGGCTCGCAACGCATTTCCTGGGGCCCGGTTTTTCAGTTTTCTCCCACGCCGGCCAGGGCTATATTTAGGATTGTTGTGAAAGAGTGAACCCGGAGGGTTCAGTTGCATGTGGGGCTGCGTAAAGGCTCCCCTGGGGAGTTCATTTGTACCCAAAGCCTTCCTTTCCGGGCACTTTTGGATGGGCAAAAGGGGCTCGCAACGCATTTTCTGGGGCCCTGATTTTCAGTCTTCTCCCAACCTGGTAAGGGCTATATTTAGGCTTGTTGTGAAAGAGTGAACCCGGAGGGTCCAGTTGCATGTGGGGCTGCGTAAAGGCACCCCTGGGGAGTTCACTTGTACCCAAAGCCTTCCATTGCGGGCACTTTTGGATGGGCGAATGGGGCTCGCAACGCGTTTTCTGGGGCACAATTTTTCCGTCTTCTCCCATGCCGGCTAGGGGTATATTTAGGGTTGATGTGAAAGAATAAATAAGGAGGTTCCAGTTGCATGTGGGGCTGCGTAAAGGCTCCCCTGGGGAGTTCACTTGTACCCAAAGCCTTCTTTGCGGGCACATTTGGATGGGCGAAAGGGGCTCGCAACGCATTTCCTGGGGCCCAATTTTTCAGACGTCTTTTATGCTGGCTAGGGATATATTTAGTGTTGCTCGGAAAGAGCGAAGCCGGAGGGTCCAGTTGCATGTGGGGCTGCGTAAAGGCTCCCCTGGGGAGTTCACTTGTACCCAAAGCCTTCCTTTGCAGGCACTTTTGGATGGGCGAAAGGGGCTCGCAACGCGTTTTCTGGGGCCCAGTTTTTCAGTCTTCTCTCATGCCAGCTAGGGATATATTTAGGGTTGCTCGGAAAGAGCGAAGCCGGAGGGTCCAGTTGCATGTGGGGCTGCGTAAAGGCTCCCCTGGGGAGTTCACTTGTACCCAAAGCCTTCCTTTGCGGGCACTTTTGGACGGGTGAAAGGGGCTTGGAATGCGTTTCTTGGGGCCCTGATTTTAAATCTTCTCCCATGCTGGTAAGGGTTATATTCAGGATTGTTGTGAAAGAGTGAACCCGGAGGGTCCAGTTGCATGTTGGGCTGCGTAAAGGCTCTCCTGGGGAGTTCACTTGTACCCAAAGCCTTTCTTTGCGGACACTTTTGGATGGGCGAAAAGGGTTTTGCAACAATTTTTCTGGGTTCCGACTTTTCAGTAGTCTCTGATGCCGGCCAGGGATATGTTTCGGGTTGCTCAAAATGAGTGACCCCGGAGGGTCCAGTTGCATGTGGGGCTGCGTAAAGGCTCCCCTGGGGAGTTCACCTGTACCCAAAGCCTTCCTTTCCAGGCACTTTTGGATGGGCCAAAGGGGCTCGCAACGCGTTTTCTGGTGCCCGGTTTTTCAGTCTTCTCCCATGCCGGTTAGGGCTATATTTAGGATTGTTGTGAAAGAGTGAACCCGGAGGGTCCAGTTGCATGTGGGGCTGCGTAAAGGCTCCCCTGGGGAGTTCACTTGTACCAAAAGCCTTCCTTTGCGGGCCCTTTTGGATGGGTAAAAGGGGCTCGCAACGCGTTTTCTGGGGCCCAAATTTTCAAACGTCTTTTATGCCGGCTAGGGCTATATTTAGGCTTACTGTGAAAGAACGAGTAAGGAGGGTCCAGTTGCATGTGGGGCTGCGTTAAGGCTCCCCTGGGGAGTTCTCTTGTACCCAAAGCCTTCCTTTGCGGGCACTTTTGGATGGGTGGAAGGGGCTCGCAACGCATTTCCTGGGGCCCAATTTTTCAGACGTCTTCTATGCCAACTACGGCTATATTAAGGCTTCCTCGGAGTGAGTGAACCCGGAGGGTCCAGTTAAATGTGGAGCTGCGTAAAGGCTCCCCTGGGGAGTTCACTTGTACCCAAAGCCTTCCTATGCGGGCACTTTTGGATGGGCGAAAGGGGCTCGCAACGCCTTTTCTGGGGCCCGTTTTTTCAGTTTTCTCCCATTCCGGCTAGGGCTGTATTTAGTTTTGCTCGGAAAGAGCGAACCCGGAGGGTCCAGTTGCATGTGGGGCTGTGTAAAGGCTCCCCTGGGGAGTTCACTTGTAACCAAACTCTTCTTATGCGGGCACTTTTGGATGGGTAAAAGGGGCTCGCAACGCATTTCCTGGGGCCCGGTTTTTCAGTCTTCACCCACGCCGGCTAGGGATATATTTAGAATTGTTGTGAAAGAGTGAACCCGGAGGGTTCAGTTGCATGTGGGGCTGCGTAAAGGCTCCCCTGGGGAGTTCATATGTACCCAAAGCCTTCCTTTCCGGGCACTTTTGGATGGGCGAAAGGGGCTCGCAACGCATTTCCTGGGGCCCAATTTTTCAGACGTCTTTTATGCTGGCTAGGGATATATTTAGTGTTGCTCGGAAAGAGCGAACCCGGAGGGTCCCGTTGCATGTGGGGCTGCGTAAAGGCTCCCCTGGGGAGTTCACTTGTACCCAAAGCCTTCTTTGCGGGCACATTTGGATGGGCGAAAGAGGCTCGCAACGCATTTCCTGGGGCCCAATTTTTCAGACGTCTTTTATGCCGGCTAGGGATATATTTAGTGTTGCTCGGAAAGAGCGAACCCGGAGGGTCCCGTTGCATGTGGGGCTGCGTAAAGGCTCCCCTGGGGAGTTCACTTGTACCCAAAGCCTTCCTTTGCGGGCACTTTCGGATGGGCGAAAGGGGCTCGCAACGCGTTTTCTGGGACCCAGTTTTTCAGTCTTCTCTCATGCCAGCTAGGGATATATTTAGGGTTGCTCGGAAAGAGCGAAGCCGGAGGGTCCAGTTGCATGTGGGGCTGCGTAAAGGCTCCCCTGGGGAGTTCACTTGTACCCAAAGCCTTCCTTTGCGGGCACTTTTGGACGGGTGAAAGGGGCTTGGAATGCGTTTCTTGGGGCCCTGATTTTAAGTCTTCTCCCATGCTGGTAAGGGTTATATTCAGGATTGTTGTGAAAGAGTGAACCCGGAGGGTCCAGTTGCATGTTGGGCTGCGTAAAGGCTCCCCTGGGGAGTTCACTTGTACCCAAAGCCTTTCTTTGCGGGCACTTTTGGATGGGTAAAAGGGGCTAGCAACGCGTTTTCTGGGGCCCAATTTTTCAGACGTCTTTTATGCCGGCTAGGGCTATATTTAGGCTTACTGTGAAAGAACGAGTAAGGAGGGTCCAGTTGCATGTGGGGCTGCGTAAAGGCTCCCCTGGGGAGTTCTCTTGTACCCAAAGCCTTCCTTTGCGGGCACTTTTGGATGGGTGGAAGGGGCTCGCAACGCATTTCCTGGGGCCCAATTTTTCAGACGTCTTCTATGCCAACTACGGATATATTAAGGCTTCCTCGGAGTGAGTGAACCCGGAGGGTCCAGTTAAATGTGGAGCTGCGTAAAGCCTCCTCTGGGGAGTTCACTTGTACCCAAAGCCTTCCTTTGGGGGCACTTTTGGATGGGTGAATGGGGCTGGCAACGCGTTTTCTGGGGCCCGGTTTTTCAGTTTTAACCCATTCCGGCTAGGGATGTATTTAGGTTTGCTCGGAAAGAGCGAACCCGGAGGGTCCAGTTGCATGTGGGGCTGCGTAAAGGCTCCCCTGGGGAGTTCACTTGTACCCAAAGCCTTCTTTGCGGGCACATTTGGATGGGCGAAAGGGGCTCGCAACGCATTTCCTGGGGCCCAATTTTTCAGACGTCTTTTATGCTGGCTAGGGATATATTTAGTGTTGCTCGGAAAGAGCGAAGCCGGAGGGTCCAGTTGCATGTGGGGCTGCGTAAAGGCTCCCCTGGGGAGTTCACTTGTACCCAAAGCCTTCCTTTGCAGGCACTTTTGGATGGGCGAAAGGGGCTCGCAACGCGTTTTCTGGGGCCCAGTTTTTCAGTCTTCTCTCATGCCAGCTAGGGATATATTTAGGGTTGCTCGGAAAGAGCGAAGCCGGAGGGTCCAGTTGCATGTGGGGCTGCGTAAAGGCTCCCCTGGGGAGTTCACTTGTACCCAAAGCCTTCCTTTGCGGGCACTTTTGGACGGGTGAAAGGGGCTTGGAATGCGTTTCTTGGGGCCCTGATTTTAAATCTTCTCCCATGCTGGTAAGGGTTATATTCAGGATTGTTGTGAAAGAGTGAACCCGGAGGGTCCAGTTGCATGTTGGGCTGCGTAAAGGCTCTCCTGGGGAGTTCACTTGTACCCAAAGCCTTTCTTTGCGGACACTTTTGGATGGGCGAAAAGGGTTTTGCAACAATTTTTCTGGGTTCCGACTTTTCAGTAGTCTCTGATGCCGGCCAGGGATATGTTTCGGGTTGCTCAAAATGAGTGACCCCGGAGGGTCCAGTTGCATGTGGGGCTGCGTAAAGGCTCCCCTGGGGAGTTCACCTGTACCCAAAGCCTTCCTTTCCAGGCACTTTTGGATGGGCCAAAGGGGCTCGCAACGCGTTTTCTGGTGCCCGGTTTTTCAGTCTTCTCCCATGCCGGTTAGGGCTATATTTAGGATTGTTGTGAAAGAGTGAACCCGGAGGGTCCAGTTGCATGTGGGGCTGCGTAAAGGCTCCCCTGGGGAGTTCACTTGTACCAAAAGCCTTCCTTTGCGGGCCCTTTTGGATGGGTAAAAGGGGCTCGCAACGCGTTTTCTGGGGCCCAAATTTTCAAACGTCTTTTATGCCGGCTAGGGCTATATTTAGGCTTACTGTGAAAGAACGAGTAAGGAGGGTCCAGTTGCATGTGGGGCTGCGTTAAGGCTCCCCTGGGGAGTTCTCTTGTACCCAAAGCCTTCCTTTGCGGGCACTTTTGGATGGGTGGAAGGGGCTCGCAACGCATTTCCTGGGGCCCAATTTTTCAGACGTCTTCTATGCCAACTACGGCTATATTAAGGCTTCCTCGGAGTGAGTGAACCCGGAGGGTCCAGTTAAATGTGGAGCTGCGTAAAGGCTCCCCTGGGGAGTTCACTTGTACCCAAAGCCTTCCTATGCGGGCACTTTTGGATGGGCGAAAGGGGCTCGCAACGCCTTTTCTGGGGCCCGTTTTTTCAGTTTTCTCCCATTCCGGCTAGGGCTGTATTTAGTTTTGCTCGGAAAGAGCGAACCCGGAGGGTCCAGTTGCATGTGGGGCTGTGTAAAGGCTCCCCTGGGGAGTTCACTTGTAACCAAACTCTTCTTATGCGGGCACTTTTGGATGGGTAAAAGGGGCTCGCAACGCATTTCCTGGGGCCCGGTTTTTCAGTCTTCACCCACGCCGGCTAGGGATATATTTAGAATTGTTGTGAAAGAGTGAACCCGGAGGGTTCAGTTGCATGTGGGGCTGCGTAAAGGCTCCCCTGGGGAGTTCATATGTACCCAAAGCCTTCCTTTCCGGGCACTTTTGGATGGGCGAAAGGGGCTCGCAACGCATTTCCTGGGGCCCAATTTTTCAGACGTCTTTTATGCTGGCTAGGGATATATTTAGTGTTGCTCGGAAAGAGCGAACCCGGAGGGTCCCGTTGCATGTGGGGCTGCGTAAAGGCTCCCCTGGGGAGTTCACTTGTACCCAAAGCCTTCTTTGCGGGCACATTTGGATGGGCGAAAGAGGCTCGCAACGCATTTCCTGGGGCCCAATTTTTCAGACGTCTTTTATGCCGGCTAGGGATATATTTAGTGTTGCTCGGAAAGAGCGAACCCGGAGGGTCCCGTTGCATGTGGGGCTGCGTAAAGGCTCCCCTGGGGAGTTCACTTGTACCCAAAGCCTTCCTTTGCGGGCACTTTCGGATGGGCGAAAGGGGCTCGCAACGCGTTTTCTGGGACCCAGTTTTTCAGTCTTCTCTCATGCCAGCTAGGGATATATTTAGGGTTGCTCGGAAAGAGCGAAGCCGGAGGGTCCAGTTGCATGTGGGGCTGCGTAAAGGCTCCCCTGGGGAGTTCACTTGTACCCAAAGCCTTCCTTTGCGGGCACTTTTGGACGGGTGAAAGGGGCTTGGAATGCGTTTCTTGGGGCCCTGATTTTAAGTCTTCTCCCATGCTGGTAAGGGTTATATTCAGGATTGTTGTGAAAGAGTGAACCCGGAGGGTCCAGTTGCATGTTGGGCTGCGTAAAGGCTCCCCTGGGGAGTTCACTTGTACCCAAAGCCTTTCTTTGCGGGCACTTTTGGATGGGTAAAAGGGGCTAGCAACGCGTTTTCTGGGGCCCAATTTTTCAGACGTCTTTTATGCCGGCTAGGGCTATATTTAGGCTTACTGTGAAAGAACGAGTAAGGAGGGTCCAGTTGCATGTGGGGCTGCGTAAAGGCTCCCCTGGGGAGTTCTCTTGTACCCAAAGCCTTCCTTTGCGGGCACTTTTGGATGGGTGGAAGGGGCTCGCAACGCATTTCCTGGGGCCCAATTTTTCAGACGTCTTCTATGCCAACTACGGATATATTAAGGCTTCCTCGGAGTGAGTGAACCCGGAGGGTCCAGTTAAATGTGGAGCTGCGTAAAGCCTCCTCTGGGGAGTTCACTTGTACCCAAAGCCTTCCTTTGGGGGCACTTTTGGATGGGTGAATGGGGCTGGCAACGCGTTTTCTGGGGCCCGGTTTTTCAGTTTTAACCCATTCCGGCTAGGGATGTATTTAGGTTTGCTCGGAAAGAGCGAACCCGGAGGGTCCAGTTGCATGTGGGGCTGCGTAAAGGCTCCCCTGGGGAGTTCACTTGTACCCAAAACCTTCCTTTGGGGGCACTTTTGGATGGGTGAATGGGGCTCGCAACGCGTTTTCTGGGGCCCGGTTTTTCAGTTTTAACCCATGCCGGTAAGGGCTATATTTAGGCTTGTTGTGAAAGAGTGAACCCGGAGGGTCCAGTTGCATGTGGGGCTGCGTAAAGGCTCTCCTGGGGAGTTCACTTGTACCCAAAGCCTTCCTTTGCGGGCACTTTTGGATGGGCGAAAGGGGCTCGCAACACGTTTTCTGGGGCTCAATTTTTCAGTCTTCTCCCATGCCGGCTAAGGGTATATTTAGGGTTGATGTGAAAGAATAAATAAGGAGGTTCCAGTTGCATGTGGGGCTGGGTAAAGGCTCCCCTGGGGAGTTCACTTGTACCCAAAGCCTTCTTTGCGGGCACATTTGGATGGGCGAAAGAGGCTCGCAACGCATTTCCTGGGGCCCAATTTTTCAGACGTCTTTTATGCCGGCTAGGGATATATTTAGTGTTGCTCGGAAAGAGCGAACCCGGAGGGTCCCGTTGCATGTGGGGCTGCGTAAAGGCTCCCCTGGGGAGTTCACTTGTACCCAAAGCCTTCCTTTGCGGGCACTTTCGGATGGGCGAAAGGGGCTCGCAACGCGTTTTCTGGGACCCAGTTTTTCAGTCTTCTCTCATGCCAGCTAGGGATATATTTAGGGTTGCTCGGAAAGAGCGAAGCCGGAGGGTCCAGTTGCATGTGGGGCTGCGTAAAGGCTCCCCTGGGGAGTTCACTTGTACCCAAAGCCTTCCTTTGCGGGCACTTTTGGACGGGTGAAAGGGGCTTGGAATGCGTTTCTTGGGGCCCTGATTTTAAGTCTTCTCCCATGCTGGTAAGGGTTATATTCAGGATTGTTGTGAAAGAGTGAACCCGGAGGGTCCAGTTGCATGTTGGGCTGCGTAAAGGCTCCCCTGGGGAGTTCACTTGTACCCAAAGCCTTTCTTTGCGGGCACTTTTGGATGGGTAAAAGGGGCTAGCAACGCGTTTTCTGGGGCCCAATTTTTCAGACGTCTTTTATGCCGGCTAGGGCTATATTTAGGCTTACTGTGAAAGAACGAGTAAGGAGGGTCCAGTTGCATGTGGGGCTGCGTAAAGGCTCCCCTGGGGAGTTCTCTTGTACCCAAAGCCTTCCTTTGCGGGCACTTTTGGATGGGTGGAAGGGGCTCGCAACGCATTTCCTGGGGCCCAATTTTTCAGACGTCTTCTATGCCAACTACGGATATATTAAGGCTTCCTCGGAGTGAGTGAACCCGGAGGGTCCAGTTAAATGTGGAGCTGCGTAAAGCCTCCTCTGGGGAGTTCACTTGTACCCAAAGCCTTCCTTTGGGGGCACTTTTGGATGGGTGAATGGGGCTGGCAACGCGTTTTCTGGGGCCCGGTTTTTCAGTTTTAACCCATTCCGGCTAGGGATGTATTTAGGTTTGCTCGGAAAGAGCGAACCCGGAGGGTCCAGTTGCATGTGGGGCTGCGTAAAGGCTCCCCTGGGGAGTTCACTTGTACCCAAAACCTTCCTTTGGGGGCACTTTTGGATGGGTGAATGGGGCTCGCAACGCGTTTTCTGGGGCCCGGTTTTTCAGTTTTAACCCATGCCGGTAAGGGCTATATTTAGGCTTGTTGTGAAAGAGTGAACCCGGAGGGTCCAGTTGCATGTGGGGCTGCGTAAAGGCTCTCCTGGGGAGTTCACTTGTACCCAAAGCCTTCCTTTGCGGGCACTTTTGGATGGGCGAAAGGGGCTCGCAACACGTTTTCTGGGGCTCAATTTTTCAGTCTTCTCCCATGCCGGCTAAGGGTATATTTAGGGTTGATGTGAAAGAATAAATAAGGAGGTTCCAGTTGCATGTGGGGCTGGGTAAAGGCTCCCCTGGGGAGTTCACTTGTACCCAAAGCCTTCTTTGCGGGCACTTTTGGATGGGCGAAAGAGGCTCGCAACGCATTTCCTGGGGCCCAATTTTTCAGACGTCTTTTATGCCGGCTAGGGATATATTTAGTGTTGCTCGGAAAGAGCGAACCCGGAGGGTCCCGTTGCATGTGGGGCTGCGTAAAGGCTCCCCTGGGGAGTTCACTTGTACCCAAAGCCTTCCTTTGCGGGCACTTTTGGATGGGCGAAAGGGGCTCGCAACGCGTTTTCTGGGACCCAGTTTTTCAGTCTTCTCTCATGCCAGCTAGGGATATATTTAGGGTTGCTCGGAAAGAGCGAAGCCGGAGGGTCCAGTTGCATGTGGGGCTGCGTAAAGGCTCCCCTGGGGAGTTCACTTGTACCCAAAGCCTTCCTTTGCGGGCACTTTTGGACGGGTGAAAGGGGCTTGGAATGCGTTTCTTGGGGCCCTGATTTTAAGTCTTCTCCCATGCTGGTAAGGGTTATATTCAGGATTGTTGTGAAAGAGTGAACCCGGAGGGTCCAGTTGCATGTTGGGCTGCGTAAAGGCTCCCCTGGGGAGTTCACTTGTACCCAAAGCCTTTCTTTGCGGGCACTTTTGGATGGGTAAAAGGGGCTAGCAACGCGTTTTCTGGGGCCCAATTTTTCAGACGTCTTTTATGCCGGCTAGGGC